>NC_080788.1:105964592-106589592 GCF_028018385.1 Neofelis nebulosa | reverse complement strand
CTCGCTTGTGCTCTCGCGCGCGCCCGTGTGCGCTCTCTCTCTCTCTCTCTCTCTCTCAAAACTAAATAAACATTTAAAAAAAGCAATATGTTAAAGCAAAGATCGTCTTATTTAAGACTCTCTAGGACTGTCTTTTTCGGTTGGTCTTTATTCAAATGCACCTCAGAACTCTTTGTGGCTACTTACAGAAAGATCTCTTGAGCCAGAGGCATAGACTGTTTCCTTCTAGTCATTTCACCACTAGCAAGTAAGCACCGTGGCCTTCTCCTTGCCTGCTCAGAGGGTGACAAGCTGCATTTCAGGTTGTCTCAGACAATCCAAGCCACTGTAAACACCATGCACTTTGTTAGAAGTAATCAGCCACGGGGGCAAAGGCAGTAAACAGTAATTAATATGCAAATTTGCAAATAACTTGCCCCTTGGTGCTGAGGCTTCTTTGTTTGTTTGCACAGTCATCGTGGACAAACTGGGGTTTGTCTCCGCTGTAATTAGCAGGATAAATATAAAATTATGACATTAATGGTTAGCTGGCTTTTTAAAAATGGTAGTATACCCCTGCTGTGCCTGAGATGCTGTAGCTCAGTAGGGGGTTCCTTCGAAAATGAATTTTAGAATGCTGAAATACCCGTTTTAATTAAAAGGCAAACACTGAAATGAGTTTGTCACTTCAAATATCGTAGTCACCTGGCAACAAATCATCAATGCATATATTAACAATTAGTATTTGTTAATTACATCGGTTGACCTTACCCCAATGCAAGGAAAAGAGGATCATTCTCTTATAGTAACAATAATAATAATTAATATTTATTGAGGCATTGTGCTAAGCGTTTTTCCTGCATTATTTCACTGAATCCTTGCAGCAGCCAGACCAGGTAGTGCTTTTAATATCCACATACGGATGCGGAAGCCGAAGCTTCAGGCAGCTTTTGTTAAAGACAAATTTTTCTGGGGGCATCTGGGTGGCTCAATCGGTTAAGCATTGGACTTCGGCTCAGGTCATGATCTCACACTTTGTGAGCTCGAGCCCCGCATCAGGCTCTGTGCTGACCGCCTGGAGCCTGCTTCGGATTCTGTGTCTTCCTCTCTCAATGTCCCTCTCCCTGCCTCTCTCAAAAATAAATAAACATTAAAAAAAAAAAAAGATAAATTTTCTGGGTCGGTCTGTTCTCTAACTGTGGTGCCCTCAAGATTCTAGCTGTAGCCCTCACTTTTTTTCTGGTTCTCTCTTCCCTGAGAAGGTCTCCATTTCACTGTTTTCAACTCATGGCCCAGCAGCATGTTGGTGATGCCTCTACCATATCGCTAGCTCTGACCGGTCTCCTAAATCCTAGTCCACGGCAGACTTTAATTCTGCCAACCAACTAAGCCCAGTTTCCACAGCCTGCTATTGAAGGCTCTTTACAGTCTGACCCAGCCACTCTCCAACTTTTATTTCCCATTTTAGTCTTTCATTATCAATTCATTATTCAGTTTCATTATTCAACTCCCATTATTTAGTGCTAATTGGTAAAGGCACTGTATTTATCCCTCGGGTGAGGTGGGATAGGCAGGGGGGGAAAGTGACATTTTAGAAAGCATCTGTTCTCAAGGAGGTTTGGGTGAGAATTCGAAGCAACGATCAAATTCTAAACTAAAGACTTCTGATTGCGCCTGTTGTAGACAGGCAGGAATAGGAAATCACTGCCTCTCTTTCCGTAGCACAGCCCAGTGCCTTCAATATGGCGTAATGCCACACAGCCTTTGGTAATGGTTTTCTTCCGACATGATCCATACACCCCTGGAAGCTTCTTCTTTTCTTCCAAGTTTCAGCTCTAGGTTGCCCCCCACCTCCACCCCAGAAAGCCTTCCCTCCTTCTCCCAAGCAGATTAGACCTCCTCCAGTTCCTCTCCTTCTCCACCTTTCCTTTGACAATTACAGTATATCACACCATGGTATATTTACGTATTCGCCTGGCCATTTCCCCACTAGACTGTGGGCAACTTGAGTTTAGCACAAGGATTCTTTCCCGGTCTGTGTCTCCCATGCCCAGAACACTGCTGTCACCTAACTGGTGCTAGTTGCTCTCTTCAAGCAAGCAGCCAGACAGTGTCAGACCTGCTGACAAAGTTAGGATGTGCCTTCAGGGAAGAAATGAACAACTCAAAGGGGAACAGCTGCCCCCAGGCAAGACATCTCCAAACTCCCCGCTGAAGACTGAGGGCTGGGAACAGGGGAGGAAGGTCCAGTGAGATGACGTCATCAGCTGTTCACTCAAGGACCTTCCAGAACAAAACACCACACACACTGCCCCGGAGGCCTGCTCTTTGAATCTGGCAATGTTGGGCAGGCTTTCTTGGGAAGAAGAGAGGTAGGATTTATTCTACATTTTTAGAAGACAATGATGAAATGATGGCACCTACTACTGCCATAGTAGCCTTTTGAAGTCCATGAGACCTTGACCTCAATGGATGTTCAGATAGATATATACACCATCAGCCTGAGCGCTGTGAGGCCTCTTCTGGCATTGTCTGTGGCTTTAGAGTGCAGTGCCAGAGACTGATGAGGTGGGAAGGAATTATGAGAGTGGGGGGAGAAAGCATCCCCGTGTTTTTAATATGCGTTCAACCTCTCCCTCTTTCCCCCATAAAGCTCTCTCCCATCAGTCACAGAAGACCACCACAGCATCATTTATTCTCAAAGGGTAAGAGAGTGCCCCCAAACACACGCTCTCGGGGTGTAGACACAAAGTCCTGGGTTATTCTGCTAAAATTAATACTACAACGCCTTTAAGTTCCTAGGACTGACCTACACAGGTTTGTTCTCTAGTTTTCCATACTTCTTCTCTGGGTTTTTGTAAAGCCTTTGAGCAGGGTGCAGGGTATAATGGGGTGGGGACTGAGAAGCCAGAGAAGTCTGGCGGTAGGCACCACACGTAAAGCATGGAGAACAGCACTGGGGCATAGTCAGTGCTTGTATTTCCTTTTACTGTCACTAGAATGTGGCCTCCAGGAGGGCAAGGATTTTGCTGTATTGTTCGTTTCTGTATCCCAAGCACCTAAAACAGTCCTGGCACATAGAAAGTACTCGATAAATCATTGTTGAATGAACTGAATGAATACATTTTGCTACCATCATTCCTCATAGGTCTGGAGGCCACCAAATAATATCACTTCCAACTGTCTTACTCACCTCACTCCTAATAATCAGATTCTGATCCTCCAGTGTTCTGCAGCCTGTAAAGGTGGGGCCTCAATAAAGAGCATGGCTTAGGAGAAATGGCACTATAGTGAGAAGGAAGAGACAAATTCTGGGATTAGCTCTGCCCGACTATATCTATGGCCTCAGTTTCTCTAAACTCTCAAATGCAAGGGTTGGAACTCAAAAATCCAAGCATATGAGTCAGCCAGGGCACTAACTGTTAAAGCTACCTGACCACACGCTAGATGTGAAGCTTGGTAGCTTATTTGGTAAAACCAGGTTGGCTTACAAAGTCATGCTCCCAGGAAATAATTGTTCACCCAGAATAATGTCCCTAAGAGCCACCAAAAATAATTCTAAACGTCTGTAATTCTGCTCTTGAATTACAGTATCCTGCTTCTCCATTACCACCAATTAGATGTTTTATTACAATTTTCACTCAACATTCATGAAGAAAAGAGGTACTGACCTGAATGCATGTGCTCCTTCAAAAAGGTACTCCCTGCCCCTTTGAAAACTTTGAAAACCCACACATGCCATGTGGTCATAGAATGGGATGTTCATTATTGCTGCCCCACACCTAGGAAAGAGGCAAGTTGGTGAAACAGCACATTCGAGATTCATTACTGTCAGTTCAGTTGAAATTACATGTATCAGCACTCAGATTAGGTTGTTTGCATAACAATTACTGTAAGAGGGGAAGGCAGGCATTGTTCAGGTGCCTGTACAGTTGATGTATGAGTAATAGAGAAGCCCACACCACATATGGTGCACAAGATGAGCTTTTTATCTGGGCATCCTTGAGGACACCAAGGTGAGGCACAAATTATTATTGGTGGTAGGGCAAGCAGTAGTGAACACAGGGCTAATGGGACTCTTTGTGGGACAATCTCATGTTAGTTAAGCCCAGCAAAGAATCCAATCTCCATTCTTACCTCGTCATAAACTCAACGTGACCTGTAGGATTAAGGTAATGATTTGCTCCAAGAAACTCTGAAACTTTCACAGCTCTGTTCTGAGGGACTTGGAATTTTCCTTCTTTAGACTGGGATCTTGGTCTTTCCTCTAAGTTATGGCACCTATGCCTAATGAGGCTTCAGATTAGTTAGCTTTTAATAATACAAAGCTACCTTCTTACCTGACATAATCTTGGCTTACCAACATGGAAGTAGGTGTATTAGTAGCCCAAGGTTTATTCTCTGAACATAGTGAGATTTTTTTTTTAATTTTTATTTACTTTTGAGAGAGAGACAGAGCGCAAGTGGTGGAGGAACAGAGAGAGAGGCAGACACAAAATCTGAAGCAGGCTCCAGGCTCTGAGCTGTCAGCACAGAGCCCGTTGGGCTCGAACTCACGAACTGCAAGCTCATGACCTAAACCGAAGTCAGGTGTGCAACTGACTGAGCCACCCAGGCACCCCTGAATTTAACGAGATTTTATTGGGCATTTAAGCCTGTAGACAGTTCTGACCTAGGTTTCATCCACATTTGGAGATTATCAGTCCTTTCTTGACAGATTCCGGTTATGTGCCCGGGTTTAAGAGGAAGCCATCTTATTGCTAGCTGTTGGCTCTCTAGCCTCTCTGTGAATGTCTTTCCATCTGTTCTGCATTCTGTCTAGTCCCTCTTGAACATTCATTCTTTCATTCAGTAAACAGTCACCGGGCACCTACTAGGGGTCATGCATTCTGCATGGCACGGAAAAATTTCTGGTGGCCACGACTTCTGCTGCTGCTTCGTCCCTCACCTCAAACTTGACAGTTAGCAGTTCAACCTTTACCTCCTTTAGTATTTTTATTATGTTAATAATACATTCTCACTGCAAAATAGGAAATACAGATGGGAAGAAAAAATAAAGACAATTGGTGTTTGAAATCATTTGATCATGACTTGTTCTCTCCAGATAAACAGATATCATAATACCACGTACAATATAAAAGGGCCAATACACTTTTGTGTGTTTAACGTTGTATTTGAAAATAATTATAAACTCACAGAAAGTTGCAGAAATTTACCTTTCACACAATTTCCTCCTATCAGCATCTTACGTAACTATGGTGTGCTATCAATACCAGGAAATTGCACTCATTTGTGCGTGTGTGTGTGTGTGTGTGTGTGTAGTTCTATGCAGTTTTATCACATGCAGATTCATATAACCATAAGGGAACCACCTCATGCTGCTTTACACTGGCATCACCCTTGTCTCTAATCCCTGGCTACCATGAATATTTTCTACATAGCCATAATTTTGCCCTTTTGAGACTATTACAGAAATGGAATCATGCAGTATATGACCTATTGAGACTGGCTTTTTAAACTTGGCATAATGCCCTTGAGAGCCTTCCTATTTGTTGCATGTATCAAAAGTTCATCCCTTTCCATTGTTGAGTACTACTCTGTGTTATGGATATACCACAGTTTGTTTAACAATTTAAGGACAGTGGGGTTGTTTCTGATTTAAGCTATTACAAATAAAGCTTCTATGAACATTTGTATACATGTTTTTGTTTGGTCATAAGTTTTTATTCCTCTGGAATAAATGCCTGAGAGCAATTGCTAGTTTGTACAATAGATGCATTTCTAGTTTGATAAGAAATTGCCAAACTATTTTCCAGAATGGCTGTATTAGAAATCCAGTTTCTCCACATCCTCACCAGCATTTGGTATTGGCACTATTTTTATTTTAGCTCATCCAAGCAAAGGCATTTCTAATAGCAATAGTATCTCAGAAAGCTTGGAGATGAACACAATGAAATTTAACTTTCTTACTCCTTTTTTTTTTTGAAAAAAAGACTAATAATCTTCACTTCAAATATGCAAAGTTTTATCTAGTAATGTTTATATCAGATTCTATACCATTAAATATTTCTTTAGCTTTTCTTACTTGAAAAAAAATAATAGAAGAGCTCAGTCTGGCATTGGCAATTAACTCACTCGTGTGTCACATTGTAAAAACATTAATTGAAGGTATTTTGACAAGTGTCCAGGGTTTATGGGTGAATACTAGAATATCAGGGAGCAGGATTGGGTTCTTCATCAGTAGGATATCCCTATGTCTCATTTTGCTTACGGCAGTCCTGATTTATGCTCGTTGTGCAATATATCATGTGGTTTAGCTTTTTTCCCTAGATTTTTCATTCCTTAAAGAGATATAGTTAGCTGCATTCAAATAAGCTGGGGTAGATCCAAGAGGCCCCCACACTTCGTATTTCCAGCTTCTGTCAGGCCATATCTCACAGTATGTGAGATGCATGTTCAGTGAACAGAGTTCTCACTGAAACCCCTGGTTATATCTCAAAGACCACTAGTGACACTCTGTCTCTCTTCTCCTGATCTTTTCCATGTGAAACGTAACTAACATCTCCCTTGAAGGATGTACACAGGGCACTGACTGATATAACAAAGGCAACTGAGACAAAAGTAACCAAGGACTTCTAACTATTTCAGATCCTAGGGATGGCAGGAGAAGTTTTTTGAAGTCGTTGACCTGCTTGCCACTTGGTATGCCAGCCAGTGGTGCTACGGCCAATGTCAGAGCCAGAGAGATGGTGGGATCAACAATGAGTAACATGAAACACAGGGACACACGACTGTAACTGTGTGTGAGAGAGTCTAGAAATTAAAGTTTTAACATGGTGGTTTTGTCATTTATTGTAAATCTGCAACTATTTATTTTGATAACATGTATTTACACTGCAATAAATCCTTTTGGCAGCAATGAACTCAATAGGAGTAAATTTAATAAAAACAATAAGTACTAAAAGTCTGTGAAAGTTGTTCATGAACATGTTTTTCAGACAAAACGCTTGCTGACATTTACCATTCTTCATGGAGATCATCGTGATATCACTGATGAGATGCCAGCCAAAACACTAAATCTGCTAAGGAAACAGTACCAATGCTTAATTGTTATATTTTTTAAGTTTATTTATTTTGAGAGAGAAAGTGTGAGCAGGGGAGGGGCAGAGAGAGAGGGAGAGAGAGACAATCTCAAGCAGACTCTGCACTGTCAGCATGTCAGGCTTGAACTCACAAACCGCGAGATCATGACCTGAGCCAAAACCAAGAGTCAGACTCTTAACCAACTGAGCCACCCAGGCACCCTGGGTAATCGTTATGTTAAGAAGAATGTGCTGGAAGAAAAGTTTACTACTAAAGCTTCAGGAGATGCTTTTACACATCACTCTGTGAAGCATGACTTTTTGTTTAAATCAAATGACTGTTCTTCTAAACGTGTTTCGATATCTTTTGTATTCCAAGTCTTCTTGCGTACATAAAGTAAAACAAGAGATGTTATGTGTTGTCCCCATGAACAGAATCATAGTTAAATGTCACCAGTTTTATATTAGTGTCCTCACTTACATCAAATAAGACATCTTTTTTTTTAACGTTTAATTTCATTATTTTGAGAGAGAGTGAGAGAGAGCACACAAGCAGGGGAAGGGGCAGAGAGAGAGAAGAGAAAGAATTCCAAGCAGGCTCAGTGCTGTCAGCACAGAGCCCAACACGAGGCTTTATCCCCCGAACCGTGAGATCATGACCTGAGCCAAAATCAAGAGTCGGATACTTAACCCACTGAGCTACCCAGGCGCCCCAAGAAATCTTTTAATTGTAATATTGGTTCAATATTTTTCATCCAATTCATGGAATCAGAGTAAAGCTTTTAGATTTTAATTCTTCCACACCTGATATTATTGCGAATGCTATTGAAAATTCCATTTAAAAGTTTGAAACTAACTGAGAACAAACTGAGGCTTGATGGGGGGTGGGAGGGAGGGGAGGGTAGGTGATGGGCATTGAAGAGGGCATCTTTTGGGATGAGCACTGGGTGTTGCATGGAAACCAATTTGACAATAAATTTCATATATTGAAAAAAATGATTACCGAAAAAAAAAGTTTGAAACTAAAACTAAAATTATTTTTATGATGGTAATAACACAATGGACACTTGAACAACACAGGTATGGGGCACTGACACTCTCCACAGAGTGTTACTTAACTACTAATGGCCTACTGTTGAACAGAAGCTTTATTGATAACATAAATTCAATTAACATATATTGTGTATGTTATATGTATTATATACTGTGTTCTTTCAATAAAGTAAGCTAGAGAAAAGAAAGTGTTATTAAAAATATCATAAGGAAGAGAAAACACATTCATAGTACTGTACTATAAAAAAAATCTGTGTATCGGGGCGCCTGGGTGGCTCGGTCGGTTGGGTGTCCAACTTCGGCTCAGGTCATGATCTCGCAGTCCATGAGTTCAAGCCCCGCGTCAGGCTCTGTGCTGACAGCTCAGAGCCTGGAGCCTGTTTCGGATGCTGTGTCTCCCTCTCTCTCTGACCTTCCCCCATTCATGCTCCGTCTATCTCTGTCTCAAAAATGAATAAACGTTAAAAAAAAATTTTTTTTAAAAATCTGTGTATAAATGGACCTGCACAGTTCAAGCCAATGTTCTCCAAGGGCCAACTGTACAAGTTTTGGTGGGGCAGAACATCATGGTAAAAACCAGTGTTCTCCAGTAATTGAGCAGAAATGTACTATGAATTATGATAGTGTTTATATATCTTGTAGCCATATTGAAACAAACTGATTCTATCAATTCTAACAAATTAGATTCTACCAATTGAAAAAGAAGCTACAATTAACAAAATGGACACATATGATTACATATACATAACTTTGCTGAACTACCACAAAAAGCTGATGTTGAACACTCTAAATTATGTCAGCATGGTACTACATGCATTCTTTCTTTTCTGATATTTACAAGATTTCAGAAATGCTGAAGCCTCTGAAGAAATATTTTCTGTATCCACCTATATGCCCGTCAATGACATTGAACACTTTTATAAGAAATTTTCTAAATTTGGGTTGCATTTTATTAAAAATTAGTTGGAAATATTTAATCAGAGTATTTATTGAATGGAATGCCAAATATTTCAGCTTCTGAAGTGTAATGAAATCATATCTATTGAAAACCAAAGCTTATCAATGCAAAGATTTTGAAATGTATTGTTATATAAGCAAGAGAGGAAATGAACAATTTAGGAGAGTTTAAATGATTCTCTGATATGATTTCAAATTCTATCATTGTGGTTGGGAATATTTCATTTTGTACGAAGCATCTTTTCATAAAATTCCTGTTTTTATCAGGATAAATTTATATACTGTACCAGGATGGAAAGAAATTTGAGAACGTCTATAGTTTTGGAACACCTAAACTTGGCAAAACATTCAAAAGAGTCATAAATAGAGAAAACTTTATTCAGTGGGCTTTGGTTTGTAAAATTATTTGTTGAAATAGTTACTTTAGAGACAAAAAGATGGTCCATATGAAAATATTTGAGTTGAAATATTCAACTGGATATTTCAGTTGAGAACAAGTAAAAAATTAATTTGAAAAATATTTCATTTAGCAAAATTTACTCTGAGCTTAACAAGTGCCTCAGCATTGGTACAGTGAGTATTTTCTCAGACAAAAGTCAATTAAAGGTGTTAACAGTTTTAAAGTTTATTAATTTTAAGATGCAATCTTTAAGATGATTGTAATTATATGTAAAACTTTAACTTAAGACCATGTTGAACAAAATATATTCATCAGAAAAATACCAATGGCAGAATATTAGAATATTATGAAACTGATTAAAGCACATTAACATATACCAAGAATATGTCATTTTTAAAGTTCAGATAATAGATATAAATAATTAAATTTTTTATGTATGATGATATCTTTCTTCTTTCATTGTGTAGAAATAATTTCATTTTTATTTTTATTTTTATTTTTTTTATTTTTTTATTTTTAATTTTTTTTTAACATTTATTTATCATTGAGAGACAGAGAGCATGAGCAGGGGAGTGGCAGAGAGACAGGGAGACACAGAATCTGAAGCAGGCTCCAGGCTCTGAGCTGTCAGAGCAGAGCCTGATGTGGGGCTCGAACTCACAAACCATGAGATCATGACCTGAGCCAAAGTCGGCCGCCTAACCAACTGAGCCACCCAGGTGCCCCATAATTTCATTTTAAAAAATCATTTGTGAACAGACTTTATAGATCTGCCATTCTAATAAAATTAACATGTAGGTCAATACACACACACTTTTAAAAATACGTAATGATTTTTAGTACCCCTGTCATTCTTAAGTGTCTAGATTTGAAAAAACAAGACAAAACTGTCAAGATTTAAATGATGAATTATGTGATCACTCTTTCCATAAAGAGGCATTTTCGGACTGATAGTTATTGCAAAAATTGGACTACAGATCGTTTGGTGGCTCAGTTAGATCAGAGTTAGGTGATCCTAAGATGAGGTAATGGGTGGACTACAAAACACTGACTACACCAACAATGGACAAAATGCCTCCAACGATGTCCACCAAGTAAGTGTTCAAGGGTTCCTCCGGCCTTGTGGAGAAAGAATGAAACTCAGTTTAAAAAGTGGCTCTGGCAGCCCCCAGAGAATGCTATATTTCTCACCATACACAGAGCATAAGGGGATCAGAGATGATCTTCAGTTCTATGAAGAGTTGAAGAAAGGGATCGCAAATAGTCCTTAAACCCATGAAGCCCAGGAGGGAAGGAGAGGCACAGCCGAAACTTCTTCCATGATACCCCTCAGGCTTTACATGATAATCTCCCTTCAATAGTCCAAACTGTTGCGTTCCAGTGGAGCCACTGAATGATTTATACCAGACTGCACCCCACTGAGATAGTCTTGGCACATTGTGGGGCTAATTTGTAATTTCACACAAACTTTCCAGGTTTAAAGAGCAGCAAGCATAGTAGAAAGAATATAAATGTTGAAGTTAGATACCATTTCACCAGCTGTGTTGTCTTGAGCATCGGAAGTCCTTATCTGTACAATGAGAATGATAATTATAATACCTTATATGTAAGAGAATAATTTGCAGCAGAGAGGAGGATTTGCTATTTAAAACACAACTATTCCTACTTCCATCCCAGGGAAGGAAACAATTTTCTCTTAGGAGTAGTTCAAGTTTTTGCCCAGCAAAATATTTTGATGGGAGCCTCAAACTCTGTCCCTGAGCATGGGCCATGGTTTGGAAAGATATCAGAGAAAAAGGGGGAATTATAGAGAGGCTAAATTTCAGATACAAACAGCAATTTATGGGAACTATTTAATCTTAATTTCTCTTCTATGAGCTGCCGTGGTCCCCAGCCCCACCCCTCTCCTGCTATTACTCTAGGCACTTTAGCAAATGTGTGGTCCATGTGACTGCCTTGTAGGAGTTGTGTTTTGGGAAATTCTAGAACAGGACCACCTTTGTGGGTATGTGACCTGTACAGTTGCATCGCACTCCAAGCTTAGAAAGGCCCTAGGCTTGCTTTAATGCTCTCTTGTTGCCATCTTGAAATTTTAACTAGTTTTGGCCAAGGGGCTCCAAATTATGTAGGTAGCCTGTTCTGTTCCAGAAAGAGGATCTATATCTTTGTTGGGGTCTATGGGTCTGTGGGGCAGATAAAGGAAGAGCTCCAAAAGGCCAGAATGAGAATTCAGTAGGCACGCTGAATCAGAGCTAACAATGACCACAAGAATCTATCCCAATCTTGGTAACAGCTTTGGATTTCCATGGACTATTAGGACATTCAACCCAATTTTATAAATTCCAAAAGTAGGCAAGTCCAATGTTTTCTATATTACATTAGCAACTATATATATATATATATATATATATATATATATATATAGAGAGAGAGAGAGAGAGAGAGAGAGAGAATATTATATTAATATATGTTATGTTATATTAATATAACATATTTATTATATATAATTAATATAACATAATTATTATATATAATTATATAAATTGGCAGTATATACTATATATATTAGCAATATTGTATCCAACATGGCTGTTCTCTGGTTATGCTCAATAAATGGCTGGTATTATTGTCATTTTAGGGTCACACTTATAGCAGTAATGAGAAAGTGTGAAAGTATGAATATAATGCCTGCATGTGTGCACACATGTGTTTGGGTGCCCCTCTAATACCAGGATTTCCAGGGCCAGACCTACAATGAAAAGAAAGTGTTATAGGAAAGTAGAAGGGTACAGGCAGTGAAAGTAATACTACTCTAAGTGTTTACAGAGAAATGTTTAAAAAAAATTTTTAATGTTTATTTTATTTCTGAGAGAGAGAGAGAGACAGAGAGAGAGACAGAGAAAGAGACACACACACACAGAGAGAGAGAGAGAGAGAGAGAGAGACAGAGCGTGAGCAGGGAAGGAGCAGAGAGAAAGGGAGATACAGAATCCAAAGCAGACTCCAGGCTCTGAGCTGTCAGCACAGAGCCCAATGTGGGGCTCGAACCCACAAACTATGAGATCATGACCTGAGCTGAAGTCGGATGCTTAACTGACTGAGCCACCCAGGCACCACTGGAGAAATGTTTTTTAACACAAATAGTAGAGCTATGGCCCAGCCTTACTGCAAACATCATGATTGGGGCATTTTTCCTCTGAGGACACTAGGGAACAGAAAGAACTCAGTTTATTCCAAACATAGGAGAGGCTGAGTCCTTCCCTTGGATCTTTGGCTCTTATCAATATTCTTATCCTGAAACACCTTTGCTTTTCCATTTGAGGTTGAAGAAAGTCCTGCTAATAGACTCGGCTTTCTTTACTCCCTAATATCCTCTGGAAAGGAACAATTCAACGTCCAGGATGACTACATGGAAAGACATTAATGTCAAAGTTGTACAATAAGGGAAAACCTTAAACTCTTGAAACAAGGACCTTCAACTTTGGAATATGATTCAATGATGTACACAGACAACATAGGGCATTTGCTTGAGCATTAATCTATGTTATACAGTCCTGAATGCATGCCAGTGGATGCTCACTAGCCTCGTTCTAGTTCTTATCCAGAAGGAGAATGTAGAATATAAGATGACCTTCAGTGCCCCACATGCTTGAGTGTCAGTGGGACCTGTAACTTGCTTCTAACCAACACAATGTGTCAAAGGTGATGGGACATCACTCCCATGATGATATTACACAGTAAAGATGAAGAGCTTTTTTTTTTTTCAGATGTAGTTAAGGTCTACAATCAGTTGGCTTTAAATTAATCAAAAGGCAGTGATCCTGGGTGGACCTGATTTAAGTTGGTGAGCCCTTTAAAAGAGGCTATAGTTCAGAGGTGTTGACTTTGAAGAAGCAAGCTGCTGTAGATTCTATGGTTGCAAGAAAATGAATCCTGCCCGCAATGACAGAAGTTGGACGAGGACCCCAAGCCTCAGGTGAGATCATACCCCCAGATGGCACCTTAATTTCAGCTTTGTGGGACTGTGAGCAAAGAAGCCAGCTAAGCAGGACCCAGATTCCTGACTCATGGAATTGTGAGATCATAAATGTATGCCATTTTAAGTCATTATGTTTCTGGTAATCTGCAACACAACAATAGAAACTTAATAGAGAAGAGTAGAAAATTAGGAGTGAGGGTCAAATAGGAAACCCAACCTACCAAGGAAATCATGAGCTAGATGATAAAGCTAACTAGAAATGCTCAGCCACTAAGAAGCCCAGCATGGGACTGCCTGCTTGACAGGGAAACAGAAGTGAGAAAGGCAGGAATAGATTTCTTTTCAGATCTGAAATAAATACCACCACTCATCTGATTATCATCTGAAGTGCATCCATAATCATAGTTAGTTTGCTATTTAAGTCCGATTTCTTTTTGCAGAGTGAAGGGAAAACAGAAACATAATCTCAAGGTTATTGATTATGTTCAAAAGTGTTTATGTGCAGCAGTCAGCAACTCTGGCTCCTTTGCAATGTCTTTGAAAGACAATAGTATTTAGACCCTACTGCACTCCCATCCAACTCTCTAATCAGCTAGAAAATCTGAAGATACTCTTTCAGAGAGTTAAAGAGAGCAGTGTGGGAGTCCTGGGATCACTGAAAAGCACTACGTGGTCACTGATTTGCTAACATTCTGATGCTCAGCGGGAACTAGAATGAAGAGAAGGGGAGAGAATCGGGCTCCACTCATGTGTGGAAACCTGGAGAAACCTTTAGTCATGTTTAACTTTGGAGCTCCCAGGCTAAAGGAAATATATGAATATATATGAAAGAGTTTACCTAAAGCAGGTTGCCTTCTTTATGCCTTAGTTCTTGAAAAGCTGTGAATCAATTTTGTCATCAGTTGAATCTCATTTTAAATGCATCAGGGAGCTCAGTATTTGGAGGAACACTACAGTAAATCAAAGTAAAGTAAATTAGCTTTTTGTAGAGTATATACTTAGGCAACACCAAGGCTTCTGTTGTATTGATATGAATTTTTATATATCAAGCCTTTTTACAGTGGAGAACTGGGTCACCAAACGCTACGCACAAACGTTTCGTTTTTGCGAAGCGCGGTGCCCACAGAGGCCTCTGCTAATGTGGAACGGTCCCAGATGGGCCTTGTTGGAAGACAGCAATATGAACGCGGTTTGATCTAGAAAAGAGAAGGCTGGAAAAGAGAAGGCTGATGGGCCATTTAAAAGCCATGTGCACCAGGAGGGCCATGGATGCCAGAGGCCTCTAGGTGGGATACGAACAAACCTCTAAATGAGGATGTTAACGAAAGAAAGCTCAGGTCTTAGGAGACAGTGTCTTACATTTTGCTGTCTGATTCCAAGGGTTCAAGTCCTGGAACCTCGGGGCACTTGCTGTGTCCCCCGGGGGTAGTAGCACTTCTGCCATCTCTTGCCTGTAAAATGGAAATTTTTAAAAATCCCAACTTCATAAGGCCACTGCTCGGATTAAATGCAAGAACGCAATAAAGTACAGGGTGCTTTTTAAGTTGTTAATCAGTGTTAGCTGCTTCTGTTTGGAGTGATAGAGGTTCCAGTTATTAAAAACATTGAGTAAACCTGAAAAAAAAAAAAGTGCTGAAGGAAATAAACACGCCATAGGAAAAAATGCTAGTTTCTCCAGCAGGAGAATGCCTCGGGCATTTTCAGTTCAATGACGATGTACTATTTCCAATCATTATCTCATTTAGAATTACAATGAAGAATGTTGGGAATAATTAACCCCATTCTATAGTCCCAGGAGCCTGTCTTTGCAGGTAGGAAGGATTAGGTACCAGCTCTGTCAGTCTTGGCACATGAGCGTCTTTCCCCCAGTGATACGGATGTCATCCAGCCTCTTTTCTGGCAGGTTCAGTAAACTCCCCACCCGCTGCATAGTGGCAAGGATGATGTCTTGCATTTGCCTCATGCTTGATAACACTTTACAGTTACAGAATAGCAGCCGCTCTCGAAAACACCCAGCCCTTTGAAAAGCTTAGAGATGACAACAGCAATGAGTGAGGGTCCCTTTAGAGCCCAGTGTGGTAAACCATCTCTCCGAAGGAGCTGCCAGCCTAGAAGCCCTCTCTCTCCTTTGTTAGGAATTCCAGTCACAAAAACCTACAATAAAATGCTGCAGGCGCATCAATAAAGGATATAATGAAATCAAATGAGTCTTGTTCCTTACATTTACATGCAAAGTATATCAAAGGAGCATCCAGTTCGTCCCTGAGACCAACACAATGGATTCTTTGTGTGGGAGGAGAGAAGATATATGAAGCTGAATTAGGAAGCAATTCCAATTAAAAGGGCTGTGTTTAAAGCTCCAAAGACAATGCAGCCTTTGCTAGACAGTTAGCTATTAGGAGTGTCTGGCTGCTGAGGTGGTTTTATGGTAATTGGACGAGGGCTGGGTGGAAGGGAGCACAGTAATACCACCACGGGGTCTCAGCTCCCGGTCACACTGCCTCCCTCCCAACCCACTCCTGTGGGACCCCAAGGATGATAATACCTGCCTACCCGGGGCCATTAGGAGGATTAAGAGAAATAAGGCATATGAACCACTTTGGGCAGTGCCAGGCACTTGCTAAGCACTCCGCCAATGTTTGCTACTTTTGTGAGGATTTCCTCGGCAAGGCCCCGCAGGGAGCTGGCCCAGGCCAGAATCACCCAGAGGACTAGTGAATGGGACCCTGGAAGGGCTGGCCCTCGGAGGCCACGTGCTACGTGGTGAAGGGAAAGTTGTCCCTTGGAACAAAGCCCTCTTGAAGTCAGTACTTTCTTTCCTAGAGATACAGAGTGCTTTGTGCCAATATTAGATACCTGGGACGCGTACCGTTTGAATTGGCGTCCCTGTTTCCGACACCTTTTGCATATTTTATAGCTTCAGGATCAGAGATTGGGTAGACGGCACCTGAAATTATTCCCCGCGGCAGGTTGTGTGCAATTTTTTTTCCAGATTCTTCATTAATCTTAAATGGGATCCACCTTTTTGAAAGTGAGCACACGGGCTGCCTTATGCCACCTGTTTGTAGCTGAAACACAAGAGCATATTGGTCTGTGTGGAAAATTACATTTTTTTCTTGCAATTCTTTAGATTTTATTTTTGAAAAAAAAAACCCAACATGTATCTTATTTTTTAAAACTATGTAAAACCCCCAGAAATCCAGGGCCCCTGTTCTGGGCAGTGTCAATATCCCCTAGAATGGGGGCAGGACTCCAAGATTAAGGTAAGGGTGGATGTGGGGAAAAGGACACACAGTTTCTCTCGGGCTGGGCTGGAGGGAGACAGGAAACAATGTCTTCCTTAAATCCAAAGGAAAAGTATACATTGTCAGACACTCTTTCCTGGGCTCACGGCTGCCCTCTCTCTCTCTCATATGGTCACAGCCTGATACAGCCTGAAAGGTCTAGGAGGTAGGTCTGAGCCCAGAGCCTGGTAAGCATAGCATTCCTGCCCCTAAGATGACCGGATGATGGCCAGCTGGCAAGGGAGGACTCGCGGAGGCTGAGCCGGCCCCTGGAATCCACTTTGAAGACAATCAGGTGATTCAGCATTTGGCTATCTCCCCCTTGCTGGTTCAAGTCTATAGGTACCAGAAATTCTCAGTTTTGTAAACTTAATGTCATTCTTCATCTACCTTGTTAACAGGGTAATAATTTCAATTGGGAACATGGGTCGGAGGAAGTCTGAAGCATAAACTGAACCCTGGTGAAACTGTGGAACACAAGAGAAATTCAAAATCAAAAGAAACCACTGAAGACTGTGACAGACACGAGGTGCCTGAGGACCCTCACGTGCACTGGGAATAAGGGAGAGAATAGCACAGTCCCCACTACAATTAGTCACTCTACGAAGCAGAGGATCCGTACCTGGATGCTCATTTCAAATATGGGTTTTATTATCATGAAGACGTAAATGGGCCTAAATCACAGCATCTCTCACGTGAGAAAGCCCTGAGGAATAACAGCATGAAGCTGTCACTTGTGCAGTGACATTTTAAAACCAGTTAGGAGGAAGGAAGAGGAATAGGCAAGGGGAGGCTACAAAAGGGGCTTTACTGCCATTTGTAATCTTGGATTTCTTTAAGAAAAAGGACCTAACGCAAGTATGGCAACGTGCTAGATGTCTGTTATATTTAGGTGATGAGTCACAGGTATCTGCTGTGTTTCTCTCTGCCCTTGGCTGTATGTTGAAAAGACTTCCAAAATATTTTTAGATAATTGTGTAGATTTTGAAGGAAAGGCAACAGGGTTTTTGGCAACCAACAAGGGAGGAGTCTTTGCTAAAAACAGCACAATAAGAAGCAAATAGAGTAAATGAGAAGTAGCTGCCAGCTTCCTTTGAGGTAGCTTTTCAAAAGGACTCTGGGGGCGCCTGGGTGGCGCAGTCGGTTAGGTGTCCGACTTCAGCCCGGTCACGATCTCGCGGTCCGTGAGTTCGAGCCCCACGTCAGGCTCTGGGCTGATGGCTCAGAGTCTGGAGCCTGTTTCCGATTCTGTGTCTCCCTCTCTCTCTGTCCCTCCCCTGTTCATGCTCTGTCTCTCTCTCTCTCCCAAAAATAAAATAAAAAACGTTGGAAAAAAAAAAAAATTCAAAAGGACTCTGGACCCAGCAGTTCGTGTAAAGGGAAAACCTTTCCCTTTGATGCGGCCAAATGTGTTTTAAGTTAAAGGAGCAGAAGCCCTGGGACTGTGGCCTGTAGGAAGGGAAGCCGCCCCTGAACTCACCAGTGGCAGCCCCTGGCTTCTCTTCCCGGCTTCAGCGAGGTAAGGAAATACCATTCGCAGTAAGCGAACAAATAGGCAATAACACCAAACAACTGGTTTAGACAAAATGGTGATGAAATGGCAAGTAACTTGGAAAACCCTCTTTTCCGAAAACATCGGTGGGTATAACCAAGAAAACATGGTCGGGATACAAATTCAGAATTGGATTGTTATGTTTCTTCACGAGCAAAGAAGAAAAACGACACATCAGGACAAAGCAGAAAAACCCAGACAGAGTGAACGAATGAATTCCGCATTCCCCCTCACCATGACAGTGCCTCCCAGAGCCGGCTTATTCAGCAAATGTTGCCCAGGGCACCGCACACGCCATCCTCTGGTGTCAGGCCAGACTCTAAACACTTTCCCTGCTCAGAAGAAGGCTGCTGTGGCGAAACTGAAATCTGAAAAACCACACAGTACTGATTGTGGGGAACCTCAAGCTGGTTGAGACCTTCATTTCCTTGTGATGAAAATTTCAGGGAATAAGTGGCAGGAAAAGAATAGCATCAACAACGAACCTTGTTCACAAAACAGCCCTCTGACCAGTACTTCTCTGATACAGCAAAAGAGACTTTTTTTCTTCTAAATGTTTATTTATTTTGAGAGAGAGAGAGAGAGAGAGAGAGAATTCCAAGCAGGCTCAGCACTGTGACACAGGGCTTGATCCCATGAACTGTGAGATCAAGACCTGAGCTGAAATCAGGAGTCGGATACTCAACTGACTGGGCCACCCTGACACCCCCAAAAGAGACCATCTGAACTTAGATTTTCTCCCCCAAATTGACCTGAGGAAGATACAGT
Source organism: Neofelis nebulosa (assembly GCF_028018385.1). Taxonomy (NCBI): domain Eukaryota; kingdom Metazoa; phylum Chordata; class Mammalia; order Carnivora; family Felidae; genus Neofelis; species Neofelis nebulosa. The sequence goes on along the minus strand of NC_080788.1, from coordinate 106,570,538 downwards.
TAAGGAAAACTTCCTCTGACGAGCCCTGCACAACCTGTCAGTTCTTAGCATCTTCTCCATAGTCATGGCCCTGGTAGAGATTGTGAACCGGTGGAAAATAAAACTGTTGCTCTTTGAACCCACAATCATGTATTAACCTAATTTTCAACACACCGTGACTCTGAGAAGGGAACACAAATTGTGGAAGCCAAACCTGACGTACGTGTTTTCAGACAATAGAGACTAAATGTGACCCATCCCTCCAAAATTACCAAAGAGACCCACAGGAAGTGTTTTTGTTATTTTTTTTCTAAGTAATTTAAGAGCTTATTTAAAACAAACATGGAGGTTGTGTTTCTTAGGATGCTTTGGGTTGCAAGTAACAGCAAGTAACTTTAGTAAATGAATACACACAACAAGGATGTTTGTGATACGGGGAGTCTCCCAGACCTGAAAGGCAAGAATATAGGAGACCTCAGGAGGGACTAACATCAGAGAATCTTCTCCTTTCCTGTCTCTGAGTATGGCTCATTCTTCCTAGAAGAAGGCTTTCTTTGCTATTCAGGCCTCATGATAAATAAGAAATGGCCATCAATATCTTTCAAGTTCACACACTTTAAAATACCGGTCATCGGGGGTGCTTGGGTGGCTCCAGTGGTTAGGCATCCAACTTTGGCTTAGGTAATGATCTCTCACTTCATGAGTTTGAGCCCCGTGTCGGGCTCTGTGCTGACCACTCAGAGTTCCTCTCTCTCTCTTGCTCTCTCTCTTTCTCTCTCTCTCGAAAATAAATAAAGATTTAAAATTTTTAAAGAAAACAGCCATCCAATTACTAGCTAGCCTCTTACTCTCCCTCTTGCACACAATCAACTATCGTCTTGGGTTCTCTCACTCAATTCCAAATGCATAGTTTGGTGATACGCACTGGTACAGCTTAAATCAGGTGTCTGTGGCAGTCACACAGAGGCCAAGAGAGATGCCAGCAGTGTCCAGAGAAGAGGAATGTGGCAAACTACATTCACTACACAAATGGTAACGGAGCAGAATGCCTTCACGCAAAAATATTTATGGAATACTTCCTCTGTGCCTGACACTCTTCTAGGTTCTGGGGATATAAGAGTGAACAAAAAAAGACTAAGCTCTTACTCTTGGAAAGCTTAAATTCCATTGTGGGGAGAACGGTAAGCAAATAATCAATAAAGAGCTAATGTATCAGATGGTTAATAAGTACAATAAATGGTTGTAATAGCGTTCTGGTAAATGTTAAATAACTAGCTTCCTGGAAGGTAATGGATTATTTCTGTAGTGTGAATACTTCCACCATGGTCAACTACCAATGTGATGTCACTGAACTTGTGTTTGGAAAGAAACATGCAGTGGCATCCCATTGCAGAGTAGCGTCACCACACAGGTAGATAAAAGAGACACAACCTCTAGGGTATAGACAAGAGTAAAATGTAATAAAATAACCAGGAAGCGATGCATTTTGAGGATTTATTACCTTTTTAAGATATAATCCATTTCATTGTAAGTTGAATAATTTTTTTTAATTTTTTTTTTAACGTTTATTTATTTTTGGGATAGAGAGAGACAGAGCATGAACAGGGGAGGGGCAGAGAGAGAGGGAGACACAGAATCGGAAGCAGGCTCCAGGCTCTGAGCCATCAGCCCAGAGCCCGACGCGGGGCTCGAACTCACGAACCGCGAGATCGTGACCTGAGCCAAAGTCGGACGCTCAACCGACTGAGCCACCCAGGCGCCCTGTAAGTTGAATAATTTTTAACGATGGCTTTGTTTAATACCTGGCTCACAAGATTCCCGAGAATTGAATAATGAGCTCTCACGAGCCAGTGAGAGCCAGATCTGAGTCTACTGGTGGTGAAGAAAATAAAAGCAGGTGGAGGGTGGGTGTTCCAGCTATCCATTTCTGCGTGACAAACCACCTCAAGACTTAGTGGTTTGGAATAAGAACTATTCTACTGCATCTCGCAATTTTGGGGGCCAGACATTTAGGCAGGGCTCAGAAATTAGGGCAGTCCTTCTAATCAGTAACATCAACTGGCAACCGGTGTAGTCTTTAGGGTTCAGGATGGCTTTGTTCATGTGTCTGGTGTCCTGGTGGGGATGACTAGAAGGCTGGGCTCAGCCGGAACCATGGACTGGAGGACCTGCAGAGGGCCACTTCAGCTTGGGTTCTCAAATAATAAAACCTAGGACAAACTGCTCAAAGAGGCAGGAAGTAGAAGCTTCCAATCCCTTAAGGCCTGGGCCTGGAAACTGTCCCGGCACCACATCTGCCTCTTCTATCGCTCAAAGCAACCACAGAACCTGTCTTTAAGTGGACAGAGACCCGGTCTCTCAACAGGAGGAGCATCAAAGACTTTGTGGCCATCTTTAATCCACCACAGATAGAGAATGGTGGTGGTAAAGGAGCTGTACTATTTAAAATATGATGGTTGGGGAAAAGCTTTTCCACTAACATAATTTTTTCCCCCTGAAAACTGAAGGCAGTGAGAAGTGGACCATACGAAGAGATAAAATATGCTTGCAATTTTTGAGTCCAGCTTTTGGGAGCCAGTTCAGACTAAACCCTCAGACCCGACTCTGCTCTAAGGATGTCTGGATGGAAAAGTTTGAGAAATACCAGTTGGCCCAACTCCTTCATTCCCCAGGTGAAGGACACTGAAGCCCAGAGAACTCAAGCTCTTGCTCCCAGGCACCAAGCAAGGCCATGCTAGGTTATCACAACTTGAATGCAGCTCCTCTACCCAGATCTCCTATTTAGAAGTCCAGTGCTTTTCTACTAGGTTTTTATCCAAGGGGTACAGGTGTGCTGTTTCGAAGGGACACGTGCACCCTAATGTTTATAGCAGCACTATCAACAATAGCCAAAGTATGGAAAGAGTCCAAATGTCCATCGATGGATGAATAAAGAAGATGTGGTATACACACACACACACACACACACACACACACACACACACACACAATGGAGTATTACTCGGCAATCAAAAAGAACGAAATCTTGCCATTTGCAACTACGTGGTTGGAACTAGAGGGTATTACGCTAAGCGAAATTAGTCAAAGACAAATATCATATGACTTCACTCATATGAGGACTTTAGGACACAGAACAGATGAACATAAGGGAAGGGAAGCAAAAATAATATAAAAACAGGGAGGGGGACAAAACAGAAGAGACTCTTAAATATGGAGAGCGAACAGAGAGTTACCAGCAGGGTAGTGGGAAGGGGGATAGGCTAAATGGGTAAAGGGCATTAAGGAATCTACCCCTGAAATCATTGTTGCACTGTAACTAACTAACTTGGATGTAAATTAAATAAATAAAAATAAAATTAAAAAAAAACACAAAAGTCCAGTGCTTTTCAAAAATAATATAAAAACAGGGAGGGGGACAAAACATAAAAGATTCTTAAATATAGAGAACAAACAGAGGATTGCTGGAGGGCCTATGGGAGGGGGGGATGGGCTAAATGGGTCAGGGGCATTAAGGAATCTACTCCTGAAATCATTGTCACACCAGATGCTAACTAAGTACTTGGATGTAAATTAAGCAATAAATAAACTTTAAAAAAAAGAATAGAAGTATAGAGAGACCAACAAAGCTCAAATTACAAAAAAATAAATAATAAAAAAATAAAAGTCTAGTGCTTTTTAGAAAAAATAAATAAAATAAAGTAATAAATAAAAAAAAAATAGAAGTCCAGCACCTTTTTCTTATTATTACAAAACTCTTTCTAAAATCCGTGTTATCACATGATTTAGCATTTGATACTTTCTATCTTAAACAACACATGTTTATATCATCAATTAGAATGTAAACTCCTCAAGGAGACTTACTTTCACATTTCTCTGGGGCCACTGTGTATCGTCATGCAGTCTGTACTCTGCACGACTCAGACCGGCTTGGAGAGGGGTTGAATGGGACCCTGCACTTGAGCTGAGAGGTTGTGTGCTGTGGAGAGGGCTGCATTGTCCCAGAGGAACCGGCATCTTTTCTTCAGCTCCTGCAAAGAAGAGGCAAGCGGTAGCCCTGTACTTCTCTTACAAAGTGCACATTGCAGGGGCGCCTGGGTGGCTCGGTCGGTTAAGTGTCCGACTTCGGCTCAGGTCATGATCTCACGGTCCGTGAGTTCGAGCCCCGCGTCGGGCTCTGTGCTGACAGCTCAGAGCCTGGAGCCTGTTTCAGATTCTGTGTCTCCCTCTCTCTCTGCCCCTCCCCTGTTCATGCTCTGTCTCTCTCTGTCTCAAAAATAAATAAACATTAAAAATTTTTTTTTTAAAAAACAAAGTGCACATTGCATAATATAGTGCTAGGTACACAGAAAAGGATGGTGGGGTTGGAGGGAGGGGGTGGAAGGGCGGTGGGAATGACGTCCAGATTCTTCCAAAAGCATCCTTACGGGCATGCTTTGATTATCTATTGCTGTGTAACAAATGATCCCGAACCTAGTAGGATAAAACAGCCATTTCATTGTGCTCACAGATTCTGTAGGTCAGGAATTTGGATGGGCATAGGAAGGACGATGTCTCGTACCTCAGCTAAAAAAAACATTTGGGGGCTGGAATGATCTAGAAACTTCCATACTCCCACGGCTGGTGCCCAGGCTAAAATGACTCAAAAGCTAGCCTCTGCCGGGACTGGCCTCTCTGGGTAACTTATGTTTCCCACAGCATGACAGCGGCTCGGAGGGATGTCACCTCAGGAGGATGTCCAGAGAGCACGCCTTCTGAGAGAGCCACGTAGAAGTTGCATGGCTTTCTCGGCCCAACCTCAGAAGGTGCAAGGCGTCATCTCCACAACATGCTATTGGCTACGAGCAAGTCACCGTGGCCAGCTTAGATTTAAGGGCAGGGTAATGAGACTCTGCCTCTTGACAGTAACATTGCAGATGAGCACGTGGGATGAGAGAGGACGTGGCTATCTTTGGCGTATGCTGCCTGCCAAGGGACTCATCTCTTCGATAACCCAGTACCACAACAGAGATGAAGCAGTGAGCCTCTCGAATGTCCCCATGATGCTCTTGGTGAAGGGCCATCTGGGGCAGGGTGCAGGGGTGCTGCTTTCTGAGCACCTGAGTCCCCATAAGCCCCCGTCTTTAAGGCTTGGTCGGGATGAGCTCAGCGCAGGAGAGGCCGGCAGCTGGTCAAACGCACCAGCTGTTTCTCACCCTTGCACTTGGTGGTGTTGCCATCAGGAAATTCTACAGACGGGCCTGACAACTTGAGGGTTTGCCCCTTTTTCACCTTGTGGGCCACCAACTAACTGTCGAAGTTACCAGGTTCATACCAGAGCCAGATGTTCTTAACAGATGTGCAAAGAAAGCGCTTCCCTTCTTACATCTTTTTAAGTTGTCCGATGCTATAAGATGCCTTTTTAGCCTAATTCAGGGTTGGACACCCCTGGCAAAGCAACTGTGGCCATTTCCTCTATTTTAGTACACATGAAATAACCAGCCGTGACCTCAAGACCTTTTCTTCTTAACTAATTGGGTGGCCTTCTGCAGCTGGACTATGGCAACCAAGGAGGTTTCAAATTAAAGATATACACACATATATAATATTATATATATACTTCTATTTATATATAATTTCCCAAGTTCTGAAATGTATTCCTCCCATCCCAGCCCATGCCACTATCCCTCTCCATTAACCTAAGACTTACTAATTTGACACAAGTAAGAAAGCAAGGAGACATCACCATACATAATCGCAAGTACATTACAGTGACCTCATTCTATTTCTACCCCATCCACTCTACCTGGACCTCCTGCCCAGAGGATGGGGAAAGCATAGTAGAGCTACAGAGGGTCACCAAATTTTAAATACCAAGTCTACTCTTTCCTCCCCACTCCCCGCCCTTTCTGCTGACCTGGAATTTCTCCAGCTGTGCTGTCTATGAAATGAGCTGTCACCACATCAGATCAGGAGAAGTGGGATGGAGCTGCACACTGGCAAAAGAAACCCTCCTGCTGAGCATTGGATTCCTTTCCTCGATCAGGAAAGCTAGACGCACACAAACAAACTACTTTTATTATTCAACTTCAACATAAAAGGTCACCGTTTCAAGCCTGCATTTAGCTCAGCCGCCCAATAACATCTGTTAAAACGAGGAAGCGCTCTCACACATTCCCATTTAAACCCCCCGGCCACCAAGATGACTGTGTCTATCCAAGGTTGCAAAGAGGTGAGACTGAAATCAAGTATGTTTAGGAAAAGAAATACTTCTGAAAGGACATGGCGGTTGCAATCAGATATCTGAAAGGAATGAGACCTTCTCCACAGCTTGGAAAAGCTTGTGCGGCACACGGTGCCACGAGAGGTCTATGTGAAGAGCTGACGGAAGACACACAGTTCTCAGCGGCTCTGACTGGGCCTGTAGCAAGGAGAGTGTGCGTGGGCCTTAGGAGCTGGTTGGAAATAAAGCATGGAAGTAACTCGGTTTTGTGACTGACACAGAAACTGCTTTCCTTGGCAACAAGGTGACCCCTGAGTATCAATGCATCCCTCCCGCCCCCTAGCCTGAAAAGATACACAAGGCAGCAAGCCAAGGCTCTGGGCCCTTCTGACCTGGCAAGTTCTCCAGGGCTGGTGAATACACTGAAGTTCACATCCATTAAATCCATTAGGGACAGAGGCACAGAGCAGCCAAATCTGCTTGTATCTGTGACCACGTGTCATGGCTAATTTTATGTGTCAACTTGGTTAGATCATGGTACTCAGCCTAATACTGGTCTGGAGGTTGGCTGTGAAGAAATGTTTTAGATATGATTAACATGGAAATCAGCAAACTTTTTTTAAGTTTTTCAGGTCAATTCCAGTTAACATACAGTGTCATATCAGTTTCAGGCGCACGATATAGTGATTCGACACTTCCATACATCAGCCAGAGCTCATCATGACAAGTGCACTCCTTAATCCAGATCCCCTATTTAACCCATCCCCCCACCCCCTCCCCTCTGGTAACCATCAGATTGTTCTCTATAATTAAGACTCTGTTTCTCTCTCCTCTCTCTCTCTCTCTCTCTCTCTCTCTCTCTCTCTCACACACACACACACACACACACACACATTCTGCCCTTTGCTTGTTTCTTTTCTTAAATTCCACGTATGAGTGAAATCATATGGCCTTTGCCTTTCTCTGACTTATTTAGTAAATTAGCAAACTTTGAGTAAAGCAGACTACTCCCCCCATAATATGGGTCGGCCTCATCCAATTTAGTTGAAACCCTGAAGAGAAAAGACTGAGGTCCCCCAAGGGCAATAATCCTCATATATTTAAAGTATATAATTTCATCAGTGTGCCATATGTATTGTATTCGTTGTCTATTGCTGCATAACAGGTTACCACAAACTTAGTGGCTCACAGCACACATTTAGCACCTCACAATTTCTGTGGGCCAAGAGTCCAGGCACACGGTTTAACAGGGGCCTCCGCTCAGGGTCTCCCAAAGTTTCAGTCAACATGTCTTCTGGGCTGCATTCTCATCCAGTGCCCAATTGAAGAAAAAAACACCGTCAAGCTCATTGAAGTTGTTGGCAGAATTTACTACTTTGTGGACGTATGACTGAAGGCTCCAGGACACCCTCAGGTCCCAGAGCCACTCACAGTTCTCAGAGGCCATTCTTATTTCCTTACCACCTGGGCTTCTCCAACATGACCACTTCATCAAGCATGCAAGGAAAGTCTCTAAATTCAGTCTGCTAAGATGGAGTGGTAAATAAGGTAATTACAGGAGTGACAACCAATCACTTTCAATAATACATTGGTTGGAAGCAAGTCACAGTTCCTGCCCATACTCAAGCATCCCTGCCCATACACAAAGGAATGAACACAGGGAGGAGAGGTCATCGGGTCACCTCAGATTTCGTTTGCCACATGTATACACCATCACTAAAATCAAGATTAAAAAATTTTTAATCACCGCCCCTCACCCCTGCCAAATTTCCCTGGGCTCCTTGGCAATCCATCTCTCCCTCTAAAGCAACCACTGACCTATTTTTCATCACTGCAGATTAGTTCTTTAGAATTTTATATAAATAAAGTCAGACAGAATATATTCTTTTTGTCTGGCTTCTTTCAGCATAATTATGTTGAGATTCAACCAGGTTGCTCTATGTATCAATAGTTCATTTATTTCCATTGCTGAGCAGCATTCCATTGTAGGGATGTGTCACAGTTTGTTATCCACTCATCTGTTGGGGGACATTTGGGTTTGCTCCGGTTTTTGAATATTACAAATAAAGCTGCTATGAATATTCATGTGCAAGTTGTTGTGTGGACATATGATTTCATTTCTCAAGTAAATGCCTAGAAGTGGAATGTCTGCCTCCTACAGTAGGTGAATGTTTAACTTTTAAAGAAGCTATCAAAGTGGTTGTATCATTTTACATTCCCACCAGTAGGGTATGGGAATTCTATGTCTTTACTAGGTTTGTATAATCAGTCTTTATAATTTTTAACAAATCTAATAGTATGCTATTATGGTTTTAATTTGCATTTCCCTGATGACTAATGACGTTGAGCATTTTCCCACAAGTTTATTAGCCATTCTGGTATCTTCTTTTGTGAACTATCTGTTCAATTCTTTTGCCATTTTTTACTTTTTTTTTTAAGTTTATTTAGCTATTTTGAGAGAGAGAGAGAGAGAGAGAGAGAGAGAGAGAGAGAGAGAGAGAGAGAGAGAACATGCACAGGGAAGGGGCTGAGAGAGAGAGAACCCAAGCTGGTCCCATACTCCACACTGAGCCGGTCGTGGGGCTCAACTCCACAACCGTGAGATGGTAACCTCAGCTGAAGTCAAGTTGGAAGCCCAACCAAATGAGCCACTCAGGCACCCCCCTTTGTAATTTTTATTTATTTTTTTAAATGTTTATTTTTGAGAGAGTGCGCAAGCTGGAGAGGGGCAGAAAGAGAGGGGGTAAGAGGATCCAAAGCTGGCCCTGCGCTGACAACAGAGATCCTGAGGTGGGGCTCGAACTCACTAACCACGAGATCATGACCTGAGCTGAGGTCAGACGTTTAACAGACTGAGCCACCCAGGTGCCCCCTTTTGCCATTTTTAAATTGGATTTTGTATTATTGAGTTATAATAATTCTTTGTGTATATTGAGTAGAAGTACTTTGTACATGTGTTACAATATCCAAGATGGCTCTTTACCATGTCATGTCTGCTAATACTGGACTATCCAAGATGGCTTCTTCACTCACATGTCTGGAACCCAAGCTGGGAAGGCTGAAATAGCTAGGACTGGACAGGTACCTCTCTCTTCATGCCCTCTCCACTATGGCTCCCTTAGGTTTCCTCACAGTATGGTGATTTCAGAGTGGCTGGACATTGGATGTTGTGGTTGGATTCACCTAGAGGGAATGTTCTAGGAGACCAAGGCATGAGCTACAAGGCTTCTTGTGATGTAGCCTTGAAAGTCCAAGAACACTTCTGCTGCTGCATTCTGTTGGTCAAAGTTCAAAGTTAAGAGGATTAGACATCACCTCTCAATAGGGTATGTAACAAAGAATTTGTGGCCATAGAATCTCCCACACCTGGTATAATTAGAGATCTCTACATTAGTGTAAGCTGCCAACTTATCCTCAATTGCTCAGGTAAACTCACTGAAATCATTAAATAACACCTAATAGCAAAACTGGTAGTTTCCCAAATGTTTGTATATATTTTATCTTAGGATATCCTCAGAAGAATGTTTTGAGTTAGGCAGGTATCCATTATTCTCTCCATCTTAATGAAGTTGATGAAACCAGTGATATTGATGGCTTGGTCAAGATAAAAAAAAAAACCAAACCTAGAATCCAAGATCTTTGGCTTCTAGTGCAGTATTTTCTCCACTATGCCACGCTGTTTCTGCTTAGGTACACATATTCTCTAATTGAACGAGTCCCTTCTTTCCTAGGAATACAAGGTTTGTGGTGGCCTCTAGTTACTAATGAATTATTTATTAACATATTTTCAGGTAGGAGGAGCTATCTATTTAAATAATTAGGTGCTATTCAGTTAACTCATTTAAGAACCAAATGTTCTCTACTTGTAAGGAATGAGAATGCGTGAGGTGATTTAAAATTGCACCTCTGCTCAATGGCATTATTATACAGGTGATTAAAATATAAAGAAGTCAAAATTGTATTTACTGACACAGAAAGAAACAATAGTCCACTGTAAGTGGGAAAAGCAAGTTGCAGAGCAGTTACACATACACACACACACATTTGTTAGTATGTGCACAAAAATATCTGGGCGTTTATACAACTACTAATAGTGTTGTATCTTAGAGATTCTGGACTATTTGAGTTTGGGTATACATTATTCTTGAAATAACCATAAAAAATATTTTTTAAATATACAATCCTTTGAGAAATACATTATAATTATCAGATTTGATGCACCTTCACAACTTTCCTACTGCTGAGTAGGTATACGTATAAGCAAATGAACAAATAAACGAATAAAACTTTAGATGGTATTATATTAAGGCAGAAATTCTACACTTGTTGATTCATTCCCCAAATAGAAGTCACTGTAAAAGTATCTTTTCAGTATTCAGCATTGGGAAATGTGTTTTTATTGTATTGTATTGTATTGTATTGTATTGTATTGTATTGTATTTATTTATTTATTTAATTTTTAACGTTTATTTTTGAGGGACAGACACAGAGCATGCGTGGGGGAGGGGCAGAGAGAGAGGGAGACAGAATCTGAAGCAGGCTCCAGGCTCCGAGCTGTCAGCCCAGAGCCCAATGCGGGGCTCGAACTCACAAACTGCAAGATCATGACCTGAGCCAAAGCTGGACGCTTAACTGAGCCACCCAGGCATTCCTGGGAAATGTGTTTTTAAACAAAACAGTGCAAAAGTATTCTTTTTTAAAACTTTATTTTAGAGAGAGAGCACACACAAGCAGGGGAGAGGGGCAGAGAGGAGGAGAGAGAGAGAGAAAGAGAAACTTAGGCAGGCTCTATGCTCAGTGTAGAACCCCGTATGAAGCCACGATGCTGGGATCACGATCCGAGCTGAAATCAAGAGTTGCTCACTTAACTGACTGAGCCATCCAGGTGCCCCAGAATATTCTTTGAGCTAAACATAATTGGCTTCTAGGAACTCACTGGTTGGGAACTCAAAAGAGAAGTAATTCTTTCCAAACCAACAAGTGATCGTTTTTTGCAAATCTCAAAAGGCAAGTAAACGATGAAGGAAAAAGTAAATCAACTCAGGCATATATACACCTGCACATATATTAAATCTCACCTACAAAGAAAGCATTAAATTATTTAGAAATTCTGGGGCGCCTGGGTGGATCAGTTGGTTAAGCATCCAACTCTTGGTTTGGGCTCAGGTCATGATCTCACAGTTTATGGGTTTGAGCCCCACGTCGGGCTCTGTGCTGATAGCACAGAGCTACCTGGAATTCCCTCTCTCCCTCTCTCTCTCTGTCTCTCAAAATAAGTAAACTTAAAATAAATAAAATAAAATACAATAAATTCTTTAGAAATTCCAAATCAAAATGTGGCTCCTCCTGAACTGGTCAGAGGAGGATGTGGGGGATTGGATTGGATTGGACGTGGGGGATTGGCAAAGTTATGAGAGTAAAATGGAGGTAAAACTTCTTTTTTGTGTGTCTTCAATTTGGGAACAGGGTAGAAGTCCAGAGCAAAAGGCCCGGGTCTACACAGAAATGCCATCTGTGGGACAGGTGGTCCAGATCAGAGCATTCTGGATCGAGCCAGAAGGGGTGTTATCCAAATTGGTTGGAATATGAATGGCCAGGGCTGAGAACTAGAATCATTGCGTGCAGATGCCAGACATGAACCTGGTAAGAAGGACAGAAGGCCAACGATAATGATGGCATCTGCCATGTTTTGAGTGCTGGCCATGCTGGACCCTTTTCATATTTTATCTCACTCAGAGTCCACAATCTCCCTGCAAATAAGATACCATACCTCTTCCGGATGACGACACAGACTCAGAAGGGTTATATGGCACACCCAAAGCCACAATGCTAGTAAGTGACACTCAAAATTCAAGCCCAAATCCTTCTCAACACAAAATCCATGAGTTTTCTGGCATGCCAACCTATAGAAACCTAAAGGATTCAACAGAAATAGTAAAGTCAGGCACCCTGAGACTCAAGAGAGGAGAGCCAACGTGCCAGATCAATCAGGTATACCTGTTCTGGACCTCCCCTATCAACAAGGCTATGCTGGGCATGTCCCTTTCATGTAATATTTGGTGCATGCTGCAAGGTGGATGTGATGTCTTCACAGAGTCATGGGGCAGAGAATTAAAATAAACAGGATGAAGGGTGCCTGGGTGGCTCAGTTGGTTAAGTGTCTGACTCTTGATTTCAGCTCAGACCTTGATCTCTACTTTAAAAGAAAAAAATGGGGGTGCCTGGGTGGCTTGGTCGGTTAAACATCCGACTTCAGCTCAGGTCATGATCTCACGGTCCGTGAGTTCAAGCCCCGCGTCGGGTTCTGTGCTGACCGCTCAGAGCCTGGAGCCTGCTTCCGATTCTGTGTCTCCCTCTCTCTCTGCCCCATCCCCACTCATGCTCTGTCTCTCTCTGTCTCAAAAATAAATAAACGTTAAAAAAAAATTTAAAAAAAATAAAAGAAAATAAAAGAAAAAAATGAACTTGACGGTGTTTCAAAGGCAGCCAGACCAGCTCTGCCAAGCATCAGGTTTGATGCAAAGAGAGAGAAGTGGAAGAGAGTGCCAGAGTCAGTGACTGACAAAACAAGCATTCGCCACAGGCTCTGTCTGGATGCTTGTGGAGGTCCCTTTCCTAGGAGAGGATCACTCAGAAAGATGTGATGAGAAGCCCTTGAACTTGACTAAGGAGGAAAACCAAGTGAGAAGTGCGTTTCGAGAAGAAACTCAGTAGCCCATCAAGTACAAAGAAAGGGTAAGCTTGAGGAGCACTGAGATTAAGCCTGGGGTTTGCCATGAGGACAACACAGATGATCTTTGACAGGACAGATCAGGGCCTCTGTGGTTATAAAACAAATTACAGTGACCCGAGGCCTGAGTGGAAAGTACTGAAATAAATGTTTGACTTTGTCCAGAAGCATGGTGACAAGAGTATATGGTAAGCAAGTCGGAGGCAGGGGACTGGTTTTGAATTAGAGAAATTGCAAAGGGAGTTATAGATGAGGGAGAAGGTGGGAGGAGATTCAAAGATGTAAGACAGAGGAGTGCACTGATTAGTGGAGCGTGGTCCCAGAAGAGTGGGGTGGGTGAGTTTCTGTACATTGAAAGAATCTTTCCTTAAAGGGGAGAGAGGAGAAAAGTAAGAATGATGACAAAGCAGACATTTGAAGGGAGTTGTAGGCATTTCTTAATGGTGGTTAATGGATTCAGGTTTGTTTTTTTTTTTTAACTATGCTAATAGCCTGAAGGATAGATTTAATGCAGCAAGAGAAAGGTACACAATAGTAGACATGAGTTCAAGTTTCTAGCTTTGCCCCCTACCAGCTCTGTGACCTTGAACAAAATTTCTGAGCTTTGCTTATCTTCAAATTGGGATGATTATCCATGTCCTGCCTCCACGAGTGCACTGGAGCCAGTTGGCATCAACTATCCCAAGCCAATATATTTAAAAAATTTTTTTAATGTTTATTGATTTTTGTGAGAGAGAGAGAGAGAGAGAGAAAGAGAGAGAGAGAGAGAGAGAGAGAGAGAGAGAACATGAGCAGGGGAGGGGCTGAGAAAGAGGGAGACACAGAATCCGAAGCAGGCTCCAGGCTCCAAGCTGTCAGCACAGACCCGATGCAGGCCTCGAACTCACGAACTGTGGGATCATGACCTGAGCCCAAGTCGGATGCTTAACTGATGGAGCCACCCAGGCGCCCCCCTGCCCAAGCCAATATTTATTTCTAATTATTTAGAAATTCAGAGTGGTTAAGTCATTGGTGGTTTAAAATTGGATGTGGTGGTAGGGTGCCTGGGTGGTTCTGTCAGTTCTTGGGCTCAGGTCATGATCTCAGGGCTCTTGGGTTCGAGACCTGCATCGGGCTCTGTGCTAGCAGCTCAGAGCCTGGAACCTGCTTTGGATTCTGTGTCTCCGTCTCTCTCTGCCCCTCCCCTGCTCATGTCCTTCCTCTCTCTCTCTCTCTCTCTCTCTCTCTCTCTCTCTCTCTCAAAAATAAACACTAAAAAAAAATTTAAATTGGATGTGGTGGGAGCTTTTACACCATGGAAACAGGCAAAATGTGACAAAGCAGGGCTTCCCTCTCCTTTCCCAGGGTTACCACCACACCGCTGCCTGCTTCTCTGACAAGATACTGTCAGGCTAAAATGAGAGACTGGTTGTGAAAACCCTTTGCAAATAACCAAGCCCTAAATAATGTTTTTATCATTAATATTAACAAGTGTAACTTGTTACAGCGTAAGTTTTCATACATACTAATTAGAGTTTTATTTTCTGACTCCCCCCTCCACCCACCTACCCTACCACCATTCCCAGCAGACTTTAGTATTTCCTTGTCTTGGCAAGTTTTACAGAGCAGAAAGCAAAGATCCTTGAAAGCAATGGCTCTTCCCGTTTCATTAAAGGACCGTACTTGCCAAAAGAGATCCTATTAAGTAGGGAGGAAAATGGGAACATCAAAAGGCTTCAAGGGGAGATTCAGAAGAAGACATTCCCAATGGACCGGGAAGGGGAGAGGTCTGTGAATTCCATAGAAAGAAGGGCCCAGGCCTGGCTACCTCCCAGCCCCTTGGGAGGCACGAGTCCTTAGGAGATGGCTGTAGAGTGTAGGTTTTTGTAGAAAATCCACCCCCAGTGTGTGTGTGTGTGTGTGTGTGTGTGTGTGTGTGTGTGTGTGTTGTGTGTTTCTTAGACTCACCTAAATATCCAGCTACACAAGACCACAGTCAGCCACACGTGGTTTCAATATAAAAGACGGGAAATCCTGCCAGCAGGGGGGCAGCGGTGTTCCTTTCCCCTGGGAGTAGTCCCTGCAGCCGTCCACATGGCCATCACAGCTCTTTCCCCCAGTTTCCCAGGGTTCAGAGCAAGAGAATGGGACCACACGAGGGGCATGTGGGATCCTCCCTAGCTGGTGACCCCAGTACCCCATAGGAGACAATATCTCTTGTAATAACTCCATGGGCACAGCTGCCAGGGTCCCCTCCAGGGACTTGTCCAGTTTCAAGAGTCTCTGCTCTCAATTAAGCCCAAAGCTATAGCTTCCTCTGAAGTATCCAGTTCTCCCAATCTAGAGACAATTTACCACGAAGGGTCATTTTTGCCAAAGTTACTATACCCAGTAATAACACAGCTGACACAGTGTTTCTGTCAGGTTTCCAAGGGAAACAGAAAGTAAAATTCTCAAGTAGAAAGGGATACAATCTTTGAAAACCTTTTATCCACAGTGGGCCCGAGAAGGCAGGACCCCAGACACAGGGACTCCTGGCCTCATCAAAGATGCCCAGGTCCCAAGCATGGCCCAGAAGCAGAGACCCTGAACATAAAACATAAAGGGCATCCTGCTGGTGAACAAACAGAAGTCTTGTCTCCCAGTCCCTGCCTGTTCCACTGACTGCTAACTCAAACCCCACAAAAATTATAGTGAAAAAGAATCTCCTTACCCTCTCTATATACCTCAGGTTACAACTGCAGTAAGAATGTATTCATATCACCCTTGAGAGTGAGCCAGTTAACATTTGCAGGGCAGGCAAAAGATGAGAGATATATTAAGAGCAGAACAGGCGTGCACTGGGGCTGCTCCGTCAGTAATCGCTAACCATTGTTTGCAGAGTATTATCTGTCCACTCCCGGTACATACAACCTCCGTGTTATAAGGGAATTCTAATCCCAAACTATCTTGTCATTGAAAACACTCCTTTTCAAGACACGGCATTATGCTGAATTGTCCTCTTAAAGGATTAATGAGACTCTCGTAATTTGAAATAACTGAATGCAAGAGCCACTTTTAATATGTATTATGTAAAGGATTTTCTTTCTTTTTAGAAAAAAATATTTTAATTATAGAAGTCACACATTAGTGTAGACTCAATACAAAGAAAAATTCCGGGGTGCTTGGGTGGCTCAGTCAGGTAAGCATCTGACTTCGGTCCAGGTCAGGATCTCACGGTTTGTGGGTTCGAGCCCCGTGTTGG
Source organism: Neofelis nebulosa (assembly GCF_028018385.1). Taxonomy (NCBI): domain Eukaryota; kingdom Metazoa; phylum Chordata; class Mammalia; order Carnivora; family Felidae; genus Neofelis; species Neofelis nebulosa. Next base: position 106,554,407 of record NC_080788.1, on the reverse strand, counting down.
GCTTTGTGCTGGTGCATATGCATGTTCTTTCTCTCAAAAATAAACATTAAAAAAAAATAAGGAAAATTCAAACAATACATTTAAAGTAAAAGTCTCCCTGGCTCCCTACTCACTTAACTTCTCTCCTTGGAGGTGACCAGCGTATCAATTTGTGGTACACCCTTCCGTCTCCTTTACGCTACATTAATAATGCCTTCAAGTACTCCCTTTGGCTCTCGTAAAGTCATTATAGTGTACATTATAGTCCATTCAAACGACTATAACAAAGTACCATAGACTGGGGTGGCTTAAACCACAGAAATTTATTTCTCACAGTTCTGGAGGCTAGAAGTTCAAGATCAAGGTGCCAGCATGGTCGAGTTCTGGTGAGGGCCCTCTTCCAGGTTATGTTCTCACATGACCTTCCATGGGGCGAGTATATACAGAGAGAGAGAGAGAGAGAGAGAGAGAGCATGAGAGAGAGGTCTCTTGTCACCTCCTTTTTCTATAAGGGCTCTAATCCCATCATGAGGGCCCCATCTCATAGCCTAATCTAACCCTAAATACCTCACCTTTTCCTAATACCATCCTTTTGTGGATTAGGATTTCAACACATGAATTTGGGGGGATGGGATACAAGCATGCCGTCCAAAAGAGTGTGCATTCCATATTCCCTTAGAAACCATCAGATACACAGAGAACCGTCTGGAAAGTTTATCATTCCCACTCCTACCATGTGAGGACACAAGGAGATGTTTGCAACCAGGAGAGGGCCCTCAGCTGACTGTGCTGGCACCCTGATCTTGGACTTGCAGCCTCCAGAACCGTAAGAAATAAGTTTCTGCTGTTTATTTAAAAAAAAAAAAAAAAAAGGTATCATCGAGAAATGTTAATAGCTTCAAAATTAGCTACACACCAAGAACTTGATACTTTCCCCTTAACAGGAGGTGTCTACAGTCTAGGCAAGGAACACCACCCAGTAGCTTCACTCTATAAACATTCTTAGCATCCCTGAGCAGTTCCAGCAGCCCCCGGCCCCTCCTGCGACAGGTCTGGAGAGAGCTGGCCTTTCCAAGTGGGGCAGTTCAAGCTCCAGAGTGTGCAGAACAATGTATTCAGCTGAGTAGACACGGCCACACCACTCCTCCCACCGCCTGCTCCCCGCCTGAAGTTTCCATTACCCACCAGGCTTTGATCTGGTAAACAAATCTGATTCCAATCACGTGGCAGAGGGTTGCCTTCTCTCACTCTCCTCTCTGTGCTTGGGAGAGTTGAACAATTAACAAATAGAAAGTGTTCTGTGACAGTTCATTATTTTGTACCTGATTTGGGGAGACTGAAAAATGGCCCTTTCAAACAATCTCTTTGGCCAATTTCCTTCCTTCCCTTCCCCCCCAGAACCTAAATCCTGGGATTCCCCATAGGGGCTTTATAGAAACCAGCCCATCTGGAATAGTCTGCTGACAGAAAGTCAGTAATTGATGCCAGCTGGAGAAAGCACAACTTCTGCAACTGCTTTAATTCCAGAAAAGTCTTGCCTCTCTTGCAGCACTCACCATAGCCAGGCCTTGCCTCATACGGCTGTGTAGCCTCAGCACCCAAACCAAATCTCCAGAATTTGGTGCCCAATAGCTGTTTGTCAGACTGAATTAATTGCATTGAAGTCACTTGATCTCGCTGGATCTCACTCGCCAATGGGAATAATCATACTTACTTCACAGTGTGGTTGTAAATATTGCTATTTGATCATATTGTTCGACTCCCCACCCCCACCCCCAATCTGTTTGGTTTCCTGGTCCATAAAAGATAAATAGAGTACAGTTTTTTGAAGTGAAGTGTCAGAGAGGTTTTGACTTCACTAGATGGGTGCTATGGAGGGTTATGTCATCTCTTTGAGTTCTAGTTTCTTCATCTGTAGAATTCGGAAAATGATGTCTATATTAGTGGGCTATTGTGAATGCTACATGAGAAGACCTGGAAAGCTCAGGGTACAGCATTGTACATAGTAAGCATTCCATAAATGCTATTATTATGTGCATAGTCTGTACATTCCAGGCATGTGACTAAAACTCAGTAAACGGTCGGTGAGCAAATAAACGAACGAGTGAACACAGCGGTATCAGTTACGAGTATGCTTGGTTGCCTGTGATAGACGCCCTACTACACGGTGACTAAACCCAATGGATGGCTCTTCCTCTCACGTAATAAGAAGTCTGGATGTAGGCAACCCAGGGCTGAAACAATTGTTCAAGGAAGTCATTGGGGACCCAGGCCCCTTCTTAGCATGCGGTTCTCATCCTCAGATTTGCAAGACGCTCTACATCTGTGTTCCATTCAGGAAGAGGGAGGGAAAGGCTTTAGTTGCCTCATCGGTAAAATGGGAATGGGCTGGCTCTCTTTCCACTGAACAGTCCTATGACTCAGCAGGCAACTGAGGGTCAAATAAGCACCACTGGTCTGAGATAATATGCCTTTTGTGGATAGATTGTGTGTCCCAGAAATCAGTCATGTGGGTCTCAGTTCCACTCACACCTATTGCTCGAAGTGATAATTCTGAAAATATTTGGCAACATGAAGAAACATTTACAAAAATGTTAAGTGAAGAATGGGAGGAGAATTACTAAATTCTACTCCTGAAACCAATATTACACTATGTGTTAACTAACTAGAATTTAAATAAAAATTTGAAGGAAAAAAAAGCAGAAAGTGGAAGACTGTTAACAGTACCTGCTGGCATAGGAAGTTTTCCCTAAGATATATACGTGAATAAAAGGAAGCCACAGGCAACACTTGCAGATGATCTCATTTAAAAAAATTTATAAAAAAATTTATAAAAAAATTGACGTGCCTGGGTGGCTCAGTCCGTTAAGCATCCGACTTCGGCTCAGGTCATGATCTCATGGTTCATGGGTTCAAGCCCCGCATCAGTCTCTGTGTTGGCAGCTTGAGAGCCTGAAGCCTACTTTGGATTCTGTGTCTCCCTTTCTCTTTGTTCCTCCCCGACTCATGCTCTGTCTCCCTCAGTCTCTCAAAAGTAAATGAATGTTAAAAAAAAATAAAATAAAAATTAAAAATAAAATAAATTTAAAACTTTATAATAAAACAGAAAACTGGTTGGAATGAGTTTTACTCCCCAAATCAGGTCATGATTTACTCCCCACATCAGGTAAAAATCAGGAGACTTTTACTGTTAGCACCACTACACTTCCATTTTTTTTACTTCTAATAGCATGTATATGTTCATATATTAGTTATCCAATAAAATTAGTCTATGTTAGGGGCCCATGGGCGGCTCAGTCGGTTAAGCTTCTGATTTCAGCTCAGGTCATGATCTCACACTCACACATGTGAGTTTGAGCCTCACATCGGGCTCTGTGCTGACAGCTCAGAGCCTGGAGCCTGCTTCAGATTCTGTATCTCCCTCTCTTTCTGTCCCTCTCCCACTCATACTCTGTCTCTCTCTCTCTAAAAAATAAATAAACATAAAAAATTTTTAATTAGTCTATGTTAATTATTATACCTATGGTATAATGCAACTATATAAAATTATGTATGTACACAGTAAAACTCGGAAAGGATTCTAGACAAATGAAAACAATAGATGTTTCAGGCTTGTAAAATTATAGAAAAATTCCTTATTTGTGTTAATATTATGCCGCATGTGTAATAAATATTATTTCCTCCCACAGGTTGTTCACATGAGGCACAGGTAGATTTTTATAACAATCCAAGGGGGGCATTTTTTAAAAGGTAACCATGGCTTTTGCTGATTAAGAGATTAGACCAGTGCAGAGCCTCAGTTGGGACCAGTTTGGCAGAGACTATCTGCAATGGTGAAACCAAATTATTTTAGCTGACCTTGATGATGAAAGCTCTCTCTAGTTTTGCTTTTTGTTTGTTTGTTTTTTCTTTTACCTCCAGCACCAAGAACGAAAAAACAAAGGACAAGAACTAGAATGATCAGTACTTCTCTCTCCCTGAGATCCTGACCATATGCAGCTCAGGGTGTTCTATGCTTAAATAGCATAGCTAGGCCGATCATCACTTGACAGGTGAGGAAGCTGGCCTAGGGAGGGCAGGGCCCCCCAGACCAGTTACTTAGCATGGCCCTGCCACACTGCCACATGATTTCCAAATGGGTGGACATTACCTGGATCATTAACCTTGACTCCCATATAAACCCAGCCACACTCAAAGAAGCTCAAAGCAATTTTGGGGAAGATTCCAAGTTGGACGAAGAAATGTTGGTCAGGAGGTCCCTGGGGGAACATGAGGTCCCTGCTGGAACAATTAGCAACCACTTACTGACTCATTAAGTGCCAAACACTGGGCTATCCAGTTTATATGCATGATCATCCTGTGACCTTGCAAAGTAGATATTACACACACACACACACACACACACACACACACACACACTTCATTTTACAGAAAGTCTAAATGACTTACTTGTTCAAGACCACATAGCCCATCAAATAAGAGAGCTGGATTCAAAACCACCAACTTTGATGATTCCAAAATCTGTACTTTTAACCTGTGTTCAGTATTTTTCACATACATTTCCATTTGACAGTTTTGGTCCTTTGGAACAGAGAAATGCAGATTTGGGGAGCATTTCTTTCGTGTTGGGAGAAAAAAACAAAAGTTCTCTCAACATTCTGAATGCTGCAAACAGATTCTGTGGAAAAGTAACCAGGCTTAATTCTACCCAAGTGTGCACAACATGGCCTTTAGGCAGTTGGGTGTGTTTTCCCCCCTCCCCCCAAGCAATTTATCACCCAAGCCACAGTAGCCTGTAATGTATGGCTTTAATATATTACCAAGGGAAAATGTTCTAATGATTTAGTGGGGTACGCATCATTGGTATTATGAGGCAGCATTAATCAAAGTATGGAGTTGGCTTCTGAAAACCATTAGGTAAATCCCAAGCTCTATGCTTAATGTATTCACCTTGGACCACAGTCTGGAAGGAATGAAAAGATCTCATTGCTTTGCTTTCAAGTGCCCTCCCATTAGTAAAACTAATGTTTCTCTGTGTGTGTGTGTGTGTGTATGTGTGCACATGTTACTTAAAATTTTTAAAGTGCATTTTAAGATGAACAACTGTTAAAAGGTCTCTTTACCATGTGTCTCTTTGAAGGAAGAAAGGCCAGTCCCTTAGTTGTACCTTCTGAGGAGGAAGGCTTGCCCTGGATTTCTAGTTTAATGGCCAACCACAAGAACTAGAATATAAAACCAGAAATCATTCATTTTTTTGCACTTTTTTTCATTAAGGAAAAAACTTTTTTTCATTTACATATAGGAAAATTCATTTTTTTAGTGAACACTTCTGTGTGTTTTGACAAACACATACAAAATTGTGTAATAACCATTACTACAGTGAAGATATAGAACAGTATCGTTAGCATCCAAAATTCCTTCATGCCTTTTTTGTCTTTTTTTTAGATTGAAAAAAATTTAAAAATTTTTAAAAAGTAAAATAATTCTGACTTTTAGGGACATTGAGATGAATAGATTGTTTTACTTCTTAGGAAAATGTACAAAAGTAATGTTATTATCCATATTTGAATAATGAAATTTTCAATCCTTAGTAATGGCCAGTAGTAATTGAGCCAAAAAAGTTTTTTCTCCTTATAGCAGGAGACTACAGTCACTCTCACAGAGAGTATGTTAGGTGAAGGACTGGAATCCTTTACATTGTTAATTTTGCTTGTGCTGAGAACTATTAGGAAATATGGGTTTTTTTCTTTTTTTATGTTTATTTATTTACTTTTTTTATTTTTTATTTTTCCAACATAATACTTAATTTTATTTTTTTCAATTTACATCCAAATTAGTTAGCATCTAGTGCAACAATGACTTCAGGAGTAGATTCCTTAATGCCCCTTACCCATTTAGCCCATCCCCCCTCCCACAACCCCTCCCGTAACCCTCAATTTGTTCTCCATATTTATGAGTCTCTTATGCTTTGTCCCCTTCCCTGTTTTTATATTATTTTTGTTTCCCTTCCCTTATGTGCATCTGTTTTGTTTCTTTCTTAAAGTCCTCATATGAGTGAAGTAATATGATATTTGTCTTTCTCTGACTGACTAATTTCACTTAGCATAGTACCCTCCAGTTCCATCCATGTAGTTGCAAATGGCAAGATTTCATTCTTTTTGATTGCCGAGTAATACTCCATTGTGTGTGTGTGTGTGTGTGTGTGTGTGTGTGTGTGTGTGTATACATACCACATCTTCTTTATCCATTCATCCATCAATGGACATTCGGGCTCTTTCCATACTTAGGCTATCGTTGATAGTGCTGCTATAAACATTGGGGTGCATGTGCCCCTTCGAAACAGCATACCTGTATCCCTTGGATAAATGCCTAGTAGTGCAATTTCTGGGTCATAGGGTAGTTCTATTTTTAGTTTTTTGAGGAACCTCCATACTGTTTCCCACAGTGGTTGCACCAGCTTGCATCCCCACCAATAATGCAAAAGAGATCCTCTTTCTCTGCATCCTCGCCAACATCTGTTGTTGCCTGAGTTGTTAATGTTAGCCATTCTGACAGGGGTGAGGTGGTATCTCATTGTGGTTTTGATTTGTATTTCCCTGATGATGAGTGATGTGGAGCATTTTTTCATGTGTCATTGGCCATCTGGATGTCTTCTTTGGAGTAGTGTCTATTCATATCTTTTGCCCATTTCTTCACTGGATTCATTGCTTTTTGGGTGTTGAGTTTGATAAGTTCTTCATAGATTTTGGATACTAACCCTTTATCTGATATGTCATGTGCAAATATCTTCTCCCATTCTGTCGGTTGCCTTTTAATTTTGCTGATTGTTTCCTTCACTGTGCAGAAGCTTTTTATTTGATGAGGTCCCAGTAGTTCATTTTCACTTTTGTTTCCCTTGCCTCCAGAGACATGTTGAGTAAGAAGTTGGTGAGGCCAAGATCAAAGAGGTTTTTGCCTGCTTTCTCCTCGAGGATTTTGATGGCTTCTTGTCTTACATTGAGGTCTTTCATCCACTTTGAGTTTATTTTTGTGTATGGTGTAAGAGAGTGGTCCAGGTTCATTCTTCTGCATGTCGCTGTCTAGTTTTCCCAGCACCACTCGCTGAAGAGACTGTCTTTATTCCATTAGATATTCTTTCCTGCTTGTCAAAGAATAGTCAGCCATACGTTTGTGGGTCCATTTCTGGGTTCTCTATTCTGTTCCACCGATCTGAGTGTCTGTTCTTGTGCCAGTACCATACTGTCTTGATGATTACAGCTTTGTAGTATAGCTTGAAGTCTGGGATTGTGATGCCTCCTGCTTTGGTTTTCTTTTTCAAGATTGCTTTGGCTATTTGGGTCTTTTTCTTGTTCCATACAAATTTTAGGATTATTTGTTCTAACTGTGAAGAATGCTCGTGTTATTTTGATAGGGATTGCATTGAATATGTAGATTGCTCTGGGTAGTATTGACATTTTAACAATATTTGTTCTTCCTATCCAGGAGCATGGAATCTTTTTCCATTTTTTTTGTGTCTTCTTCAATTTCTTTCATAAGCTTTCTATAGTTTTCAGTGTATAGATTTTTCACCTCTTTGGTTAGATTTATTCCTAGGTATTTTATGGTTTTTTGTGCAACTGTAAATGGAATCGATTCCTTGATTTCTCTTTCTGTCGTTTCATTGTTGGTGTATAGGAATGCAACGAATTTCTGTGCATTGATTTTATATCCTGCAACTTTGCTGAATTCATGAATCAGTTCTAGCAGTTTTTTGGTGGAATCTTTTGGGTTTTCCATATAGAGTATCATGTCATCTGCGAAGAGTGAAAGTTTGACCTCCTCCTGGCCAATCTGGATGGTTTTTATTTCTTTGTGTTGTCTGATTGCAGAGGCTAAGACTTCCAATACTATGTTGAATAACAGTGGTGAGAGTGGACATCCCTGTCTTGTTCCTGACCTTAGGGGGAAAGCTCTCAGTTTTTCCCCATTGAGGATGATATTAGCAGTGGGTCATTCATATATGGCTTTTATGATCTTGAGGTATGCTCCTCTATCCCTACTTTCTTGAAGGTTTTTATCAAGAAGGGATGCTGTATATTGTGAAATGCTTTCTCTGCATCTATGGAGAGGATCATATGGTTCTTGTCCTTTCTTTTATTGATGTGATGAATCACGTTAATTGTTTTGCAGATATTGAACCAGCCCTGCATCCCAGGTATAAATCCCACTTGGTCGTGGTGAATATTTTTTTTAATGTATTGTTGGATCCAGTTGGCTAGTATCTTGTTGAGGATTTTTGCATCCATGTTCATCAGGGAAATTGGTCTATAGGTCTCCTTTTTAGTGGGGTCTCTGTCTGGTTTTGGAATCAAGGTAATTCTGGCTTCATAGAAAGAGTTTGGGGGGCGCCTGGGTGGCGCAGTCGGTTAAGCGTCCGACTTCAGCCAGGTCACGATCTCACGGTCCGTGAGTTCGAGCCCCGCGTCAGGCTCTGGGCTGATGGCTCGGAGCCTGGAGCCTGTTTCCGATTCTGTGTCTCCCTCTCTCTCTGCCCCTCCCCCGTTCATGCTCTGTCTCTCTCTGTCCCAAAAATAAAAAAAAAAAAAAAAAAAAAAAAACGTTGAAAGAGTTTGGAAGTTTTCCTTCCATTTCTATTTTTTGGAACAGCCTCAAGAGAATAGGTGTTAACTCTTCCTTAAATGTTTGGTAGAATTCCCCTGGAAAGCCATCTGGCCCTGGACTCTTGTTTTTTGGGAGAAATCATTCACTTTTTAAAAATAGTTTGACATCACTTGTTAGAGGGATAGTTTATGAATACAAAGATGCTGAAAAGCAAACTGTGATGAAGGAAGTTGCAGAATGGGGACCCACGGACACCAGATTGAGAACACGATTGAGGGCGCATGCTCTGTTTCTTCTCTGTGACACTGTCTCCTTATTGACTATCCTGTTACACACACACACACACATACACACAGTCTGGTTTTTCTGGAATGGAGAGAGCAGCCTGGCAAGAGTTGTCAGTGCTGAAAAGAAAGAGAAGAGGCCCCAGTATAAAGACCAAATGCTCGCACTCATTGTCTAAATTTTCTTTTTTCAAACGTACCACCCGGCTCTGGTCCAATGTAAGAATGCATTTCTTTGCAACTTGAAATACACTCTTACTAGCAAAAATTCACCAAGCAAAATACAAAAGATGTTCCCGAGAGCTGAGCTCCCACTTCTAGATTTGCTCAGGGAACTTCCCTATGCTAAGGAAGATAAGAAGCAGTATCTTCAGAGCTCAAAGGGCCAGTATTTCCCAACTTCTTTCATGCTGCTGAGTGCCTACGTGTACCCAAGCAAGCCATCGCACCCTGTGCCCTGGGACAGATATGATGTGGCGAGTGGGTGGCCGAGCACGGGGAGTTGTTGATGAGAGAGACAGTGGACAATATCCTTTCCAAGGAAATGCCTTTCAAAGGTGAAGAAAAAAGCAAGAAAAGAGGTCAAATGTGATAGTAAGCCTGGGCAGCATTTAAATCTGATAGATAAAGGTTCCTGTGCTCTTGAAGCTAAGTGGATGAGCAGACATTAATCAGATAAAAACATAAATAAAATGTTAATTGTCAGATAGTCTGCAGCCTCTGTACTAATCACCATTTCCTTCAAAAGACTCCCTAGACTGCATTGGGAAATGACGCTTCTCCAGAGCTTTGCAGAGTTTTGTTAGTCTCTTTCCTCCTCCTGCACAAACACCCTTATCTTTATTTACAATTTATTTTACTAGTTTACATTCTTCAAGACCAGATGCTCCACCTGACTTGAGATAAGCTCTACTCACCAGGAGAGTGTCGCTATTACGGACCAATTGCCTTGTCGTGTGCGAAGGAAATCTACTTCATAAACAGATTAGTAGCTGGATAATTTAGAATTTAACACATCATTAAAAAAAAAACTACCAGTGATCTCAGAAAGTGTCGGTGCATGTTCACGTGAGACTTTATTAACATGGCATTGTGCCTACCATCAACAGCTCTACACGCCATGTCCCTTCTATAAAATAGTCCTATTAATTTGACTTCTACACTCCTACCCACAGGTGAGGAAACATACCTGCATCCTGGACAAAGTAACATTTGACATACAGTCTGTGAAACTTGAAGAATCTGCATATTTCCCTTTCATTTTCATGTACACTACATTCTCTAATGACATTTTCAGCTGCTCTAGAAATCATTTACGTGATTGTTTATTTACCCAAATGCACTTCAGGAGCAGAAAATATCTATGTCAGACAGGGGAAGAGGCATGTCGAACATCTTCTTTTACAAAGCAATTTCCCAATTCTCTCTGGTTTGTTGATTGAGCAGAATTGACTTGTAGGTGGTAAATTAAAAAAACAAAAAACAAAAAAAAAACCACCTATATTCTTTAAAAAAATCTTTTTTAATGTTTATTTACTTTTGAGAGAGTGAGAGAGAGTGCACGTGTGTGAGCGGGGGAGGGGCAGAGAGGGAGGGAGACAAGATCTGATCAGACTCTGCACTGACAGCAGAGAGTCTGATGCAGGGGCTCTAACTCACTTACTGTGAGATCATGACCTGAGCTCAAGTTGGGCGCTTAACCAACTGAGCCACCAGGCGCCCCAGAGAAAAACCTATATTGTTGTTGGAGGCCCCATACGAGCCCACTGAGGCTACTAGTTTCCTGCCCCCCTGGATAAAATCTTAAGTGGGCGCATAGGCTTATCCACTCACTCTTTGATAATAACTAATATAATCACATTGTTACTTCATATATTCTCATGAATTCTTAGATGGTAGTAAAAATCGTGAGGAATATAGGCAGGCCCCGCAGCTATCCACTCAGTCCTAGTTAAGAAAATTCCTCGGATCACTTACAATCACAAAGAAATCACAAAAAGGGAAATGCTCTGTCTTACCTTGAGAATTCTGAGCTGCACTGAAAGTCCAAACCTCTCCCCTCCCAGAGATCACAGCTCTGCAGTAGGAAGACCTATAGTGGGAAGATTCTTCTGTTTCTTTGTTTCTGTTTCTACCCTCCCCAGCTCACTAGCTTCCCCTGCTAGAAAGGTTGGAAGGTGGGGAGGCTAAGAGGAAAGAAGCATAAAAGATCTTACTTGACTGACACCAGTCTCACCTGGTGCTCCCTACATTGGGTGAAAGGTTAAAACTGACCACCCTGCTTGTGATGTGTTTCTGGGTTCTTCAGAGCTTGCAGCGGCAACATTAGACTATAACTCTCTTAACGTATGACATGCATTTCCTGCTGGCTGGTTGTTTTATTTCTTCCCTCAGCCCCAGGGAATTTAGTGTCCAGCCCCCGCTGAGGTCACGCCACCCCTCTAGGTAGCCCTCTTGGGAGGATGTAAAATGTTTTCAGCAGGGCTCTCTCCCACACTGCCCACCTCTGATCCAAGGAAGAACACTCACAGATCCTTGCACCTTCCCCTGCCCCTCGGTGGCTTGTATAGGGAGCTCCCAACTTCGAGTATAGGACAGTTGCTCTCCCTCTCTCTCCTCTGCTGCCTCAGGGTAAATGCCATGACCTCTCACCTTGAGATTCCTAAGACAGCAGTTCTGTGGGCTCCCCCAAACTCCCAGGACACAACAAGCTCTCCAACTGGTGTCCTTGAAGCTTTTTGCATTGGGTTGGACCCACAAAACTACCACCATCCCAAAACAATCCTAAGAAGTTCTCCTGAATAACCGGCATCAGCCTTTTACAATAATGAGATAGGTGTTGGGCTCTAGGTGATGACTCCCCTCTCTGCAGGTGCTCTGTTAGTCGGGTAGCACCTCACTTTAGAATGGAGGCATACTTACCGCCCGATATCTAGCCTTAGACTGGGAGAGTTCTTTTTATCTACTTGATACAGAAGGACTGATTCTCTCCACAGTTAGCAACTCAGCCCTCCTAGACATTGTCAGTGTAGCTGCCATACCAAACCTGAGTCCCAGAATGCCTCATTACACTGCCTGCACCCTGTGCGTTGAGTGTTGGGAACCATGTAGACCAAAGGGAACCATGATAAAATCACAGCATAACCCAGTTTCTTCGGGAACAACACTCACTTTCTTGGCCTTTCTCAAACAGACTTCAAAAGATACCCTTGGATTGTCTTGAGGGGTTGACAAACCAACGTTCACACAGGCAGAGCCCTATCCACGGGGCTCACCCTTGAAACAGACACACAAAGAGGCTACCCTGCTCTCCTCTCTTAGGCTTCCTCCAGCCAGTTTAATGACTTTTATTTTGGTAGAACTGCTCTATACCAATTAAAAGTCCCAGCCAATGTCCTGGGCCAATTTTGGTCACTGAGCACCAGTCATTAGAGTCTAACTTTTATGGAAAGAAGACCTCTGAGGCCAGGTGAGCTTTAATTGCACCTCTTTTGTTAGTTCAGAGCTTCATGTTATGCCAAGAGAGCATTAGCCTCATACCTTGTTTACACTAGAGAAGAATGAATGGAACAGAATTGCTCCTTTCCCCCCATTGCTAAATCACCCTTTTCTTAATAGGTCAAAGCTAACTTCTTATAAAACCTTAACAATGAAACATCACGCTTGAAAGAAAGTCTCAGGTTCTTGGCACTGAGCATTGCCAACGCTTCACGGTTGGATTTTCCCCTCTCAGCTAGCTGTTCCCCTTCCAGCAGGAATGCTTTCTGGTTTTTATAGCCAAACGGGATGAGAGGAGCAAAAGAGCAAGAGGTATTCACGTAGTCGTGTTCCATTAAACTTCTCTAACACGCGCTTACTTACAGAATACCGTTGTGTATACATTTCAGATTTCAGTCCTCTAACGCAGGCCTGCTCGCAAGAAAGAGCAGATTAAAGAACCGATGTCTCTACGGGGAAGAGAAATAACATGTCAATTGTGTTTATTTGTTGGGTTACATGATTTATGCTTTCTCATGTGAAGATGGAACAGAGGGAAGAGGACACGTGACATTGTTTAGATAATCCCCAAAGAAAGTTGGAGTTCCTCCTTCAGGAAAAGGGTTGCCTTTCACTTAACATATAAATGGTACTGACAGCTCATGGGGAAGAGAAAGATTTCTTATGTTCTAAGAAATGAATTCAAGATGCACCTAATTTCGTCTCCAGAGCGAAGGATATTTAGCATTCTAAAGGAGAAAGAAAAAAAAAATGGGGGCGGGGAGAAATTCAGGAAGAATCCCAGAAAAACAGGGAATTTAGGGACCCTTTTGTGAAGCTTTACGTTCATATAGATGTGAAAGGGATCAATCTAATTTGAGTTTAAAGTACATGTTTAAACGTCTTTAGTTGCCCCAAGCACATTTCAGCCTCACTTTGCTTCTCTTCCTAATTAACCCTCCGTCCTATCTGGGTGATTAAGTCAAATAAAACAATAATGCTGTGTGAAAACTTTAGAAAACTCTGACATGGAAAAGTAAATATGTTGATAAAGTTTCTAAATAGATATTCTTTTTTACTTAGCTGTTCTTTTTTTTTTTTAATGCTTATTTATTTATCTTTGAGAGAGGAAGAGAGAGAGAAAGGAAGACAAAGTATCCCAAGCAGGCTCTGCACTGTCAATGCAGAGCCCTACACGGGGCTCAAACCCATGAACTGTGAGATCATGACCTGAGCCAAAACCAAGAGTTGGATGCTCAACCGACTGAGCCACCCAGGTGCCCCCCTTGTTGTTCTTCAATTGGGAAAACAGGTGGCCAAGAAGTGCCAATTCGAGCTCTGCTTGTATAATCCATGATTTCACAAGGCTCCAAATTGGTGCATATGATTATTATGAAAAAGTATCAAAAAACTTTTGTGTATTAAAGGACTATGGTCTTGTGCTAGGTGTTACATTTATTTTCTCCTTACAATCATCATCGCTGCTTTGCAGGAAGTTGCATTCTAAGAGAGAAGATCCAGATGTGAATGTGTAGCAAGAAAAGGAGAACCAACCCAGAACAAAACTATGCTTTACTGACTGCGCTTCAGAAGAGAAACATCACAACCTGTACATGCACTTCTCATCACTGATTAGTGTTACTGCAACAACGCATGCAGTGAAAGTGAAGATACAGCTATGTACCTCCCAGAAACCTATTGGGGGACAATTTACGCCATGTTAGCACTTAGAGGATGGGAACCACATCCTGCTGTCCCCATAGAAACCCTCCTATGGATGGTCTCCCTGTTCTAAACCAAAGTCCTCGAAAGCAATCACAGAATGAGGCTATCAATTCATGGTGAAACACACGTCCCTTTTCTTGTTGGAAGTTTAAAGTCCATGAGCCTTGACGTGCATTCATCTCACAAGCAAGAGCTTTGTTTACAACATTTAATAGCAAAGGGGTCTTAGGTTAATGCCAAGAACCAGATTATTACCTCTTAAAAACTTATCCTCCCAAAGGACAAAGACTCTTATTAGGAGGGGAAGATTTCAAAGTTGCTTTAGAACTGTACCTCTGGGTGTTATTTTTCAGGCATCATAAAGCATTTGGATTCAGCTGCTTTTTGATCCAAGTAAAACACTTCTAAAGATAAGTGAGGTTTGCTTCCTCAGTTAAAGATATCTTTAAGTGACAGATGCCGGATAATAAAAGGCCTTTTTCAGGAGCACATAAACTGGAACAAGGACAAACAAATTTCAAGACTGTTGAGAGATTGAGAAACCTAACAGGACACCTCACATTTAACACATTCTCAACGGACTTCAGACTTCCTGGCGGTTCCTGAACTATTTCCCATGAAGCAAGGCATCATATATCAGTGTCAAAACACACTCTGGCTGATACTTTCCATAGCACTAGGACAAGTCCTCAATAATGCAGGATACGTGAGAACCAGCCTGCGGAAGAGGAGGCAAGTTTCACTTGTGTGAGTGATCTCGCCGTTACCAGTTGTGCATATGCATTCATTCACTTGTTCATTCAAGAAGCATTTTCAGGTCTCTGTCCTGTGGTAATGGTTCCCAATCCTAGCTAACCATCGCAATCACTTGGGCTCTTCCACCAGCTATTGATTCGGTAAGCGTGGCAGAGGCCTGTGCGTGGTAGTTTTTAAGGGGTCCAAAGCCACTTAAAATTAGAACGACTCTTTGAGTATTTTAGGATATCATTGGTGAGAGAGGGAGTGGGAGTGCAGTGGGAGATCATCTTTTTTCTCCAAATTCTCGCTAGGGCCAGTGGTGGAAAGATCGATGACAGAGGAAAGAGAAGGAAGGAGAAGGCTAAAAAAGGAACGTGTGGCTACCCTTCCCTCACCACTTTACTGAGGCTCCTATTCCAGCTTCCAGTAATGTTAAAGTATCTCATAACAGACTAACTCTCTGGCCAGTGACAATTATAAAATCTGGCCAAAATACAAAAAGCAATCATTGGAAGGCACTGAAGAGTGATCACAAGCAGGCAGGAGCTGGAGAACATTCGTACCTTGAAAGAAAGAAAACACACTTGTTGAGATCCGTATTTACCTGGCCACTTCCCATTGCCCATGACCATGGAGGATACACTCAAGCAAAAGGGGCAGTCTGGCTGGGCTTGAAAGTCAGAATCAGAGTTCAGGGCTCTCATAAAGGCTGAAAATTGAGCAGCAAAGATTTCCATAAAGAAGGGAATAGATGTGGAGGAGATGTGAAGAGCCTCGATATTTGCATACAAATTCTCAAACCCTTAGCTGATCCTTGAAGTGCACATGTGCTGGGTGAAAATCTAAGAACACAGTGGAAAGCAACAGCTGGAAGCCTGAAGGAGCTGGGTTGAGATGTCAACAGTTGCCTGATCCTAGAAAGACAGTTTAGGATTCATGCACCTCCAACTTAGAGGCGCTTGGTAAACAATTTGAGCATTCCACTGAAAACCTCAAAGGGTCATAGCTTAAGAATAAAGACCGCATCCAGGGGCGCCTGGGTGGCGCAGTCGATTAAGCGTCCGACTTCAGCCAGGTCACGATCTCGCGGTCCGTGAGTTCGAGCCCCGCGTCAGGCTCTGGGCTGATGGCTCGGAGCCTGGAGCCTGTTTCCGATTCTGTGTCTCCCTCTCTCTGCCCCTCCCCCGTTCATGCTCTGTCTGTCTCTCTCTGTCCCAAAAATAAATAAAAAACGTTGAAAAAAAAATTAAAAAAAAAAAGAATAAAGACCGCATCCAAAGGTTAAGGGCTATGCTTATGAACGCTAACCCTATCAAGATTCAAAGAGATCCTTATGGACTCCTGCCTAAATTGCCCAAGACTTACTCAAAACTGAAGAGATCTCAGGTTCAATCCCTTTTTGATTTTTTGTTTGTTTGTTTTAGAACATGGGCTACTTTCTACTTGTATCAGTCCTTGCAATGCTCACATTGCTAAGAAATAAACCTAATGGAAAATGATTTGAGACCTCAGATCAGTCAATACAATTATGATTCTTAAATTTATGATATTCCTACAAAATACGATCTTGTCCTCCATGAGTAAATATTTGATGGCAGAGGATATATAAGTAGCCTTCTTTAGTAACGAGAAGTTAAGGAGAATTGGTACTTGCTTGCTTCATATACAAAAATCATGGGACTTGAGGACATATAGAATTATACTCATGTTTTTCTCAGTGTCCAAAACCAAATAAGTGATCTTAATTTGAGTTTTCCATGAGAATCCACTCTCATACATCAGGTAGATATTAATTGCTGTGTTCTCCTAATCTAAGTGGTTCACAGGATAGGATGACTTCAAATATCTCTTACTACAACAGGCAGAAGAGGGACATAAAATATCTAGAGAAAAGTTACAACTGGGCATAATTTTGACTTAAATAATTGGAAAATTGTAACTACATAATTTACACAATAACTACAAAATTCGAAACTAAGTAATTTTGGTCATGAACTGTTCATAGGTAGACACTCCCTGTCTTCCAAACTAAAAAATACTCCCTTATATTCAAGATCCCAACTCAAAGACAACTGAGAGTATTTTCAGGATTACCCTTAGAAGAGCTTACCAAGACACGAGTTCAGAAGCATTCCCATGGGATGCTAAGATAGAACTCTATACTTCGCATATCCCTAACTGTGACCCTTCCTCTCCAATTGTTCAGGAAAGACAAGACTGCCTGATGGGGAGTGTTAATTGGGCAGAGGTTCACACCAGAAGTTTATTCCCTATCTGAACAAATCTCTTGATCTGGTAGCTACAATATACCCATCCTGTATGGGTATACAATATACCCATATGGGGGCAGCAGTGACTAACTGACCAAAGCTTCTACACTAGGCTGATTAATGCTGACTTCTACACAAACTCCACATTCCACCTGCCAAGCAATCCCGATACTTCTAGGCAACACTCAGGTTTTCTCTGTCAGCTAATTATGTTATACCGACTATGAAATCCTTCTATTACCCACTTTGCACACCTCAATTTAACACCATTCACATTTTAATCACACCACTTACTACCCCTTCTAGATGAAAAGGAATCCATGACTTTTAATGGTACCTTCAGCATAAAGAATGCCTAGGTCCTATTAAAGCTAAACACATGCCTGCCCTATTACACAGAAATATACCCAAAAGAAATTAGTGCATCTGTCCACCAAAATAAATATACAATAATATTCAGAGCAGCTTTGTTCATAGCAAAGAGTAGCAACAACCCAGATGTCCATCAACAGTAGAATGAATAGACTGAGGAATATTTATACAATGGAATGCCACATGGCAATAAAAAATTAAACAAACTATTGATACATGCAAAAACATGTATGGATCTCACAGACATTATATTTCACACAAGAAGCCAATAAGAAATTAGTACATACTATATGATTCCACTTACATTCAAAAATAAGCAGAACTTACTGATGGTGATAAAAGTCAGAATGGTGGGGGGCATCTGGGTGGCTCAGCTGGTTAAGCGTCCGACTCTTGATTTCAGCACAGGTCATGATCTCACGGTTCGTGAGTTCGAGGCCTGTATCAGGCCCTACGCTGAGAACACGGAGCCTGCTTGGGATTCTCTCCCTCTCTCTCTGCCCCTCCCCTGCTCACACTTGCTTGCTCTCTCAAAAGAAATAAATAAACTTTTTTTTTTTTAAGTCAGAATGGTGGTTACCTCCAGATGAGGAGGGGTGTGTTTTGACTGGGAAGGGGGCAGAAAGGAACCTTCTGAGGTGCTAGGAAATGTTCTGTCTCTATGCAGAGGTATATATACACACATGAAAATTAAATGAGCTCTCACTACTAGTACTTTTCTGTATAAATTATATACTTTGGCAAAAAGTAAGAACTATACACACAGAATGGCCAGGTCAAATCCTAATCCTGATTTAGTACTATTTGTAGACGGCTCTTATCTTAAAAATGACAAAGGCATTTCCTGTGCAAGATACGCTGTCACCACTGAACACGCAGCTACCAAAGCTGCTCCCTTGCTTAATGTTCCATCTGCCCAAGTAGATGAACTAACTACAACTTGACTTTGCACTCTGGCAAAAGAAAAAATGGTAAACATTAAACATAGAGTAAATATGAATTTTGAATCACTCATAGCTTTGGGAGGTTATGGAAACAAGGTGTACTTATTTTTACTCCTTAAGGTACTTTGATCAAAAATGGTAAAGGTATTAACGATTCATTAAATCTATTCAATATTTTAAAAAATACATCGTTAGGGTAGACACAGCAACATATTATCCCAGAAACTCAGGAACACTCTTATTAATTCATGTGCTAAATGAGCAGCTTTTATTATCCCAACTATACTTTCCACTAAACTTGGAAAGAAAATTGGCTCATTTTAGACAGGCTATCAGTGACTCATAACAATCAACCCAACCTTTTCTGCAAAGCAATATTGGCAATTACAAGGACATATTCTCCATAAAGATAGGTTCTGGCAATCTCCAAACAGCTGCTCAGGAGGACCACGACCCATCTATGGAGGCTAATTAAATTGCCCCATGATTGTTTGCATAATGAGAGAATCTAATGAAGTTCCACAGTAAATACCTAACAAAATACGTTCTTCAAAATTTCACCAGGAATTGGCAGAATCATGTCTTACCTATAACTAATATAACCCAGGTAAGCCTGAAAAGGCAAAACAAGATACAGAAACTCCTCAAGACCCTGTGAGCATTATCAATGGATTTTATACAACTACCCAGTTTTCAGGCAATAAATATATATCATCAATAGTCTGTACATTTTCAGGATGAATAAAAACCGTTCCTTGAAAAGCTGCTGATATTACAGAAGGGAAATAATGCTAGACTTTGTGTTCTAGGGAATTCACAGGGAATTCCTACTCTCCTATCCAGTGGGTAAGGAACTCATTTCACTGTAACAGTAATACAGGAACTCTGCAGGATTTCTCTCCTAACACAAAAACTTTACTCTCCATTCACCAATGATAGAAAGAACAAATGAGATCTGAAGCTAAAACTTGCCTCAATCTGGAATTGACTAGCTACGACTATGGGATAAATCTGACCTGCATACTGTTTTCATATGGTCCATGAGCAAAAAATAAAAAATAAAATAAAAAAATAAATAAAAGTTTTTGCATGTTTTAAAAGCTTCTTTAAAAAAAAAAAAAAAAAAAAAGAAGAGGGGCGCCTGGGTGGCTCAGTGGGTTAAGCATCTATCTGACTTCGGCTCGGGTCACGATCTCCCGGTTTGTGGGTTCGAGCCCTGCGTCGGGCTCTGTGCTGCCAGCTCAGAGCCTGGAGCCTGCTTTAGATTCTGTGTCTCCCTCCCTCTTTGCCCCTCCCCTTGCACTCTCTCTCTCTCTCAAAATAAATAAACGTTAAAAAAAAATTAAAAGCAAAGAAGAAAAAAGAACATGTGACAGCAACCACATGTGGCCTGCAAAGCCTATATGATGTTAACTAACCTGGCCCATTACTGAGAAAACTTACTGACACTGGTTCTAAACTATCAAAAATTCTTAATCTGGTTTAGCCTAATGTTCTGTCACTAGTGTTAATGGCCACACAATCATCTCCCCGGGACAAGATGCCCTAAGCGATTGAGAACTCCACCTGTTACTGTCTTTTGTTGCAGGCAGACTTAGCTAAATATTGTCAGCAGCTTATCTGGAATATCATCGTATCCTCAACACGTACAAGCCACCTTTTTGAAAGAGACATCACCTAAATCTTTATATAACTTCTAGCACAGTGGCCAGGTCTGCTAGAAAAGCCATCAGTGTGCGTTAAATTGCAAAAATGGCCACAAATTCTTCCCACATGTATGCTCCTTTATCTGTGACTGTGCAGATCTTCCTAGAGAGAGAGAGACAGACAGAGAGACAGAGAGACAGAGAGACAGAGTCTATTTCTCTACTCTCTGAGTCTGGGCTTGGACATGTGACTTGCTTGGCCAACAGGGCCTTAACATCATGATGTAAGCAGAGGCTTGCAAACTGCTTGCACATCAGAACTCACCCTCTCTTGCTGCTCTTAGGAACCCTCACACCAACACCGTGTGAATGAGCTCAGGCTAGCCTGCTATATGATGAGACACATGGCCCAGATACCTGCGTTGCCTTGCTACCAGGCATGAGAGTGAGGCCATCAACTACTAACAGTGTAAATGCATGCGTGTGACCTGACAGCATCAAGAGGAGCAGGGCCAATCTGTCCCCGCTGAGCTCAGCCAAATTTCTCATCCACAGAGTTACGAATATATAAATGGTTGCTTTAAGCCACCTAGTTTTGGGGTGGTTTGTTTTGCAAACACAGTGATACAGATGCAAAAATGCTTTAGAACATTACCAGAAGGAGGCGTTTTAGGCCCTATTGACAACAGTTGGAACAGTCCACTCGGGGGTTAATATGTCATAATGAAAATGAACTTCCAGGGGCACCTGGGTGGCTCAGTTGGTTAAGCGTCCGACTTCGGCTCAGGTCATGATCTCGCGGTCCGTGAGTTCAAGCCCCGCACCGGGCTCTGTGCTGACAGCTCAGAGCCTTGGAGCTTGTTTCAGATTCTGTGTCTCCCTCTCTCTCTCTCTGACTCTCACCCGTTCATGCTCTGTCTCTCTCTGTCTCAAAAATAAATAAACGTGAAAAAAAAATTAAAAAAAAAAGAAAGAAAATGAACTTCCAACTCAGACCAACTTCCACTCCCATGAGTGACTGACTACAAGTTGAGGCTAACTGGAAAAACTTCCCAAGGCAGATGGCTTCAAGGCACAAACAGCTTACGTGAGACCTTCAGATCAAGGAGATGACTTTGGAAGTGCCAATTCCACCCACGACAATGAAACAAAAACAGAACTTTTTTTTTTATGCCCAATTAAAGTG
This sequence comes from Neofelis nebulosa, assembly GCF_028018385.1. Taxonomy (NCBI): domain Eukaryota; kingdom Metazoa; phylum Chordata; class Mammalia; order Carnivora; family Felidae; genus Neofelis; species Neofelis nebulosa. The sequence continues at coordinate 106,533,185 of NC_080788.1, read as the reverse complement.
ACTGACTTCCTTGTAAGATTGTTAATGTGTAACTATGGGCTACTGCTTTCCTTTTCTATATTCTCTATAACTCTGCTTTTCTTCATTTCCTTTACCTTGTTTCTGAGAATGATCAAACCACGGCCTCCTCTGCTAAACTGACCCCTTACTGAACCTGTTACCCATTTTGAACTCCAGAGGTCACTCAAATCATGGGAACACCTCTGCTTTAATGCTGGCAAACAACCCCATCAAGGATAAGATCTGAACATCATCTCTATACTTTAGAACATACAGCAAATATTTCCAGACCCAGACACTCAGGCCAGTTGCTCTATAGAATTATACACAGCCAATATTTTATCCAAAGAGCAAAATCAATCAGCTCTTCAAATAATCCTGGGTGTCTATGGTACTTTCAGGACCCATGCAACTGTTGGAGAAAATGACCAAAGGAAATAAAAATACACAGCAAGCTCACCGAGAAATCCCATACAACAACAGTAGAAATACCTCCTATGTTACAACTTACATACTCTTAAGGTAACACCTTGTGAAACATAGAAAGGAAAAATGCCCTTGTTCAGAAAAAGTATGCTACAAAGTGTCGACTGAAAGAGTTACCACTGTCATCATAATTCAGGGGAAAAGACATACACTTTCAACTCTATGTATAGATCATATCAATTATGTAGCTCCAGGCCTGCTCTTTATCTGTGACTTCTGTGTACACTGTTCTTGGGATTTCTTACTGGCTACTACGAAGTTTTAAATCCTGTTTAGTTCCGACCATCTGGGTCTCTTCAGAGGTCTCAAAGGAGTGACCTTCCAGAAGTTAGAGGAGTTTGAAGGGATTTTACCTTGGTTAGGGCTCCCTGAATTCGAGAGATGCATCAGGGACTTATCCTTCACAATGGCTGAAATTAAAAATGAGACCATACACATCACAGAGACCCAGGAAAAGAGCTTTGATTTGCTTGCTCCCTTGGCAATTAATGGACCATTACACAGTTTTACAATATTTATTGGCCTCACAACGGGGGGCATCTGCACTCTGGCTATATTTCCTATTGTTTCTAGGTAAACACTTCAGGACAAGAAAAAAAAAATGTCTTTAGAAAAGACAGACACATGCTGATTATTCTCAAAGGTTTGACAGTCTGAGACTTGGAATCTATTCTCCCGGCATGGGCTAGGTCACATGAAAAAAACTGGCCTTCTGAACTTTTCTACAACTATAATGATGGGATTTCTCATAATAATAATCCTGTTTGTCTTTTTCCAATGCATTTTCAAGATAGTCTTTAAGAGGGCAACCGAAGTGTGATGACTAAATGATGATTCTATATTAGAAGAATCTAGAAGGTTGTGTTCAACCTTCATACCCTAGGATGACAAATCCTTATATGGCTGCCCAGCCTGGTCCATAAGTATTGTTACCACACTGCATGCCCAATGCTCTTCATAGTTAATTTTTGTTAAACAGCACACATAGGAACATATGGTAGAAAGCAGTATTTCCGTGGGATTTCTCAGCAATATCACAGAAATACTAAGGATTCGGCCCCCGACTATTGTTCAAGTTACTCATCTATTAGGAAATACCAGAGCATCAGGGCAATTTTTTAAAAGATAAAAATGTTTCAACAGCAGAATTATTCTTGGATTAGGGATGGTAATCCACCATGAACTATTTCATTAATTTGATAGAAAAATGTTTTGAGTTTTTATTAGAAAAGCAATAAAACTGATCTAAATACATGTTTAGCATTTAAAAAGCAAAATTAAGAGACCAGGACTAGGCAAGTGATAAGAAATACACTGAGCTAATCATCTTTTGAAAATCAAAACATTTATGTACGATTCTGTTAGTGTGCACAAAAAGCAAATTTATTTTAGGATGTATACCAAGGGAACATTTTGTATGCCTGCTATCCTGGTGTTAAGGCACGTAAGCCCAGCAATATTCACAGCCTTGATCTTGACAGAGTCTGCCTCTTAGTAGCATGTCTCCTGAAACGTTCATTCTAGAAGTTGGAAATTATAAAGTGAAGTTTTTCAAAGCTTAGAGCATCAAAAATGCCATTTAATTTACTTTACACACATAGGTTATTCCAAAAGGTTTGAGGTGGTGGGAGAGGAATATACAGAGTAACACTAGCCAGAAATAATCCCATAAAAAAAAATACTGATGAGCAGACACGAAACTTGAACTTTTTTACTTGAAAAGTTCACGTAACAAGGAATGGAATAAATAAAAGATTATACCTCTACCTTAAAATTTAGAAAAGCCGAGTTTCCTACAGTTAGAGGGGTAAAACTACCAACACCTTTAAAAAATGCTTTTGCTAAAATTCAAAAACATCCTTCTCAAAAAGAAGCTGTAAAAACCAGAAGCCGGGGGGTAATGTTTAAAATTAAGTAGTGTTCACCCAATCCAGAGATTTGTAGATGAATGTCAAATATGAATTATGATCCAGAGAATAGCATTTTTCTTCTATTTGTTTAATGGGAACCATTACAAGCAGAACTGTCCAAAAGGTTATTCCAAAGAAAAATAGGTTCTAAAGTGAAACCTAAAAAGCATTTCAGTAACCAAATATCTGAGAGAAGCTTGAGGATCTGATATAAGAAACGTGTGCGGGGGTGCCCGGGTGGCTCAGTCGGTTGAGCATCCGACTTCAGCTCAGGTCATGATCTCGCGGTTCGTGAGTTCAAGCCCTGCATCAGGCTGGAGCCTGGAGCCTGCTTCAGATTCTGTGTCTCTCTCCTTCTCTCTCTGCACCATCCCCACTCATGCTCTGTCTCTCTCTGTCTTAAAAATAAATAAATAATTAAAAAAAAAAAAGAAACGTGTGCAGAAGGCTGACCCATTTCCATGCGTTCTTGCAGCTTCTGTCTTCATTGAGAAGAAATCCTCCAACTCTTCCTAAATTCTCCAGGCAGTGGACCCTACTAGAAGATTAAGGAATTCTTTATTGCTCTTGAGTAGTTCTTAACCTTGAATATACATTTTAATCACCTGGGAAGGTCTTTTTTATTTTTGAATACCAATGCTCAGGCCCTATCCCAGATCGAGGAGATCAGAATCCCTGAGAACACAACGCAGGCATTTTTAAAGCTCCCAGAGGCTCTAATGTGCAGCCAGGGCTGAGACCCACTAAGTAACCTAGAAAAATGCTGAGGAAAGTCAAGGATGACCATGCTTACCGTGTGTTTGACCTTCAGCTGTGAAAGAAAAAAAAATGTTCAGGGAGACGAGTTTTCTTTTTTGCTAATCCTAGGCAACCCCTCTCATTGAGCTTACCCTCTAGTGCAAGATGCTTAAATTCCTCCAGATAATGACACCTACCATGACTGAGCTCTTATCTGGTGCCAGGCACTGTGCTGAACACCACTCCCAACATTATCGATAATCCCCATTATCCTGCAACACAAGTATTAAGCCCATTTACCCGGGCAGCCATGAAGAAGGGGCTAAGGTGCCCCTATCATAGAGCATAAAGAAAGCGGAACCGGGACCTATGTATTTCAAAGTTACCCTTTTGCTTTCTTTTAATTGTATAGATTCGTGCTTTGAAAGGTAATCTAATCACATTTCACAGGTTTCAAAAGTAGAAAGGTTTATAAGGTATATAAAAAGCAAACCGCACTCATAATTTTTTCCTGTCACAACTGAAGTTTAAATACACAGAGGCTTCAGTCATCCTTGACTCCATCAATGAGCTTATCACCTAGCTACTCAATCCCTGTCCCTGGAGACAAACAGCAGTTTCTCATGTATTCTTCCAAGGATATTTAATGCATACATAAGCAAATATATGTATGTGAGTTTATGTGTGTGTACACACCATCTATTTGGATTCTTCCCCACCCCATTTTGAACGACACAGTTTTTTTTCATTTTAACAATATTTCTCAGAGACAATTCCACATCGACACATAAACATTTTACGATTCTTTTTTGTACTACATAGTATTCCATTGTATAGATTTGCCATCACTTTTTTAGTTAGGCTCTTATTGATAGGCATTAGATTGCTGCCAATTATTTTTGGTTATTAAAAAATTGGTATGAACAGCCTTGAGTAACATCATTTCATAATTAGAGATAATTATACCCACAGAATAAATTCTTAGATGTCAAAAGTCATGCTCTGTCCACTATTCCATGCTGCCTCAGGATTCTAAGAAATAACTCAGACTCACAATGATTCATATTTTAAATTACTTTATTTAAAAATTTTACTGAAGTACCCAAATTATGCTTTTTACTTTAACAAAAAATTAGAAATCATTTTTCAGAATATGCTCAAAAACCAAAATAGTCGGGAGACATGGTTTTACGCCAGAGAAAAATGACTTCAAAACCAGTGGCACAAGTATTGTGCTTGTTCTCACTTCCCTTTCAGAAGGTATCTGCTCCTGAGGACTCCGTGTCCCCCTGGACGTTGCTAACGCTCAGAGACTGAGAGCAGTCCTCCGGCTTCACCGAGGGCAGCGTCACAGACATCTTGGCAGGTGACGTCTGTGAAGTGAAAAGTGGGACTGTTTTACCACCTGTAAAAAAAGGAGAAACCCATTCAGCTAAATAAGCATGTCCTGAGCATTTATGTGTTTTAAACTTTCTTAAATAATACGGGGGGATCAAAACAAGGATTGCATATGAGGTCATTTCTTTTCTCAAGGAGCTCAGAACTTGTCCGAAATGAACCACACCTTCCTTCTTTCCGCTCCCACCCCTAGACAATTATAGACAACATTATAAAAGTATGTTACAATCTCAACTTTTATGCCCTCCCCCGCAACATTCATATGGTGAAATTTTAATGCCTGACGTGACTACACTATAGTCATAGTATTAGGAGGTGGGGGCTTGGGAGGTACTTAGATCATGAGGGTGCAGCCCTCACAAATGGGATTTATAAAAGAGAGCCTGTTAGCCCCTTCCACCATGAGAAGGCAATCACTATGAACCAGGAAGAGGCGACTTGATTTTGGACCCCTGGCCTCCAGAACTGTGAGAAATAAAATTTCTGTTGTTTATAAGCCACCTGGTTGGTAGTGTTTTGTTATGACAGCCAGAGTGGACTAAGACAGTACCCAAATGCCAAAAGACCAAGTAGGGTGAGAGCCTAGACCTACCCTCTTACTGACTGAGTAACCTTGGCAAAATGTTTCAGCACTCAGAATTTCAGTTCTCCTATGTTAATAGTACCGACCTTGCAGCGTGTAATGAGGATAGAATAGTCTCAGTAAAGAGCTTGACAACAGAGCTCGGCACTTAGTGAGTGCTCAAAAACTAAAAGTTACCAGCACCACTGGATGGTACTATTTAATATAGTACTATCACTACTATTACCATCAAGTAAACCACGAAGCCCAATTCAAAAACACACTGGAACAGCCCTAAAATAAGGGTTTGCTATTAAAGTTACAAAAAGAACGTGATTTTTTTTTTAAAGCCATGACGTGAACCATCTGAAAACCATCTGAAGTCAAAGGTTTCCAAGGCACTTCACTCTTTTTCCTACTCCTAAAAAATGGACACTCAACTCATGTCATTAATGCTCATTTCTGAGTGTCTAAGAGTGCTGTGCTATTAGCTAACAGAACTGATAGAAGGAAAGCAACGTCAAAAGAAGAAATAATAAAGTGATCATTCAAATATCATTGACATTTGACTTTGGAAAGCATTTTTCCCTGTAAAACAGACTTTTCTTCATTATCTCTACATTTAGCCAAATACAGAAGAAAGCTTCCACTCCGTGGATTGAGACTAGCGGGAGGCAATATAGAAGCTAGCTGGTGGCAGAAGAGACCCAGTCGGGGATGAAGAATTCATTAGTATGTTAAAAAAAAAAAACAATCCAGATTTGACTGTAAATGTCGTCTATCTGCCTATACCCTAATTCGCTTCTTTACGTTTAAAGCACACTGCCTAAGAATATGAAGAATGCCAACTTGGTATTATTTAAGACCACAAAGATCCTTGTTTCAAATTTTATGGCCTTACCATATATACCTAAGAATAATAAGTGTCTTAAAAACACATTATCTTTAACAATCTTAGAGAAATCTGTGAGCCAAGAGTCGTAGTCATTTTTCTAAAGCTCCTTTATATTTTTCACATAGTTTTCACAGTAGTAAAGTGGATTCTCTGTTACATTTTTATAGGGACCACAGTAAAAGTAGAGTTCTGGAGATTTCAATGATGACTCAATCACAGCTGTCCAAGAAAATTGGAATACTTGTAAAAGCCAAATCCCTTTCATTTTAGGAAGTCTTATAAAGGCTTTCAATATTATGCCATTCCTTTTTGTTACTTGTGTCGAATTCATTTTTTTTTTTTTAATAAAAGAGGGTAAGGTAATAAGACTTGGCATCATTATGGCAACATCATAAACTGTAATACCATAGTATAATCTTTTAAGAAGAAAACAATTTTGATGTCAACTTAAATAGAATAAATTTTTACATAAGAAAAGACTTTTTGAAATTTAGCTTTGTCGGGATATGATAAAAACTAAAATTAAGACACAATAAGAACCGCTTTTGAAAAAGATCAAAAGGGGCACCTGGGTGGCTCAATCGGTTGATCGTCTGACTCTTGGTTTTGGCTCAGGTCATGATCCCAAGGTTATGGGATTGAGCCCAGTGTCGGCCTCCATATTCAGTGTGCACAAAACCAAGAGAAGTATCTAAAATCAGAGCTTACTTCCTCAATAAAGTAAAAACTAACATAGAGCATAACTAAAGCCAAAAGCAAAATTAATTTTCAGCCCAATGTTCAATGTTATCTTCCCCCAATTAGTCAGAAAAAATCCATTCCTTTAGTTACTTGCATACCTGTCAAAAACCACACTGATACCAGATATTCTTCTTTTCTCTGTTATCTGATGTCACAAAACTGCTTTATATGTACCTTTATTTTCTATTATGTGCAGTAAATTACTGATTAAATTGCTCAATGATGTAACAAGAGCTATAACTATTTTTTTTTTCGGATCTTGAAGAAATTTACAAGTCTCAGAGAACATATTAAATTTGCAGCCACTACAAAGTTATGCTATTTTTCGTAGTTAATGCCTCATATTTACACAGCAATTCAAAATTTTACAAAGATCTTGTTCCCATCATCTTCTTTCATCCTGACAGCAATTCTGAGAGACAGACAGAGACATTAAAGTGGGTTTTTTCAAACCATACTCTCACTAGCTAAACATCTCTACTAGCCTACTGTATGTATGGAGCTGAGATGGTGCTGAGAGATTCACAGATGAAAAAGAAATAGTCCTCATCCTCAAGAAGCTCATAACCTAGGAGTGGCGACAGACATGTATAGTGATACTTAGTTTAAATGAAGTCGAAGTAGCAGTTGAAGTAGGATTTAAAAGAAAAAGGAAAAGAGAACAAAATTAAGTCCATGTAAAGTCAGCATGTTAAAGGAACTCTGTTCTGCTGTCCAAGTATTGATGGGATTGGAGGAATGGTGAGAGAGAAAGGCGGTAAAGGAAGGTCAGGGTCAAGTTCTGTAAATGATGATGAGTCACAAAAGATTCTGAACAGAGAAGTAAGATGACCAGATGCAGTTTAGAAAAGAGAATTCCAACAGCTGCGTGGAAAATAAGGAGGGAGGAGAGAGATCTATGGAAATGGTCCATGTAAAAACTGATACTTGCCAGTGGAAAGAGGTATTTTGGAGAGAGACTCAGAACTAATAAAGAATTGAGTATGGCTCTGCAGTTACAGGGTTAGTTGACTAAGGCAGGCAGTAAGAAGAACACAAACAAGCTTGAGGCTACGGTGGTATACAGAGGTGTGGAGATACTGGGATTAGTTATATACCTGATGAGTGTGGATGCCTGTAAGATGTGTGAATGCACTTTTCCAGCAGGCAACTGGAATCAAAGGTGCCAAAGACTGTAAGGCAGTTTTAGAGACAGAATTAGCAGTCATCTATATAGAAAAAATAACTAGAGTAATGAGAACAGTAATCACCTAGGAGAGAAAATAGAGAAGGGAAATGAAGACAAAACTATAAGGAAGGACAAAGAAAGGTGAAAGAAGAGAAAATAAAGAAAAACAAAAGGGAATGTCAGAGAGGTAAGTAGAAAGAGACCCAAGAATGAAGAGTCACACAAAGTAACAGATGGTTTTCAAAAAAAAAAAAAAAGTCTACTATAATTCATCTAATTAATTCATAACTGGCAGCGCTGAGGTAACTCATTGCTTTTTGTCCTGTATCAAGTATCTTCATTACCCAAAATATATAACTTTTAAAGGTGGTTAAAATAGGGGCGCCTGGGTGGCGCAGTCGGTTAAGCGTCCGACTTCACCCAGGTCACGATCTCGCGGTCCGTGAGTTCGAGCCCCGCGTCAGGCTCTGGGCTGATGGCTCAGAGCCTGGAGCCTGTTTCCGATTCTGTGTCTCCCTCTCTCTCTGCCCCTCCCCCGTTCATGCTCTGTCTCTCTCTGTCCCAAAAATAAATAAAAAACGTTGAAAAAAAAAAAAAAAAAAAAAATAAAGGTGGTTAAAATAAATCCCATTGATGTAATATGCAATGGGAGGGGCAGGCAAGGAGAGGAGCAGTGATGACATTTCAAGCTTTCAAGTCCCTTTATGATAGGTCAAGTCTGGGGCCCAAATGAGATCTACTGTCCAGTCACTTGGGAACTGTCCCATCCAAATTGTCAGTGTGAGGCTTCTGGAATAGGGCAGAGCTGGGCTCATCCATCTATCCAGTCAACAAATATCGACTGAGCACTGACTATGTGCCAGGGACCATTCCAGATTCTAGAGATTTCAGCAGTGAAGAAAACAAAAGCTCTGATCTCACTGCCACCACCTTCCAGCTGAGTGTAGGGCAAATGGCAAACAAGTAAGGAAATAAACATAGAACATGTCAGGAGGTGGTAAGTGCTATAAAGAAAAATAGGTGATGGCTAAGAGGGGTAGTGAGTGATAACAGACTCTGGGAAAGTTATGTAACTTCTGCAAACCCTAGTTTCCTCATCTTTTAAAGATAAGAGTACCTTCTTCAGGAGTGGGGGGTTTATGAGGATTAAATGAGATAATGCACACACAGTGTTCTGTATAGTGCTGGCACATAGAAAGCACTCAAAATGGATTAGCTCTTACTTTTACATAACTGAAAACAACTATCCTAAGAGGCAGTGGCCCTCAGGATGGAATGAAAAAGGCAATCTGCTTTAGAGGGGATTACAAATGTTTCAGTGAAATGCACTAAGAAAAAACCCCATAGCTCCAGAAGACCTCCAAATAGTTATGCTATTTCAACTCTAGTAATTGTGTGTTAGTCAATGAGTTGAGTCAATAAAATGCACCATTTTATCTAAAGTGTTTGTAAATGTGCATTTTGGAAAGACTTTTTGAAGTGTTCATTTACACAGGTTAAACAGTCATTTTGAACTTTAAAAGAGAACTTTTAGACGGGGAGCATTTTTAAAAATCGCTTTGATGACTGTTACCAGGCAAAAGCAGTAACCTTCATATCCAGTTATGGTCCTCACAGAATTTAATTTTTTTTAAAAGAAAAAAGACATCATATCTTAATAAATCATCATTAAATCAAACATAAATTTTCTACCTATATTAAATGTAGTTTGATGCTTTTAAAGTTTGACTTTAAAAATTTCCACAGTCATGTCGTTACTCTATGATGTAATTGTTTCAACAGCTGTTTTCAGAGTTTTTTTTTTTAAAGAGACTACTCCTTGATTCCATGTACGTCATTTAACTTGGCATACACTTAAGCTGGGATACCATTGAGTCAGACGGTGTATTTGAAGCTTCCTAAGACATATTTTAATATATCTTTTAGATGTTTGAAATTCAATTATTTTTGCTTTAATAATATTTAAAATTCATAAAGAAATTTTGTTTGATATTGGATTTCTAAGACTAAGGAACAGAAAAGTTAAAACTAATTTATTCTAAGTAATACAAGTAATAATACAGGATTTTTAAAAGTTATTTATTTATTTTGAGAGAGAGAGTGTGTGTGTGAGCACAAGTGGGGGAGGAACAGAGAGAGAGAGAGAGAGAGAGAGAGAGAGAGAATCCCAAATAGGCTCTGCACTGTTAGCGCAGATCCAGATGCAGAGTTCGAACTCATGAACCGTTGAGATCGTGACCTGAGCTGAAATCAAGAGTCAGACGCTCAACTGACTGAGCCACCCAGGCACCCCAATAATATAGAATTTATAATGCCCACTTAAGATTTTGCCTATGAAGTTGTGTTTTATGTGCAAAAGAAATTTTTGCCTATATGTTGTATGTTATATTTCTAAAAAATATGCCTAATGCTGTAAAAGCTTTTTGGGTTTAGATAATGCATTTCATCAGCAGGTTTCAGATTCTGACTCTAATCCTCAAACATTTGGTAATCCATTATTCTATCTGTGTCACTTGTATACTGAGAGGAATCCAAACAAAGCATTCTCTCCTAACACATGAAACAAGCAGAGAAAGAAGGAAAAGTTTCTTTAACAGCTTTATAGAAGAAGAGTATAGATCTCAAACTCTTCATTCAGATTAAGTAACACACAAGGCACAAGTGATATATACGAATCTGTGGCATTCTTCTGTGATATGATGAATAGGTAGCTGAATGACTTTAAATTGTTTGGATTTGGGTTTTTCTACATGAAAACAAAGATTGGTTTCTTATAAACTACAAATTTAAAAGTAAAATTAAAAAGGAAACAAATGTAATCGTCTTTAATCCATGTACATAAAGGATCTTAAGCATGGATGAATGACCAGGATCTGCGAATGCCCTGAAAAATTATGAAGGTATTTTCACACAAGTACAGTCTGGGAGGGAAACAGATGGTCATAGCTTTCAGTGCCCCGCAAATATTTAAGAACCACCGACTTAAAGGATATTCCAGCCCCATGTGCAAGTGAATCACATTCTTTGAGCTGTTTTTCCAGCACTAGTGGTGAAATACAGGAATTCCTGTCCTGTTAATTGTGGATGCCTTATTCTCTCTGAAGATAATTTGGTAATTTGCACTTACCAAACTGCACTGTAATTATTTATGAGTCTGTCACTTGCTCTGAGTAATATACCCCTTAAGAGCATGGACTGGGACTTCTAGTCTTTGCTGTCTGACTAGGACAGTAGGTACACAGTAAGTATCTGTGGCCTTATCATCTCAATCGTTATTTGCTTGTGGGTCTGTTCCTGTTGAACATGTGCTTCAGCAGGACAGTGACTTTGTCTTATTTACCTCCGCATTCTACAAAGCTTTAGCATAATGGTAAGCACACAGCGGGCCTTGCAATGATTGCTGAACCAAACTGATCGGCTTCCACCTCAGCAGTCTGTGGTTTCTCCTTAACAGCTTGCTTACGTTCGCAGAGACCAGATCCTGTCTTTAAAATCAGCCCTGAGTTCCAGCAATGCAGTTGCTTCCCAGCTGTCTGTGAAAATGTTACAGTATTTCAGCTGTATTTTATTGAGCTCTTGAAGCATTTTTCCTGTCCACCCTGGGCTCATCTACTCTCCCTTTAATTCCTTGTTTAAGCAGCTGCTAAACTATCCTGCTGTATTCAATTCTCCTCACATACTTACCCAGGCTCTACAGATTTTGCAGCACCATAGCTTCGGTGCTTGAGAACAAATACTACGAGTCTATATGAAGAAGGTGCCTGGTCATTTGATGTGAAGTACAGTATGTGATATTTTATTTACCTGTGCTTTCCAGAATTCGTCCCTGTTCAACACTTCTTGTCTTACTTTCATGTTTAAAAGGGTGATTTAAAATGCTGCCCTCGTCTCCTTCCAAAATCTGTTCTAGACATAGAAATCCTATTGCATGTTTTACACTTACTATTGCTTCTGTTTTTAAAATGAATTGACAAATGCTTATTTTGAAATGTATAATTTAGGATACAGATAAAGCAGTTCCTATAGGAAGAATAAATGTATTGGCACCTGTAAAAACAACTCCAATTCTTTTTCCTCTAAAAAGCAATAGTTAATGTGAAAGGTTTGTTTCTTCTTATGCCAGGTTCCAGCTGCTTCACTTTGTTTAAAACTGACTCCAAAGTTTAAACACTGTCCTGTCCCAACAAATAACCTCCCCCAGATGGAATTATCTTGAGTACTATCCTTAGTGCTCTGAATACCACACCTGCAGCCTTTTAATTCAACATTTTATAAACTTTCCAAAGGGAAATGAAACATTTTTTTCTGTCCCTTAACTTATGCTTTTTGCAGGGTTGAGTTTAGCACAGGGAGTTCTATTACCGGGGGTGAGTTTACAGATATTTGAGAAGAATCTAAAAAGGTGTAATTAGTATCTCAACTGTGCTGATTATTATGAAAGAAAGCATAAGAAAATGGAAAATCTGAAGAGCTCCAAGTTCAACAACTTTTAATGTAAAAATCTTACCTGTAAATACAGATGCGAGGTACAGATTGGGCTCAATTTGTGTCCGATCCATATCACCTGATGAAGCTACATTGAAATTTTTTTCATAAGAAAATCCATTAGGCCTAGAAATAACTATGATTCCTTCCTCTTCACTAAAAAGAACACAAACTACATGCACTCCCACAGTTACTCTCATAAAACCAGGTAAATAGAAGCCTGATCTAATGGACTTAATATAAAAAAGGAAGTTAAATAGCTGAATTTTAATCATTACCAATCAAAAAAAACCCACTTTACCTAATGGATTATTATCTTTATGCATCAAAAACGAGGGAAAGGGGGAAACAAAAAATCACTAGAGAATTTGCAATTTGTATTAACTAAGAGAAACTCATGGACCATTTCTTCCAAGGTTAAAAGTTTTTGCAGATTCTCTTACTTAGGGATTTAATGGTTACAAAAAGAAGTTTAGAATCTCCCTTCACCTGGGCCAGTCTGGGGCATCCTGCCCAACACAATCTATGTGAAGCAGCCAGTAATGTTGTCAGAGAACAGAGAAGAGTAGTACACTGGTACACCAAGGCCGAATTTTAATATCAAAATGAAGTAGGCTGGGGAAAAACTATGGCTAGGGAATTATGAAGTCAACTTAAATAACTGAAGAAAGAAACCTGTAGCACATGTGGTTCTCTAGCCCACAAGGCACCCTGGGCACCAAGGGCTTGTGCCCGTGTTAATGGCATGCTGTGAACCTGTGCTCTGCAACACAGTCAATCAATAACTATCGATATTCGTTATTTCAAACAGATCTTTAGGGCAGAATGATTTGGAAAAAATTGAAAGATGGTATAATCAGTATTTTCTGGTTTTCTCTAAAAATCAGCATCTCTCAAGTTTCCTTTACTTCACAAAAATTTCAGTGGTTTTGGAAAAAGATATTTAAATGAACATTATTTTAAGCAATGCATCATTGATTAAAGCAAGCAATAGATTCTCACTGGTGACAAACATTCATGTTAGCTATTGTAATCATCCTGTTGGAAATCTAAAAATTAAGTATGTCAAAAAATTAAATGTAATACAGATGAATGAAGAAAAAAAGCTTACAAAGAATGGTTTTAGAAGAAAATATAGTTTTTTTTTTAATATTTTTTTTTAACGTTTATTTATTTTTGAGACAGAGAGAGACACAGCATGAACGGGTGAGGGGCAGAGAGAGAGGGAAACACAGAATCAGAAGCAGGCTCCAGGCTCTGAGCCATCAGCCCAGAGCCCGACGCGGGGCACGAACTCGCAGACCGCGAGATCGTGACCTGAGCTGAAGTCGGACGCTTAACCGACTGAGCCACCCAGGCGCCCCAAAGAAGAAAATATAGTTTTATGAAGGTAAGATTGTGGGCAAATACAAGTTATCTGTTATATTGACAATCTGCAAATAGACCAAAATTAAACATCCAACTCTGATGTTGTTTTAAAATAATCTTTACATGTATTAAAGGTGCTTATTATGATGTTACTATATAAACACTGTCTATTTTCACTTCCTACTCTGCCTCTAAGTTTCTGAGAAAGAGGGAGAGGTTACTGCTTGGCCCCTTTACAGCTACCTTTCTGATTCTACACAGCACCTATAGTACAAAGGTGGCCACAATGGTACCAATCAGTCCCACCTCAGAGGCCCCTTCTGTTGAAGAACCACTTTTTTTTTTTTTTTTGTAGCAAGTAAAATTAAGTGGCAGCCTGCTCTGAAGTGATTGCTTCAAGGCCCAGAATTTAAACTTCTCTATTGTGTTATAGTAAGAAATAAGCAACGTCATCCCCTTTTATACCAAACAGAGCTGGGTAGAAACTAAGAAAAGAAAAAGGAAATCTACCATAGGTCTAGCTAGGATTCCATTAACATTTTTTTTTATGTGTCCATCATTATTATAGGAGGTGTTGTAAAAACCACAAGGAAGAGTAAGACAGTCTTAATCCTCTTTAACCATAAAGACAAAACTACAGAGTTGACAGTAGTGAGCAAATCTTCCAATTAATGCTCCTGTTCTACCTCAAGTATAAGGGATTTTAAAGACTAACAATTAATTGAGCTCTCTGCCTGTTAACATCATACCACTTCTAGCTGTTAATGTTTCCATTCTGTAACTCGAATTCTTCTATTCTTGGTAACTTCTCTTTGCCTCTTCTTGTTCTAGTGCCTTCTTTTTTTATTCTCTTTAAGAAAGTGCTATATATTGTACCTGGCTGGCTTTGGAGAAAGGAGCTGTGAAACCTCTTCTAAACAGCGATTTTCAACAGGATTGGGGTAGAGAGAAGGGAAAATATGAATCGCTTTTGGGGCTTTTTCTAATAAGGCCTCCCTTCCATTCTGATAGGTCCACCCTCCAAAGGAGGTGTTCTCCCTCAATGGGACTTGCCGCTGCAATGAAACACCTCGGAATTCTTAACAACCTAAATGTGAATTTTATACACTGCAAAGTCTTTGCAATAAAAAGGAGCATGTTTTCTAATATTCAGATTCTTTGCTTAACAAAAACATTTTCCTGAAACTTACAAAAACAACAGCTTATTTCTGCTTTATTAAAACAATGAATTTTAACTCAAAAAAGAATAACTATTTCATTACTCCAAACCAAAGCATACTTAAGTCATTTCTTTATATCCAACAAAGCAGCATTAGTAAAAACATCCAAATGGAAATAATATGCTAAATCTGTTATTATTTTTAAGATGTGCCTTCAGTAAGTCATTTCATAGGCTGAAGTGATTTACTGCAATGCTGGGATTTTCATAAAAGAAAAGAAAAAATAAATGGTTTCCCTCCATTATTCTTCCTTATTTTCCCTAAGATGCCTAATTCAGTCCTTTATGTATAGTTGTTCAAGAAATAGCCAGCCAACCAATGTTTCTGAAACCTTTATATCACATGGATATACTACTCTGTGATCTTTTAGAAGTCATTTTCTGGAAAAAAAAAAAAAAAAACGCCCATTTTATTCTATTCAGTCTACACTGTAGTATGAAAGATAAAAAAAAAAAAAGTTGCAAGTAATTGACAAGCAGACATGATATTCGAGAGTCAGCTGTAAGCCAGTAGGTAAGAGCACAAACCTGGAAGCTAAACTGCCTGAATGCAAATCACCGTACCAATGGGGGCTAGCTGTGACCCCTGGGAGAAATACCACCATTTGGTGGGATATTACCATTTTGTGCTTCAATTTCTTCTTCTATCTCATGGGTTTCTTATGATCATTAACACAGATTATATATGTAAATAACAGAGCAGTGCCGACATTTATTACTCAACAAATGGTACTTTTATTATTTTGTGGCTTGTGATTATTTCGAAATAGTTTGGGACAGGGAGATTTTTGTTAAAGAAAAAGCAACTTTGCTGCTCATATATTACAGCAGTAGAGCTGCAAGGGATCCCCGAGATCATCTTATCCTTGCTAAGATGGTAATCAAGATTCAGAAAGATTAACTGACAAATCAAGGTGACATATTAGTAAGAGGGACTGAGCCCAAAGCAAAACAGTTCTTTCATCACCTCCCAACTTTTTCATACTCTTCTACTAGGCTATGTCTTCAGATATTGAGACCTGTCAGAACAATCAGAAATTCTCTCTTCTACTTTTAAGAAAATTACCAAGGAAGGAAACATAGTATAATGTTTTAAGATTTAAGAGCACAGCCTTTGCTTTCAGAGTTGGACTGCATTTGATTCCCAGTTCTGTCATATATTAGCTATGTGTTCTAGGGCAAAATACGTCAAGTCTCCGAGCCTCAGGTTCCTCAAATAAAAATGAGAATAATATGATCTACCTAGCCGGGATGATGATGGCTCTTAGCAGAGTACCTCACATACAGGAAGTATACACAGATGGTACCTACTATGTGTGGTTGATATTATAAATGTAAACAAAACTCTGCCCAAAGTGGGAGACAGTCTTGATTTCTATAATAATTTCTCCTAACAGTAAAAAAATAAAATAAAATAAAATAAAATAAAAAAGCCACTAACTCAGTATCAGAGTCATCTATTGTCATCTGTCCCTTTAACAAGTAGCTACCTCATAATTCACACTTGCTGGGTGAGGGGGTTCACTGAAAAGGTGAGTATTGTGCTTTGCAGGTGAGGATTCAAACACACTGTATACTCTGGCCAACGTGATTTAAAACCGCTTCCCAAACTTGTTGTCTCTTACACTTCCTCATCCTACTGCTCAAAAGTGAAGAAACATAACACTCATTGGTATTTAAGTCAAAGGCTGAGAAGGGAAATTTTCCAAATATTTGATCTACAAATTTCTATGGAACTTAGCAGTGGATAAAGCTAAATAAAAAATTGAGTCACAAATAACCTAAGCATATAATTTATCCTTTTTCCTTTACTGCAAAAGACAAATGTGTTAACCTTTATCTAAATGTTTAAAGATATCATGACATCAAAACAAGTAATCTGAAATGGAACCCAAGGCTGGGAAAGCAGGGACACTGCTGAAAAAGCTTTAAATGAGGACACACACTGGTTACTAGGCTACGGTAGCACTTGTATACTATGCTTCTCCCAAACACTCACCTTAGTTCAATACTTCAGCTTTTCATCTAAATGGGCACTCAAAATCTTGTAGCTACATGGTGCCCACTTGAAAGGAGGCCACATTGTTATATTTCTTTTCTTTCTTTTTATTTCGTGTTATTGTATTTCACAAGGTGGTATTTAAAAGGATAGCAACCCGGGCTTTACAATGTTTGTACTCTTGTATTTACAATTTTTTTATTATTGGCTTGAAAGTTTATCTTTTGGTTTTTAATACTATCTTTAGTAAGAATCACCACTACAGCAATACTTAAATCTATACATTATTATTTTAGATTATGATTTTAAATAAATTCTCTATGGATTATTTAAGAAAACTGCATGGCACTATATGGCTGTTAAGGATATAAAGTTGAAGGCATCAAATAATAAATTTTTTAGCCCACAAAGCAAGAGTTTTTAAATGGGTGCCATCCAGAATATGAAACAAAAGCTAATAAGGAGAAATCTAAAATGAATAATGTTTAGAATACCTGGATGTTGTATACCAATTTGAGTTCACTGGGGAAAAAAGGGACCATTATTAGAGTAGTTAAAAATATATAAAAAGAAATTAACACCTTTTAAACAAATAATCTGGCCAGATTAAGTTACTCATTGGCTGCCTATCTAATATGTATACCATTCTCTCCAATAATAGCATTTTAGAAATCATATCTTGGCAGCATAAAAGCTTATAGTCAACTGCCAAGGAGGTGACTGGTAATTTAAAAAATAGATGACTTGGGGCGCCTGGGTGGCGCAGTCGGTTAAGCGTCCGACTTCAGCCAGGTCACGATCTCGCGGTCAGTGAGTTCGAGCCCCGCGTCGGGCTCTGGGCTGATGGCTCGGAGCCTGGAGCCTGTTTCCGATTCTGTGTCTCCCTCTCTCTCTGCCCCTCCCCCGTTCATGCTCTGTCTCTCTCTGTCCCAAAAAAATAAATAAAAAACGTTTAAAAAAAAAAAAAAATAGATGACCTACCTACCTGAATGCAGACCAAGCTTTATTTGAATGACATACATTTAATTATTAAAGCTCACTAAAAACCATTTAAGTACTTGCATGTATTGCTGTGTGGTGTTATGACAGAGTTCCTACCTTTTAGGGGCAGGAATGTCTAGAGGAACATTCCAGCATTAAAATTTGGTTGAGAACTGAGAGGTAGAGTAGACAATTCTATCTACGGTGCACTTCCTGTTGGTTGAATAGCCTGTGACACAGCTACTAAAACAAATTCCTGTCAGATAATTCTTTATAAAAGCATGCCCTAATGGTTTGAAAACAAAAAGAATCTTAAAAATTACATAGGCTTGCCTCGTGAATGAAGCCGTACATTCTGTGTGATTTCATTTATTTACAGTAGAAAAATAAGAGGACTAGTCACAGGACGGTGGTTATCCTTGAGGGGTGGAGGCGGCTGTAACAAAGGCAACATGAGGGGGCTGCGGGGGGTGGGGTGCTGGCGATGTTCTGTTTCCCCCAGCTGGGTATGGATTACACAAGTGAGCTTCGTTTTGGGAAATTCTTTCAGCTGTACACTCATGATATGTGTATTTCTCTGTGTATATACTATACTTCTGTTGAAATTGAAAAAACAAAATAAAACAAAACCCAGTAGATTAGTTTCAGCAATTGAAAGGTGATTGCTTCACAGTTTTGAACTGTTTTCCAACAATTGGAACAGCCAAATAACTAATTTTACCAGCCGTTAACACCAAGTGAATAGTTGCTAACTCACAGGCCATACTGCTAATGACCAAGACAAATTCCTTTGTTTCTTTTCTTAAAACCTTGAAATACCAGGGAGCTGAAATTATTCAGAAGCGGAAGGTGAATTTTGTTGTTGTTGCTGTAGTTGGACTCCACAGGACTTACTACTTACGGGATACTTGATGCTCTGTAACAATTAGCTACTCAATGTATTTGAAATCATAAACTAATATCAGTTTACCTAATCTTGAAAACATTTCTAAAACATTAATACCTTCTGTAAAAGTCATTTAATTCTTTTTTGGTGCAAAAGAGTTTTGCTGTTACACTTTATGAAGCAATGTGACATCAGAGCTACATTTAAACACAACTCTTGGGGCGCCTGGGTGGCTCAGTCAGTTAAGCGTCCGACTTCGGCTCAGGTCATGATCTCGCGGTCCGTGGGTTCAAGCCCCGCACCGGGCTCTGTGCTGACAGCTCAGAGCCTGGAGCCTGTTTCAGATTCTGTGTCTCCCTCTCTCTCTGCCCCTCCCCCGTTCATGCTCTGTCTCTCTCTATCTCAAAAATAAATAAATAACATTTATAAAAAAATAAAAAATTAAAGAAATAAAAAAATCTCAACTCTTATTCAACAATAACTCGTACAACTTTAATGACACACGGCCACAGATTGTTACAAAAGGTCACTGTTATCCCATTCTTGTGACATCTGATGGCTAACAAAACTGGAGGCAAAGTAACTCCCTAACAGTTACTAAGCACTTTGAACCCAAGTGCTTCTACAGTTTGCATACAGAACATCTATTTTCTGAGATGGAGATCCTTCCTAAATATGAAAACTTCTCCAGGGGCGCCTGGGTGGCTCAGTCGGTTGAGCGGCCAACTTCGGCTCAGGTCATGATCTCGCGGTATGTGAGTTTGAGCCCCTCGTAGGGCTCTGTGCTGACAGCTCAGACAGAGCCTGGAGCCTGTTTCGGATTCTGCGTCTCCCTCTCTCTGACCCTCCCCCATTCATGCTCTGTCTCTCTCTGTCTCAAAAATAAATAAACGTTAAAAAAAAATTAAAAAAAAAACTTCTCCATATTACAGGCTGTGACGATCACTAAAATGACACCGTATTATCTGTGTAGCTTTTATAGTAGATTTTGCCATATCTAGCCATTCCTAACTAAATTTGGAAACAAAAATTAAATGTGACACGGTGACCAGTTTACTTCCCCAAGGCCAGGCCGGGTACCTTTTGAAAAAGAGTGAAAGAATGAAAAATGAGCTTTCAAATCCAGGAAGCCACTAGAAAATAAAAACACCACCATTCCAGATCCTAAAATTAGAGCTTTAAGAACTTTCTGTTGACTAGTAAGTTTTTGGGGGGAGGAGGTGGCAGGGGAGGGTGGACTCCTGCTCACTGTACACACGACACCAATGGGAATAAGGGCCAGTCCAAGTTCTACGTTACCATCACTCTGGGTAATAGCTCCAAGCTGCGAGGCACAGCTGTATAGGCCCTGCCAGCAAGGCCATCACAGCCGTGCTTTGATAGCGTGGGGCCCTGAAGTGTCAGGATATAGAGAAGGCAGCAGTTGTTGGCTGTGAAAACAGTCTGATACAAACCAGATGGGAACTTACTAGATGGGCAACACAAAGGAAAACAATTGGCTCATTCAACAAAGTCAGGCCCCTGCCCCAGAGAATTCACAGAAGACAATAACAGTCACCCAGAGTTGATGAAAACAAGAAACAGCCATGTGGTTACAGTTTAAAGAATTGTTTTTCCTCAGACTAAACAAAGTTTTGATTTCTAATTCTTGTATTCATTAATTGTAGTTTGGTGAACGAGCCTTTCTGTCAAAGACAAATATTTCATTTATATAATATATACTTTTGCGACACCAAGAGAAATACATGGGGACATAGAAACTAATTTTGTGCTGTTTCCTACAAAGTGTTATGAACATAGGTTAAGCTCTTTCAAGAAACTGGAAAACCTAGAGAGTGACTGCTCGTGCTGATGCAGCGATTAGAAAATACCCAACGTAGTATTTCCATGACTTCCTAAGTCCGATTTGTTCTGATGTAGGCAGAATGACACAAAAGGCAATAATCACAAGGTTCTCAGAAGTACATTTCTACCTAAATAATTTTTTCTGACTTCATTACATGGGAAGTATTATGGCAATTATATTCACGGGGAAAAAGAGCCAGCATTCTCCCTAACCTGACTGTGTGAATCTCCTCACACTAAAAAGTGCCAGTTGACAAGTACAACCGAGAGTAACAATTAGATTTTAGGGCACCTTTTTGGCAATGACATTTCACTTAAAGACGTCTATGTATTGCACAACAGAGTAATTTGTTCTGGTATTTGAAAACATAGTATATAGCATTCTAGCTTAAAATAATTCACAGCTGCATCCTCCCCCCCCCCCCCCCCACTGGAAATCCCAGCACAACTTGGGCCTCTGCATTTACCACTAATTACAAAATACACCCAAGAAAGCCTTCTATCTGTAATCATCATTCTTTGGTGATGGATAGGAGCCTATCAAGGAAGCTGAAAATAACAGTATTTTCATGCACATGTTTGAACATATCTTATAATGAAGTAATCCTGTTTTGTTTTGTACATTTATAACAAAAAATAATGAGGTTTCACAGAATTGTGAAAATTAATGTTGCACCTGAGACACAGCTCACATTTCCAATTTACATGGGCTGTATTTCCAGACTTTTCACTAACTCTTCCTGCCCTAAAAACTGAGGTCGAACACTTAGAGATAACTTTCCTGTTGTATGAGATCTTTCATCCCTGGCAAGGTAATTCTGAAGTAGACCAGAGAAACAGAAGTGGGGTGACAACTTGGTGTGTGGAGGCTGATGCCATCGTAAGCATTTCCAGCCATATGCATTTCCCCTTGCTCTCTGCTGCACACACATTCACACCTTTTTTTTTTTTTTTTTTTTAAGGTCTAAATTAGTGTGTGGCAATCGTGCTGGATAATTGACCACTTTGACTAAATTTACTCATCAAATCCAAGAAATCGGTCTCTGCTTATATTACAAGCTGAATTCCCCTGCAAAAAGCAGGAAAGGAAAAACTAAAAAGTGTTATTTATTGAAGTGTTACATAGAGGAAATTAAGAATAAATGTGTCAGTTCTGCTAAAACTTTGTTAAAATTTTTCTCAGCACATGGAATCAACTCTCTCAGATAATGATTAACAGAGGCAGTTTGTCTTGGGCTTATCAGTAAATGTATTTGTTAGACCCTGGGTTAACTTATGAAAAAAAAAGAGGTTGTTACCATTTCTATTATTAGGCATACTGATAATTATTTTCACACTTCTTCAGAATCTGTCCATTTCTACCTTAATGGGATGCTTATATATATAAAGATATCAGCATAATGAATTGGCATAAATTTTCTAAGAAAAAAACAAGTAATTACATTTAATAAGTTTTACTTCATAAATAGATCTTGATATGATTTCAGAGAGTAAGACAAGGGCCAAATCATGCAGGGTCTTTTAGGTCAAAGTGAGCAGTCTGGACTTTATTCTGATGCAAAAAGAAGTCTTTGGAGGTTTCTGAGCTGGGAGTCATGTGATCTGACTCATATTTTTAAAAGATCACTCTTGCTTTGAGTGGATAATAGACAAGAGGGGAGCAAAAATGTATACAGGAGAGAACAGTTGAGAAATTTCTCAAGATAATACTAAGGTTGAAAATGTTATGCTTAAAAAATCAACTGAACACCTGCAGAAGGCAGAAAACTTAGCTTGATATCAAGTCACTGAAAAAAACTCTTGGTCGGTTTTATTGGAACACTGGAAACCACAGTATCGAGCAACAGTATTTAATAACGTCTGTAAACATTGAGATAATCTAAGAGAAGTGAGGTTAACCTCTCCGAACCTCTGCTTTCCCAACTGTATAATAAAAGTAACAACAATAAGAAGAAAAACATCTGTACATATTCACAAGTTTGCTGTGAGAATGAGAGCTACGCTACATGAGACTTCTTTGTCATCTGAAAAGCACCTGACAAATGTTGGTTTCATTGTTGTGTGTTTGGGGAAGAAACAGATCTACCATACTTGGTGATGACTGGGTTCTGTCCCAGCAAAACTTTACACAAGATATATACTGACGGGAGTATGGTCAAATTAGTAAGGAGCTTGGGAACAATATTATATAAGGAAGAGTAAAAGGAACATAACACACAGACTTTGGATTATGATTGCTGCCATCAAAAACTTGAAACACTGTCCCACTGAAAGACCTAACACCCAAAAGGACAAAACTAGAACCAATAGTGAGAAGTTATGGAGAGGTGAATGTTAACACAGAAAGAATAATTAGTGCTTTCCAGCTGTAAAATGTACAGCAAAACTAGCATGTTCCCTATACTGTGGGGTGATCATCTGTTTGGTCTAATTTCCCTTTTGCTGGCTCCCTCTCATTTCTCTCTTTAAATCTCGAAAGTGTCGGGATCTTAAACCTGGGATGCTTCTCTTCCCTTTCTGTACTCAGTCCTTAGGTCATCTCCTCCATACCCACAGCTTTAAATAGTGTCCACACAATCAACTCTCAGATTTACAACCCCAGTCCCAACCTCTTCCCTGAGCTCAAATAACAAACTGCCAACCCGATTCTTCACTTGGAGATTTATTAGGCTTCTCAAACTTCACATGCCCTATGCAGAATGACTGGTTTTCACCTCAGTCTTCCCAGTAAATGACACCATCATTCACCCGGTAACTTTTGGAAACTTAGGAGTAATTAATCCTTGCCTGTGCTATCTACTACACTACACATCTGATCCACTTTAATAAATAATTTTTGAAATGAACTCATTCTTCAGTAATTCTATCAGGTACACCATCAATATATAGAGCCGGAACGTGACCACTGCGACACCCCCACCGGGGCCCGTGCCACTACCATCTCTCATCTTGATTACCGCAAGTCTTCTGGTTGGTCTCCCTGTTCCCAGTACTGTCTTCCTATAGTGTGTTTTCCAGCTAGCTGCCAGGGTGATCTATTTAAAAATGTAAATTAGAATTTGCCATTCTCCTGCTCAAACCTTCCACAGGAATCTCATCATACTCAGAATAAAATCCAAATTCCTTCCCAGAGACTTACAGGGCTCCATGTGATCTGCCTACATTTCGTTTCCCATTTCCTATCACTGCCCCCCTTGCACACTCCCCTCCAGCCACGCTGGCCTTCTTGCTGGGTAAGAAACAGATCTACTATACTTAGTGATGACTGGGTTCTGTCCCAGCATAACTTTACGCAAGATATACTGACACATCAAGCTCATTCCCACCTCCAAACCTTCATTCTTCCTAATCCTTCTAGATGGAATACTCCTCCCCAGGGGTTTGCAAGATTTCCTCCTTCGGTTCATTCTCTGCAAATGCAACTCTTTCAAAAGAAACTTCTCCAACCAAATGTTTTAAAGCAGCAAACCACTCACCTTGTTCTCTTCATTATTCATGACCCTGCTTTATGACTTTTTAATTGACACTAGAAGTGCAAATCGCTATCGATGTTATTTTTTAAATAAATAAAGCAATACCTTTAAAAAATGTTTTGTTTTTATTTGGAAATAATATAAAACTTGGAGCAAAACTGCAAGAATAGTATAAAGAAAGAAAGCTCATATATCACTTACCCAGATTCACAACTGTTAACCTCTTCCCCTGTGTTTTAGGTTCGTGTGGTATTTATCCATGATTACATTCAGGTTATGCACTCTTGGGTAGAATACTACATGGAAATGTTGTGTCCTGCTCAGATATCCTACCTGGATAGCACACAGCGTTTATCTGCCCCCTATGGTAATATTAATTTTGACTGCCCAATCAATGTACTAGCTTTTGTTTTCCCTTTCAACTAATGAACGAATCTATGAGGAGATACTTTAAGACCACGCAAATATCCTTCTCCTCATGAAAACTTCCTTCTACGTTTAGCATTCACTGAAGATTCTTGCCTGAGCTAATCTTTACTAGGGTGGTTGCAAAATGCTGGCTTTCCAATATTAGTGCTCACTCCACATTTGTCTGTTGACACTTGGCATTCTTCTGTAAACACTTTATTTTTTTTCACAGCATTTATTGTCATCTGAAATTTTTGTAAATTTATTTAATATTTATAGGGATTTCAACTTTTATGTTTACTACAGTATCCCAAGGTGGTGAACAGTACCTGGCACATAACAACTACTCAAGAGTGAATGAATGAATGAATGAATGAATGAATAGAAAGAAAATTGTTAAAAAAAAAAAAAAAAAAAAAAAGGCCCCTGCACTAGATGGGACAATAGAGCCAACTAATACATTTGATCCAATACACATTTACTGAGAACCTACCATATAAGGTGCTGTGCTATAGAATGTAGGTGGAGCAGGGATGAATGAAATAAGGTGACTGTGTCTAGGAAATTTCCTTCCTAGAGAAGGAGACAGGCTGTAAGAAAATACTCTTACAGAATATGACACTAATGAGGGCTAGAAGTGAAATATATGCCAAACGGTATGGGCCCTTCAAGGACACAGAATGGATCAAGAATGTCTATAGGGGATGGGGATGTTGTGTCAGAGGGCAGGGGAGGGGATAGTTCTAAGTAAAGACACAGAAAAAGGCATCGGGGTGGGGGTGGGGTGGGAGCTCAGAAAATACAGGGAATAGGGGGATGAGGGGCTCAGAAGGAATAGAGTGATGAGGTGTGTATGGCTACACATCACCTGAAGGATCATGAAGCCCATCCCTCACTCTGCAGATGAAAAATAAATGATCCTGCTTATTCTACACTCATTCCCGGTCCCATTTGCTTCTCCCTTTTCTCACCTGAGTGCCATCCCTAACCTCTTCTTTCCCCTCCTCCCCCTTCCCTCTCCACTATCTCCTTACCCCCCTTTTCCCTTCTTCTATTCCCTCCCTTTCTTTTCTTTTCTTCTCTCAGGATGACATCTTTCCCCCTCTCCCTCTGTCAAGAGTAGAATGAGGTGGGATCGAGGCTGCAGGTGGAAGTTACCTTTATAGAGGGAAAAAAGCATAGCTCTTTCTTCAACCCCAAAGTAAAAAATATGAAAAGACTAAAGTAGAGCTATAAGAATTTGGGGACAGAATAGCTATAAATCTTCACATTCGAAAGAACAGACCTCAGAAAAGCAAAAGCATGCATTAAAAGAGAATTGAGGGATAAACATGGGATTAAGGATTTGAGGTGAAGGGCTGGAATAGGTGCTATCCGGGAGTGAAGGTCAATATGAAATTAGTAAAAGAATTCCTGGGGAATGGCAAAAGTCCCACTCAAGCCCCACGGTTTGCTAACAGGCTATAATTACACAAATAGCATCATCATCCTGCAGGATTTGGTGAGCAGAGAACAAAATCAGAGACCCTTGAAAGCAGGAGGAATGCAGAGTGGGGATTAGCATAGATCAAAGAGACATCAAGTCTTGCATGGTGATAAGACAGAACTGAAATGGGTCAACCATATAGGCCAGGCAAGATAGGAGGCCCCAGGAATAGCCAGTCAAGAGAAGTAAGACCAAGTAATTGGAGGTCCCACTACAGGTGGGAGAAAGAACACATGACCAAAGTGGTTCTGTTTAACTGAGGCACTAGCTACTTCACAGTATCTGCTCCGGTGTCCCATTATGCAAATTAGTCATGTTAGGGGAGGAAGGAAAAAAGAGGCATTAAGCTGTATAACGAATAAGACAATTATCCCTACACACTCCAAGGACCACAGCTGCTCATTATTCCAAATATATAGGCTCACCTTTGTTTACAGTTAGATGGGGAAAGGCTAGGGCCAAAGGCAAAAATTTGGGGGCATTTTACATAAATAAAATCTTATTCTATAGAACATCAATAATAATAGTGGTAAAAAGCAAAATTATTATGGATAAGAAACTTTATTAACTTTTCTACATAATAAAATAAATTATGTAAGTACAGGGGTGCCTGGGTGGCTCAGTCAGTTAAGCATCCGACTTTGGCTCAGGTCATGATCTCACGGTTCATGAGTTCGAGCCCTGCATTGGGCTCTGTGCTGACAGCTTGGAGCCTGGAGTTTGTTTCAGAGTATGTGTCTCCCTCTCTCTCTCTGTCCCTCCTCCACTCATGATCTGTCTCTCTCAAAAACAAATAAAAGTTTTTTAAAAAGTAAAATTTTTAAAAATTATGTAAGTACAATAAAAAGGGAAAAAAATGTTTACAAGAACAAAAAGGAAGGTTACTAGGGGTGACAATGAAATTATGTTGCCTTTTGCCATCAGAGGTGTATGGGGGGGGGTGGTATTTCCTAAGAAATTTAGTCGTTTTTAATACCTTCATGTGTACCTGATACTGCCCCTAATCTTTTTTAATATATTTTTTTAGTTTATTTATTTATTTTGAGAGAGAGAGCACAAGCAGGGGAGGGGCAGAGAAAGAGGCCAAGAGAGAATCCTAAGCAGGCTCCACATAGTCAGCGCAGAGCCCCACATGGGGCTCAAACCCATGAACCGCGAGATCATGACCTGAGCTGAACTCAAGAGTTGGTTGCCCAACCGACTGAGCCACCACCTTGGCATCCTTGCCTCTAATCTTAATCTTTACTTTTAATCAGGATGCCACAGCTCAATTGTTGAGCTCCTGAGTTATCAGTTTCTCTCTTAGATTTAAAGATGAGAGAATTGCTGACAGAATGAATTTACTAAAATACTCACTTGCCAATAGATAGGATTACAGATTGGAAATCCCCTTGGTTTAATAAGCTTCAGTATATTTAGTTGCCCAGCATGCAAGTCAATGGAAAGTTCTGTAAAATAACCCAAGATTTTATATATATCTTCAATATATTCACTGGAGAGTGAAAAATTGTGTTGAAAATCAGTTTATCTCCCTAACACTGTACAGACATGTCCCATCTATAACATTTTCTTGCAAACATCCTTAAAACTCAGGACCAATTAGAGGTTCAATTCCTAGCTGTTAAATAAGAGCTGATTACAACATGAGTATTCCAAAAGGAGAAGTGTCCCAGAGACAATCCTGCTAATCACGGCTAATATTTTCATAGCTCTTAATACGTGTCAGGTCCTATTCTAAATGCACTGCATGTCTCTACTATATCAACACACACACACACGCAGACATTAAGTATCTTACCCAAGGTCACCAGCTAAGGATTAGCGGAGCTAGGATTTGAACCCAAGGCAGTCTGACTCCAGAGTACAAGCTTTATGTTGTAGTGCTTCTAATTCTATAGTAGAACAGAAGTCACAAGACTATCTGGAGTCATTAAGCAGTATTTCACAAAGGGTGGTCTTCCTCCTCCTGTATCAAAATCACCAGGGATCCCAGTTAACATTCTGATTCCCAGGCCACACCTCAGGCAAACAATCAAATTCTCAGGGAGAGGTGGGGATCTAGATTGAATTCAGAGTGCCAGAGATTCCTACGTCTGTGAAGGTTTGACAACCTTCAGAGGTTTGTATTAGAGACTAACAAAGAAACAATCTAGTCGTAGTTCATCCTGTAAGTATAGTAAGTCTATATTACTTCTCTATTCTAATTCATTCTGAATTGAAATAACCAAGCTTCTTTTTTTATTTAGGGTAGAAGTGGGTTAGTAGAATAATCTGTTAGTTGAAATAATCTATGTAATTTTGTTTTATTTATATAAAACTAAATTTGCCAAAAAATTAAAAGATTATTATATTGATTAGAAGAATAGCATTTATAACACATTAACTTATAACTGCAATTAGTTTTCTTTGGGGAATGGCAGTGTAGTATAATAGAAATATTCAGAAATATTTCAGTAATATTCAGAAATATTACTGATCTAAGAAGATCAGACGCTACCACTAATCGGAGTTATGATCTTTGGTTCTATTGAACTGGATGGTCCCTCTGCCTTCAAGACTTATGAATCTAGGGGCGCCTGGGTGGCTCAGTCAGTTGAGCGTCCAGCTTTGGCTCTGGTCATGATCTCACAGTCCGTGAGTTTGAGCCGGGCATCAAGCTCTCTTGCTGCTGGCACACAGCCTGCCTCAGATCCTCTGTTTCCCTTTCTCTCTGCCCTTCCCCCCGTTTGCACACTCTCTCTTCTCAAAAATAAGTAAGTAAACTTAAAAAAAAAAAAAAGACAAATCTACCTCACTGATAACCTACATTTACCTGTACAATTATTACTTTGGAAAATTAAATTATTCTTTAGTGGCTGATGAATAAAAAGGGCACTAAGTTAATCTATTACTTTAAATTATATTTTACATCAATTTGATATCAATAAAAAATCATAAAACCTTTAAAGTCAGGTTTCAGGAAGTCTGGCTAAGGACAATGAAAGGGTTGCAGAGGTTTCTGGAATGTTGGGGAGTCTTCAAAAACAATGCTGGTGTATGCTTTTGGTGAGATGTGTTTAACGTCAAAGACTTGAGAAAAATCTAAGCTCTCCATGTACAGTGTACAATTAATTCTACAACAGGAAAATTAAATAATTTCCAAACTTAAAACTCTTACAAAGAAAAGGAAATTACTTCTAGTGCCAACAAGTGAAAATGTTATGGAAATCCTTGAGCAGTTTTCATTGTCTTATTTAACAGATCTTCCAGATCAATCCTTTTATATATTTTGCTCATTCTGATGGAATATCCTTAGTTACGCACATTTATCTCCATGATTACACATATGTGTGTGTGAATAAAGAATTATATATAATATATATTCTTTTACAAAGGTGTAAATCCTTTCTTGTAGGAATAAACAGCTGAAATAATCATCTGTGTTAAAAATCCATTAATGTGCCAGAAGAGTATCTTTTCTCCCATGGATTATGCCCCCCGCCCTCCAAACATCCTCACATAAAATGGAAGAAATGTATACACATAAAGACAGTCAGCAGTGGACCTAACACGTGTTTTTTTCATCACTATAAGAAAAAAGTGACAATTTGACAGTACAATTACATAAAGTTGTTTCTCTTTTCATATTTAATAGCATTCTAACAAATTATTGGAAATGCAGTGATTTCAAAAATTATTCCTCTTAACCACCCTTTTCTTCTCTTTATCCCTTGAGAGTAGTTGCTTTGTCTTATTCCTCCCTCTAGGTCCACAGTGCCTTCTACAGTCCTAAACATGAAAAGCATGCTGGGAAAGGTTGACCAAAGAATGAATATACACTGGAATATTATTCAGCCATAAAGAGGAATGAAGTAATGATATGTGCTACACTATGAACGAACCCTGAAAACGTGTTAAGAAGCCAGACACCAAAGTCACATATTGTATGATTCCGTTTATATAAAATGTACAGAGTGGGTAAATCCATAGAGACAGAAAGCATGTTAGTAGTTTCCAGGAACCGGGGGAGAGGAGAAAGGAAAAGGAATACTAAGAGGTATGGGGTTTCTTTTTAGAACAAAGGAAAGGTTCTGGGATTAGATAATGGCCATGGTTCCATAACTTTAAAAAAAAATACTAAAAACCACTAAATTGTACATTTTGGGGCACCTGGGTGGCTCAGTTGGTTGAGAGGCCAACTTCGGCTCAGGTCATGATCTCACAGTTTGTGAGTTCGAGCCTCGCGTCAGGCTCTGTGCTGACAGCTCAGAGCCTGTAGCCTGCTTCTGTGTCTCCCTCTCTCCCCCACTAACGCTCTGTCTCTTGCTCTCTCTTGAAAATAAATAAAACCATCAAAAAGATTTTTTTACTTGTATACTTTAAAAAGGATAATTTTAAAATAAGAATTATATCTCAATTTTTAAAAACAGAGTGAATGAATGATGCCATACTATTCTCTTTTCCTCTAGAGTTCAAGAAGACTGCCCACTGACTAATATGTAACCTGACTTAACTCTTCCTACCCTTGGGCAAAGTCTTGGCTACCCCCACCCTGCTCAACTAATTTGTCCTTGAAGAATAAGAAAACATTAACACTACAAAAGAAATCATACAATGTTTTAGAAAAGCAGGTAAAAATCTAAAAGCAGCCTTTAGATTATTCCACTATAGCTCACTATCTACATTAAAGGTGTCAGTAATTAGAAAACAATTGGGATGATATATTCTCTTTTTTCTCTTTTCTTCTTTCTTCTTTTTACTAAATAACAGAATTAAATGTTTGTGATCAGTAGCAACTGATATTTAAGTTTGATTCAATAAATACTTATTGATTACTGTGCATTAAACACATTGGGAAACATCATCTCTTAAATAACAAACAAGATAACCTATCTTAACAAACAAACCACAGAACTATCAGTTTCTCTGACCTTCTGAATAATCAGTCTAGGCAATGTAGAGATGATAAAGGCAGTTCCTTCCGGAAAGCTGTTAAGTCACATAATAAATATGTATTAAATGCTTACTCCACAAAATGGTATGAAACAAGGAAAAGAATATCAGTTTTGCACTCAGGTAGGTAAGGGCTAGAATTCTATATCTTCAGTTTCTAAAACTGTGCTATGGGAAAGTTAGTTATCCTTCACGAACTTTATCCTTTTTTTTATAAAAGAAAAGGGGAATGGAACTACCTGCATGTCATGGTATTTTGAGGAATAAATGAGATAAAAGAGAGTACCTAGCAGGCTGATAGCAGAAATTATCAGTGAAACTATGATCATGTTCAGGGCACAAAAAAGCTGGGGTTGGAGTTAAAGATAAATAAGTCATTTGCAATTGGAGGTTCAGTAAGGACTCAGAAAAATGGAGCTAGATGTTGAAAAAGAAGTTTGTAGACATGCAAAGTGGGGAAAGAAGAAAATTATACATAAAAGGAAGATAACATGCAAAAACATCAAGGCTTAGAAGTGTAGTGGGGCGGGGCGCCTGGGTGGCTCCATAGTTGGCTAAGTGTCTGACTTCAGCTCAGGTCATGATCTCACAGTTTATGGGTTCGAGCCCTGTGTCAGTATCAGTGCTGACTCTCAGAGCCTGGAGCCTGCTTAGGATTCTGTGTCTCCCTCTCCCTCTGCCCTTCCCCTGCTCATTCTCTGTCTCTCAAAAATAAGTTAACTTTAACAAAAAGTTTTTTAAAAAAAGTGTAGTGTGTGAGAGAACTCAGTATTTATTGAACTGGACTGGGTTAATGATACATTATATTGGATATTGGATGTGCCAGTAAAAAGTTTTGAGCTGACACTTCTTTCTTTTCTGAAATCTAAACATGTATTTTCAGATTAGCACATACTATCTTCTCTTGTGTTGCTAGTTGGTTGCTATTAATTACAAAGCTTAAATGTCTCAGGCTTCTAGCTTGAATAAAATGTATTCTCAAATAAATACCTAGAAATCCAATGTATATTATAGTGAAGATACAATGTATTATAAAAGTATAGCCAACTATCTCCTCCTGAAGTGTTAAATACAAAAAAAAAGATGTGAATAATTGTGTGTAAAATACTCAGTGTCACATTTAAACACCTTTTAACAACAAAACCTTTTATACATTCCCATATAACAAACTTTTAACAAAAGTTAACTAAGAAAATTCATAATAGAAAAGGGTCAGTAATATTTAAGTTAGCTTTACTGAAGCATAATTCATACCCAGTAAGATTTACTTTTTTTTTTTTTTTAGAAAGAGAGAGAGGAAAAGAAAGGTCACTAGAGAACAAGGGGTGGGGGGGAGAGAGAGAGAGAGAGAAAGAGAATATCCCACAAGGGACAGAGAAAGAAGTGGGGCTCACCGGGGGCTCGTGTTTTACCCCAAAAGGGGCTCATGCTCACCCAATGGGGGCGTGAGCTCACCCGATGTGGGACTCAAACTCACGAACTGTGAAATCAATGACTGAGCCACCCAGGTGCCCAAGATTCACTCTTGACAAACACATGGTTATATAACCACCACCACAATCCAGATCTAGAACATCTATATCACCTCCAAAGTTCCTCCTGCCATTTGTAGTCAAACCCTGCTCTCACTCCTAGAAGCCACTGATCTGTTCTCCTAATATAGATACTTTTGTTTTTTCCCAAATGTCATATAGCTGTAATTGTCACATAAATACGGTATGAAGGCTTTTGAATTTGGCTTCTTTCATTTTATATAAAGCAATGAGACTCATCCATGCTTTTATGTATATCAGCATTTCATTCCTTTTTGTTGCTGAGTTCCATTGTATGGATGTACCATACATTGCTTATCCATTCACTTGTTGGAGGACATCTAGGTTCACTTCTTGGTAATCATAAATGAAACTGCTAAAAATTGAGTACAGGTTTTATGTGAATATGTTTTCAGTTCTCTTGAGTAAATACCTAGTATATGGACTGCTGGGTTGTATAGTAAATTTATATTTAATTTTAGAAGAAACTGCCAAACTGTTTTTCCAAGGTGGCTGTAGCATTTTGCACTCCACCAGCAATGTACAAGAATAAGAATTGCTCAGCCTTCTCATCAATGCGTGATGTTACCAGTTTCTTTGATTTCAGCCGACCTAATGGGTAGTTAGTGGTATCTACTTTTTAATTTGCACCTCCCATTAGTAACTAATGATGTTTAACATCTTTCTGTGTGCTCATTTGTCATCCATATAACTTTTTTTAGTGAAGTGTCTATTCAAATCTCTAAACTCATTTTTAAAATTGGGTTGTTCATTTTCCTACTACTGAGTTTTATGTTTTTAAAACATATTTTGGATTCAAGTTCTTTATCAAAAAGTGGATTTGCAAATATTTTCTCCTAATCTGTAGTTTATCCTATTTCATTCCCTTAACAGTGTCTTTTGAAAAAGTTTTTATTTTCATTAAATCCAATCAATCAATATATGCTTCTAGGAACTATGACTTTTCTATAACATCTTAAAAATCTTTGCCCAACCACAGGTCACAAAGATTTTCTCCTATTTTTCTTTTAGAAGTTTTAGTGCTTTTGGCTTTACATTTAGATTTAGGATCCATTTTGAGCTAATGTTTGTAATGTTTGTGAGATATGGGTCATGGTTCATTTTCTTGCACATAGGTGACCACTTGACCCAACACAATTTGTTGAGATTATCCTTTCTTCATTCAATTCTTTGCTATTTGTGAAAAATCAATTGATTATAAATGTATGGACTATTTTTGGATTCTATACTCTATTCCACTGATCTATCTACCTGTTAATCTTTATGCCAATACTACATTATCATGATTACTGTAGCTTTAGAAAATGTTTTAAAGCCATAGTGTAAATCCTCCAACCTCTTCTTTTTAAAAGTTATTTTGGCTATTCCAGGCCTTCTGCATTTCCTTATGAGCTTATCAATATCTACCAAAACCTTATTAGAATTTTGACTGAGATTGCACTGAATCTATGGATCAATTTGGGGAGAACTGACTTCTTAATTTTGAGTCTTATCCATTTATAGGTCTTTGATTTCTCTCATCAGATGTTTTTGTAGTTTTTAGCACACAAATCATGAAAATATTTCATTAGATTTATACCTAAATATTTCACATTTATGTTGCTATGATAAACTATAGTTTTTAATTACAATTTCCAATTTTTCATTGCTAGCTCAAAGAAATATCACTGATTTTTGTACATTGATATTGTAGCCCCTGTGAACTTGATAAACATGTTGGTTCCAGTAGGTTTTTTTGTAGGCCTTGTGGCACTTTATATAATCATGCATTACCAAATAGAAGTAAGTTTATTTCTTCCTTTCTAATCTGTATGCCTTTTTTCATTTTTCTTGCATCACTGTATTGACTAGAACAGCCAGTATGATTTTGAAAAGGAGTAATGAGAGCAGACCTCATTGCTTGTTTCCAGTTTTACTAGGAAAGCATTTAGTCTTTCACCATCATGTGTGATATTGACTATAGGTTTCTTGTAATGTCTTTCCTTTATCGTGTTGAGAAAGATTCCTCTGATTCTTGGTTGAATACTGTAATCATAAAAAGATGTTGAATACTGCCAAAAGCTTTTCTAGATCTATTGAGAAAATCACATTTTTTTTTTTTTTAAGTCTATTCATATAGTGAATTACATTGCTTTTTGAATGGTGAACCAACCTTTCTTTCCTGAGATAACCCACCTGGTCCACTTACTGTCTTTCTATATATTGTTGGATTCAGTTTGCTAATATTTTATAGAGAAATTTTTTGTCTATGTTCATGAGAGATATTGGTCTATAAATTTCTTTTCCAGAAATGTCTTTGTCTGGTTTTGGTATCAGGGTAATGGTAAAAAGAGTTCTTTTCTCTTCTATTTTCTGGGAGAGTTTGAGTAGAACTGGCATTATTTCTCTCTTAAATATCTGGTAGAATTCTCCAGTGAAACCATCTGAGCCTCAAGTTTTCTTTATTGGAGCATTTTAAGCTAAAAATTCATTTTTTCTTTAACAAATATAAGATTACTTAGTTTATTATCAGCTTCTTCTCAAGTTAGATAAAATTTTTCCATTTTACCAATGTTGCCAAATTTATGAGCATAAAGATACTATTACATTATAATCTCTTTAATTTCCATAGGATCTGTACTGATTTCCTCTCTCTAACTTCTAATACTAATGATTCATGTGTTTTCTCCTTTTTCCCTCATCATCCTGGCTAAGGTTTATTGATTTACCAGTCATTTCAAAGAACCAGCTTTTGGTTTCACTGGGTTTCTATTATGTTTAGGTTTTCAATTTCATTCTGTTCTTTTCCTTCCTTCTGTTTATTAGAAGTTTAATTGCCCTTCTTTTTCAGGTTTCCTCCATTAGAGGTTTAGAGCACTGACTTTAGACCTTTCTCTTCTATTATCATGTAAGCATTTATGCCATAAAATTCCCTCTAATCACTGCTTCAGCAGCATCCCATGAATTTTGGTACGTGGTGCTTCCATTTTTATTCAGTTAAAAATATTTCTTTTTTTCTTTTAATTTTTTGAGAGACAGACACAGAGAGCAAGCGATGGGGTGGGGGGGTGGGGGGAGAGTGAGGGAGACACAGAATCTGAAGCAGGCTCCAGGCTCTGAGTTGTCAGCACTGAGCCTGATGTGGGGCTCAAACCCACAAACTGTAAGATCATGACCTGAGCCGTAGCTGGATGCTCTACTGAATGAGCCACCCAGGTGCCCCAAGTTCAAAATAGTTCTAATTCCCTTTGTAATTTCCTTTTTGACCCAAGGTTTATTAAAATGTGTGCAATTTAATTTCCAAATATTTAGGAACGTTCCAGGAATCTTTGTTATTCATTTTCATTTTCATTCCACTGAGGTCAGAGAATATATTTTGTATGATTTTAACTGTTTTAAATTTACTGAGGTTTGTTTCATGATACAGAATATTGTCAATCTTGGTTAATGTTTCAAGTTTACTTAGGAAGTAAAATCAGCTTTTTAAAAAAAATTTATCTATTTATTTTGATAGAGAGAAAAAGCATCAGTGAAGGAAGGGTAGAAAGAGAGAGAATCCTAAGCAGGCTCCGCACTGTCAGCATGGAGCCTGATGCAGGGCTTGAACCCATGAACTGTGAGATTCTGACCTGAGCTGAAGTTGAACACTTAACTGAGCCACCCAGGTGCCCCCAAATCAGCTTTTTATCAACTAGGTCCAATTGGTCAATATTGTTGCTTAGATCTTCTACACTCTTATTTTATTTTTATTTTTTTATCAATTTTTTTTTTAATTTAAATTTTGGTTAGTTAACATACAGTGAAATATTGGTTTCAGGAGTAGAATTCAGTGATTTATCATTTACATACAACACTCAGTGCTCATCACAACTGGTGCCCTCTTTAATGCCCATCACCCATCTAGCCCATCCCCCCCCCCCCCCCCAATCAACCCTCAGTCTGTTCTCTATTGTTAAGAGTCTTTTGTGGTGTGTTTCCCTCTCTTCTTCCCTGCACCCTTCCCATATGTTCATCTGTTTTGTTTCTTAAATTCTACATGAGTAAAATCATATGGTATTTGTTTTTCTTTGATTGATTTATCTCGCTTACCATAATACATTCTAGCTCCATCCACGTTGTTGCAATTGGCAAGATTTCATTCTTTTTGATAGCTGAATAATATATATATACCACATCTTCTTTATCCATTCATCAGTTGATGGACATTTGGGCTCTCTCCATATTTTGGCTATTGTTGATAATCCTGCTATAAACATTGGGGTGCTTGTACTCCTTTGCATCTGTATTTTTTGTATCTTCACAAAATAAAATGCTTTTGCACAGTGAAGGAAACCGTCAACAAAAACAAAAAGGTGACCTACTAAAGGGGAGAAGATATTTGCAAATGATATATCCAATAAGGGGTAATATCCAAAATAAAGAAAGAACCTATATACCTCAACACTAAAAACCAATCTGATTTAAAAATAGGCAGAGGATTTAAATAAACATTTTTCTAAAAAAGACAAGTGGCCAACAGAAACATGTAAAGATGCTCAACATCCCTAATCATCAGGGAAATGCAGATCAAAGCCACAATGAGATATTACCTCACACCTGTCAGAATGACTAAAATAAAAAAGGACAAGAAATAACAAGTGTTGGCAAGGATGTAGAGAAAAAGGTACACTGTTGGTGGGAATGTATATTGGTACAGCCACTGTGGAAAATATGAGGTCCTCAAAAAATTAAAAATAGAAATATCATGTGATCCAACAATTCCACTACTGGATACTTATCCAAATAAAACAAAAATACAAATTCAAAAAGATATTTGCACCTCTATGTTTATTGCAGCTTATTTATAACAGCCAAGACATGGAAACAATGTTAAGTCCCCATTGACAAATGGATAAGAAAGATATCTCTCTCTCTCTCTCTCTCTCTCTCTCTCTCTCTCTCTCTCTCTCTCTCACACACACACACACACACACACACACACACACAAACACAGGAACATTACATAGCAATAAAAAAGGGTAAGATTGTGCTATGTGAAACAACAAGGATGGACCCAGAGGGTATTATGCTAAGTGAAGGAAGTCAGACTGAGAAAGACAAATATGTATGATTTCACTCTTACGTGTAATCTAAAAAAATAAAACAAGTGAATAAGCAGAATCAGACCTATAAATATAGAGAATAAACTGATGGTTGCTAGAAGGAAGGGTCGGGGGGCGGGGGGGAGATGGGCAAAACAGTTAATAGGGGGGAGTGGGAGAATCAGGCTTCCAGTTATGGAATGAATAAGTCATGGGAATAAAAAGCACAGCATAAGGACTATAGTCAGTGATGTTGTAATAGTGTCTGTCATGTGATGACAGATGGCAGCTACCCTTGTGGTGAGCACAGCATAATGTATAAACTTGTCAAATCACTATATTGTACCCAGAAAACTAGTGTAACATTGTGTGTCAACTATACTCAAATTAAAAAAAAAAAAGATATTGATAGAATGTAAAAAATAAAGTGAACTATTTTAATACATTACTTTATAGAATTTAACTGTTCTTGGGTTTATAACAAACAAGCAGATTTAAAACTAGTCTCTTATTTATATGGAAGAAAGTCAACTCGCCCAGAAAAAGAAGCAGTAAAAAGTTAACTTGCATAGTAAAAAGGAAAAAAAATTAAATGACTCACTGAAATCACTTAAATTGTTATGTTCACTATTAACCCATTAATCAGGACCTAGAATCAGAAAATGGTATCCTGTGGTCAAAAATACAACAAATGAATTCAATACCAAATGAAAGAATTTCACTCTTAGATTCCAAAGATAACCATCTGTCAGATCAATTCAATTTCTTTTTATATTAAAAGCTGAAAGTAATAATCAAGGTGGGGGGGGGGCGGAAACAAGGATTTTACAGACTTGTCAGAAGCATAGTGCTGGAACTCATGTCCTACCAAATCTTCAGTCAATTTGTAATGATCACTGAAACAGCTGCTACTGCTAGCGAAGCTACTTGATTCTTTATATACACATATTAAACTAGTACACATTTCAAAGTGAAATATAGGGTACTTCTCCCCAAAACAGTCATAATTTGGGGTTCAAGTATTCTTAGAAGCATTTAGCTGCCAGAAAAGATGTGGTTTTGATTCCCTTGTGATAAGGTGAATTTCCTTCATTATCTTCAAGGCCTGTATGACAGATAGGATTGAATTCCTTCAAGGTCACCCAAAGTCCTGAGAGCCCTAGAGGATTATTTTGGCACTGTGACTCTCCTATTCTCTGAAACATTTGGCAATGTCTTAGAGTTTCATCAGAGAAAAAATAAAACCCACAAAATTTATGGGAAAAAAAAAGTCATAACTGACTATATTTGCCAAGGCAATCACATTCATTAAAAAAGTATTCAATATGGAGATCTGTATCAGTTATAGAGTGAAACACTTGTCTTCTATTTTCAAATGTTCTATTTATAGCTCACTGGGTATTTATTTGTCTCAGTCAAAGCTGATATAGGTCTGATCCTCTAACTTTTGTATTACATATAAAATTAAATGAAAAAAAATTATAGATATTAAATCTAACCATTCTAAACTCTTCTAAATAAAACTTGCTTTAACCAGCTAACACCTCGGTTTCTTTTATTCATACAATTTTTATTGACTTATTAAACGTTAATTAGACACTATTCAACAACATTGTACTTCATGACATTTTGTTGTAAGCCAACAAGAATTTATTGCCATCTTGTGGTCATTCATGTATGTGAAACTGAATGTCATTTTCCTGAAGAGAGACACTTTAAAATCTTACCAAATTTTCCCATCACCTGAGAAAAATGATCATTTTATCACATACAATATCTCCCAAGGAGACAAAATTTACTAATAATTTTAAGACATTACAATTTTTTTAAACCTAACTTAAATATATAGTCTTTGACCGTGAATGGTAACAGTACTCAGGAGAAAGACATCAAGTCAGTCTTGCCATTATCTTAGAAACATTAATTTGTTCCTATCTATATACTGTCTTGATTAAAGAGTTTTATAGCCAAGTTTCCATGGGATTCTAAAATACAATATTCACATTACTGTACCATGGTCAGGTTAAAAAGGTGGTCAGGAAGGCAAAGTTCTGAGAGGTGGGAGCAAGAGAGGAACAAAAAACAAAAGTAAAAATCTAAACCTCATATAGCATAATTTTAATAAATATCTTGAGTATGTCCTTGTTTTAGGTCTTTCCTGTAACACTAAATGTATAGTTACATTTGCAATTATACTGGCATTCAGTAAATGAGATTTAAAAAAAACACAATCATAAAAGCAAAGAAAAATGTTCTACTGCTTAAAACATTCCTAATACTTCTTCCTGGATTGTGGAAATAAAGTTTTAAAACAGAAGATATCTTAATTTCTACTGCCAAATTTCAGAGTTTAGGTTATATTAAATTTAAGTGACTAAGAAGCAAGAAGGTAAATAAAGCAGAAAGCCAACAGTCTTTCAGAAACATAAAGGAACATCAAAATGCTATGATGCTGACTACAGAAGTGAAGTTCAACCACATAACTGGTCATTTACATAATGTGCATTCAATGTGAGAATCCTTTGTTTTTTTTAAGTTGTGTTTATTGGTCAGCATCACCCACAACACTGAATAGCCTTTACAAAGAAGCACCTTTACAGCCACAGCCCCTGCCTTTTTCACGTAATTTAAAATAGACAACTCTGACACAAATACAGACCTATAAACAGATAAAAAGGCAATCAATTGCATAAGAACCAAAAGATAAGATTAAAGGAAAAACACTAAGAGTTTTTAAAATTCATTAGAAATGGAGTTTATCGGTACAAAGAACAAATATACAGTCAAATATGATACGAGATTCTTTATCCCAATGGACTAAGAAAAAACAGAAAACCTACAGACAAGAATGTGATGTAGACAAAAATAAAGAATTTTCATCATATACTTGTTCAATATCAGGGCAAGCATCAAACTATTATATTACAAGAAAATGAATCTTACCTTGTTGCTGTGAAAGTGAAATATCAGATTTACTTCTTACACGTATTAAACGACTTTGTGCAGGCTTGTGTTCAACTTGTTTCACACCTTGGTCA
Organism: Neofelis nebulosa; assembly: GCF_028018385.1. NCBI lineage: Eukaryota > Metazoa > Chordata > Mammalia > Carnivora > Felidae > Neofelis > Neofelis nebulosa. Next base: position 106,492,554 of record NC_080788.1, on the reverse strand, counting down.
TGCTTTTGTTGGTACTTAAGAATTTAAGACATGAAGTCATAACATTGTTTTTTAAGTTACTTTAAAAAGTTTTGAGCAATTAAACTATTTAGTTGTTTCTTATATAAAATTCGAATATTATACATGTCCTCTAATTGCTAAATGGGTGATAGAGTACATATTACTAGAGAAAAGACATTGGAAATAAAATCTTTCAAAAGATTTGGATAATATATACAGATTTCAAATATTCAAATCATTTCATAATTCAAAGCTCCTTATAAATCAAACTATTCTAGATATATACACATGATGGATTTAGACAGGATAAAAACTTAATGCGGTTGTTAAGCTCTCCCATATAACCATTTTTACATAAAATGAAAATCTGCATAATGCACTGCAATTTTCAAAGAGCTTTTCTATACAGTAACATCACTTAATTCTCACAAGCATGAGTACTGTTATCTTCCTTTGACATTCAAGAAATGTGCACTCCACCACAAGCCCCATCATCTCTCTTCCTAGTACCTATAACCTAACCAAATTTGAAATTTACAATAGTCACAAATTCTTTCACAACCACACATCACAAACTGTGAAAGCCATTTTATTTCTTCCTTTTACTATTTTATGGTCCTAATTATGAATGAGTGCCTGAAAACAGCTATCAGATATACTTTGACAGGACTTTAAAAAGATACCTCTTGATTCTTATCAGCCACGAGTTGACCCACAAGCTGAACCCAGGCAATTGGAAGCTCCTTACTCTGGTCCTGTCCTTGGAATATGCGTCCCATCTACTATTTCCATACTGGCAGTCATTAAAGGACATAGCCTTGAGAGGGGAAGGTGTTATGACACCATCTGGACTGAATACCTGACTGAACCCAATTAAGGCTTCTATATAAACTTTTAAGATTCTGGTGGCTGGGTGCAGAGATCTACTGGTCTTACAAGTGCCCGAGACAGGTCTGGTAAGTAAGTCCCCTTGCTTCTTTAAACCTGTCATCTGCCAATCTGGAGTGGTATGTGTCTTTATTCGGTCTCTCCTTGCTCTCCATGAATAGGGGCCAGTTTTAAACTTCACCCAGGAAACTCCTGAGGTTGCAACCAGCAATACCAACCCCATGCAATGCTATGCAATATCATGAAATACATCGTGATAAACTAATCTACAGTGAGAAATCCATTGCCATTACACAGATACAAAACTGTTTTTAATAACATGAACATTTCTTTACATGCTGGAGAGTAATTAACCTATTTTTTCAGTACAGAAGATTACATGGGCCATTGGCCTAACTCACCATGAAATTGCTTATGTAACAGCTTTTGCAAAATTTAACATAATAAATTTTTCTTGAGTATCTGCTATATGCAAATTAATGAGCTAGATTTCATGATGACACAAAGTATAAATAATAGCTACCTAATCAGCATTATATATATGTATATGTGTGTGTGTATATATATATATATATATATATATATATATATATATGCTATTTTTAATCTCTAAATAAAGATGAGGAAACTAAGGGTTAGAAAAAGGCTATGTATTCAAGGTCATAGCTAGGGTCCAGATGAGCTAAGAGTTGTATCCAGGCTTGAATTAACAAATAAAGGAAGCATGGTTTGAAACTGACTCCAAAGACTAATCTCTTGGCAGTGCATCATGCTAAGCCAAAATTATTACCATTCTCATTTTAAGTAAAGTACAAGGATTATTACCTGATGATTATCTTCAACTGCTCCTGATAACTGAACATCATTTTCTTGCACTGTCAGAAGTGTTGTGGGAAGAGCAAGGTTAGAATTTGGCTGCAACTCCAATTCTCCCAAACTCATTGGACCATGACTAGCACATGGATCTTCATAAATACCCCCTGTTGTCAAATATATAAACAAAAAGTTAAAATAAATTGTTTAATTTGATTTCTGCTCAGGTCATGATCTCACAGTTCGTGAGTGCAAGCCCCACATTGGGCTCTGTACTGACAGTGTAGAGCCTACCTGGGACTCTCTGTCTCCCTCTCTCTCTGCCCCTCCCCCCATCACACGTGCATGCACATACTCTGTCTCTCTCAAAAATAAATAAGTAAACAAAAAATAAATATAAATATGTACTAAATAATGAAAATCTCACAAGAAAATCTAGGAGACTATAGGTATAAACTTGTGTTAGAAGAGACCATAAAAACACAGAAAGTATAAAAGATAAAAATAACTAAGGACACCTGGGTGGCTCAATCAGTTGAGTGTCCGACTCCTGATTTCAGCTCAGGTCAAGGCCTCATGGCTGTGGAATCGAGCCCCACAATCAGGGTCTGCACTGAGCGTGAAGCCTGCTTGGGATTCTCTCTCTGCCTCTCTCTATGCCCCTCCCCTGCTCATGGTTTCTCTCTCTCTCAAAATAAATAAACATCTTAACATATACATATAGAAATAACTACATAAATTTTTTTTAGCTATATGGCAAAGAAAGACCATAAATAATGTCAGTACAAATTTAGAAAAAGATATTTGCAATACAGATGTTTAAAAACATCAAAAATATAGAAATAGCTCTTACAAAGTTATAAGAAAAATTTAGAACCTAACAGATGGGGAAAGAATTTAAGCAGGCAATTCACAGAGAACAAATCCAAATGGCCAACAAACATGAAAAGAAGCCCACAGGCAGTCAGAGACTTGTAATTTCCACAGGATTTACTGTGTAAAAACAAATGCAGGCAAGTGGGCATTCTATCTTAACTTGTAAAATAACAGTGTACACATACATCGTATGTATCCATCATGAATGTTAAACATGTGAGTGTGTCTATGGATAAAAAGAGGAAGATTACATATGAGAATCTTAACAAGAGTTAGCTGGGGTAAGGCATATAGGACAGGAGAAAACATGAGGATGAGAGGTGGATGGAAACTAATGTATGACATGATCACATTTTGTTTTATGTAAAATTATACATGGTTAATGTATGGGTATAAAGAAAAAGTAATTAAAAAGACACAAGGTAAACTTTGATAAAAGACCTAAATGTAAAAACTCAGAAGGTATATAATCAAACATCTCTTCCAAAGCATTCAAAGTGCATAATAGCTTTCAACTCCTGTAACACCCTATCATTTAACATATATTCACTGGCTATGTCATAGGTGTTACACACTCTGCTAGACAACAGGAATGAGACAGGGAACCCTCAAGTGAGATTACAGATCAGTGTGACAGAAGCAACTTTAGGCAGGCTACAGAGAGCACATACGACAGGTATCTAACCCAGTGATAAAGGGTCACCATGACAGCCATCATAACAATGCTGAATTTGCTCAACAACGCGATGGTGTCACTTCTACAAAGTATGCTCATGGAGTATGAGTGTTTCGTCTGTATAAAGTAACTTAACCCCTTGTAACTATCATATCACTCACATCAAATTTATCATAAGTTGGGGCACCTGGGTGGCTCAGTCGGCTGAGCGTCCGACTTCAGCTCAGGTCATGATGGCGCAGTCTGTGAGTTCAAGCCCCGTGTCAGGCTCTGTGCTGACAGCTCAGAGCCTGGAGCCTGCTTTGGATTCTGTGTCTCCCTCTCTCTCTGCCCCTTCGCCGCTCATGCCCTGTCTCTCTCTCTCTCTCTCTCTCTGTCAAAAATAAATAAACATTAAAAAAATTTATCATAACTTGAAATCCCTAATTTTAATCTACTAGAATCTTACTGCTATGCAAAGGCAACCTCAGACTTAGAAACTTCAACTTTCAGAGAAGACTAAGTCCACCCAAAATTGCCAGTGCCCAGCAGCAGCTTTGGGTTTGTCATGTCTAATAGGTTTTTCCATTTGTAGGGAATGGATGCCTAAAGCCATCTGAAATTAAGTCTAATGCTTAAAACCCCACTCATCCTTATGTCCTCATAATTCTATCCTTTCTCCATATTCCTTTCTCTTAGTGAATGGAAATTCCCAGCTACCCAACCATTCTAGCCAGAAACCTGGAAATGTCTTAGATCTTTTCTTTTGCACTTCTCATATTCAAACTAAATCTTGTCCATTCCCCTCCTTAACTGTCTCTCAAATCTCCCTTTTTACATTTCCTCACTGTTAAGTAGTGTTTCACCAGCTTTACTGCAACAGCTGTCCAGTCAGCCTCCTTGCCTCCAGTCTTAATACTCTCCTCTACTCATCACACTGCACCTGAGATGATCTTGCTAAATAAAAGGCAAAGATGATCATATCAGTCATTTACTTAAAATCCTTATGGATCTGTGAATATCAAAAAACATTCAGAAGTGATAGAAATTCAAGACTAAATTTTCCATGGGAATAAATATAAAGTAAGATTGGCATTTTGTGCACAAATGGATCCATATCATTTTAGAGTGAATCCAAAAGCTACTTCATGTATTATCTAAGATTTTTTAGGATCTACTTTCTGCTCACTACTCCAATCTCACTGCTTCCTAAACTCTAGCTCATTAATAAAGTACTTATATTTCCTTAAGTCTTGCTATTTTTTTTATTTTTTATTTTTATTTTTATTTTTTCCTCTTGTCTCATTGCATATTCTGCCTGGAAGTTCCCTCTTCATTTACTACATGGCAAACATCTATTCATCTTTGAGAATCCATTTCAAGTAAGCCTCCTCTGATGTTTGAAGTCTTTTTTTGATTGCCCTCTCCAGGTACAAGTGACCTATATCCCATCCTACATGAACTTCTTAGAGGTAACTATGATAATTTATTGCATGTTTGTGCCCTCTCATCTATTACTTTTACCAGAGGAAAAAAATCATTATGGACAGGGCCTTACTGGGTTTTATATTCCTAGCTTCTAGAATGTGCATAGAGCATAGCAAGCACTCAAAAACTATTTTCTGAATGAATAAGTAAATGAACAAACTGGAATATGCTTATTATACTCCACCATTAAGATCTGATTTCATATCAGGTCTTGTGGGAAAATGTCTCTGAGGCTTCTCCTGTGGGTAGAGTCCTCCCCTGCACTCCACAGCTGTTTGTGTTGTTGTACTAACCACACACTATTACTGTATAATCTTTCTTGTATTTCTCTTACACTAGGTTGTAAACTTCCTTGAGAGCAGGTATCCATCATTTCTGTATCTCAAGTGTCTAACACTGTACCAAGTGTCTACCATTGTACATAATATAGTACCAGATACATAGTAGGTATTCAATACAAGCTTTCTGAGTAAATGAGAGCTACAATTAGTAGTGTATCTCAGAGTCCTCACAAGTTGTTTAAGAATATCAGTTTACATTTTAGGGTGTTTTTTTTTTTTTTTTAATTTTTTTAATGTTTATTTCTCAGAGACAGAGAGAGACACAGCATGAACAGGGTAAGGGCAGAGAGAACAGGAGACACAGAATCCAAAGCAGGCTCCAGGCCCTGAGCTGTCAGCACAGAGCCCTTCGTGGGACTCGAACCCACAAACCGTGAGATCATGACCCAAGATGAAGTTGGATGCTTAACTGACTGAGCCACCCAGGTGCCCCTAGGCGCTTTAAGATACTTAGTCAAAGCTAATTTTGCATCTTTTGTTACTCAACCCAAACTGAGAACCTCAGGATTAGGAAGAGTGGTAGGGGGATAGAGGTTGCCAATAGGACAATTTCTGAAAAAGGTGCAGAGGTAGGGAGAGCAAAGTAAGAATAGATGAGCCTCTGTAGGTAAAGTTATTTAAAAAATCAGTGTAGGGCACCTGGGTGGCTCATTAGGTTAAGCATTCAATTTCGGCTCCGGTCATGATCTCATGGCTCATGGGTTTGAGCCCCGCGTTGGGCTCAGTGCTGACAGCTCAGAGCCTGGAGCCTGCTTTGGATTCTGTGTCTCCCTCTCTTTCTGCCCCTTCCCCACTCACATTCTGTCTCTCTCTCTCCTTCAAAAATAATTAAGCACTAAAAAAACAACAACAACAACAATATAAAAGGCATGAGATTAGCCACCAACAGAAATAATGACACATGGTATTCATTCTTCTCTAGTAACCATTATGTAGCAAAATACTTGAAACAAGAGGAACAAGTTAGCTCTCAACGGGGCATAGTCCTTTTAGGCAACTGTGGATAGTTTGTTTCTATGAAGTACATGTAAGAAGGTGTATTTACATACTCCAAGAATTATTAAAGAAAACAACACTTACGAATTAGTCACTGTGGTGACTACTTTATATGTGTTGTCATTTACTACCCCTAATAACCTTAAGGGGTGAATACTATTTGTGGTAACCAGCCTCCAAGATGGCCCCCTGAATCCTGTCTCCTGGTATTCATAAGTTTCTGTCCTTCCCTACTATATTATTCCAGGATTGGTCTGTGTTATTGATAGGATGTGGTAGAAACGATGGCATGTCACTTCTGAGATTAGGATATAAAAGACACTGTGGGTTACATTTTGATTGCTTACTTTCTCTCAGATCATCTGCTTTGGGAGAAGCCAGCTGCAATGTCATAGGCAGCTCTATACAAAGGTTCATGTAGTGAGGAAATGAGGCCTCTTGCCAGCAGCCATGTGAATGAGACTGAAAAAAAGATCCTCCAACCCTTGTGGAAGCCTCAGCCCCAGAAAACAGCTTGACTGCAACCTCACAGGAGATCCTGAGAATTACCCAGCTAAGACACTCCCAGATTCATGACTTTCAGAAATACGTGAGATAATAAATGCTTGCTGTCTTCTGCTGCTAATTTTGGGGGTGATTTGTTATATAGCAATAGATAACTAATATACTAATATTATCCTCACTTGATAGATGAAGAAACTTGGGCTTGGAGATATTAAGTTACTTGTCCCAAAATACACAAAGTTGGAATTCAAACTGATATCTCAAACTCCAAAAGCCCAAATTCTTAGCCACACTCTGCCATATTGCCTCATTTATATGCTCAATCTTAATGTTAAGCCACACTACTTACTATTTTTTCCTATTAAGCAAATATCTACAGTGTACCTACTATTATAAATACACTTTACTATACGTAATATGCTAGGTGCTACCAGATGTATTAGGAGGGACATATCCAATAGGATCTATCCTCATGTATTTTATTCTATAATAATTTAACAAGTACCTAGTTATTCTCAAGTACCTAACAGCTCTCAAGAGATCTGTGAGAGCCACCTAGTGTCAATTCTGTTTAACTGCAATCTGCACAGTTAGCTGGATACAAATATAGCAAGCAAAGGGGGAAAGAAAAAGAGAGGCAAACTCTTTTTCAGAAAAGAAACAGACTCCTACTTATAGAGAACAAAGTGATGGTTACCAGAGGGGAGGTGGGTGGGTAATAGGTGAAACAGGTGATGGTGATTAAGGAGTGCACTTGTGATGAGCACTAGGTGTTGTATGGAAGTACTGAATCACTATATTGTACACCTGAAACTAATATTACATTGTATGTTAAGTAACTGGAATTTAAATTAAAACTTTAAAAAGTCACATTTTATGCCATTAAAAAAATTTTTACTGTTTATTTTTGAGAGAGAGAGACAGAGAGCATGAGTAGGGGAGGGGCTGAGAGAAAAGGAGACACAGAATCTGAAGCAGGCTCCATGCTCTGAGCTGTCAGCACAGAGCCTGACGTGGAGCGTGAACTCATGAACCATGAGATCATGACCTGAGCCGAAGTCAGATGCTTAACCAAGTAAGCCACCCAGGTGCTCCTATGCCATTTTAAATCCTACTAATTTAAGAGAATGTCAAACATTTAATGCTCTCACTATGTGCACAAAATGAGAAATAACTCCAATCTTACTTCACATTTATTCTCCTGGAAAACTTAGTCTTGAATATCTCTCAATTCTGAATGACAAAAGGTGTTCACTCAATATAAAATGGAGATTTTAAATACCCTACAACAATGTTTTTCTGACTTCATGCATTTCCTTTTCTGATTTACAGAGAAATCTGCATACCTCTAGAAGTCCTTTTCACTTAAGAGAATGCAGCAGTGGGTATGGAAGAACCAGTAAATGAGAATATATTTGATCTTCATTAATCTGAGGATTGCATATTTGCAAATTCATCTACCCAATAAAATTTATTTGGAACCCCAAAATCAATAGTCACAGTGCTTTTGTGGTCATTCACAGATATGTGTAGACCAGTAAAAAACTTTTGCATCACCCAATATACACTTCACCTGCTGAGGTTGAACAAGGTGATGCTCTGCTTTATTTCAGCTCTTATACTGTAAACAAGTTGTTTTTTTTGTTTGTTTTTTTGTTTTTTTTATTTTTGCTGTCTGTGTATGCTTTGTTCAGATTTTTGTGCGTTTTTTTTGTTGGTGATTTGTGGTTTTAAGTGGCCCCCAGTCATACTGCTAAACTGCTATCTGATACCCTAAGTGCACAAAAGCTGTGATGGGCATTAGAAAATGCATGGATTGGATAAGCTTTGTTCAGGCATGAGCTACAGTGTTGTGGACCCTGAGCTCAATGTTAATGCATCAACAATATATATTATAATAAGTTCATTTAAACAGAAACACAAAAACACAGATGTGGTCATTTGACAAAGATGTTATGATCAGAGGCTTGCAGGAACCTAGCCCTGTATTCTCCCCTAGGAGCAATGGGTCAGTATTTACTAATTCAGTGTTGCTGGTGAACACATAACTAATCACTGAATATGCTAGTGTTCGGTATGCTCTGTTCTATTTTTATTTCCAAAATACTATAGCAGAAAGTTTAGCTAATGAGGTTCTAAAATAGTCATGAGTGCACTGAGCAATGTGTCAGAAATTCATGCAACGTAAAGAGTGAATTTCTACAGTATCATCTAATTTAACCTGTCCTAAACAAGGCATGTTCTGTCACAGTTTTGATGTTCTAATTATATTTGTCTAATATGTAGTATAATAAATATATGACTTAAAATTTTTTAAGTGAATGCATACTACCAAAATTACCTCATGTACCACCCTCAAATACTAACACTGATACCTGAATCACATTTGGGAAAATATTGGTATATATTCCACAAAAAGTCATTACTAAATTTTTTTAATAATGGCACTTTTGATAATTTTTAATAAAAAAAATTTGCCTGCACTTAAAATAATTATTTTCTTAATTCAGATTAAGATCGCTACTGTAATTATAATACAAAACAACATAACATTCAGTATGAGAACAATACAAAAAAAGTGTGATGGCATTCAAGTGAATATTCTAATAAATGATACATCAAGAAGCAGTATTTTGATGTATACCTGTAACTGTGTCAAACTGCTGAGATAATGGGTTAGGAGCACATTTTTGATCCAATGACTCTGCATTAGTGGCAGGTGGCTGCACAGGGACGGAATGTCCCAGTAGGATGTTCTCTGCTGCTGCTGTCAGCCTGGGCCTTTGTCCTTCACTAAGTTCACCTGCACTGTATTCCAAGTCCTGTAAAAGGTAGAAACAATGGTTTCAAACCCTGTGTTAAAATCAAGTCAAGGGGCACCTGGGTGGCTCAATCAGCTGAAGGTCCCACTCTTGATTTCGGCTCAGGTCACAATCTCATGGTTTGTGGGATCGAGCTCTCCATTGGTCTCTGCACTGATAGTGCAGAGACCGCTTGGGATTCTACCTCTCTCTGCCCCTCCCCTGTTTGCACGTGTGCATGCACACGCTCTCTCTCTCTCAAAATAAAAAAAAAAAACAAACTTAAAAAAATTAATAAAATCAAGTCAAAACAACAAATCTTTGTCAAGTACAATGGTCCACGCCACTTGACTGCTTGGAAGGTATTTTAGAAAGTGCTTATTATGCCACATACACACTATGGAAAAACAGGTGTAAAAATTCATTTAATCAGGCATTTAGCAATAGGCTTTGTTGCCAAAATCTTGTTTTTTTGAAGTTAAATAACCATTACCTGCTTTTCAAACTCCAAATTAGGAGGCAAAACACATAAGAAAAAATTTATTATTTATACTAAGTATTGGCACACATTACACATTGTTCATAGAGCTTAAAATTAAAAATGATAGAAAATTTACCTCTCATTCTTTATGAATGAAAATTGTCTGAATTTGTCAGGGTAAAATTTATAGTTAAACAAGTATGATGATGAGAATATACCTTAAATGATAGAAACATTACCCCTATCCAAACAATTACATTTTTTATAAGTACACAAGTTGAAGAAGACTACTTTAACCATATTTAATAAAGTTTTTTCCCTGGGAAAGTATACAAGTACAAACACATCTCTTTATCAAATATATGAAGTAAATTTAAATACTTAAAAGAATTGGGGCGCCTGAGTGTCTCAGTTGTTTAAGTGTATGACTTTGGCTCAAGTCTTGATCTCGTGGTTTGTGGGTTCAAGACCTGCGTCAGGCTCTGTGCTGACAGCTCAGAGCCTGGAGCCTGCTTCAGATTCTGTGTCTGTGTCTCCCTCTCTCTCTCTCTCTTTGTCTCTCCCTCCCTCTCTGCCCCTCCCCCACTTGTGCTCTGTCTCTCTCTCTCTCTCTCTCTCAAATATAAATAAACATTTAAAAAAACTAGAAAGAATTAATAAGACTTCTATTTTCTTTCTGGATTAAAAATTATGTATCTAATCACTACCACATTTTGTAACTCAGAAATATTCTAACTATGAGTTTGCTCATCAAGAACTGAATAAAAATTCCAAAGTCTGAAAGCTCTCATGTTTGTCATTTAAATGGGATTTAATTTCAACCAAGTGTTTTTACTAGAATATATTAAGAAATCACTGCTGAAACATCTTTGATGGCTCTATTGACTGTAAAATAAAATCTAACTTCTTAGCTCAACATTCAAGATTTTCTACAATTTTCCCCAATTCTGGTATACCTCTACCTCCTCTAGGTCCCTAATCTGACTTTTCTTGAGCAACATCAATTACCTCAACAACCTTTAAATAGAAAAGGAGTATTCTCAATATAAAACATTTAGAGACTCTTGGGCAAAGTATAGAATGATGGAAAATATACTTCCCCTAGAAATTAATTAGAAATATTTCACAGTGCCTATTTTACTCTGCCACTACCATATAAAATATTGTGCAATAAACAGTACCTTTTCTGTTGTGAATCAATTTTCTAGGGTGCTTGTAATTGCTGAGCTATTTAACACCTTATAGTCTATGACCCAACTGAAGCCTTAGTTTGCCCACTCACAAAGTGCTCTCATACTCCTAAGTACCATTGATCTTGGCAACAACCCAGGCTGCAGATACTTGTACCCAGAGTAACATCAGGGAGCACAAAGGCCCAGCTAGGGTGAAAGGTTGCAGGCAAAATCTGGCCAGGATTCATTCCTTCACCCTCTTCCCCTCCAAACACCAGGACTGGATTATAAAACCTCCATATTCCTTAGCTTATGACCTCCTTGCCCAAAATCTCTTAATAGCCTCTACAGTAGTGCCCAAGCCTTTCCACAGCCTAAAAGGTTCTTCATGATCATCTGGTTCAACGACGTTCTCCAGACTTATCTCTTTATCTAAAGTGCTATCACACTGAGATATTCAACACTTTCTAAATATTTTTTATCAGTTATCAACTTTGATTAATCATTAATCCCTCTTCTCCCCACATGACTATAACTTTACTAAAAGTAGGGGTCCTATCTCCTTCACATATTTACTATATGTGTCTGGCATCTAGTAAATATTCGGTAAATGGGTGAAGAAAGAGAGAAAGAATGAATGATCCTCACAAATCATTTAAAAGGGCTTCAGCTTTTTTCAACTAGGGAACAAGAGGGTTAGAACGGATAGTCTGAATTCCTTTCAACTGTAAGATTGTAGCGCTCTGACTTCAGGTCAAAGTTACAAAAGCTTTTTTTTTTCTGTATTAGGATCAAACCAAGAGGAAAAAAAAAAATCACTAAGGTTAATAAGTACCTCTGAAGGGTAGACTGCTTGCTGCGAAACTAATGACTCCTGGGTCATTTTGGCAAGAAGAGAAAGAATTCCATCTGTAGGAGTCTTTTTATGGGGCATCCTAATCACTTGTCCTTCGCTGGGAGGATCGTCTTCCTGAATGAAATATAAAGACAATGAATACAGCAAAGAAATTGTATCAAGCAATTGTATTTTTCTTGATTTATGATTAATAAAACGTAGTAGTTATCATGAAAATGGCCTATTAGCACATTATGGAAAGAAGGCAGACTCTATTTTCATTTAGTTCTCATTTCCATTTGACTATACTAACAACCCTCTAGTTTGCCTCAAACAGAAACACCACCATAAAGTCATTTGATTACAATTAAACTGGAGATTTATTATAATAAGCATGAAAATTGGACCCTTTGTCCCAAGTGATTGAGCTTAAATGATTCACAGATGTTTTATATAGGACCATCAAGTTTCTGGCTCACAGTTTCCTGCTTCCTATTTATGCAGCACCTGAAGCAACACCACAGTGTGGTAATGGGGGCGAAGCACCATCTTAACACTACAACCTGGACCGCAGGTGAAAATAAAAACCTGCAGAAATATGCTAAGGCGCCTATAGACCTTCGAGTGTCCCTTCCAAAAGGGCTGATCTCTGGTACTTGGCTAGGGAGCAGGTACTGCAGCCCTCCCGGGAGTACCCAGACTAGGCTTCCTGGTGCTTCAAATATGACCCATCCCTTGGGGCGCCTGGGTGGCGCAGTCGGTTAAGCGTCCGACTTCAGCCAGGTCACGATCTCGCGGTCCGTGGGTTCGAGCCCCGCGTCAGGCTCTGGGCTGATGGCTCGGAGCCTGGAGCCTGTTTCCGATTCTGTGTCTCCCTCTCTCTCTGCCCCTCCCCCGTTCATGCTCTGTCTCTCTGTCCCAAAAATAAATAAAAAACGTTGAAAAAAAATTAAAAAAAAAAAAATATATGACCCATCCCAAAGATGAAGGGCAGTGTGGGCCTCAGAGTCAGAGAAACTGGATTCCTCTGTAAATACAACTATTAACAAGAGTTTCAATTCCATCAATAGTATTTTTTACTTATTTTACTATTAATGAAACAAAGTTTATTAACTCTAGATTGCCATAAGTCTTTATCCCCCAGCTGTATATAAATAAATGCCTCTTGGTGACATGACTTCAAGTTATTCTTGGTTTTTCAAGATGGTACTTCTGCATTTGACTTCATTATGAATTTGTAGACATTTAATTTAGGCTTAGCAAAAATATCAAATTAGAGTTCAGTTTCAAATGTAGAAAAAGAAAAGATGTTATCATTTAGCCCTGGTTTGGCTTAACCATTTACTTTAAACAAACTTAAACATGCTCTGGCACCATGATAAAGTTCTAAGAATGGATAAAAATGCCATAATGACATAGTAAGTAAGCCAAATATCAGTTTAATGCTTCTCTGAAAATAAAGACATCTCATTTATGCCTTCCCCACATATTATTTCATAAAAGTGATTTCCACTCTCTTCATAATGGACTTAATTACTTACAATAAATAATTACTGTTAGAGAAGTAACTGTTCCATTAAAATCTTACAAAAACTCTCCTTAATGCGTTATTTTACCCCCTGTACAGGGTAAATTGTTTTTAACAAATTTTATCACTTGGGTACGTTAATTTCCAGATTAAACATCTTTATACTGTAGAGATATTAAGTATTAAGTATCTTTAATAGTATGAAGATGCTACCTAGCCCACAAAGCTGTCTGTTGGACTGGAGCAATGCCCCACCACACACACCTAGCCCCTTGTAACTTCAGCTTTAGGATTTAGAAAGCCTCTTATTAGAACTCAAAATTTACAATTATCATCTTAAAATGAAAAGGTCTCATTATATTATTTATATAATATGTAATAATAAATATATAATTATAAATACATATCACATATTAAATATTATTTATATAATAAATAATTTATATTATAAATATAAATAAATTGTTTATATAATATATTTTATTTATTTAATATTTTAAATATTTTAAATAATAATTACAAATATTTATTTGATATATTTGTTTATATACTTATGTTATATATGTATTATATATTGATAAATATATAACTGCATATATATAATTATATATAGTATTTTATAGTATTATATATAATAATATATGTAATGTTTATAATATAAGAATAAATATTAAATATTTATTTGTTTATATTTATTTATTATATAAATAACAGAGAGAGAAAGAGCTGTGGATTTGTCACTAAATAGCTATGTGACATGGACAAGTCATTTAACCTCACTCAACTTCATCTGTGAAGTGAGTAGTCGCATATAACAAAGGATGCACGTGAGAACACTGGGAACTTTTTCAAAATATACAGGTCTAGGCTTCTAACTGCTCACAAACATGCACACCGTACAACCCACATGACCTACCGAATCCATGTATCAGAGGATGGAACCAGCAGGCATACTTTTTAAAAAGTTCCCCTGGTGATTTAATACACATTCTACCTTACATCACTTCAAGTGGTTGCTTTAAAGGAACTTCTAGCATTATGATTATAAAGGGATAGAAGGACTTTTCAAAAATATACCAATCTCTTTGTTTTCATTATGGTCATGTATAATGACACAAATGGAAAGACAACAATGCCACCAGACTTTACTTCCAGATTTACCCAACCCCTTGAAACTACTAAAAAGTAGATGAAGTATATGAGAAATTGCATTTCAAGACATGGGACATCAGGTGGCAAAAGACAGTGATTCCTGAGAGATGGAAAACAAATCAGGAGAAACGTGCGGCTGCTCCAGATTACTGCCTGTGAAAGTTTCCAGCCTGCAGCACAGGCGGGAGAACCCTGGCAGAGCTCAGTGGCTCCTGAGCTGAGAAGACAGGACTGAAACTCCAAGGAAGCCGAGACAGCAGGGGGTTCATGAGCTACCAGAAAAGTGAAAGCTGCACAGGGAGAGAACTCTGGAGATCTGCAGAGGGTGCCCTTGGAGCACTAAATACTGATCAGCACATGCATGCAGGGTAACCACATGAGGCTGGATGAACAAACACATGAGAAACGATTGGCTCTAATAGTGCCCAGGGCGTGTACACAGGCTGGAATAACAGCTGTTCCCACCAGGCGGGCTGGGAAACTACATTTAAGGCACTGGTTGGAGTGCAATACTCTTTGGTCTTGCCTCCAAAGTGGGGAGTGAGTACTGCTCTGGTCCTGCCCAATGAATCTTCAAAACAAGACTCAAAAGGGTAAAAACTGTCTTTAGGTAACTTAACTATATGTTTGAGCAAAGTCCAAAACTCTTTGCAAATTCCTGTAAAATGTAATTCCTATAAAACATGGATGCGAAAAAGTCAACACAAAATTTTAGCAGATCAGAGGCACCTGGGTGGCTCAGTTGGTTAACCATCTGACTTCAGCTCAGGTCATGCATGATCTCACTGTTGGTGGGTTTGAGCCCCGTGCTGGGCTCTGTGCTGACAGCTGAGAGCCTGGAGGCTGCTTCCTGTTCTTTATCTCCCTCTCACTCTCTGCCCCTCCCCCACTCGCACTCTGTCTCTCTATCTTTTGAAAATAAATAAATGTTAAAAAAAAAAATTAGCAGATCAAATTAAACAGCTTTTCTTAAAAAGTTTACCATACACCTACCACATTATCCATCCATTCCACTCCTATGTATTTGCCCAAGAGAAATGAAAGCATATGTCCATACAAAACTTATACACAGATGTTTATAGTTGCTTTATTTGTGATAGTCAAACCTGGAATAAATCCAAATGTCCAGTGACAGGTAAATGGAAAAGTTGTGGTACAACCATCCAACATATTACTACTCAGCAATAAAAAGGAATGAACAATAGTTCACCCCAATAGGGGTGACTGGGTGGTTCAATCAGCTAAGCATCGGACTCTTGATTTTGGCTCAGGTCACGATCTCACAGTGGTGAGACTGAGCCCTGTGCCGGGTTCTGTGCTGAGCATGGAGCCTGCTTAAGATTCCCTCTCCCTCTTCCCTCTCCCACCTCACACTCTCTCTCAACAAAGAAAAGAAAAAAGAAAAAAAAAAAGGGAATGAACTATGATACACACTATAATACAGATGAATCTCAAAATAATGATACTGAGTTAAAGCAACCAGGAAAAAAAGATATCCATTTCTGTTGTTTTGGAAAATGCAAACTAATCTACAGTTACAGAAAGCAGACCAACAGTTGTGGTAGACGTGGTGGATGAGAGGACTCATAGGAGATGAGGAGGAGGGATTACAAAAGGGCATGAGGACACTTTGGGGAATGATGGATGAGGATATAGCCATTACCTGGATTGCACTAATGGCTTTACAGATGTATACATATGTCCAAAATCATCAAACTTTAAAAAAAGAAAGAGCAACAATATCAGCAATGCTTAGCAAAGGCTACAGATAAACATAGATGAGAGTTGAGTACAACTACCTGTCCTTGCTTAGATTGCTGAAAATATATATAAAAAGGAAAGATTTCTATTCCATCATAGTATTTCAAAAGAAAGTTTCTATTATCATTTCTGTATGATATTTATGTATGTGATAATTGATATTACATATAATATGAATTGATATTACACATATTGTAATAATTATAATAATATATTTTTCAATGCCTATTTTTTATTCCATAGTGCTATGTAGTAACTAGGAAGTGATGGTACCACCCACTGTGTCCTATTTCAGTTTCTTTTTCTTATGCCAATGAATTGAATTATTTTTAGCGCAAAGAATTATAATCCTCGTTAGGGGAAAATAACAAATATATTGTAAGAAAGCTGGTTTAAACAGATAATATCCTGTTTGAAATATTGTAAAGGCAATATATCCATATGACAATTTGTACTGAGCTAGATTTTCATCATATAATTACATTACCTGTGTATTTTTGAACTACTGGAGCCACGGAGATTAATAGTTTTCTTTTCATTCTCACAATTATGATAATTAAATGTGCAAATATGATAATGAAATGTGCAAGAAATCTTAAATTCCTTCGTGGATATTCTGTTAAATTTTATACTTATAACTCAAATATTTGATAAAAACCCTAATCAATGGCAACAAGTGTATCAAAATACTCTTTGTGTCAGAATTCAATGTGGGGGGGCGGCGATAATTTCTTACCATTTCAAGGGCATCATGCAGAGTACTGGATAAGCTATCGTTTAGGTTTGTCAGACACAGCCGTCCATCTCCTAAAACTAGAAAATACAACATAAAAATTCAGAAAACAGGGGCGCCTGGGTGGCGCAGTCGGTTAAGCGTCCGACTTCAGCCAGGTCACGATCTCGCGGTCCGTGAGTTCGAGCCCCGCGTCAGGCTCTGGGCTGATGGCTCGGAGCCTGGAGCCTGTTTCCGATTCTGTGTCTCCCTCTCTCTGCCCCTCCCCCGTTCATGCTCTGTCTCTCTCTGTCCCAAAAATAAATAAAAAATGTTGAAAAAAAAAAAAAATTTAAAAAAAAAAAAAAAAATTCAGAAAACAGAAGAAACATAAATTCAGTAAATAATCTGACCATAAAGCCATTACATTTAAACTTACTGCTCTTAAATAATAATTCACAAGCTACTCAATCTCACCAGTTTTTTTTTTTAAGTATATTTTATAACAAAGATGAGATTTTTGTTTTACCTACCAACTGGTCATAACTTGAGACACATGAAATTGAGAGGCACTCCTAAATACTACTGAAGTAATTAAAATGGATTAAAATTAAAAACTGATTAACCTTTCAGGGCCCCTGGGTGGCTCAGTCAGTTAAGTGCACAACTCTTAATTTTGGCTCAGTTCATGATCCCATAGTTCGTAGGTTCAAGCCTCGCATCAGGCTCTGTGCTGGCAGCATGGAGCCTGCTTGGTATTTTTTCTCTCTTCGTCTCTCTCTCTCTCTCTCTGTCCCTTCACTGCTCACTCTCTCACCATCTCAAAATAAATAAACATTAAAAACAAACAAAAAACTGAGTAACCTTTCTAAAGAACAAGTTGGCAATGTATCAGTATTTTTTTTTTTTTTAATGTATCAGTATTTTAAAGGTGCATACTCTGCTTTAGCAATTCCACTTCTAGGTTTGTATTCTTTTTTTTTTATTATTTATTTAAAAGTTTTTGTTTTAATATTTGATTGATGCAGGGCTCAATCCCATGAACCGTGAAATCATGACCCGAGCTGAAATCAAGAGTCAGATGCTTGGGGCACCTGGGTGGCTAAGTCAGTTAAGCATCTGACTCTTGGTTTCAGCTCAGGTCATGAGCTTGTGGTTTGTGAGTTCGAGGCCCACATCAGGCTCCGTGTTGACAGTGTGGAGCCTGCTTGAGATTCTCTTTCTCTCTCTCTCTCTCTCTCTCTCTCTCTCCCTGCCCCTCCCCTGCTCATGCTGTTTCTCTCTCTCAAAATAAACTTAAAAAAAAAAAAAAAAAAAGAGTTGGATGCTTAACCAACTGAGCCAGCCAGGCACCTCTAGGCATGTATTCTTTTTAAAAAAATTTATTTACTTATTTTTTAACATTTATTTATTATTGAAAGACAGAGAGACACAGAGAGTGAGCAGGGGAGGGGTAGAGAGAGGGGGAGACACAGAATTTGAAGTAGGCTCCAGGCTCTGAGCTGTCAGCACAGAACCCGACATGGGGCTCGAACTCACAAACTGCGAGATCATGACCTGAGCCAAAGTCGGTCGCTCAACCAACTGAGCCACCCAGGTGCCCCTAAAAAAATTTTTTTTTAAATGTTTATTTATTTCTGAGAGAGAGAGGGAGACAGAACACAAGTGGGGGAGGTGAAGAGAGATTGGGAGGCACAGAATCCAAAGCAGGCTCCAGGCTCTGAGCTGTCAGCACAGAGCCCAACACGGGGCTTGAACTCAGGAACCATGAGATCATGACCTGAGCCAGTCCATCATTTAACCAACTGAGCCACCTAACGTGTCCCTCTAGGCATGTATTCTATGGAAATTATCAAATAGGTGTACAAAGTGTACTAAGTGTACACACATATGTGTATGTGTGTAAGAAGGGTCATCAGAGAGTCCTGTATAATATGGAAACATTGAAAACAATCTACATGCCGACCACCATGGCATTGTTTTAACAGACTACACACAACTAAAAAACTGAGGTACAGCTACATGTGTTGATATAGAAAGATGTCCACGATATATTATTAGGTTAAAAAAAATGAAGGTTTAAAAACAATTTATATAGTATGATTCTATTTTTAAAGCTAAAAATACACATACACATGTATTTAGGTATCTACATATGCAATAGAAAAGAAAAAGACTGGAAGGGTATATTTCAAACTATTAAGAGTGGTATTATTTATGGAAGGTGAGATTTATGACCAAGATTTTACTTTCTGAAGTTAAGGCACAGAAGAGTTAACTTGCAGAGTCCATATTCTTTCTATTATACCATGTTTAATCTTGAAAATTAAGAAAAAAGACTTGACACAGAAAACTATTACTTGGGAATTATCATAATCTAACCAGTGAAATCAATTGATACAAGTTAACTTACTCTTGGGAGCCATTTTTTGACCACAATTAAGTAAAATCTCTCCTTCAGAGAGGGGTCTATCTAAAGTCTCAGTTTCAGTGACAGTAATACTCAAGCTGCTCTCAGTTGTTGATGAATCAGAAGCTGGCATCTGTATGAGGGAAGGGACATTGGTGGCAGCAGAAAGTGGCATAAAAGGAACTGGAGGTTCTGGAGGTGCAGGCTGAGCAGGGAAATCTACACTCTCAGGTTCTTCATCCTTGGCCACAGACATTACACTAAGAAGAAAAAGACATATTGTGAACTTATTAGGTCACTGAAAGCCTATATTAATTTTTATATAAAAAACAGATTCAAAGAGCTCCTTTAGCAAAGTATTTCTATAATCTGCACTACTGTAATTACCAAGATTTATTTTTCCAAAATTGTTTTCATGCTTTAATCATAGGCCATCTTGAAAGTTGTACCATCTCTACGACAAATTTACAAGGTGATATAAAAGTTAACTGGTCATTGTAAATGAAGATTCATTCACTCTGGGGAGAAATCATTTTCTATTTTACTAACAATATTATAACAATATATACCTTTAATCTGTTTCATAAAAAGATCTTTTAAAATGATAATTGAAGGTATAAATAAATTTGGTGAATTTTTTTAAAACTTGAAGTTTATGAAACTTCTTTCTACTAAAGTATAAAGTAGCTTATGGTTTATAAAACTTCATTTATCATTTCTGATGTTTTTAATGGGTCACATATGTCAACTTAAGATGAAATGCAGTTACTGAAAGTAAATATGTTATCATTTACATAGCTCTTGGGTGAAGTTCTTCTTGAAGAGAGTTAGGATTCTCTTCTTCCAGGGGCAGGTCTCCATCACTCCATGGCTTAGCACGCCCTGGGCCTGAGATCTTCAATTTCTCAATGGAAATCTCTGACAAAGTTGGGGTAAGAGCTGCTGCAGGAGGAGGTGTAGTAGCAGGAGTAACTGTTGGAGTATTAACAAGTGTGATGGCAGACATATCATTTCCTAAAGATTTTTTGTTTAAAGAGAAAGGAAAAGATAAAAGTCAATAAACACTCCATAGGAAGGCAAGATACGTTGTTTCAGGAATCTCTTAATATTTTGGCATACAAATAATGATGATAATAATTAATAATAATAATAATGGCTAATAATGGGGAAATTCCCAGGTTTATTTAGTAAAGGATAAGAAAACAATCTTGAAAAGATATCACTTTTAATACTACCATGAACTTAAAAGCAGTATAAGTGTGCATTAGATAATATACTCTTTTTTTGGGGGCGCCTGGGTGGCGCAGTCGGTTAAGCGTCCGACTTCAGCCAGGTCACGATCTCGCGGTCCGCGAGTTCGAGCCCCGCGTCAGGCTCTGGGCTGATGGCTCGGAGCCTGGAGCCTGTTTCCGATTCTGTGTCTCCCTCTCTCTCTGCCCCTCCCCCGTTCATGCTCTGTCTCTCTCTGTCCCAAAAATAAATAAAAAACGTTGAAAAAAAAAATTAAAAAAAAAAAAGATAATATACTCTTTTTTTTAATAGTTTTTTGTTTTTGTTTTTTTTAAGTAATTTCTTTGCCCAACATGGGGCTCAAACTCACGACCCTGAGATCAAGAGTTGCATGCTCTACTGACTGAGCCAGCCAGGTACCACTAGGAAATTAAGAAACCAATTTCTTTGTCTCTTTACAAGAAAAAATGATTTACTAAAACCTAGTAAACAGTAGGTATGTACATATTAATCCATAAAACATAAAATAAACCATGAAATCTTATTTAGTAGTTATTAGATTAAAACTAAGTTATAGAAATAAGGTTTCTACCTTTTTCAGCAAATATTTCTTTCACAGGAATAGCTAAATCATGATCTGAATCATAGGGAGAAGAATCTGGAGTTTTTACCAACACACTCTCCTTAGGAGGTGATGAAGGTGAACGAGGAGGAGTTGGTTGTGGGGTAGGCACTGGGGTACACACTCTTGCCTAAAATAAAACAAGACAAACGGTGCTTATAATCACCCATATAAAGGTAATGTAAAACAATGCAATAAGCTCATTTAGAGATTAACAGAATTTAAATGGAGGGGAAGAAATGGAGCCCTAACTTCCCTGGCTCTTGAACTTCTTCTAGCTGCTAAGTTTCAAGACTAGCCTGCAGAAAGCCTCAGGCCATTAAAATAGCTCTGACTCTGAAGTAGGCCCCAAAGAAATCAGAAGCTCGCTCTTCTAATATTGATAGGAAGACACAGCTGAATATACAGCTGAAGATCAAATGCAAACACAAGCTGGGTAGGCCATGTAACAGAAAGGAAGCATTTTAACTGACAAGATATCAAGAGCAGCTTTTTAGCACAAAAGATCACAGCCTGTAAAAAGCAATGGAAGGATAAAAAAAAAGTAGGGGGGGTTGAAATGAAGACAATATGGAGATAGAAATACCGGGGAAGAAAAAAGTAAACACTTTAAAATTGATTTGTTAAATGTGTAATCATTCAAATGGGTCACAATTCAAAAAAGTACACAAGAAAGATAATGAGTATTAAATCTCCTTTCCTAGCCATGTCCCATCCACCTAGTTCCCTTCCCCTGAGTCATCAAACATAATCTTGACTTAAATCATGTCTACAGATTATCGACAGAACAATTTCCTAAAAGTGGGACTGCTGTTTAAAGGGTTAACTGCATTTTTTATTTGAATACATATTGCCAAATTTCCCTCTACAGGGTTATGTTATTGTGCACTAATCACAAGAAGATATGAGAATTCCCATTTCCCCAAAGTTTTCTACACAATGGCATTATCAAACTTTCAGAGTTTTACCAATATAATCAGTAGAAATGAGGTTTCGGTGATTTTTTTTCTTATTATCAATGATATTGACCGCCTTTTTATACGTATATGGGCCATTTGTATTTCTTTTCTGTGTGTGAACTATCTAGACATGTCTTTTACCTATTTTTTTAATACACTGTCTTTTTCTCCTCATTCTAAAACATCCTTATATAGGAGGGTAATTAGCCTTTATTCTGTACTCTGAGTTGAAAATTGATATACAATTTAGAAACCACAAAGTGTATTAAAAATTCTACAGCACTGCTTAATAATTAGCATATTCTCAACTCTTATTTTTAAATGAAAGAAATACACTGTTTTTTTTTTCTTCTTGGCTGCATAAAACTACAGCAACAAATGCACTGTTTTCAAATATAATGCCACTTGACCATCATCATGAGAGGATCTCAAGGTATTCTACTAGTATTAGTAATGGATAATGATGATAAACAGTTATTGAGTACCAAATTCTAGACACAAGATTAAGCTATTTTCATTCATCATCTCACTGTATCTTCCACAAAATCTTGGCTAAAAAGATAATAGTATGATAAAGATACAAGTCTCTCCAAATAAAACCAATCAAAACTGGATCAATTCCCATAAAAATACCAACAAAATCTTTTAAAAGCTAAATTTTAATGTATTTTTGGAAGATCAAAGGCCAAGAAAAGCCATGACAATTCTGAAGATAATGAACAATATGGCAGTGGTGGAAGGGAGCCTGCCCTCCTAGATAGTAAAAAGATTTCTGATAAAGTCTTGGTCATTTGAACTCTATGCATTTTCTCTATAATACTTGAGACTAAAGTAACAGAGCTGAGGGTTCAAATTCAGATCTTCCCAGCACCAAAGTCCATGCTCTTAACAACTGTATATACTGCCTATTTATACTGATTTTTCTACATTTTCTCATTTAATCACCCTCATGAGAGTATATGCAGCATACAGGCAGAAAGCAAACCAGTGTAATTAGTACAGAGAAAACCATAACCCCAACAACATCTGCACTGCTTGCATTACCAATGAACTAAGTAAGAAAGCGCAAACCCAAAGTATGTACCTAATCTCGTGCATAATCACATCACATCAATTACATTATACCATCTCCATAAAATTCAAATATGTAACTTTATGCTGTTTTTTCAAGTTTATTTTAAGAGAGAGAGAGCACGTACATGTGTGTGTGCAGGGGAGAGGCAGAGAGAGAGGGAAAGAAAGAGAATCCCAAGCAGGCTTTGCACTGTCAGTACAGAGCCCGACTCAAGGCTTGAACTCCCAAACCACAGATCATGACCTGGGCCGAAATCAAGAGTCAGACACTTAATTGACTGAGCCGCCCAGGCGCCCCTGTAACTTCATGTTTATACCTCAAATGACTTAGTTTAAATGTTTCACCTATATAAAATGATGCCCTCATGATCTATGAAATCAGAAGTGACTACAAAGTTTTAAACAGCTGATAGTAGTATAGAGTCCATATATATATATAACATGTATAATTCCATGTTGCTATAATAGATTAGAAACTAACACAGTATGGCTGATGAAACAAACAACAACAAAAGAACATAAACTATATTTTATTTTAAAGATTAAAAATATGTTTATATAATAACCAAAAGCAACATGTGACCATTGGCTATATCTTGAATCAAAAAAAAAAAAAAATCCTATAAAGGTTATTTTGGAACAATAGGGAGATTTGAATATGGACTCTAAATTACATAGTATTAACATATCAATGTTAAATTTCTTCAGGAGTATGATGATGGCATTTTGATTATGTAAGAAAGTATCTTCTTTTTGAGATATTGCTGATGATCAGAAGTAAAGTGTCATGATACCTGCAACTTTCAAATGATTTTTAAAGAGTATGTAACATATAAAGACAGATAAAACATGTCAAAAAGTTATCAATCGGGAGCTCTTGGGTGGCTCAGTCGGTTAAGCGTCCAACCCTTGATTTCAGCTCAGGTCGTGATCTCATGGTTTGTGCGTTTGAGCCCCACATCTGTGCTGTCAGTACAGAGCCTGCTTGGGATTCTCTTTCTCTGCCCCTCCTCGGCTTGCTCTCTTTCTCTCAAAATAAAAAAAAGTTATCAATTGGTAACTACTAGGTAGAAAGTATACAGATTTTCATTGTATCATACTTTCAACTTTTCTATACATTTAAAAGTTTTTAAAATACAATGCTGGGGAAAATATTACTATAATACCATAGCAACAACAAAAAATCAATCTCCACCACAAACTATAATCTTATTACAACACCTAATTTACAATTTGTCCATGGTATTTTTTTTAATGTTTATTTATTTATTTTTGAGAGAGAGAGCGTGAGCGAGCAAGCAGGGGAGGGGGAGAGAAAGAGAATCCCAAGCAGGCTTTGTGCTGTCAGTGCAGAGCCCAACACAGGGCTCGAAGTCACGAACCATGAGATCACAACCTGAGCTGAAATCAAGAGTCAAGATCCTCAACCGAATGAGCCACACGGGCACTCCCATCTTACTGGTTTTTAAGAGACGTATCAAAAATTCCCCAGGACTCCAAGTCATGAAAGGAAAGTCACTCCTACCGGCAAGTATGTGTTGCTTGTTGAAACATCTCCAGAAACACTTGGGGCAGCAGGCCCTTGCTTTTTTGCTTCTCTATCACCCAGCATGACAGCAATGGTCTCAGCAAGAGCTTCGTTCACAAAATGGCTAATCATGTCTGAATTCACAGGAACCCCAGCATCAACAAAAAGCTGGAGGACACCATTGCTTGTTCCTGCCACTAAAAAAAAAAAAAAAAAAAAAAAAGAAAGAAAGAAAGAATTTCAAAATAAGCATGTAAGAAACATACCTGCAATCCAAATCTTAATTCTTAAAATTTTAGAGATGCACACTGGGTGTTATATATAAGTGATGAATTCTACTTCTGAAACCAATATTATACTGTATGTTAACTAAAATTTAAATTAAAAAAAAATTTAGAGATGCAAACATCTGTGTTTAAGGGGGTAGGAGGAAGAATAAAAATGAAAATACAAAATTATTTATTACAAAAGAGACTAAGATGACAACTTACATAATGAACATCCTTTCTAAACAAATCAAAAGAGTGAGGAAAACACCCAGGTGAAAACTTTACTCACATGGCCTCTTCCCTACCACTTCAGAATTTAGTGATGGAAAGGATTTGCAGTCACTTAAATGTTCTCATCTGAAAACAACTCACATTTATTTCCAAGGGTAGGGTAACAGGAAACCCTATGACAGATCTTGGCCAAAACACAAAGACACAATGACTTTGGGGGATTTTAGAGAAACAGTAGCTGCTTTATAAATATGAAAACAAACCTTCCTTCTTTATAGTTTCAGATACATCAGTTACCAGCACTACAGACTAAACCTACTCAAACTTGTATAGTGGTTTACATGCTTGATATCAGAAGCTATATAGGTAGGCATATTAATATTCCAAATAGGTAATACTTTTCATTTGTAAAAATGTTCATAAAATGCAGTAAAAAACTTCCTTAACAGACTTTACTAGATTTAAAGTGGGTATATTTCTAAAGCTCTGTGTAGAGAACATGTAAACAATGATCTATACAATTTGATGGAGATGTCATCTCTCCAAAGAGAACTTCTTAATTAGTACAACTAAGGCAGCAATATCCAGAATTCCCTAAAAAGTGAGTACAGGTGTTTTAGGATCATTTGTTGAGGGACAAGTAACAGCAATTTACTCTATAGTTACCATATTAAAGATTGTCAAATTTCAAATTTATATTTGGCAGTATATGTAGATATATCTTTTCAGTTCTCATAATTTATTGTTTTAGCATGACCAGAAATCAGAACATCTCTGTTATAAAAGCCAAAAGCCCTACCCAGATGTAGGCAAAACAAAAACAAACACATATGCTTTTAAATAGAAAACAGTAGGATCTAAAAATCCAGTTTGGAAATTTTAAGATTTTCATCCAGGAAAACAAATTTCCTGGATAACTTTGTTGGTCATTTTTTTCTTCCTTCCAAAAAGTGATGAAAGAAAACCTGGGGTGGTAGCAGTGGAGGAAGCATTCAAATTATACTAAACAGGAAGAATTAGCCAAATGCAACAATCAGTTGTGTGGAGTGAAGTTAGAAAATTCTGTATTAATGTAAACAGAAACAAAGAAAGAGCAGGTCGGGTTAGAAAAATGAGATACATTTGGGATACGTCAAGTTTGAGATGCCAGTGGAGCATCAAGTAGAATGTTCATCAACAAACCAAACTGCAAACTCGCAGCCTAGATGTGTGGCTTAGGAGTCATCAACTGACCAAGGGTAACAAATGGCAAAAAGAGACTGGAAAAAAAAAAACACAGAAAAGAAAGAAGACACAGCACAGAAACTTAGGGAAAATTTTTATTCAAGTAACAGGAAGAAAAAGATGAGGAATAAAGTCCTAGAGAAATAAAAAAGGTGGGAGGAACAAGAACAGAATAGATTCTAAGAAACCAAAACGAGGAGGACATTTTAAGAATTAGAGGTGGTCGAGAGTGCTCATGCTAGAGCCACGTAGGAAGATAAGAATTTGGAAAAAAGGTTATTCTTAACAATCAAATTCTGTGAGAGAGGAGTTTCATTAGGGGAAGGGCAGAAAGCTCTGTAAGGACTAAAGACAAAGTGGCAGTGAGAAAGTAAAAGCTGTAAATATGGACTCAAGTCTAGGATTTAGGCAGTTAAAAGACAGTCTAGTCTATGGAGGAAGAAAAGTAGGTAATTCTGGATGAGAGAGAAGAGGGAAAAAAAGAGGTAATAATATATAGGAATGTTTAAAAAAGAAGAACAACAAAGTTGGAGAATTTACACAATCCAATTTCAAGACTTATTTTTAAATTACAATGGGCACCTGTTGGGATGAGCACTGGGTATTGTATGGAAACAAATTTGACAAGAAATTTCATATTAATAAAAAAATAATAAATTACAATAATGTGTGTTATTGACATAAAAATAGACTTGCATATCAAGGGACAGAATAGAAAGCCTAGAAACAGATTCATACATATTTAGCCAACAGATTTTCAGCAAAAGTGTCAAGGCAATTCATCAGGGAAAGGATAATCTTTTCAACAAATAATGCTAGTAACATTAGACTTCCATATACTGAAAAAAAAATCTTTGTATATGGTATAAAGTAGGGATCAAAATTAACTCAAAATGTACCATAGAACTAAATGTATAGTCTGAAGCCATACATCTTCTGGAAGAAAAGATAGGAGAGAAAAGCTTACTGATCTTGAGAAAGATTCATAAGTAATACACCAAAAAAACCACAAACTATAAAAGGAAAGTTGATAAATTAAAATTCATCAAAATTAACCTTTTGGTTTTCAAAAGATAATGTTGAGAAAACAAAAAGGCAAGATAAACTAGGAGAACGTATTTGCAAAATATATCCAACAAAGGACTTGTATCCAGAACAAATAAAGAACTTCTACAACTCACTAACAGGAAGAACACAAAACTCAACTTAAAAATGGGCAAAAGATTTAAAAAGACATTTCACCCAAGTGAGTATAGACATGGCAAATAAGCACATGAAACAATGTACATCATCAGTCATTAGGGAAATGCGCATAAAAATCACAATGAGCTATCTCTACATACTTACAGAATGTCCATAATTAAAAACACTAACAAGACCCAGTGGTGGTGAGGATGTGGAGTGAGTGGAGCGCTGAAACACTGCTGGTTGGGAATGCAAACTAAAACAGCCTCTCTAAAGACATTTAGTAGTTTCTTACAAAGTTAAACATCTATTTGCCATATGACCAAGAGAAATTAAAAGATGTATCTAAAAAATATGCTTGGAAATATCCACATCAGAGCTTTATTTATAATAGCCCCAAACTAAAAGACTACAAATTTCCATCAACTAGTAAATTGATTAACAAATTATGTTACAGCCATATAATGTAATATTACTACATACATAAAATGTGATTGTCAAGCATGATGCTAAATAAGGGCAGACACAAAAAACAACCTACTGTATGTTAACATACATATAAAAATCTAGAAAAGGCAAAAATACAGTAATAGAAGGCAGATCAGTGGTTGTTAGGGCCCAGGAGGCATGGCAAGGAGTTAGGAATGGACTATAAAGTGGCAACGAGGGAACTTTTTGGAATGATGTGTTTTTCTACATCATGATTATGTGGCTAATGTACAGTAGTGTTCTTTTATCAAAACTCATCAAACTGTACACTCAGAATTGGTGAATTTTATGGCAAGTAAACTATACCTCAAAAAAGCTGATAGAAAATGAGGCAGAAGATCAGGGGAAGAGGGGGAGGAGGAAAAGGAAGAAGAAGGAAGGGAAGAAGACAGAAGAAAAGGAAGAGGAAGGAGAATACGAAGAAGAGAATGATATAGGTTCCATAAAGAAAGCGGCTCATTTATCCATTTAGTGAATACCTAAAGTCTTATTAGGTGTCAGTCAGAAGCTAGGCACTAAAGGAGAAACATCCGTAATCCTGAGTAATTTATAGTCTAGTAAGTGAGGCAGATATGTACACCAATCATAATCCAATCTGGTAATTCCATAACAAAGATATATACAAAGTGCTATGGGAAATAATAGAGAGATTTGGGGTGGGAGGGATGCAGGGGTGGAACAATAATAATAATAATAATCTGAATGCTGCGGTATGAAATAAGGGGATGAGAGAACCTCCACTACAGAGAACAGGGAAGGGATTATTAGAAGGAAGAGCTTATCTTTTGTCAGCTGAAGACTACTTGACCTCTAAGATACATAAATCCACGACTTGAAGGTTTTACCCTTTAATAACAAAAAAATTTAAAAGATTCCATTTCACTTACCTATGTCAGAAGTCAATGGTTCACTTGCCTCACTGACTGAAGCACTGACATTAGCTATGGACTGTTGTTGGATTGGAAAGAGCCCAGAGATAATTCTTGACATTATTTCTTGTTCTACCCTGGGGGATAAAAGTTGAGGATTCCTAAATTTGATTGAAATGTATGAAGTGTTAGAAATACCACCCTTAAAAATAAACTTTACCCATGGACACTAACATTTACATATGAAAGTAGTGATTCTGAAAGTTGAATCTGGAGAGAAGAAATAAATCAAATATGTCTCCTAGCAAAATAAACCACATGAAACAGAATCTCCATGTGGGAGATAGCTTTAAATTTGATTTAATGAACTTTCAGATTACTCTAATGAAAAGTTTAACAGACCTCCTAAAGTCATAATAAAGTTTAGGTCAAGAATTATCTGACATATCCTGTACCTAAAATGTTGGGTTCCCTACTTGGAAAGCACCCATATAAAACCACACAAGATAAGAATTAGAAAAGAAGTCCAGCTGCCCCCTCTTCAAAGAACTAAATATACAGACTGTGATACAGGTCATTTTCCTCTTTAAAAGTTAAGATAATTTATTTCCAAGATCACTTTTAGGAAGTAGAGAAAGAAGAGGAGGAAAAAGAAGGGGAACACAAGGACACTGCTTCTGTACATTTCTTTAGAGCAGCCAAGAGGCTGATATAAACTATTATTAAAGAAGTAATAGATATTCATTGTAGATAAATTAGAATATATGTAAAAGTTAAAAAAATAGATAAGGCTCACACATAATCTCAGATTCAGGGACAAACACAACTAACAATTTGGCATATTGTTTTTCAAATTTTTTCCTATGCACATTTATTTTTGAGGGAAGTCTTGTAATTATTAATATCTTTCAACATCACTAAATATTCTTGATTAATATCTTTCAATTTCATTAAATATTCTTCTAAATTTAATCTTGATAACTATTACTATTCAGGTGTTTATTCCATAACTTCTTTAAGGTTTCTCACAGGTAAAAACAGGATAAAAACAGAGTTCATAAGTTTACAGAAGTAACAAGCAGAATAATGCCTTGTTTATACTAAACACTGTATGTGCTAAGTAGTGTATGGTCTAGTAGCAGAACCATAATTATATCCTTAGGATAAATTTCTGGCAGTGAATCACTGGATTAAAGAATATGTACAGAGGCACCTGGCTCATTTGGTGGAGCATGTAACTCTTAATCTTGGGGCTGTAAATTGGAGCCCACACTGAGTATAAAGATTATACTTTTTAAAAAATCTTAAAAAAGAAAAAAGAATATGTACATTTTTAAGGCTTTTGTTACTTAACAATAGCCTCTTTTGCCATAATAGAAAGCCAAAACATAAATATTCAAGAAAAGAAACAATACCTTCAACAACTAGTTAAAACCCTCACATCACATCAAAGAGTTTACAGTAACTGTAGCAAAGGAAAGTTTAATAAACAAAAGAAAACAAGGAAGATTTCCAGCCAAAACTTAATACTTTATATTTCCTACTACGATTCTGTTTACACCAACACTACTGTAAACTCACCACTGAATTAAGCTATTTTCCAATGTTTCTTTTCTCTGAATTACTTTATCCAGAATATCAGTAGTGGGCTGAACAGTAGAAACAACTGGCGGAAAAGGAGGACCATTATATTTTGTAGAAACAACTTTAACACTTCTGTTAAACTCCAGAATTGGTTCAGAGTATTCTGGAATTTCATCGGATTTTTCCTCTTCCTGGTAATAATAATAATAAAAATAAAACCTATAATATTTCTGTATCTGTTTAACATTTACTGGTGACAAGTATAGACAGGGAACTTATGTCAGTGAATTAACCAACACTTCTACATTAATCAACCGCATTTCTAATTAGGCGGTATCATATTATTTATGATATATACACATTTGTCATACAAATCAAATTGAAGACCCTTAATTATATAATTATTTTAAAACCGAATATTCATTTTAAGCAGTCATAAAACAAATTAGATAACATGGTTATTCCTGCATAAAACACTTCAAAATTTCCCTCTATAAATTTATTAATTTATTATCATAATAAAACTGATGTTTCCAAATAGAACTGCTTCTTCTTTCTGAAACTAAAATTTACATTTACATATGTAGGTAGGTTATCTTACACATTATTTGTACCATCACATCATGATCAAAGGACTTACTTCTGAAATTTTTAAAATTTTCATTATGAAAATATCATATATGCTTAAAAGTACACAAAATAGTGCTTGTACACTGTATCTGTTATGTATAAATTACACATATCCCATTTATCTGTTCCCCAGCTTTAACAATTATCAACTCAGCTAAATTGTGTGATCTATACTCTCCATCTTCTTTACCCTTCACATAAAATTTTGAAATAAATCATAGATATCATTTTACCTGTAAATAATTTAATATGAGTATCAAAAAAATTAGGACTCTTTAAAAATTCTAACTAGGGGCGCCTAGGTGGCTCAGTCAGTTAAGCATCCAACTTAGGCTCAGGTCACAATCTCACAGCTTATGGATTCTATCCCCGTGTAGATATTAAAAAAAAATTTTTTTAAAGAATATTAAGAGATCTGCAATGTATTAAAGTTTTTTGTTCACTGGTATGTCTTCTCATGTGAACACCACATGAGTGTTTCAAAGACAAGAATCTTATTTATCTTTATATGTCTAAGGCCTAGCAAAGACATTTGACAACTATTTTTTTCAATGTACAAGTGAAAGGAATAGTTTTAGAAATAGCAAATAGTTTGGGGTTCAAAGACAAGTGTTTCTACCTCGGCTTTGCCACTTAGTAGTTGTGGGCTTCATTTCCTGATGGGAGGATATTTATTGAGTTACAATCTTTACTTAGTTATTTTGTTTGTTTATTTTTTAATGTTTATTTATTTTTGAGAAAGAAAGCACGAGTGGGGGAGCGGCAGAGAGAGGGAAACACAGAACCCAAAGCAGCTCCAGGCTCTGAGCTGTCAGCACAGAGCCCAAGGTGGGGCTCCAACCCAACTTTGATCAACTGTCCAAAGATAAGGCTGGGAAACTAACACAGATCATCCAGCAGAAGGACGTGTAGATACAAGCTCTTCACGCTAGAATTCTAGCATTGGCTTAACCAACGGAGCCAACCAGATTCCCCATGATCTCTTAATATTCTAAAACAGGGTTTGATTTAATGATGAACAAAACTGGTCTTAGTTCTGAAAGTTCTGAAAGAAATATGAACAAATGTCTTTATTTCTTTTTTTTTTTTAATATATGAAATTTATTGTCAAATTGGTTTCCATACAACACCCAGTGCTCATCCCAAAAGGTTCCCTCCTCAATACCCATCACCCACCCTCCCCTCCCTCCCACCCCCCATCAACCCTCAGTTTGTTCTCAGTTTTTGTTTTGTTTTTTTTTTAACGTTTTATTTATTTTTGAGACAGGGAGAGACAGAGCATGAACAGGGGAGGGTCAGAGAGAGGGAGACACAGAATCCGAAACAGGCTCCAGGCTCTGAGCGGTCAGCACAGAGCCCGACGCGGGGCTCGAACTCACGGACCGCAAGATCATGACCTGAGCCGAAGTCGGACGCTTAACCAACTGAGCCACCCAGGCGCCCCTGTTCTCAGTTTTTAACAGTCTCTTATGCTTTGGCTCTCTCCCACTCTAACCTCTTTTTTTTTTTTTTCCCCTTCCCCTCCCCCATGGGTTTCTGTTAAGTTTCTCAGGATCCACATAAGAGTGAAACCATATGGTATCTGTCTTTCTCTGTATGGCTTATTTCACTTAGCATCACACTCTCCAGTTCCATCCACGTTGCTACAAAAGGCCATATTTCATTCTTTCTCATTGCCACGTAGTATTCCATTGTGTATATAAACCACAATTTCTTTATCCATTCATCAGTTGATGGACATTTAGGCTCTTTCCATAATTTGGCTATTGTTGAGAGTGCTGCTATACACATTGGGGTACAAGTGCCCCTATGCATCAGTACTCCTGTATCTCTTGGATAAATTCCTAGCAGTGCTATTGCTGGGTCATAGGGTAGGTCTATTTTTAATTTTCTGAGGAACCTCCACACTGCTTTCCAGAGCGGCTGCACCAATTTGCATTCCCACCAACAGTACAAGAGGGTTCCCATTTCTCCACATCCTCTCCAGCATCTATAGTCTCCTGATTTGTTCATTTTGGCCACTCTGACTGGCGTGAGGTGATATCTGAGTGTGGTTTTGATTTGTATTTCCCTGATGAGGAGCGACGTTGAACATCTTTTCATGTGCCTGTTGGCCATCCGGATGTCTTCTTTAGAGAAGTGTCTATTCATGTTTTCTGCCCATTTCTTCACTGGGTTATTTGTTTTTCGGGTGTGGAGTTTGGTGAGCTCTTTATAGATTGAACAAATGTCTTTAAATTCTATTGACATATTATTATTCAAGCAGGTTCTATGATCTTTTCCCATCCATCATAGTTCATTTCCTCCTATTTTTCCCTTTCTCCTATATTACCATTTCTATCATTTCTATAACTCTTCCTGTTATACGGGCTCTTCTCTTGGATTTTAGACCCCTCACAACTTTTTCCCTCAATATGAACTAACTGGTGACCTTGCCAATAATCCAGAAATCAAACAGATAAATGTAACAAAATAAAGAAAGGACAGATTGGAGGGAGGGAAGCCAAAGGAAATGGAATGGAGGAAGAAAACAGGAAGCAGGAGAGATGAGATATAGATGGGAAATAGCTGATAATCATTAAGCTTCCTTGAGGCAGCTAGGTGATATAGATGAAGAGAACACTGTACTATACAATAATAACCATAATTTTAAAGTAATATATATTTATCTAAAAAGTAAAGGGAAGTTTCTCAAAGCACTGTAACATAATATTGATGGTCAAAATATACTCAAAACATCAGGAACACGGCAAGGATGTGTCCTCTCACCAGTCCTTTTCAACACTGTACTAAGTCCTTGCTAATACAAATAGACAATAAAAGGAAATAAAAGGTATTGGGAAGGAAGAAATAAAACGATCTTTGCAAAGGAAATGATTGTTTATGCAGACATTCTATTGTCTACGTAGACATGTCTATATAGATTAATCTATTTAGAACTAGAAGAAAAAACAACTCCTGGAACTAATTATTGATTATAACAAGTTTGCAGGATACAAGGTCAACATAAAAATATCAATCATTGTCCTATATGCCAACAATGAACAAGTGGAATCTGAAATTAAAAACAAATACCATTTGGGGCGCCTGGGTGGCTCAGTCAGTTAAGCGTCCGACTTCGGCTCAGGTCACGATCTCACAGTCTGTGAGTTCGAGCCCCGCGTCAGGCTCTGGGCTGATGGCTCAGAGCCTGGAGCCTGCTTCCGATTCTGTGTCTCCCTCTCTCTCTGTCCCTCCCCCATTCATGCTCTGTCTCTCTCTGTCTCAAAAATAAATAAAAACATTAAAAAAAATAATAATAAAATAAAATAAAAACAAATACCATTTACATAAGCATCCAAAAAAAAAAAAAAAAAGAAATACTTTAGAATAAATCTAACAAAACATGTACAAGAACTATTTGAGGGAAAGTACAAAATTCTAATGAAGGAAATCAAAGAAGAACTAAATCAATAAAGAGATATTATACTATATTCTTAGATAGGAAGACTCAATATTGTCAGGATGTCAGTTATTCCCAACTTGATCTATATATTCAAAGCAATGCCAATAAAAATCTCAACAAGCTATTATGTGGTTATCAACTGACTCCAAAATTTATATGGAGAGGCAATAGAACTAGAATAGCCAACATAATATTGAAGGCGAAGAATAAAGTTGGAGGACTGACACTATTCAACTTTAATATTTACTATAAATCAGTAGTAATCAGGGGCGCCTGGGTGGCGCAGTCGGTTAAGCGTCCGACTTCAGCCAGGTCACGATCTCGCGGTCCGTGAGTTCGAGCCCCGCGTCAGGCTCTGGGCTGATGGCTCGGAGCCTGGAGCCTGTTTCCGATTCTGTGTCTCCCTCTCTCTCTGCCCCTCCCCCGTTCATGCTCTGTCTCTCTCTCTGTCCCAAAAATAAATAAAAAAACGTTGAAAAAAAAAATTTAAATCAGTAGTAATCAGGAGAGTGTGGTATTGATGAAAGAACAGTCAAAGAGAAGAATGGAACAGAATAGAGAGCCCAAAAATAGAACCACATAAGTATAGTCAACCGATCTTTGACAAAGGAGCAAAGGCAATACAATGGAGCAAGGATAGTCTTTTCAACAAATAATACTGAACAACTGGACACCTACAGGGAAAAAAAATGAATATAGACACAGACTTTATACTTTCCACAAAAATTAACTCAAAATGGATCCTAGACTAATTGTAAAACACAAAACTATAAAAGTCCTAGAAGAGAACATAGGAGAAAAATGAGATAACTGCAGGTATAGCAATGACTTTTTAGATATGCCACCAAAGGGGTGATCCATGAAAGAAAAAATCAGCTGGACTTCATTCAAATTAAAAACTTCTGCTCTGTGAAAGACAACATCAAGAGAATAAGAAGACAAACTGCAAACTAGGAGAAATATTTGCCAAAAGACAAACTGATAAAGAACTCTTATTCAAAATATACAAAGAACTCTTAAAACTCAACAATAAGAAAACAACCCAATTTTGAAAATAGCACTCATCAAAGAAGATATGCAGATGGAAAATAAGCATATGAAAAGGTGCTCCACATCATATGTCATCAGAGAATACAAATTAAAACCACAATGAAATACCACTACATAAAATCTGGCCAAAATCCAGAATACTGACAGCATCAAATGCTGACAAGGATGTGCAGGTGCTGGTGGGAAATGGTACAGGTGCTGGTACAGGAAAATGGTACAGCTACTTTGGCAAACAGTTTAGTGGCTTCTTATAAATCTGAACATACTTTTACCATACAATCCAGCAATCATCCTCCCTAATATTTACCCAAAGGAGTTGAATACTTATGTCCACACAAAAATCTGCGCACAAATGTTTATAGCAGCTTTATGCATAACTGCCAAAACTTAGAAGCAACCAAGATGTCCTTTAGTAGGTGAACAGGTAAATAAATGTGATATAAACAATGGAATATTATTCAAAACTAAAAAGAAATAAGCTACTAAGTCATGAAAACATGGAGGAAGCTTACATGCATATTAGCAAGTAAAAGAGGACAATCTAAAAAGGCTACACACCATATGATTCTAAGTATATGACATTCTGGAAAAGGCAAAACTATGGAGACAATAAAAAGATCAGTGGTTGCCAAGGATTGGACATGAGTCAGGAAGGAAGGAACAGGTAGAACACAAAGGATTTCAGGGCAGTGAAAATACTCTGTATGATACTATAATGACGGATACATTTGTTCAAGCCCATGAATATACATACATCATCAAGAGTAAACTCTAGGGCAAACTATGGACTTTGAGTGATTAAGATGTGTCAGTGTAGGTTCATCAATTTTAACAAATGTTCCACTCTAGTGGGGGATGTTAATAGCAGGGGAGTCTATGCATGTGTGGGGGTAGAAGGTATATGGGAAATCTCTGTACTTCCCTCTTATTTTTGCAGTTTTAGTGAACCTAAAACTGCCCTAAAAAATAATAATAATAGTCTTTAAAGAAAAGATAATCATGTAAAAGAATGCTGGTAGAAAAATAATTTCTCATGGTTTCTAAGCCTTGTTACCTGTATGATATCAATTACTTCATCAAAGTTCGTTCCTGGAAACTTCACCTCTTCTTCATCTACCTTCATAAATTCTGAATTCTAAGAAAACATTTTTGAAAAGATTTTGTTGTGCTTAATATATTTTTAATTCATATATAATTTATCATATTTCTACCCACAACATAAACTTGTCATTTCATGGTCCTATTTTTAAATTTTAATATCCTGTTTAGAATTGATTTCATTAAGTAAATGAAATTCAAGATAGTCCTCAAGCCATCAAATTTCATCTCAATAGCTATCAAAAATTAAATATAAGTTTCTGTCAATGACTCCACCAACAATGCAATTTAAGTCAATTGATAAAGTTGATAGGACTGTAATTTCTCTCCTAGAGTTAAAGTGTTTATATGTTAGATATATAAGTACACATATATACACATTCACAAAAATACAGATACAGAATCAAATAAATTAGAAAGATAGTTATTTTAGAAATTTAGCCTCTAGGCTTCACTTGATATAATCCAGTCCCCAAAACCATATTAGCTCCTTCCTGAGAGCAGAATGATAAACAGTCGAAAAAATTATTTGTAATCATATGTTTTAATAAACATCTGGTGAAAAAAATCACTGATGAAAAAATTCAATTAGGCATAATTGCCATTTAGGGTCAGTTCTATTTTACTATTTCGGATCGTGAAAAATTGTTGGTGTTCTCCCTCTCCTTAAAATTGTATCCTTGATGACATTTGCTTACAATAGATGAAAGCTGGGGGAAATTACAGTATTATTTCACTGTATAGTAAAGTTAGAGCTTCATTATTCAATAGCAAATAAATACTAGGGAGAAATGCCAATTTTTGCATCGTATCAACACTATATTGAAAAAGCAACATCCCAAATCATGAACTCCAAACGTGACTATGAATTCACATTCAGGAACCTATAATTTAATTCCTTGTTTAAATCAAGTTTCTTCTCCAAAGAGATAGAAATCCTCTATTCATATATGAGAGTCTTACAACTTAAGTTACACATAAAAAGTTACACTAAGGATTATCACTTTCACAGTGTTTATAAACACAAGGATCTTAAAACCAACTTCCTTTTTCAAGTTCATCAGCAATTCCAGATTAATTTTGAATCCTTTCCTTAAAACCAAAATTATTATAATAGATTATAATTATAATGGGAGACTTTTCATGGAGTAATATTAAACTCCATAGTCAGAAATTACTCAAAACTAGAAGATAAATTTCTGAATACCTGTATCCAGGTTTTCAGAGGAGGACGTGCTTCTTTGGGACTAGTCAGAGATGAGTCGACATCAGCACTACCATTCGAAATGCTATCAATATCCACATTGGGTAACACCTGAAACGGAACATAACATCCAGTTTATCATTTTGACTCAAATATTTGTCAATCTATACATTAATAACATATACTTTTTATTGCGAAGTCAATGGATGACAAATTTTTTGAGTTATGAAAGCATATTTTACAAAATTTAGAAAATAAAGGGGAACACACAAAATCCTACTATCTTTATTTTTTTAATGTTTATTTTTGAGAGAGAGAGAGAGAGCAAGCAGGAAAGGGGCAGAGAGAGAGGGAAACAGAGAATCCCAAGCAGGCTCCATGCTGTCAGCACAGAGCTTGACATGGGGCTTGGACTCATGAACTGTAAGATTACGACCTGAGCTGAAATCAAGAGTCAGATGTTTAACCGACTGAGCCACCTTCAAAATCCTAACACCTTAAATTATTTTCACTCTTCCTTTTATCTTTTTACTATGTACTCATGTATGGCTAAAATCTAACATAGTTTCATTTCATTTTTTTTTTTTTTAATGTTTGTTTATTTTTGAGAGAGAGGGAAAGAGCACAAGCAGGGGAGGGGCAGAGAGAGAGGGGGACAGAGGATCTGAAGCCGGCTCTGTGCTGACAGCACAGAGCCCTGCAGAGCTCAAATTCATGAACTGTGAAATAATGACCTGAGCCAAAAGTTGGACGCTTAACCAACTGAGCCATCCAGGTGTCCCCAAAATAATTTCATTTCTGATTTCTCATTGTAATTAAAGTCATAAGCACCTTTCTTGATTCCATAGAATCTTCATAATTATATATTTTTTAAGTTCATATTTTTATTTTTGAGAGAGAAAGAGACTGCAAGCACAAGTTGGGGTGGGACTGAGAGAGAGGGAGAGAGACAATCCCAAGCAGGCTCTGTACTGTTAGTGCAGAGCCCATTGTGGGGCTCCAAACCACAAACTGTGAGATGATGACCCGAGCTAAAATCAAGAGTTGGACACTTAACTGACTGAGCCACCCAGCTCATAATTATATTTTAAATAACTGTGAATTTCAACAAATATACATGCCTTAATTATTTAACCACTTTTCTGTTGGCAAACATTTAAGATATTACTAGTATTTCCACTATTATACATATCACCATAAAAAACTTCTTCATACATACAGGGTTTTTTTACCCCTAAGCTTTGAATTATTTCATTATGCTAGATAGACAGAGACTAGATTAAATTCCGGAGTCACTAACCATAAATATTTAAAAGTCTTGGTAATTAATGCCAAAATGCAACCCAAACAAGTTCTATTTAATGTCATCAAAAACAGGGGTGCCTGGGTGGCTCAGTTGGTTAAGCAGCCGAGTTGGCTCAGGTCTTGGCTCAAGTCATGATCTCATGGTTCGTGAGTTTGAGCCCCGCCTGGGGCTCTCTGCTGACAGCCTGAAGCCTGGAGTCTGCTTCAGATTCTGTGTCTCCCTCTCTCTCTGTGTCTCCCCTACACACATTCTGTGTCTCTTTCTCTCAAAAATAAACATTAAAAAATTAATGTCATCAAAAACATAATTATGTTTTACCGCTTTGTCCAATTAAATAATATAATTGTTTAAGTAATAAGTTTTTAAATGGAAGTATATCATTGTTATTTTAATTTGCATTATCTTGGTGACCAGAAAGATTGAAATTACTCATTTTCTTGGTTATAAACTGTATTTCCTTTTCTGTATTTATGTTCTTTGAATATTTCCAGATTTGCAACTGCTTTCTTATTAATTTATGCAAGTTTTCAGATTTAAAAATTGATCCTTTCTAGCATATTCCTTTCATCTATTCTCACTGTAGTTTTCCTTTTTGTATCGGAATTTTTTACATTAACTTCAGTTTTAGATTTTATAGATTCAAATCTATTCTCTTATCATATGTAGGTTTTCTTTTCTCATATTCAGACTTAACTTTAGCCTTGATAAAAATTCCATGCAATTATCTTCTAATTTTGTTGTTTTTATGTTTTACAGTTATACTTTCACCTATTGCCTATTTAGAATTCATGTGCCATACAGTAAGAGGTTAGAGTCTTAAACTGATCTATTTTCCACATTGTTAACTAATTATAAAATATTCCGCTTACAAGAATCTTATTGCCCACTGATATATGAAGTATCTACCACAGACTAGACTCTTTTTTTAAATTATTTTATTTTTTTAAGTTTATTTATTTATTTATTTGACGCAGGGCTAGATCCCACGAACTATGAGATCATGACCTGAGCCAAGATCAAGAGTTGGACACATATATGCTAACAAACTTGGATGAAAATTTAAAAAATAAATTAAATTAAAATTAAAAAAAAAAAAAGAGGACACATAGCTGACTGAGCCACCCAGAGCCTCTCTTTTTCAAATAACCAAAGCTATTATCTGAAATACTTCGTTATACAGGTTCAAATATCAAAATGATCCTTAAATCTTAAGTCATTAAATAGTATCAAGTCATTACATAATCATTAAGTAATATCAAATAAAATATCGAATCATTAAATAATATCAAACATCAAAATGACCCTTAAGTTCAAACTAAAAAAAACAGACAAAAAAATAAAACTCATCCCTTGTGATGGGGCTTTTTAAAATTACAATTTGACTTAAATTATATATTAACTTAGGAAGAATGGAAACTTGAATAATTAATCTTAACATATAAGTTCCCTTTCTATTCATTCAAATCTTGTATATATTTAAAGTCATACTCATTCTTTTAAAATTAATTATAATACACTCTTGAACTGTTCCCTTTGGAATATCATCATGTCACCTGGATATGAATCACTAGTTTAGAACAAGTAGCTTAAATCATGTAGAACAAGGATCGAGATATCATGTTAATATCATAGTTTTAAAGAACAAAAGGCCCATGATGAAAGCAAATTTTTCACGAAGCAATGTAACAGATTTTAAGTGCTAAATTTTCTTCCCTTAAAATTGTCTATTCATGGGGCACCTGGGTGGCTCAGTCGGTTAAGCGGCCGACTTTGGCTCAGGTCATGATCTCACGGTCCGTGGGTTCGAGCCCCGCGTCGGGCTCTGTGCTGACAGCTCAGAGCCTGGAGCCTGTTTCAGATTCTGTGTCTCCCTCTCTCTGACCCTCCCCCGTTCATGCTCTGTCTCTCTCTGTCTCAAAAATAAATAAATGTTAAAAAAAAATTTTTTTTAAAAATTGTCTATTTGTGCACCCTGGCATACCTGTACGGTAAGCTGAGGAGGATCCTTTTTTTCTGACTTCATTTCTATAACTGCAATGTTAGGTTTCTTTACTCCAGTTTCCGTTTTTCGAGATGATGGAGGAATAGAAGTAGTCACTGTTACAGGGTGTGGCTTGTTTACAATTACTCCAGTGGGTGGCATGGAATCACTATTACTTTGGGTTTGTCCTAAAGAGTTTGGGGAAGAGATGCATCGACCATTTCAGAAATAAAGGGTAAAATCAAATACGTAACCTGGATGTTTATGGCTGAATTCTCATCTAAAAACCGAGTGCTAACTGCAGTCATCTCTCCTTCTATTATTATCACCGTCAACATACTCACCATGGCTTCCCTTCAGCAGTGACTCACATTTACCAGGCACCCATATGTGCCAGACACTTCACATACACTATCTGGCCCTCAAAATAAGCCTAGGAGGTGTTCATGTTTTCCACATTTCACAGTTGAAGAAATAGGTTTAGAAACAACAGAATTGGTCAAAGGTCATACCTGTTTATAAGTGACAGAGCTACGAGTAATATGTAGTGCATTACATCGGATTACTTTTATTCTCAAATCTTCATAGAGCAACCATGGACAGAAATAAAACCAACAATAAAATACTCGTGATTGACTACCAATAAATAGCACATATACCCACTATTTGGTAGTTATCACAGCTGTCAGAAACTTAGCTTTCACTTCAAAAGTTCCACTTATTTCCTACATTTCAAAGTAAAGAGGGACAATACAGTACATTCTTTAGAAGCGTAGACTCTTTATAAAGCCAGACTGACTGGGTTTGAATCCCAGCTCCACTCAAGTTATGTGGCCTTTGACAAATTACTTAATTTCTCTGTGCCTTGGTTCCTTCATCTATAAAACTGGTATATTACCATGGGTTTTACAGGGTAGATTAAATAAATTGGTATATATAAAGTGCTTACGTCTATAGCTGGCACACAGCAAGGATTAGCTACTACATTAACAGAAGGCATGTTTGAACAGACACAGCTACCAAGGTGACATGTCACTAACCCATAATATCATAAATGAAAAATTCCCTCTTATGTTGGAAAATGTCCATATTTAAATCATTCAACAAAATTAAGAAAGAATAGCAAGGACACCAAAAGAAAAAAAACTGCTAACTATATTTTAAGAGTTAGTGTGGGAGCAAAAATGATGTGTTGAATTTTTACAGTCATGAGTCTGAGAGACCTCAGATAGGTAAATAACCAACTATTGGCCTAGGAGACACAACCACACAATTTTTACTTACCACAGCCTAGTTGAAAAGTACATAAAACTTACTTTAAAGTACTTCACCTAACACATGACACTGAACTACTTAGAATGTTTGAATTCTTTAATTATTATGAATATCTAGAACATATCTAAACATTTTATTGCTTTGTTTCATCTATAGCAATGTACTATAAAATATCAAAGGAATGTTTCCTGTGAATGAAACTTTGGTGAGAGCCCATTATTTCAGAGACTGCTATTATACAAAATAAGACACATTCTGAGGCCCTACCCACAGATACAACACATAGATGAAAAGGTAAGGGACTATCACGTCATTTTGAAAGTCCTGCCACTGTTGATAAGAATTTAAAATTTACCCTGTGTATTTTGTTGGGACTTACCTAAAAGAATAGCCATAGGAATTAGGTGACCTTCCAGTGTACCTGAAAGAGTAGGCATTTCTCTGCTTGGGCTGAACAAGTAATGCTGATCACCAGGAGGCAGCATCATAGGAATGGAGTGTTGCGATTTAGAATCCATTTTCACAGGTTTCATTGCATAAAAGTCAGTTTGTGTTCTTATTGACTTTACTTTAGTGCCTATAATAATTATCAATGGCAGATACTTTAAAATATTGTTTGAACATATACTATCCAGCCAGCTAGAAATACAGATCTTTACAGAAAGATCTCCTTCTATATAATAAAGTTACAAGGCTCCCAAATAGAAGTAACATATAAACCAGGGTCTGGCAAAACCTTTTTCTTAAATGGCCAGACAGTAAACATTTTAGTCTCATGAGCCATGCAGTCTCAGCTACATGTCAATTCTGCCACTACAGCATGAAAGCAGTCATAGGCAATGCACAAATAAATGTGTGGCTATTTCCAATACTATTTATAAGAACAGGCAGCTGGGGGTGCCTGGGTGGCTCAGTTGGTTAAGCGTCTGACTTTGGCTCACATCAAGATCTCATGGTTCATGAGTTTTGAGTCCGTGTTGGGCTCTGTGCTGACAGCCTAGAGCGTGGAGCCTGCTTCAGATTCTGTGTCTCTCTCTCTGCCCTTCCCCAGCTGGTGCTCTGTCTCTCTCTCTCAAAAATAAATAAACTTTAAAAAAAAAACAAAAAAAAGAACAGGCAGCTGACTCGCAGGCCATGGTTTCTGAACCAATGAATATAGGTAATAACTTCTTCAACTACTATGACAAGATAGATTCAATGACGAGGAAAAAAATGTTGAGTAAAAGATTCAGAATATTCAGACTGTATTATTTATTTAACCCATTACATATTTTCCCTTATGGGTACAAAAAAGTTAATGATCATATTTGGAATTGGATTTTTTTTCATCTTCTCATTACATCTTTACTCATGACATAATTCTGAATAATCAGCCTTTAACCTTTGAAATTATGTACAGATAATCAAATTATATACCTATTAAAATCTTATAGGAGTCAATATCATTATACACTTTTTCTATTCCTATGTATGAAAATCTATAGACATTAAATCCTGAGTTCTTTTTTTTAAGTTTTTTGGTTTTTTTTGTTTTTTTTTTAGTAATCCCTACACTCATCCTGAGGCTTGAACTCACGACCCTGAAATCATGAGTCCCATGCTGTTCCAACTGAGCCAGCCAGGCACCCCTAAATCCTGATTTCTTAAAAAATTAGAAATTTGTCTGATTTCTACAGAACCTGAGGAAAGTGAAGAAAAGTAAAAGTATAAAGGAAAATAAACTATTTTCTAAATAAACTCCTGACATTACTACCTTTTTTCTTTTAATATGGGAGTAATTTTATGCATCTGGACTGTTAAACATAGATTTATGATCCTAGGAAGAAACATTTTAGTACCATATCTATATTTTTTTCATTCTGTTGTCTAGTATTCATTTATTCAATTAAATGAATATTTTTCTTGAATGTTCATTTAAAATTTTTTCAGCATTTTATATGTTAGGCATTGCCCCAGACACAGGAAATAGAGTAATGAATAAACCAAACGTACTCACTGAGTTTACAGTCTAGTAAGGAAAACAATGGATAAGCAAATAAAAATATAAAATCAGACATTTTCCTAAAGAAGGCATACAGGTGGCCAATAAACACATGAAAAGATGCCAATATCATCAGGGAAATGCAAATCAAAACTAGAACAAGATTATCACCTTACACCTGTGAGATGGCTAAAATAAAAACACAAGAAGTAACAAGTAAATGTGGAGAAAAAGGACCCCTCATGCACTGTTGGTGGGAATGTAAACT
The DNA here is from genome assembly GCF_028018385.1 of Neofelis nebulosa. Taxonomy (NCBI): domain Eukaryota; kingdom Metazoa; phylum Chordata; class Mammalia; order Carnivora; family Felidae; genus Neofelis; species Neofelis nebulosa. The sequence goes on along the minus strand of NC_080788.1, from coordinate 106,447,639 downwards.
GGTACAGCCACTGTGGAAAACAGTATGCAGTTTTCTCAGAAATTTAAAAAATAGAAATACCATATGATCCAATAATTCCACTACTGTATATTTTATCCAAAGAAAACAAAAACACTAATTCAAAAAGATAAATGTACTCCTGTATTTACTGCACCATTATTTACAATAGCCAAGATACAGAAGCAACTCAAGTGTCCATTGATAAACAAGTGGGTAAAAAAGATGTGGGGTGTGGGGTGTGTGTGTGTGTGTGTGTGTGTATGTGTGTGTATATATATATATATATATATATATATATATATATATATATAGTGGAATATTATGCAGCCATAAAAAAGGGATGAGTTTGTGCTATTTGAGAAAACATGGATGGACCTAGAGGGTATTGTTTTTTGTTTTTTTTTTAACGTTTATTTATTTTTGAGACAGAGAGAGACAGAGCATGAATGGGGGAGGGTCAGAGAGAGAGGGAGACACAGAATCTGAAACAGGCTCCAGGCTCTGCACTGTCAGCACAGAGCCCGACGCGGGGCTCGAACTCACAGACGTGAGATCATGACCTGGGCCAAAGTCGGACGCCCAACCGACTGAGCCACCCAGGCGCCCCTAGAGGGTATTGTTTTAAGTGAAATATCTCAGAATGAGAAAGACAAATACCATATGATTTCACTCATAAGCAGAGTCTAAAAACAAACACATAAACAAAAAACAGAATCAGACACATAATAACATAGAGAATACACTGATAGTTTCCAGAGAGGAGGTGGACAGGGGGTTGGACAAAATGAGTGAAGGGGAATGGGAAATACAGTCTTCCAGTAATGGAACAAATAACTCAGGGGAATAAAAGGCAGAACATAAGGAATATAGTCAATGGTACTATCACTGAGATGTAACAGGACAGATGGTAGCTACACTTGTGAACATAGCATAATGTATACACTTGTCAAATCACCATGTTGTACACCTAAAACTAACGTAACATTGTGTGTTAGCTACACTCAGAGAAGAAGAAGAAGAAGAAGAAGAAGAAGAAGAAGAAGAAGAAGAAGAAGAGCAGCAGCAGCATATAAAAAGCAAAAGGAAAAAGGGGCTCCTGGGTGGCTCAGTCGGTTGAGCATCCGACTTCATCTCAGGTCATGATCTCGTGGTTCGTGAGTTTGAGCCCTGCGTCGGGCTCTGTGCTGACAGCTCGGAGCCTGGAGCCTGCTTCAGATTCTGTGTCTCCCTCTCTCTCTGCCCCTCCCCCACTTGCACTCTGTCTCTTTCTGTTTCTCAAAAATAAATAAACATTTAAAAAAATGTAAAGATTTAAAAAAAAGAAAAAGAAAAAAATATATATAACATCAGATTGTGAAAAGTGCAATTATGAAGAACAATAAGGCAGGGCAAGGGTACATAGAGGTACAGGAGATCGATTTTGGATAGGATGGTCAGGGTAGACCTCTCTGAAGAGCTAACATCTCAGAGGGGAGATCCAAAGAACTGCAGGAGTAAGCCATGCACATTTCTGAGGGATAAGCTGTCCAGGTAGAGAAAATAACAGACAGCAAGACCCGCAGATAAGCATGTTTCTACAGGTTCAGTCACTTCTACCATTAAAAGGGTAACTTAATAAAATTATTTTTGGAATTTTAAGTATTTTAAGACTTCAAGTTACTTTTTGCAATGGCTTTCAAAAGCCCAAATATAAGTTAATAGCAAAGTCCCAATAAAGAAGAGGAAATAGGGTAAATATCATCCATAAGCTATATGCTTTACTAAATAACACCAGTAGGATTTCTAGATAAACTGACACCCTATATATGATCACCTAACCTTTAGAAATGAAAGGAACAGAAAACTAAAGCAAAGCCACAGCTCCAACTTCCAGAAAGGGTAAGAAACAAAACTGAGCTGGTATCCACTAGTTATCATACTGCATATTGTTGAAGTCGCTTACTGGCTGCTAAAGTACAAGCTGAGGCACTTCAAAATGTAACCAAAGTCAACAGACTCAATGTTTAATGAAGAGTTATGTTTAAATACACTAGTGAAATGGCAGATGTGAGTCAAAACATACAGTAGTAAGTGAATTTTTTTTAAGTTTATTTATTGTGAGACAGAAAGAGAGTTAGTGTATGAAAAGAGGCGGCAAAAGAGAGAAAGAGAAAGAGAGAGAGAGAGAGAGAGAGAGAGAGAGAGAGAGAGAGAGAATCCAAGCAGTCTCCGCTCCGTCAGTGCAGCACAGAGCCCAACATAGGGTGTGATCCCACAAACCACGAGATCATGACCTCAGTGGAAATCAAGAGTCAGATACTTAACTGACTGAGCCATCGAGGCACCTTTGAAGTTCTTTTTGGTGGTATACAAAAGTACTAAAACCTTTTTTTTCACCTTTACTACCTAAAGTTCTTTGAGAATAAAGAAAACTGCAAAAATGCCGATAAGCACTTTTATGATAATAGACAGCTGCTATTCTTCTTTCAGAAAGAACGGGATAGAACAATGCCTTCAAGGAAATGTCTACTTTCCCTAGATTATAATTTAAATTGTTCAAGACATCATCCCATAAATGCAAATTTTATCATGCTTTATATGAAGCTACCACTTAATCCTGTCTTGTCCCACTTACTCCTATCTTGTGACTTGAATCTGATCTACATTTTTTCCCACTTATTTGTATTTTATGCCTTGAACTGGTCTATTTCTTCTTACTCTCTTAGAAGGAATTGTTTTCCATCCCTAAGCATTATATAATTTGAACTGTATTTAGGAATGATAAAAAAAGAAAAAACTAACTTTACGTATTAAACTGATAAAATAAAAAATGAAGTTTACCACAAAAAAATGAGGTTCCTTACCTTTAACTTGTTCTATTACTTTTGGTCTCTGGGGTTTGGACTTAGGAGATGGAGAATTAAATCGGAGATACGGTCCTTTTTTAAGAGTGCTGCGATGGCCCTGATAAATTGGTTTTCCATAAATTTGAAACATATAATCCTCATCTTGTATCACTGTGGTTGCTTTTAAAAATCCCTAAGTACACAAAGTTATTCGACTCACCAAAAAAATGGTTATCAAACACATCTCATTTTTCTAAAGCTTTCTTTTGTCACTTTCGTATTATAATAAGAATGACCAGGTCAGAAAAGTCCTCTACTTTAAATGGCTCTTAAATTCTGTGTATAGTTTTCACACTACAGCTTTAACATTTCAGGGTTTTCAAAGGCATAAAAATTAAGTATAAAAACCATCCACTCAAAAATCATAAAGGTTCTTATACTACTAAGCATATTTTCAGCACCAAAAACTAAGGTTTAAATACATTTTATATAAGTATAAATATATACATTCAATCACAATAAGATAACATAAATCATGTCTTTAAGTGATTTTCTACATTCCTAATCCTGTCTTCAATCATAATCTAAATGCCACAATAAGGTAGCATTTACTAAATTAGATCTACTAGGTGCTAAGCATTGAATTAGATGCCTTATTAATGTGCCCAACAATCCATGTTTGGCATTAAGAAAGTTACAGCCTAATTACAGCAGCCAAAAACGTTCCCTCTGTAGCACTGAATATCATACCTCACAACCACTAGGCACTAGACATATTTGTTAAACTGAAAAATAAACAAAAAATATGTATATTCATATAAATACATACAAAGATGAAACCTAATTTTTAGTACCACAAACTAGAGAATCTAATGTTTGGACCAGACGATCTCTAGATATACCTGCTATAACTAAAGTACTATGATTCTAAGTGTGAGATCTAAGAAGGAGGGAACTATGTATTTTGTGCACTGCTTTTCCACATTATGAATATCCAAAATCTAAATATCAATAGTTTAAAGATAGTTTACATTTATATAGTCTTTCATATTTTTAGTTGCATTTTAATATTTGCTTTATTATTTATAGCTTAAAGGAAATGATCAATTATAATGCAATATTCATGTCACAAAATCAGAGTAGGATCTTACTTCTTTTCTCTCTTTCTGTAAGTTTGAAGCAGGAATGTTCCTCATGAGTGGATTTCTAAAATGCTCCTCTTTTTGTTTCTGAGAATGTTTTCTTTGAATTATAGAATTGTTTGCCGTTTTGTCTTGTATGTTAGTTTTAACATCTTTACTCATATTCTGAACTTTCTTGGTCCTTTGATTCTTCTGATCAAATCTCTTTTGTTCATAATCTTTTCTTGACAGTTCATCCTTAACATAACCAAAATTCAAATTACTTAAAATCTATCCAAGAAGTGGTTTCACATCTAAAGTATTAGAATTTATTTTCTATTATAAAAATATAATTTAGCAGATTTAAATGCTTTATAAATTAATTATATTGCCTTATATATGAATAAAAACTCTCTGGAAGAATAAGGAAAACCAAAAAGACTGGTGCCTTATGGAGCGGGGGGATGAGAAATAGATGAGGTACAAGAGTAGGAAGGCAGCTTTTCATTACAAATCTTACATTTTTTGATGTTTGAACCATAGGACTATAGTAAATGTTCAAAGAGTTAAATTTAAAAAATAAACTTCAAAAAAGTAAACAACTTCGTAATACAACTCTGAAATAAGTATTTATAAACTAAAATCACTTGAAGATTTGAACATACTTTGTAATGAATTCACAGTATTAGTATAACATACATTGCTAGCTGTCTACACAGCTAAAACTAATCTCCTAATCTTCTATTAGTTCAATTTTTTTTTGTGCATCATATAGATAATATCATTTCTTCATAACATTAGAGATATACATTCTTAAACAACAAACTTTATAAATACGTTTTAGCATTTATTGCTGTGGAAACCGAACTGACACTTCATCTTGCTACCATTGTGAGTAAGCATATACACACATCTTACAGTCAGAAAAAAACACTTTGCACCCCAAGATGAAAATAACAGGATTACCTTGTCTACTTATGCCCCCTCAGATATTTAAAATTTTTAAAATTTCCTTTAAATTACTTAGCCTCTAATGAAAACAAGCTCTGCTTGATTTTTGCAGTGCTAATGTCTGAAAATACACTGTGAGCTTTGGGAGGTGAGAAAGTAGGGCCTTTTTCATCTGGAACTGACTCCTGTAAACTTAGAAACCTAAGAAATCTTGTGTAGTATTTTCCCTTTAAATAACTTTGGTGTTTTTACTTTGTCAAGTCAATGCTTCTACATCTGCGGTCTCGAAATGTTTTTGTAAGTATACTTTTTTATTTCTAAATGCTTTTGCTAAATTTTCTTTCAAATTGCTCATATTTTCGTGATTGTCCAACAATTTTCCAGATAAGAGCTATATAATTTACGAGAAAAAGCACTTGCTAATAAGTAAAATGAGACTCATTACTAAGTAAAGAGTAACAATGAAATTAAAAATTATAAGCAGACTTATATATAAGGAATATTTTGAGAGTAAGTATGATACTTGGAAATTATCTGAGAATTCACCTAATTCTGTTTTTTCCAAAACCTACCTGAATTTCTGCAGAAATAGTCTTAATCCACTCATCTACTGTCTTTCTGATGCGGATCTTCTCTAACATCTCTCTATAAAAGAGAAAAAATAATGGTCTTTTTATTAATTTTTTTTTCAACGTTTTTTATTTATTTTTGGGACAGAGAGAGACAGAGCATGAACGGGGGAGGGGCAGAGAGAGAGGGAGACACAGAATCGGAAACAGGCTCCAGGCTCCGAGCCATCAGCCCAGAGCCTGACGCGGGGCTCGAACTCACGGACCGCGAGATCGTGACCTGGCTGAAGTCGGACGCTTAACCGACTGCGCCACCCAGGCGCCCAAAATAATGGTCTTAAATTAGCATTTAATATTCTAAGAATAGAGCCGAGATCAGATCTCTTATCTAGTTTTGAATCTACTGTGTAGCCCAATAGGCTTCATTTGAAAAAAAAAAAAAAAGCAACGTTATTAGTTTTCACCAAATGTTTGAAGGATGCTTGAATAGGTCCCAAAAGATATATACCAAAGAAAGAAAAAAAAGGGAAAATTTCACATCTGTAAAAATTAATAGCAACAGCTAGATATCTAAATACCAACTTTATAATGAGTCCACATCATCAAAGGAAATAAAGAACCTTTTCAAAACACTGAAACACATTAAGCAAAATGAAATGCATAGAAAAAACTTAAGAAAGCCTAACAACTGGCAGTTTCACAAATAATCTTGGGATGCCAACACCCTGTCTTACCTGTTAGTAGATAGAGCATTGATAAATGAATACATGGCAGCTCCATCCTTTGCACGAATAATAGCTTCCAGGTTTTCTTCAAGGACTTTTTTATTGTTTTGTACTCCTCTCAAAATCTTCTCAGCATCTTTCAAGACAGATCTGTTATTGGTTGTTTGAAGCTTAATGGAATTCTGTGGAAGATCAGCAAGTCTTGACATAATCAGAGACTCTTTTGGCTTAAAGGAAAAAGGCAAACATGTTACCATATAAAGTTCATACTAATTATTTTAATGCAAGCAAGAGCTCTTGCTATAGTTGGGGCCATACACTATGCCAATACAGTCTAAGGACTCCATGTGTCAAACTCAAGAGCTATAAAACAAGTACTTGGCATAAGTAACTACACTTATGTTTAGCATTTCATAATATCTATTTGTTGAGCCACTATATTGTACTCCTGAAACTAATATAATATTGAATGTCAACTATACTGTAATTAAAAATTAAAATTAAAAAATAAAATTGGTAATTAAGGTTTCTTTCCATTTGGAAGTATTAATGTGAATGTTAAGTGAAATAGGGCTGGTAAGTCTATAGAAGTGCTGGGCAGTCCAGTGGCCAATAAAAGTTGTATCTGGGAAAGAAAGCAAAAACAAAGTAAGAGCAAGTTGGCACTAGGTAAGCATGCCAGACACTTTGGACCAGAAAAACAAAGGTCATTCACAGTTCTCTTTCTCCCTTTTGCCCTCTCCAACAGAAGGTGGAAAGCTAGCAGTGGCCATGTAGCATTCCTGGCAAAGGGCTATAAGTAGACATCACTTAGGGCTTCTGGAAAAGTTTTGTAAAGAGAAAAGCCGGGGCTGGCCTATCTTTTTCAGTGCCTTGTCTTCATCCTTCTGCTTGCTTTCTGTACTGATAACTTTTATATTTCTTCATAATTTTTACCTTTCTATTCCTCATCAATTTTAATATCTTGTTCCCACTTTACCTGGACTGTGCCATTTGTTTCTTTCCTCTTTTGGCCAGGATCATGAAGAAAATCATCAGACCTCTGCACAGTCAATTTAGCTGCTCCTAGTTCTTCACAGGAAGGAAATCTTTGAGAGGAGAGAGTGTCAATGCTATGAAAGATTTAAAAATAGAGTTTCCTAAATTGTCATAAATTCAGCAAACATTTGAAGACATAAATCTTTGATGCATTCTTAGTTATACAGTTCCATTAAATGGTAAATGGTGTTCCATTAAATAGTAAAATGAAATTAATCAGTCAAGTGATTAAACATATGAAACACAGAAAATCACAAGACACAAAATTACTCAGACCAGACTGGTTTAATAGGAAAAGAGCAGCAGGGTAGAGTACAAACCTCTAAAAGACCACTCCTCCATAAAAGCAAAGAGAACACAGACAAAAATGGTCAAAATCAGCTTTTTCAGAACTATGGGAATTAAACAAAGGCTTGCAACAACTCAAGGAACATTTCATCAAGAAAACGGCTGACTCTCGGTAAGAACAGCAAGTTTTATGGCATTTTTTATGGCATTTATGCTTCATTCTAAGACCCTTTCCTTAACTCTGTGGTAGCCTTGAAAATCAGCTTTATCACCCCTCTAGCTGTGAAAAACAACAGCCTAACCACCACTCAAAAGGGCAGAACAGGTTTGGAGCTCCTCAAAAAGTGCCATTCACAGGATTTCTCTTTATTTTCCCAGACTCAGAGCTAGTTCAATGAGAAGCCCTAATGCCAGGTCAATTTTTGAAAATAGTAGCAACTGTTTAACATCTTAGCTGCCCAAGGTGGCTATAGCAGTTGAGGTAAACAAGGAATGCCAATAGACTAAAACTCGGGGGTATAGGGTATCTATGGTGGAGCTTTGAAAAGCCCTAACTGGGGATCCAGAAGGCCATGTGCATATATAGGCCTCCATGAATGCCCAAGCACGCTCTGAGAAAAGCCTAATCTCTTATGTCAGGCTGACCTTGAGACTCTGTGCCAGAGCACTGAAGGTGTGCCCCAATACCACATGTATGCATTCACACATGTTGTGTATCCATGCGTGTGTGCATGTGTGTACACATACACGCACACACACACAGAGCCCCTTGATACTCAGAGGGAGACTTACAGGTTCAAGGTAGTTAAGGAAGTCTCTTTCTAATCATTAGCAGACTTAGCTCACCAAATAGAGAACCACCACACATGACAAAGACCACAAGCTTTACAGAACTCGTCACTAAACAAACTGCAATAAAAACAGCAACAACAATTGCTAGGGGATGGAAGAATCTGATTTTCAGAGTTGCCACACTGTATTATTTGAAATGTCCAATTTTCAACAAAAAGTTATGAGACACACAAAGAAACAAAAAAGTATAGTTCGTACACAGGAAAAAACATAGTTAACAGAAACTGTTCTTGAGAAATCCCAAATATTGGACTTCCTAGGCAAGGACTATATATTAGCTATTACTAAAGGAAAATTATATTCAAAGAATTAAAGGGAAGTATAAGAATGAAATCTTACCAAATAAAGAATATCAATAAAGAGATAGAAACTATTTTAAACAAAGAAATAAAAACCTAAACAGAAATTCTGGAGTTGAAAAATACAAAAACTAAAATGTAAAATTCACTAGAGGGACCAAACAGCATATTTGTTTGAGTAGGCATAAAAAGAATTAGTGAACCTGAAGATAGGCAGAGATTATCCAATCTAAGAAACAGGGGGGGGAGAAAAAGAACGAAGAAAAATTAAGAGCCTCAGATATCTATGAGATACTATCAAGCATACCAACAAACAACATAGTCCTAAGAGAAGAGAAAGGTTATGTGTACTATTTAACTCTGTAAAGAAATAATGACAAAAAAAACCCAAATTTAATAAATATTAATCCATTCATCCAAGAAGCTCAAGAAACTTCACATAAGATAAACTCAAAGAGATCCACACCAAGATACATCAGAGTCAAACTGTCACATGCCTAAGACAGAGGGAGAATCTTGAAAGCAGAAAGAGAAAAATAACTCATCATATACAGAGGTTCTTCAATAAGATTAACAGCTGACTTTGTATCAGAAACCACTGCAGTCCAGAAGGCAGAGTTGACATATTCAAAGCACTGAAAGAAAAAGAATGTCAAGCAAAAGTTCTATATCTAGCAAAACTACCCTTCAATAGTAAAGGAGAAATAAACACATAGATCAATGGAATAGAATGGAGAGCCCAGAAATAAGCCCATACTTTTATATAGTCAATTAATCTATGATAAAAGAGGTAAGAATATACAAATGGGGGAGAAGACACTTTCTTTAATAAACAGTGCTGGAAAAACTGGACAGCTGCATGCAAAAAACAGAAAAAAGAAACTGCACCACTTTCTTATACCATGCACAAAAATAAACTCAAAATGTATTAAAGACCTAAACATGAGACCTAACACCATAAAACTCCTAAAAGAAAACATTGGCAGTAATATGGTTGATGTTGACCTTAGCAACATTTTTCTAGGTATGTCTCCTTAGGCAAGGGAAACAAAAACAAAAATAAACTATTGGGGCTACACTAAAATAAAAAACTTCTGCACAGTGAAGGAAACCATCAACTAAATGAAAAGGCAACCTACTGGATAGGAGAAGATATTTGCAAATGATATATCTGGTAAGTGGCTAATATCCAAAATATGTAAATAATCTATATAACTCAACACCAAAAAAACAATCTGACTAAAAAAATAAGCAGAAGACCTGAACAGACACTTTTCCAAGGAACACATACATATAGCCAACAAACACATGAAAAGATGCTCAACATTGCTAATCATCATGAAAATGCAAACCAAAATGAGATTATTACCTTACACCAGTCAAAATGGTGAGTATCAAAAAGATAAGAAATAAAAAGTATTGGCAAGGACATGGAGAAAAAGAAACGCTTGTACACTGTTAGTGGGAATGTAAATTGGTACAATCACTGTGGAAAACAATATGAAGGTTCCTTAAAAAATTAAAAGTAGAAATACCATATAGTCCAGTAATTCCACTACTGGTATTTACCAAAAGGAAAAACAACAATAACAACTCTAATTCAAAAAGATATATGTACCCCTGTGTTTACTACAGTGCATAATACCCAAGATATGGAAGCAACCTAAGTGTCCATCGACAGATGAATGCATAAAGAAGATGGAATATTAGAATATTGCTCAGCCATAAAAAAGAATGAGATCTTGCCATTTGCAACAACGTGGGTGGACCTAGAAGGTATTCTTTTAAATGAAGTAAGTCAGAGAAAGACAAATACCATATGATTTCATTTGTATGTGGAATCTAAAAAACAAATAAACAAAGAAGAAACAAACCCATCAATACAGGGAACACACTGGTGGTTGCCAGACGGGAGGGAGCCAGGGGAATGGGCAAAAAGGTGTAAAAGGGAGGGAAATGTACAGGCTTTCAATTATGGAATTACTAAGTCAGGGAGATGAAAGGTACAGCTTGGGGAATATTATAATATTACAATAGTATTGTAGTAGCACTGTATGACAGACCATAGTTACCCTTGTGGTTAGCACAGCATAACATACAGAGCTGCTGAATCACTATGCTGTATACCAAAAATTAATGTAATATTGTATGTCAACCGTACTGAAAAAAAGTAAAGGATAAATTAAGACATTCCTAGGTAAACAAAACAGAGAATTCATCACTAGCAGATTTCCCTTTAGTATTTAGGACCTACTAAAGAGAGTCTCTCAGGGTCAAATAAAAGGACACTAGAAACTAAGTCAAATACATATGAAGAAATAAAGAGTACTGGTAAAAGTTAACTATATAGGTAAATGTAAAAACAATATAAAATGAATTTTTGTTCCTAACTTTTTTTCTATCTTATTTCAACAACTGTATAAAGCAATAATTATAAAGCTTTATAGACGGGTTTATAATGTATAAAGATGTACTATGTATTACAACAGCAGCAGAAAAAAAAGAGGAAGGGAAGGAGTTATACTGGAACAAAGCTTTTGAATCCTATTGAAATTAAATTGTGGGTACTGATCCAAACTAGATTGTTTTAAATTAAGATGTTAATTGTAATCCCTGGGGCAATCACTCAGAAAACAACTCAAAATGTATAGTGAAAGAAACAAGAGAATAACATTAGTATCTATTTTATATAAAGGAGGCAATAGAGAGAAATAGTAGAATAAAATAAAAAGACCTAGGACATATAGAAAACACATAGCAACAAGGCAGACATAAATCTTTTATCAGTAATTACATCAAAAGCAAATGGCCTAAAACTGTACACTGTCTTCACATGAAAATACTAAAAATGTGGCTGTTTATTACTATAGTTTCCATGATACTCAAGATAAACAAAATTATCATGACCTAGATTTACTTGATTTTTTAAAAACTATTATGTAAAATTTCAGACAGACACAAAAGTACAAAGAATAGTATGATGAGCTCCATATATCCCTATCTACATTAACCATTCACTCATGGCTATCCTCATTTCATCCATACTCCCAATCCAGTTTCCTCTACCCCACAATGGATTATTTTTGAAGCAAATCTCAAATATCATTTCATCAGAAATAAATAATCTGCATTCATTAGAAATTAATCTGGGGGTAGGGGCACCTGGGTGGCTCGGTTGGTTAAGTGTCTGACTTTGGCTCAAGTCATGATCTCACAGTTCGTGAGTTCGAGCCTCCCGTTGGGCTCTGTGCTGACAGCTCGGAGCCTGGAGCCTGCTTCGGATTCTGTGACTCCCTCTCTCTGCCCCTCCCCTGCTCACACTCTGTCTCTGTCTCTCAAAAATAAACAAACATTAAAAAAAAAAAAAAACATTTAAAAAAAAAAAAGAATTCTGGGGGCGCCTGGATGGCTCAGTCGGTTAAGTGTCCTACTTTGGCTCAGGTCATGATCTCACAGTTCTTGAGTTTAAGCCCAGTCAGGCTCTATGCTGACAGCTGAGCCTGCTTCAGATTCTGTGTCTCCCTCTCTCTCTGTACTTCCCCTGCTTGTGTGTGCTTGCTCTCTCTCTCTCCCCCTCTCTCTCTCTCTCTCTCTCTCTGTCAAAAATAAATAAATAAACATTAAAAAAAATAATCTGCATTTTGAGAAAATTAGATACATTCATTTTATACCTATAGTATAGAAAAGGGCTAGATATGATAGCAGCAGAAAATCGTAAATCTAAGATTACTTTTAAAAGCAATGCTATACAACGGGGCACCTGGGTGGTTCAGTCAGTTAGGCGTCCAGCTTCGGCCCAGGTCATGATCTCCAGGTTCGTGGGTTCGAGCCCTGTGTCGGGCTCCGTACTGACAGCTCAGAGCCTGGAGCCCACTTAGGATTCTGTGTCTCCCTCTCTCTCTCTCTCTCTGCCCCTCCCCGACTTGTGCTTGTTCGCTCTCTCTCTCTCTCTCAAAAATAAATAAACATTAAAAAAAATTAAAAGCAATGCTATACATTTTTCAAAATTCCTAAAGACATTTTAGAAATAAAGTTCTTTTCAATATAGTTTTTATTCTAATGTCTTGTTTACCTGTCTCTGCTCTCAGGATTCCATTCTGTTTTTGACCTATTTAGTAAGGTTTTATCTGAAGATTCACTTTTTCTTGTCGAAGAATCATGGTTATTCAAAATCTGTTCCAATAGTCTTACATTTCCTACAATAAGAGAAATACAGTATTATATTTAAAGTACTAATTCATTTTTTTTTTATATAAGAGCTCACATATGTTTGTAGGCTTTAAATACACTCATCAAGTCAAACCAAAAATTTATAACTCATGAAAACTACACTGTTTAAAATTCAGGCCTGAATTTATTTCTATCACAGAAAAAAGGAATTTGAATGAGACATATCATCATCACAAAGCCCAGTAAATTGTAAGATTTTTATCAAGAGTTAAAGGGAGATTTGACTGCTTTAAAAAAATTTTTTTAATGTTTATTTATTTTTGGGAGACAGAGACAGAGTATGAGTAGGGTAGGGGCAGAGAGAGAGGAGGACACAGAATCCGAAGCAGGCACGCTCTGATCTGTCAGCTGAGCCTGACATGGGGCTCAAACTCACTAGCCGTGAGATCATGACCTGAGCCAAAGTCGGACACTTAACGGACAGAGCCACCCAGGCACATCTTTGACTGTTTCTTTACAGCAACTGTTAGTTGAATCTCTCCGTTAGTCTCATCTTTAATGAGACTACATAACAACTTTTATCTTTGGGTAAAGCTGGTTTAGCAAAGATTTTAGTATCTTTAAAACTCTTTAAATGCATCCAAGACAAGGCTTGAATGCATTTAAGTGATTCCCAGAATAAAAGCTTATATTTAACATTTTCACTTACTTTTACTAGAAGGGCTTTATTTTAAGGGTCTGTAACAAATTATTATTTCAGGTCACTTATAAAAGTTCTTGTCTGGGGTGACTAATGGCTCAGTCAGTTAAGCGTCCAACTCAATTTTGGCCCAGGTCATGATGTCATGGTTCCTGAGATGGAGCCTGGCATCAGGCCCCATGCTGTCAGCAGAGCCTGCGTAGGATTCTCTCATTCCCTCTCTCTCTGCCCTCCCCCCACCCACCACTCGTGCTGTCTCTCTCTCTGTCTCTCAAAATAGATAACCTTTTAAAAAAATAATAAAATAAATAAAAGTTCTTGTTTGCTATTAAATAGTTAGTACCTTAACACTTTTTCCAACTGAACACAGTAATAAATGTAAATTTCTCTGAGTTTCACTACTGAAATTCACACCTAACAATATAAGAAAACATGCTCTGATGATCAGCCTTACCTTTAGTAAAGTATCATTTTTATTAATAATAAAACTTATTCATTAAAGGCTTAAGTAAAAACCTGTTGAAAATAATCAGAATAATTATAAACATGTATCTCCAACTCCTTCTACAAAGAATCTAAAGAAGCTTGATTTGCCCAGTAAGTATCATTTAAAGAGAAATACTGAAAATAGAATTCCTACTATCATCACTACTTGGTGCATAAGAGAATTATAAAATCAGGGGTGTGGAAATCTGTTTCTAATTTGAGGTAGGTCTAGATAAAGTAGCGGATGCTAGTCATGATTGTTTTATTACCTGAATGACCTACTGTCTCCATATTTTCTTTTTCTTCCATGGGATTTCCCCTCTTTGAGATCTTATCATCCTTTGAAACCGGTATAGGAGCAAACCTTCGAGGTGCTGGTGTCTCCAATGGAGATTTCTGTTTATCAAAACCCGTATCTTCAACCTCTCTAGAAGGTGCTTTAAAAGAAAATAAAGGAAATAAATTCAATTTATTTTAAAAAGAACAACAATTTTGTAGAGTGTTACTCTTCCCCATATTTTAAAAATAAAGCAAATTATATAGGATATACAAATTATAAGTAAATAGAAATAACTCCATCCTCACTAGAAATCAAAAGAAATAAAGGCTATAAACATTTTACACTTACAGCTAATAAACAAAAAAAATAAAAAACAATATGACAACATGCAGTACTATTTAAGCTGTAGTGAAATGGCATAGCCAGACACTGCTCCTGGCATGAAAACTAATAAAACCATCTGGCACTAAGTATAGGAAGTCTTGAAGTTTTTATACACTTTGATCTAGTAATCTTACTCTTGGGAATTTATCCTGAGGACACAACCTAAAAGAATGACATTACATATATGATGACTTCATCACAGTATTATTTATAAGGAAAAAACTCTAAAATCTGCCTGAATGTCCAATAACTGTTAAGGAAATTGTGTTTACAATAAACTATCCTTTCATCATTAAAAATTAATATTATGAAGATGATTATGTAAAACATGGGAAATACTTTTGATATGCTAGTAAAAAGCAGTACAAAATTATATTTATGCTACAACTGCAGTACATAAAAATAATGTACGCCCAAGAAAAAGTATTGAAAAATAAAAAGTTTGGGCACCTGGGTGGCTCAGTCAGTTCAGCATATAATACCTCTTAATTTCTGCTCAGGTCATGATCCCAGAGTTGTGGGACCAAGCCCCGAGTCAGCTCCCGCTGAGTGTGCAGCCTACTTAAGATTGTCTCTCTCCCCCTTTGTCCCTTTCCCCTATTCATGCTCTTTCTCTCTCTAAAAAAAAAAATAAAATAAATAATAATAATAATAATAATAAGTAAAGACGCCTGGGTAGCTCTGTTGGTTAAACATCTGACTTTGGCTGGGATCATGATCTCCCAATCCGGTCTGAGTTAGAGCTCCACATCGGGCTCTGTGCTGACAGCTCAGAGTCTGGAGCCTGTTTTGGATTCTGTCTCCCTCTTCCTCTGCCCTTCCCCCACTCATGCTTGCTCTCTCTCTCTCTCTCTCTCTCAAAAATAAACATTTAAAAAAATTGAAAAAAATAAGTATATAAAATAAGTTAAAAATGTTAAAAAATAAAAATAGAAAGTTTAAGTTTACATTTACTCATTTTTTAAATTTTCTTTTACTGTCATTAAAATATACAAAGAAAGACAACCAATAAAACATGCATTTTTCCTTTAAAACTCAAGTCTAGGGGTGCCTGGGTGGTTCAGTCAGTTAAGCGTCTGACTTCGGCTCAGGTCACGATCTCACAGTTCATGAGTTAGAGCCCCGCGTCGGGCTCTGTGCTGACAGCTCAGAGCCTGGAGCCTGCTTCACATTCTGTGTCTCCCTCTATCTCTGCCCCTTCCCTGCTCATGCTGTGTCTCTCTCTGTCTCAAAAAAAATAAATAAATAAACATTAAAAAAAATAATAAAACTCAAGTCTAAAAAGCAAAATTATGAGCAAGTAATTCTCCAGAACGGAGAATGAAATGTCCACTTCTTTTGAAAGCATGTAGCTGGTTCATACTGAAACCTGAGTTCTGGCCAAATAGACAAACTCACCCTCAAGTCAGGTGACCAGAAGCAGGCAAGTCATAACCTTTCTGTGCTTCATCTTCCTCACTTCACAACTTAAAAATTGATTCATACTACTTTCACAACAGTTTTGTAAGGACCACTCATTTGTGGAAAAATATAGAGCAGCTTACAAGTCTAAGGAGTCTTTAATGCGCCTATAATACAACAATAGTCTAACGTATCAAATGTTGAGGATATTGTACTACATGGATCTGTGTATCATAAAAGGGATAGCCCTTGATTTCCATTAATTCATTATTCAAATATCAATAATTTAGAAACATATTTATTCACTTATTTTAAATTCCAGAGCTTTAATACAAATTGGTTATGCATTCCTTTGTTGTTACTATAAACAAAGATTTTTTAAATTCTATTACTGTGAAAATAATTAGAAATAGCTTATTATTGTAGTAAGGTGGTTTCTCTCCTGAAAGAATCAATAAAAAGAGTAAATATGCAGTTAGGGAATTGGAAAATTGATTACAAGCATTTGTGATACTAGACAAATGAATTTTTCTCAACTTGTAAGTGCTTCTGACAATTTATGAAGGTTATTAATTAAAACCATACAGTAGGACATGACCCCTAATTTGACTGAACAAGTTCTCAAATGACAAAAAAATTAACTCACAAGAACTAATTTTGTAGAATGAAGACTTAGTCTTCCACCACCTAGTAAACAAGTTTTTGGCTGCCATTCTATAAAGAAAATTCATAGCTAATATGTTTTATTCACAGAGAACTACATATTTTTACCTTGTCTGGAAGCAAATGTGTTATGTGAAGACAGATTACTGCTACCAAGATCAGAATAGTCTGGTTGTACAGAATACTTTTCCATCACTCTGGAAGAAGGCATACTAACAGGCTGAAAACTACTGGTCTTGAGCGCAGCACTAATGAAATGAGTCTAGGAGACATAAAATTATTTGATCAATTTCAAATACCATTTAAAACAGCTAGATGACAGACTACATTAAAACTTACTAGAGGACTTGAAAAAATGTATTAGATTTAATAAGCAATAAAAATACATATATTACATGCAGTTACGCACTGCAGCAGTGATGTCACTGGGTTAAGCCTGGCTCTGTGGTGTGACCTTATTCATTTTATTTAATCATTCTAAACTTCAGTTTCCTCCTTTCTACTTCTGAGATGGCTCAGGAGCCACTGAGGCATGCTAGGAGATGACCAAAAGGAAGGAGCCCTAGACCTCTACTTCAGCCAGAGAATTTCAAACCAAAATATCTCATCTTTTATATCCTGCATGATTTTGTTTGAAGGATTAAAAAACATTGCTAGTAGGCACTCAAATTAGCAGCAGCAACAATAACATATGCATTTAAATATAAACAGGAACTACAAGGACAGCTGTTTTCAGTACTATTTATTAAAATACCTGGAATGTGTATGTATCTTACCTAATAAAACTAATTTCAAAAGAGGGTCTCATACCAGGTAAAGGAAAACCTAACAACACTTACAGTTTTACAGAATTCTTAAAAATGTGTAGACATCTCTCTACGTAAAACATATGGGACAGACTCAACAAATTTCATTTCATGAAGCATTTATCGAATTACTAATGTACCTAGTATGTCACTAAAACTTCAACTTTCTCTGTAATTAGAAGCTTTATAAATAAGATGTCTGAATTAGAAAAGATCCCATTCTTCCAAATTAAATGCAGAAGCAATTTATTATTTATGGAAGACTAGATAAATGGCAGACAGGCATATAATGAAGACAAGTAGGACCCTTTCCTTAAGAAATCAATGTGCTTTTCAAATCTGTCATCTCATTTTACCCTGAACAAAAAAATAAATAAATAAAAGGTTTTTCTGAGTAAAGAAATCAAGGCTCAGAGAAGTGCAGTTATTTGCAGACTGAAGACCAGTCTTCTAATAGACCCACTCCTAGCTTCTCATGAGACACCATGCTGCACACACAATCTTAGTTGTGCATGTAGTACTTACTAAAACCTTACTTTGTATGGCCATAACCACTCCACTGAAAATACAATCTTCAACTACATGGAAAGCTCAAGCCAAGTTCTATTAAGAAGTTTTGAAAATTATAGCAGATTAGTGTTTACTCTGTGTTAACATACTGAGTTATAAAAAACTTATTTTTCTGTATTCTTCTGAATGTGATATTTTAATTTTTTTAAGTGTTAAACTTACACATTAATTAGACAAAAATAAAAGTAAATTAAAACCAATGCATTTATAGTGCAGGTCATTCATTCACTTAAAGAAAATGTGTGTGTATATATATAGCCCCTGAGTGTGGGGTACTATCCCAGGACTTAGAAATTCAAAAATAAATAAGAAACTGTACTATCAGCTCCTTGTGAGGATAACTCTTCTTTTTATAATATCCCCATGCCTCATATTCAAAAGGCAATTAAATATGTTCATTCTTTTAATTAATTAAATGCAGAAGCAATGTGTATACTGGCTGGTTACTCATCAGAATCATTACAGAACTTCCTATTCCCAGGTCCCATCTCAGACCTACTGTCTCAATCCCTGAGAGGTACAAGCATGTGTATTTTTATAAAGCATCTCAAGTGATTCTGATGCACATTCTCAAGCTAACAACCACTGATGTAAACAAGTCATGGCAATCTAATATTAGCATTGTAAAAATGGTATGAACAGAAATACCACAAAAGAAGGAAAAGCCAACTCTAAGGAAGTGTCTTACAGAACTAATGATACTTGAACTTGAATGTGCAGAGAAGTCTCCACATGGAGAGGAAGAGTGATAATAAACAAATCATTATTTAAGAACTAAAGCTGCAACAATCTAATGAGCTATTATTGCAATTATCAAGAAATATCAGTTTAGGGACGCAAGTGATAAAAAACCATGAGATGTGTGCTGGCTTTATTATAGATACCTGAATATCTATTTGTTGCTGTTGTAATTTTTCAAGATGCCTAATGTGCTGTTCCATAAAAACATTCATTTGCTTTTCATGATCATGACAATGTAATTTCTCGTGTTTATTCTGAATACTTGTTTGTTGCTCTGTAACACGCTGTAACTGTTTATCAGTCTCCTGTAACTTATTGAGTAATTCTGTAACAGAATTGACTTTTGCTTCCAAATCACTCTGTACCTAAAATAACAAAATATCAAAGGATATAAAAAATACGATCAGTTACTAGAAATGTTGTTTAAAGTGATTTCTAATAAAAATGATCAAACCGGATTTTTACTCTCTAAATCTCTGATGATTTTATACCTTTATTTTTAGAATCACAGAAATAAAAGGCAAAAGATAGCTATTCTGAAGTAGATCTTTTTTCTCATTAATAAAATAACACATTTGCAACAAAAGAATTTTTATAATTCCAGAAATGAAATAGTAATTAAAAAGAAGCAAATAACACAACAAATTAGCTTTAGAAACTTCACTCATCTCAGACTGAATTAGGTCAGCAGCCTGGAATCCTAGTCTTAGATCAGCCACCTATTAGCCCGGGGACCCGTGCCACTCTGTTTCTCAGTTTTCCCATTTGCAAACTGAGGCGGGTGGCACAGACAATCTAGGGGTGCCTTTCCAAAATAAGGATGAGCAGTTGTCCCAGGTTGCCCAGGACTTGGGGGCTCCCTGGATGAGCCTGATCAGTGCTAAATCCAGGCAGTCCTTGGTCCTTTAGCATTATCACAGCATGGGGGGGGGGGGGGGGGGGTAGGTCTCAATGCCTGAGGTAATATACAACCACCAACAGGAAAATTCTTTCAAAGTGAGACCAACTAGAACAACCTTAGTCTATAGTTGGATACAATCACTTGTAGAATCAGTTCCTAATAAATAATTTTACATTTCACAAAGATGTTGTGAGTATCTGGGGTAAAATATATACTTTTATCAGCGGAGCTGCTGTTGCAATGGCAGCCGCAGTTGCTGCGGCCACGGTTGTGGCTGAATCAATTCCACTGGGTGACGTTCTAGTCTCCTGAGTAACAGCGTCCTTTTCTGTGCCTGCATCTTCTAAAAGCTGTACCTTTACTTCCTTAAAAACAGGCATGTTTTGAGTTCTGTAAATAAAAAATGTATAAAAATATATTCAGCAAGCTACATGGAACCATTTCAACAAGCACCTAGAGTGGTAATCTGCTGAAGGTGGGTTTTCTAGATTTTTTAAAACATTAAATCACTTGGTTTTCCCTATAAGGATCTTACCAGTCATTTGGTTCATGAAATCTATGAAAGGTCAGGTCACTAACTAAACACTAAAGAAATAAAATAATTCCTTGAAGGCTATGATATTTCAGATAATAAGCTTTACATATATGAAAAAGACATGAGCACAATTACCAAGATACATAATCAAGAAGTATGAATTCAAATCATGTAGAAAAAGTTCTAAGAATTCAAGTACTATGTGTTACTTCCAAAGAAAGACAACCTAAGATAAATTTTTAAAACTGCTAAAAACTGTTTTTAATTCTAGCTCATTTAGATTTAATAGATGTCACACAGTTTGTTAAAACGGGGCACAAAACACAGTTTTAAGCAGCCTGGATTAAAAATGAGAGCAAATAGATACATATTTATAATGAAAGATTTAACTAAATACCAACAAAACAAAACAAAACAAAACAAAACAAAACAAAACAAAACTGGTTGATTGTGTTCTATATTTGGCCTGAAAAAAAGAGAGAGAGAGAGACAGACAGACAGAGACAGAAAGGAACCACGGATGGGGCACCTAGGTGGCTCAGTCTGTTAAGCGACCGATTTTGGCTAGGGTTATGATCTCACTGTTCATGAGTTCAAGCCCCATGTTGGGCTCTGTGCTGACAGCTTAGAGCCTGGAACCTGCTTCAGATTCTGTGTCTCTGCCCCTCCCCCGCTCAAACTCTGTCTCTCTCTCCCTCAAGAATAAACAAACATTTAAAAAATAAATAAATAAATAAATAAATAAATAAATAAATAAATAAATAAAAACGGAACCACTGACAAAACCAGAGTCCCTAGTGAAGTCCAAATAAGATCAGAAGGAATGCACTCCATCTCTAGCTGCTGGACTTTCCAGCTGATCTCTAAGAAGACCCAGAGCAGCTCGTAAACTTACTTGCTTTGATATTTCCTCATTTTGACTAAGAGCATCTGTCTCAAAATTTTGGCATTATCTTCCACTTCTCTATCTTCCACTTACCTTCGCACACCCCATGGAGTCATCAAGTTTTGTCAATTATTTCATCACAATTGCAGGAATGATGTCACAGAACTACAGAGGCAGGGGGAACCCAAAAGGCCACCGATCCTAACTTCCTAATTTTATAGATGAAATGGAGGTTCACAGAGGTAACAGGATTTACTTGATCAAGGTCACAGAACAGTAAGGTAGGGTTGGTAAGATCCTAGAGATCTTCCCACAACATCTCACTCTCTCAGAATAGTACTTCTCCCTTTGTGCTTCTCTTCTCTGGTAAAAACAAAAAAAAAAAAAACAAAAAAAAAAAACAACCCAACTTCATCACCTCTGGCCAACTATTTCATTCTTGCAGATTTTATTCATTTAAAAAGTTCCCAAATACATTTCTCCACCATTCAACAATATAAAATTATTCCTTAGAGACAAATGGGTAGGCTAATTTCTTCTGTTTGACCTTCCACACATACTATTCTCTGGCCATGCCCTTGCCTCCTATCACTTCACAGACAACTCTCAGGAGTCACACTGCTCCTCACTGGCTATACCACACCCTTCCCACAGCTGACTCCATGCTTTTCACTGATCTCTCAACCTTCCTCCATTCAACTTTCAGATCCAACACAAGCCTTCCCCTTTTCAAAACCTTGTCCTTAAACACTTCCAATTGATCTGTCCCTTCCTAGCTCCTTTTGCTTTTACTGCCCACACTACACAATTGAGGCTTGATAAGCAGCCATCCCATGGTTTAAATGTCTATGCAGAACAGTTTCATAATCTATTAAATGCAATACTGCTTCCTATCACAGTTCTAATCACTCATTCCTCCACATACATACATATTCTCTCCCCAACTAAGCTCTAAGCAACCTGGGGCGGAGGGCGGGGCGGGCAGAGAAGGGGGATTTCTTAAATGCCAAACATCAAGTAAGAAAGAACTAAGCACATAGCAGGCTCTCAATATAAATCAGATTAAGTGGTGTTGAAAAAAATATAATTCAGATATTCCTTTTAGTATTCTTGTCTTAAGTCTGAATGTGTTTACCCTTTAAGATCGTTCATTCTACATGATTACATTAAATTAATCAATAAGAGGGGCGCCTGGGTGGTTCAGTCGGTTAAGCGGCTGACTTCCACTCAGGTCATGATCTCACAGTTCATGAGTTAAAGCTCCACGTCGGGCTATGTGCTGACAGCTCAGAGCCCGGAGCCTGCTTTGGATTCTGTATGTGTCTCTCTCTCTGACCCTCCCCCTGCTCACACTCTGTCTCTGTCTCAAGAGTAAATAAACATTAAAATAAATAAAGTGAAAGTAAATTAACCAACAAGAGAAATAATAAGGTAAAACTAGACATCAACTTCTTTATAGGCTTTTAAGTTTTGTTTTTTCTAATTATCAAATTAAGTCCTCAACATAACAAATGTAAATAGCTATGAAGTGTAAAAAACTGGGAAAAAAATTTTTTCTTCAATTTTTTTCTTTTTTAGAATTTTTTGAAAGTTTATTTATTTTGAGAGAGATAATCCAAAGCAGGCTCTGCACCAAGTGCAGAGCCAACATGGGGCTCAATATCATGACTCTGAGATCATGACCTGAGCCCAAATCAAGAGTCAGATGCTTAACCCATTGAGCCATTCAGGCGCCCCAGAGTCCTTTCTCAGTGAACACTACTACTGACCTTGCATTTATACAAACCAAAAATCTGGGATTCATCCTTAGCTCCTTCTTCACTCTCACATCTAAGTGTCAATTCCATCTCTAAGTCATCTTCCAAATCCGTCTACTCTTCTCCAAACCAGCATGCCTTCACTCTACCATCCTCCAACGTATTGAGGACCAACTGAATCTCTCTCAAAGACATCCCTACAAAATTTGTAGCCAGTTGGTTTCCTGGACTGAATAGTTCAGTCCTCTTCTAATCCATCTATTTTTTTTTTTTTTAGGAGGAGGAGGAGGGCAGACCACGAGATCATGACCTAAGCTGAACCCGAGTCAGATGCTTAACTGACTGAGCCACCCAGGCACCCCCTGATCCATCTTTTGATAACTGCTATCTGAATGAGCCTTTTAAGAATTATATATCATAATTTAACATCTTAAGATGATTTGTCACTTCTCTTCTTTAAAGTTTATAACCTAGCCCCTTGCTTCCTCTCCAGCTACACAGTAAGGGCATTCTACCCTGTTCTAGATGCTCTGGCCATACTCTTCATTCCTGGCTCCAGTCTATTACTTTTTACTAGTACAGCTTTAGAGCATATCATATCAAATGGGACAAATTTTCCATCATTCAAGTTCTTTCCCCCCATATTAGCTATTCTCAACTATGTGTATTCCATAGGTATGTAATTATTATGTATATATATCCTCAACTGTATGTCCTTCCAGGTAAATTTTAGGATCACTTTGCCAATTCCATCTACTATTCTCTAAAAACAATAAATTCAAGGGGCGCCTGGGTGGCTCAATTGGTTAAGCATCCAACTTCGGCTCAGGTCATGATCTCACAGTTGGTGAGTTCAAGCCCCACATATAAACTCTCTGTTGTCAGCACAGATCCTGCTTTGGGTCCTCTGTCCCCCTCTCTCTCTGCCCCTCTCCCATGTGCTCTCTCTCAAAAACAGATAAACATTTTTAAAAACCACAATAAATTCAAGTGACATTGACTACAGCAAAATCTATCTCTTGAGACATAGTTAGATTGTCTTTTAACCCAACAGGGGTCATTTTTGTATTTCTGATTCAGTTATTATTCTATACATTGCAGTCAGCTTCTCAACGCCTTTCCTAGTTTGTTTTTGCTTTCGAATTCATTCATTCTGAATGGGAAGAGACCTACTAAGAAGTGTAGTGTTCAGTTACTGTTCACTGTCTATTTGTTAATGAATAACTTCTCCCTCCCTGATCTGAGAGTTCTGAGAGATTTCAATTCGAAGAGTTCTAACTTGAAAACAAGTTGATAAGGTCCCTACTATGGTTGCAAGCAACCTCTTCTTCTGGGGGGTCAGCTGGAAGGAGTGGTAATCACTGTCTGTCCAAATGAGTCAGATGTAATCTGTGATTTTTGGTTCAACTATAGACTTTGAAAGACCGTACCACAACTCATGCCCTTACTTTCACTTTTTCTTATATATTTATAAACTCCAGGATATAATTTACCATCCAAGTTCCTTTCCTAACCACTATATCACATATTGGGAATCGTTTGGTGAACAAAGGTAAAAAGGAAAAACATGATGAGGACAAACAACCAGCTATTAAACTCTGGCTGGCTCAGATCACCCCCTTGTGTTTTAGAGATAGTATTTACTTTTGTTAGTCCAATGCTTCCCAGTGCATAATATGTATGCCATGGACAACTGTAGGTGAAAAAATAATAAACTTTAAACAGTTTTTATTTAATAGTTATAAATAGTTTATTTATTTAAATTCTATTATTGAAAACACCATACTGATTTTCCATTTACTGAATATAAAATTTCCTTTTTTAATAAAATGAGAATTCAAAATGAAGTAAACATTTTTCTTATTTTCTAACGGGCCTTCCAGACTGTACCATTTCAGGAGTAGGATACATTTAGCCTAAGGATATGTATCTCATCCCATTTCCACTAATGATAATAATAATAAAACTTGCCTCCAGAGTAGTGAAGACATATGCTTATCATGGTGCTGTTGTCAGGGTTGGTTTTGTATTTCATTGGTATTTAAGATAAACTTGGGAGGGAACATTTAGATGGAGCAGTAGCTGTGGTCTCCCTTCACTCAATCCAGATGCTAACCTTGTCCCTTTCTTAAATCTTGACAAGGAAAAGTCTAAACGTCCTTGGATAGTAAATAGTAAGTATTACGTATTCGGAACTACTTGACCATTGCTACAAGTAGTATAGTGAAGTGATTAAGAGAGCAAATTCTAGAGGCAGACTGCCTGGGTCTGAATCCTAGCCCAGTGAATACTTCCTAAATGACCTGCGGAAAAATCGATCTCTGTGTGCCTCATCTATATGCATCTCTGTGTGCACATCTATGATGTGCCATCATGTTTCCTCATCTATAACATGGGGATTCTGTAAAATTGAGATGTGATGGAATATACTTCATTGGATTTTGTGAGTATTGAGTTAATGCTTAGAACAGTACTTCTTCTATACTAAAAATTGTTATAGCTGTTGAGTATTTTATGTGTCCAGCACCATAAAAAATGCTTTATACGTATTTCACACATTGAAAAATGAAACTAATCTTTGAGAACCATATAAAAACATAAGAAATGGCCCACTTAATTTTTGTAAATGAAACTTACTTTTGCTTTAAAACTGCTCTCAGAGCATCCTTCTGTCCCATGGTGTACCGAGAAATAAAGATGTCATTTGCTGCAAAATTGAGACACAAAATATACTTCAGATTCCTAAAAATTTGTTAAATTTTAATAAAGCTACCAAAAAAAAAAAGCTTTTTAAGAATGCTTAGGAATTCAGCAATAAGATTTCTTAATTTTAAAAAATGTTAGTAGCCGTGATCTACTAAATGACTACTAAATGACTGATTAATAATAGTCATAACCCGGGGCACCTGGGTGGCTAAGTCAGTTAAGCATCTGACTTCAGCTCAGGTCATGATCTCGTGGTTCATGGGTTCATCGGGCTCTGTGCTGACAGCTCAGAGCCTGGAGACTGCTTTGGATTCAGTGTCTCTCTCTCTCTCTGCTCCTCCCCTGCTCACACTCTGAGTCTCTCTCTCAAAAATAAATAAACATTAAAAAATATTTTTTTCAAATAGTCATAACCCTAGACCCTAGGGGAAAAAATATAAAAACACGTGAGGCCAAATTGGAGCCATTTGCTCAAATTCAAAAGAGAAAACCGTGGATAAAAATAAAACTACATAAAAAATGTCACTACATTAATTTCTTCAAAGCATATTTTTAATTTTTTTTTTTTTAACGTTTATTTATTTTTGAGACAGAGAGAGACAGAGCATGAACGGGGGAGGGTCAGAGAGAGGGAGACACAGAATCTGAAACAGGCTCCAGGCTCTGAGCTGTCAGCATAGAGCCCGACGCGGGGCTCGAACTCACGGACCGCGAGATCATGACCTGAGCCGAAGTCGGCCGCTTAACCGACTGAGCCACCCAGGCGCCCCTTAATTTTTTAATCTATTATCTTACCAGACTATTCAAAACTTAAATTCAGAATTTATAAATTTTTTTAAGTACTTAATCCCAAATTTATGCAATAGGTTAGTAATAAAAACATTACCATTACCACTGCAAACCTTTTTCTGGATTTTAAAGATTCCACTACTAGCCTAATTTGGAAGGAAAAACTAATTAAAATGAAATAATCAAAATAATAAGAAAAAAATGGGGGCGCCTGGGTGGCTCAGTCGGTTAAGCGGCTGACTTCGGCTCAGGTCATGATCTCGCGGTCCGTGAGTTCGAGCCCCGCGTCGGGCTCTGTGCTGACAGCTCAGAGCCTGGAGCCTGTTTCAGATTCTGTGTCTCCCTCTTTCTGACCCTCCCCCGTTCATGCTTTGTCTCTGTCTCAAAAATAAATAAACATTAAAAAAAATTTAAAAAATAATAAGAAGAAAAAAATGTAAGTTTATTTAATAAGTATCTTTTAAAAAAATCAATGAACATCTTAAAAGCTAAAAACCTAAAATCTTACCCTTATAAAGAAACTCCTGACACATACAACACAGATGAGCCATGAAGACCTGCTACCTGAAATAAGTCAATCATAAAACTAGAGCAGGGGGGGCGCCTGGGTGGCTCAGTCAGTTGAGCGACCAACTTGGGCTCAGGTCATGATCTTGCAGCTCATGAGTTCAAGCCCCGCGTCAGGCTCTGTGCTGACAGCTCGGAGCCTGGAGCGTGCTTCGGATACTGTGTCTCCCCCTCTCTGCCCCTAACCCACTCGCATTCTGTCTCTGTCTCTCTCAAAACTAAATAAACATTAAAAACAAAAAACAAAAAACTAGAGCAGGGGGAAATGGAGAGTTAGTGTTTAATGAGTACAGAGTTTCAACCGGGGAAGATGAAAAAGTTCTGGAAACAGATGGTGGTGATAACTGCATAATGTGAATGTATCTAATGCCACAGAACTGTACACTTAAACAAAAGAGAGAGAAAGAGCTAGATTCTGTTATGTGTATTTTACAAGGGGGGAAAAAAAAGGAAAAGTAAATCTATCCTTTTACCTTTTTGTCTGTTGCTTTCTTCCAGTTTATCCACAGGCAACCCCTGCACTGCAACGTCTTTAGGAAAATCCTTTGGGATGTGAAAGGAAGAAATGAAAGGCTAAGATATCTTTATGATTTATTACTCATCAAGTAGCATTTACTAGCTATGTGACTGCTATGTTCTAGGAGAGCAGGATTGTGTGCTTTTATAGACTTAATTCCCAGAACCACTGCAATGCTTAGGTACCTTGAAGGTACTCGAGGATCAGCTGAATGAGCAAGTAAATGAACAAGCAAGCAACTGTGGCCCTGAAATTCATACTCAAATATCCATTTGCCACTTCTAGCAGAGAGAGTCATTTAACAATTCAGTTGCTACAGTTTAATGTGAAAATCTGATTCACTGTGAGTCAAAAGGAGTACATAAGGATGGCCAACACATAAAACAACATCACAAACTAATCACAGCATTCTTTATCACTGAGCTCAAATATGGTCTCAGAAGGCTTCTCTACTGGCAACTAGCTTTCTGTTCACATGTGTAACCCTAGTCTTCATCTTTAAGATTCTATTCAGTGCTAAGACACCATGACTTTTTGAGTACTAGGTTCATTCAACATTGCTCTTCACCTTCCTTAGACACATCTCTTTTTTTTTTCCTGCTAAGCAGAAAAGGGTAAAGAGAAAATCATTAAAAGAAAGTGATCCCCTGACAACAGGTATTAACTTCCTAAAAAATAGTTAATGAGGGGCACCTGGGTGGTTCAGTCAGTTGAGCATTCCACTTCAGCTACTATCATGATCTCACATCTCATGGTTCGTGAGTTGGAGCCCGACATCAGGCTCACTGCTGTCAGTGTAGAGCCCGCTTTGAATCCTCTGTCCCCACCTCTCTCTCTGCCCCTCCCCTGCTCATGCTCTCTCTCTCTAAAATAAATAAAACATTAAAAAAAATAGTCAACGAGGTTAACAATACAATAGAATACAGTATCTGGGGAATTAATATAAAGGCCTCCTACAAATGAGTAAGAAGCATGGCATATAAATATGTAATTCACAAAAGAAGAAGGCAATATACATGAAAAAAACTTCTCCTTCAGTAATAATAAAAGAATGCCTTCTTAACCTATCAAAATGGCAACTTTTTTTTTGTCTACTTTTAATGCCCTGTATTGGTAAAGCTGGGGAAAAATAATACCACTAATTCTGCTCATGATCTTGCTGAATAATGTATATTGATACAGTCTTTCTAGAGGCAATTTAGAAACATTTCAAGAAGTGTGCATATCCTTTGATTTAATAATTTTGCATCCAGAAATTAATCCTAATGAAATGACCTGAAATATACACCAGAATGTAAATCACATGGTTGTTTATATTATCAAAAATTGGGGGAAAAAACTTAATGTCAAATGACAGGAACATGAACAAATAAATTATGGTACACATACACTGAAATTCTATGAACCCATTAAAGTTTCTAGGGAAAAAAAAATCAATGGCATGGAAAAATATCCTTAATACTACCTAATAATAAAACAGTATGGTCCTATTTCATAAAAAGGAAAGAAGAAATTCTGTAGCTGAAGTCAACAACTGTGAAGGCAACAGTTGTTGACTTCAGCTACAGAATTTCTTCTTTCCTTTTTCTCTTTGTATTTTCTACAATGAATTTTAAAGTTTTTGTTTTCTTTCTACTCATGTGCAAGGACTGGCCCAAACAGGAATAGGGATATCTCACTTTCTGGTAGTGTAGAGAAATACATATGAATAAAAGAAGATAATGAATAAGCTTATAAATATGAGCATATCAGGCACAAACTCCTTTAGTTTCCTCATTAAAATAGCTTGATCAAGTCAATCCACACTGTAATCTTAGCACTCATTTATGAAACAAAAATGTGATACAAAAACAAACTACAGGTTGTATTTAAGAAAAAATGATAATGAACTGGATTTACTTTGCAGGCGTATTTTACCTTAAGCAATCTACACAAAACAAGCTTTGAGTCCATATTAAATCTAATGGAATCCTAATCATCTTCCAAAGATCATCGATTTATTTTCAATTATATAATAATAGCATATCCATGCATCTGGGAAATTATTTAGATGATGGAATTCAAAGACCATTAATCATTAAAAAAGGTCTGCTCAAAAAAGAACCAAAGAATACCAACCCAAAGGCTAGGCATTGACTCAGGGACCAGGTGCAGCACATAATTATACATTTTTATTGTGAGTGTTTTACAAAGTTGATAAGTAAACAGCTTTAATTTCATTCTTACCAGGAATGAATTCCAATTTTCAAAATATTATATTGTGAAACTCTCTTCTTTAAAGACTTGTTTAATGGACAATTTATAGTCAACATTATGATTGGTGATCAAAATCTAATTGGATTGCATGAACAAAATATATTTATCATCAAATATTTTCAGGATTATAAAGGTAAAGATGAGAATTTCATGTTATTATTTTCTTTTTTAATTTTTTTTTAACGTTTATTTATTTTTGAGACAGAGAGAAACAGAGCATGAACGGGGGAGGGTCAGAGAGAGAGGGAGACACAGAATCCGAAACAGGCTCCAGGCTCTGAGCAGTCAGCACAGAGCCCGATGCGGGGCTCGAACTCACGGAGCGCGAGATGGTGACCTGAGCCGAAGTCGGACGCTTAATCGACTGAGCCACTCAGGTGCCCCCATGTTATTATTTTTTAAAGACCGCTCAAAAAAACCACACATAAAACCTCACAATAGCTTGAATGATATATAATCACACCTCACTTTTTAAAAATGATGTTCCTACTGTTTCTTTGCCTTTACCTAACAGTAAGTTAAGTCTCTAGTCTAGAATATGTTTTCCTTAGCTCAGAGCAGAGCTTCTTTTCAGTTACAGTATTTCTCTCAGTGTTCAACATCTTAATAACTAGTATTTTTTATTCTATGGAAGATTGTTTAATGTCTCAATGCTATTCAAGTTGCAACTGTAGTATGTAAAACATTTCTTTGTAAGTGAAATTTAAGCAAAAACAAGGCCTGTTGCTCATCAAACATAATTTAAGAATACATTACTTAACAATACTGAAAAGTTTAACATGAATGGAATTACAAATTCTTTCGCTTACGCTTTCCGACACAGTAGAATTTTCTAGTGGAGGCTGCAGATAATTTCTAGCAGAAGTCAAGTCTGATGAACCTAACAAAATAAAGGAATCAATTTGAGTGATTTTAAAATCAGAACCTTTTCCTTTAAAAACTGTACAAGTATGACTCAAGAACTGTCAACTCCATATTAATGCAAAATCTATACTGGAAGGCACTTTTCATGCAAACAAACTTAAGATGTAATTAACATATATTCTGATGAAAGTTTTACAGTTGATATTTAGGAAAATAAGGGTCAGTACTGACAATCAAGTGGGATAAATATGTTTTAAAATATATCGTTACACTGTTGGATTTGGACAAAGCATGGGTAGAATCATTAGCCAGGAATAAAATATGTACATGATATAAAAACAAGACTTTATTATGTCATACCCTCCCTCCCAAAAAAGCAGCATTATATAAGCATTTTTTTTTGTTTTTGCACATATATTTATTAATTTGATCTTTACAATTATCAGTGAAATGGGCAAAGCATATGTCTTCTTCATTTTCACTGAACTCCAGACAGGTTAAGTGAATTGAAATACGGAAGCCATCAAGAGGCAGAAGTTAACGCTTTTCTACATGCCAAATTGAATTAACACTATCCAAACAGAAGGTAGAGCATTTGGTAAAAACCCCTATTGATGAACAGTAAGCACATCATACTAGTTAAGTGTGTCCACCACAGATGTGAACAAGAACAATGTGCAAAAACCACACAAAGAAAAAACACAATGGGAAATGTTTCATTCATTCCACCTATTCAATATTATAGAGATTAGACTGACTATGCTAGCCATTTCCCCATGGAAAGGGGTCAGCTTTCAAACATCTATACAAACTAGATGTATCTTATGTTTGAGAATTTAAACATATAAAATCCTCTAAATTCTGAAGCGCAAAAAACGAAATGAAAAGAAAGACTAAAGATTTACAAAAGTGAGAACTATTCGGAGTCACATACCACATAACGTTCCCTTCAAGCTAGCCTCGGTTCTAACAGGAAGACGTTTATTTGCAGACAACGCTGGAGGAACACAGGGCAACTCATCTTTGAGCAAAACCGAATAATCTCCCTGATTTGGAGAAACTACCTCACGAAGTCTCCTCGCTGGTATTTTAACCCTTTTTTTCTTTTCCAGACTAAACTCAGAGCCTTTCATATTTTGCAACAAAACTAGTCCCACAGTTGTGCATAGAATTTCTTCTAGGTCCGTAGAACTTCAAAACAAAATTTTCACCGCTTTGGGGACTTTGGGGAGAAGGAATGAAGGAGGAGTATGATAAACAAAATGTGAATTTCAAGTGATTTTAAAACATCCAGTCATCAACCTGTAAATAAATCAATGTCTACATAGACTATACAAAAAGCTAGAAATTTCAATTTGGTATTTAATCCAGGATTAGAGACTACTAGAACACCATATTTACCCATTAATCCCACTCAGTCCACTAATGCATACGCCAGGGAATCTGAGAGTAGGGATGATAAGAGAAAGGCCGCGTGAGCAACAATAACCATAACGACACTCCCCAAACCTAGAACTGGCAGTGCAAAACCAAACAGATAGTGTTAAGACTCGTTGGTGGGACTCAAGCAAAACTGAAATGCTTTAAAATCACCCATATAAGAAGCTTAATAGTTGTCTTCCGCCAGAGTTTTACACACTCCTCCAGATGCAACCATCGGACACCTAAATTCACCCCTCCCAGTCAGCCGAACGCTCGGCGACCGCGCAGTCACAGGTATAATCCGACAACAGCTTCAGCTGCCCGCGAGTCAACGTCCACTTCCCTTTAAGCCGGCCCCCTGAGACTCAACACGCATGCGCGCCAAAATAATCATCCAAAACAACCAACGAAAAAGCCGAAAGCTCTCAGGTGTTCGTCCATCCCTCTCCGGGTGGAAACAAACTCCCAGTGTAAAAGGCTTAAGAACGTGTGAATTTGGTCGTTTTTGTTTTGTTTCTTGTTTCTTTTAAGACACTACACTGCCCCCACGAGATTTAAACGTTGAATAAAACTCGAAATTCCCATCGAAGGCCCGCACAGATCCCGACCTAGTTGGAAATACCACTCCTGTTGCTTAGGGACTGTTTACAGTGTAGCTCCTGGAGACCGTTAGGGACGCGGGATTAAGTAAGTAAGTTTTACAAAAACTTTCGACTGATTCGGGTTATTGTTGGCCTGGAAGTCAGGAAAAGAGAGCACTGACAAAGCATACAACTACAAAACTTAATCACCAAAGGATTTTAGAATTCACTGGGGATAGCGGCTTTCCCTCTAGAGTTCCTGCGTTATAACGAATCCGCGTCGAAAAGTCTAAGGGCTATTTGACATCGCCTCTCCCACGTGTTCTCTTCCATCCAGCGGCTGCGGCGCCCGCCCTGACCCAGACCCTCCGCCCCTAGACTGGACTGGCAGCGCAGCCCCCCACCCTCGCACTGGTGTCGGATGCGAGAGCCTGTGCTTAAGTATGGTCTCTTTTCTCTGCCCTTAGAATCCCGGGTTCCCAGGCGGGGGGCGGGAGACTACGCTCCGGAAAGGTGGAAGGGGTCTCTGGAGGAGGCCTCCGCGTGTACTTGGGACTGTGGGGAGGAGGGGGGAGGGTTGCGGAGACTGCGTCCCCAGAGCAGGTTTGGGACCTTCCCGGGGACCTTCTCGTGCTACCGGGGTGAGGGTCGGAATTTGAGGCCCTGAGCCTCCTCCAGCCCGGGTTTGGGGAGTCAGTGTCTTGTTTTGGAACAGTGAGTTAGATTGTAAAGCATCCACGCAGTGACCTTGAGCTGACAGGCAAGAGACCCTCTTTTTAACTGAAAAATCTTCTCTACAGACAGAATACCATGGACAAACATCCCTTATCTGATTTGCTAATTTTTGAGAACGCACTATTTAGACGTTTCCTTTTACGCATTACTAAAGGTTTTTAAAGCGATTAATCAAAGCAAGAAGTGTAATCTGTAAAAGCTAAATAGCAGAGTTTCTTTATTTTTACATCTCCGCTGTCTACTTTCATAGAAAAATCCCTAGGATTAAAGGGGACCTTAAGGGCTCAGCTTTGGAGAACCTTTTAATTATTCTTAAGAAGTTTCTGTAATTATTTATTTCAGTTACATTTCTCTCTTCATAAATGGGCTCTAAGGTACCTGTTTGTCCACAATTTGTTTTAATGTAGGTGAATTAAAAGATTGACAGTGTCAGAGACTTTGAAGATGACTTAATTCCCTTATTTTCTAGGTGAAGCTTAAATATTAAAAAGTGACCTTTCCCCTGCAGTCTACAAGGTGTGACCATAGGCATAGAAACTTATTAAAATGTCTTGGATAAATGATTTGATTTGGATCTTACAAACCCTTTTGTATCAGACCTGAAACCCAAGTAGTCTTGCCCCCATCTAGTCTAACTCATGGGCTTATGTTTCAGGCCAGGAAGCCATGCTTTAAACCCAAAAGCAATAATCTTTCAAAAGTAATTTTTGCTCTGCTTAATAATAAGTTGAGTTAGGGTTGCCAGTTAATCGGACATAACTTCCTAAACCTGCTCAGATGTGGCAGAGTCCTGTTTTATACTCATCAGACAAGTTAGTTCAATTCAATTTAGACATCTGACCTATCAAAGACACCGACAGCCCGGAAACAAAAAACATGGCTCACAAGATTGTTTTCTTTCATTTCTTTTGTTTTGTTAACATCTTTACTTGCTTCTGGTTTCCCACTCTCCTAGCTCCATACATACCTATGTAAGTAGATACACCTTTTTTGCTGGTTTGTTTGTAAGTAAGCTTCAGACATGATGACCTTTAACCCTAATTTCTTCACCATGTATCTCCTTAAGAACAGTCTTAAGGACTTAAGTCTCTTAAGAACACCCAGGGGTGCCTGGGTGGCTCAGTGGGTTAAGCCTCTGACTTCCAACTTCCCCTCAGGTCCTGATCTCACAGTTTGTGGGTTCAAGTACCCCCTTGGGCTCTCTGGGCTCTGCTGTCAGCACACGGCTGGCTGGCTTTAGATCCCCTGTCTCCCCCTCTCTCTGCCCCTCCCCCACTTACAGTCTGTCTGTCTCTCTGTCTCTGTCTCAAAAATAAGAAAAAAAGAACAATCTGTTACATAGCCACAATAAGATTATCACACCTAATAAGGTAACATATTCAGATTTCTCCAATTATCCCAAAAATGTCTTTATTTTTAACTCAAATATTTTTTTTGATTCAAGGTCCGAAGTTCACACATCGCTTAGTTGTCATGACTCTTTAGTCACTTAATCTACAGCAGCCTTCTATTACTTTCTTTACGGCTTTAACTTTTTGAAAAGACTAGTCTAGGTGTCTTACAAATTGTCCCACATTGTGGATTTTCCTAATTACTCCCTCATGATCAGAATCAGATCAAACATTTTTGGCAAGAATACCACACAGCTGATATGTGTCTTTACTGGTTATGGTGGTGACTGCCAGATCTTTGCCATATAAAGGGACCATTTTTCTTTGATGAAAAGTAACTTGTGGAGATACTTTGAGACCATGGATATATCCTGTTCTCCAACTATCACCCAGTAGTTTTATCATCCATTCTTGATCCTCACTTGAATTACAAGATTACCAATTACCAGTACCAGTCATGCAGAGACCAGGGTCAGGTATTGTGGCAATGGCCGAGGACAAGGACATCAGTAGAATAACTTACTGCAAACTAAGTTTGAACAGAAGTAGAAATTTGGCTCCAGAACTGGTACAAATCTGTATAGGGTTCCAAAAAAGAAATTGCATCTCCCCTGTTAAATCCTGGTTAGTTGGGGGGTTTTTTTGTTTGTTTTTTTAATATTCAAAATTTTCTGGGAATTGTTTGTCTTGTGTTTACCTAAACATACTACCTGGGAAGATAAGGATCTTAAGTATTTTTAATACATCTCATAATACATCTGCCAAGGAATTATAACCTCAGAATAGATTGAGGAAACTAATTTCACTTATTGAAAATAATTTAGCCGTCAGAAGCTTACAATTCATCAAACAGAGCTTGAAGGGGCCTCAGCAGTCATACTGTAATCCCCTCATTTTTCAGGTAAGAAATCAGGCTTCATTGGAGACATTCAAGCAAAGGTTGGACAACTAATTTTCCAGAACAAAAAGGAAACTCATGCATCAGAAAAGGTTTGAATTGATGACTGATAAAATCTCTTTATTCTTAAGTTCCCTGGTTTTATTATATATTTTGACACAAAAACAACAGTATTGTGATCATTCCCAAGACCTAAGCCAGAGATTCTAGAACTCATCCATTCCTTCTCTCTCTAGGTTTCAGAGATATAACCATAAGGTAACCTCTGATTGAATAGTTGCCTCTACAATAACTAACATTTGCTGTAATAGCTGAAAATTAGGACTAAATCAAAGGGCAACCCCATTATTTCTACCTGTTTTCATCATCAGGTGGTGTGTGTGGCTGTTGGACTTTGTTAATCAGCATGATTTAGGGTTAAATAACTGGAAAACAGAATGCTCCAAGACATAGAAGACACCAGACTAGCAAGTAAATGTGAAAATCATTCACTCCGTCATCTCCAATATTTTCTAGGAGCAAATGCCTGTAATTAAGTATATCCGTGACGACAGACAGAGACGAGCTTTGGAGATTTAGGCAGACTTGAGAAAACCAACTGTTAGCTCTTGGGTTCAGTTGTAGATCTGGGAATTGAGTAGTGGAACTATTTCTTTTCCAAATTCTCAAGAAATAGATTACTCATAATATGATAAACTTTATTTAAAGAGATATATACTGTTAATGACTGTGTATTACAAATAATACCAAGAAAATAATTTTTAAATAAAATTCACACCAAGAACATTTGGAGCATTCCTCATCTACACATTGGTAAAGACTTCCCAATAACAACCATCATTTGCCACCATGAGTTGTATATATACTAAGGGGCAAGTGGGGTAGAATCAGCACAGTGTTACCAGTCTCTGAAACTTAACATTTGAATATTTCAGACCTGCCTCTCTTAACTCTAGTTAAAAAGTGATTATATATGAATTTTAACCTGAAGAAATAAAAGGATAGGAGTAGGAAAAAGAACTGGATTTTGACATCACAATCTGCAAACATGCAAATTTCTAAGGTTTTTATAAGTAAGGAAATCATCTGTTTTTGTTTTCTGTGTGTAGAAACATCAATGTCTTGTACAGTGAGTTTACTGTACAATTCAGCAATTCAGAAGGCTCAGTCTTATTGATGTCCTTTTGTCATTTCAGCTAGAGGCCTGTTGGTAAACCAAGCTCCATAATGCATATTTTATTGCTCTTGTATTTTTTAAAGTTCTCGTAAAACAGTGGTTTCCTTTAACACCTATTTTCACAAAAGTTATTTTACCAGTTCTTGGATCATTTCAAGCTGTTTTCTGAGTGAGAAGCCAAAAGAAATTTAGTTCTGGACATTTGCTAACACTACACTGCACACTGCATCTTGCTCTTTGGCAAGGATTAGACAGCTGAGCAACCTTTTTTTTTTTATATTAAACTTTTTATTTTGAAATTATTGTAGATTCACATGCAATTATAGGGGAAAATGCAGAGTTCCCTTGTGCCCTTTACCCACTTTTCCACAATAGTAACGTGTTACAAAATATCACATACAATATCACACCCCGGATATTGATGATACAGTCAAGATACAGAACATTTCCATTATAGAAGTCTCTTACTTCATCTTTTTATAGCAATACTTAATTCCCTCCTACCCCTGTCCCCGCCTTAACCCCTGGCAACCACTAATATATTCTCTATTTCTGTAAGTTTGTCATTTCATGAATGTTCTATATATAACATTGATCCTCACTTGAATTACAAGATGACCAATTACCAGTACCAGTCATGCAGAGACCAGGGTTATCATACAGCATATAACATTTTGGGATTGGTTTTTTTCACTCAGCATCATTCTTTGGAGATTCCTCCAATTTGTGTGCATCAATAACTCATTCCTTTTTTGAAATCTTGCCAATTGGAACGACATGGATGGACCTAGAGTGAATTTTGCTAACTGAAGTCAGAGAAAGACAAATACCGTATGATTTCACTTATGTGGATTTAAGAAACCAGGTAAACATAGGGGAAGGGGGGAAAAAAATAGGGAAATCTTAATAGACTCCTAACTATAGAGAACAAACTTAAGGTTGCTGGAGGGGTGTTGGGTGGGAGGATAGGCCAAGTGGGGGTTGGGCATTAAGGAGTACAGCTGTTGTGATGAGCACTGGGTGTTACATGTAAGTGATGAATCACTAAATTCTACTGAAAACAGTATTATAGCCTATATTTACTAGAATTTAAGTCTGAAGAAAAAACTCATTCCTTTTTATTGCTGAGTTATTCCATGGCATTGGTGTACCAATTTAACCATTCACTTACTGAAGAACATCTGGATGGTTTCCAGTTTTTGACTGTTACAAATAAAGTTTCCATAGCTATTCATGTAAAGGTTTTTGTGTGAATGTAAGTTTTCATTTCTCTGTGATAAATGCCAAAGAATACAATTACTGGGTCATTTGGTAGTTGCATGTTTAATTTTCGAAAATACTGCCAAACTGTCCACTGCAGTGACATTACAGTTTTACATTACCACTGAGTGAGTGATCCAGTTTTTCCACATACTCACCAGAATTTGGTGTTGTCACTATAAATTTTAATAATTTATGTTTTATTAAGTTCCTGATCCATCTTGAGTTAATTTTTATATAACTCACACATAAGTGAGAGATTTCGAGGCTAAATTTTTTCCTATGGATATATAATTGCTCTAGCACCATTTGTTGAAAAGGCTATCCTTCACTTAATTGCTTTTGCACCTTTACTAAAAATTAGTTGGGCATATTTATGTAACCCTAATTCTGGGTTCTCTGTTCTGTTTCACTGAACTATGTCTACCTCTCCACTCATAGCACACTATACTGATTACCATAACTCTATAAGTCTTAGAATCAAGTAGACCTCCTCCCATTTTACTCGTTTTTTTTATTTGTTTTACTATTTTAATCCCTTTGGCAATATAAATTTTAAAATAAACTTGTCTGTATTTACAGGAAATTTCACTGGGACCTGATAGGAATTACATTAAGCCTGTATATTAATTCTGGGTAAATGGACATCCTTACTATGTTGAATCTTCCAATCCATGAATACAATATGTTCCTCCATTTATTTAGGTCTTTGATTCTTTTTCATCAGCATTTTATATTTTCCAGCATACAAGTGCTATACATGCTTTGTTAGATTTACCCCTAAATTTTTTAAGGGTTTTTTTTTTTTTCTTAATGTTTATTTATTTAGTTTAGAGAGAGAAGAGCACATGAGCATGAGCAGGGGAGGGGCAGATGGAGAGGAAGCAGAGGATCCAAAGCAGGTGCTGCACTGACAGCAGTAAGCTGGTTGCAGGGCTTGCAACTCATAAACAGTGAGATCATGACTTGAGCTATAGTCGGATGCTTAACTGACTGAGGCACCCAGGCACCCCACTGCTAAATTTTTCTTGAGTGACTGTTAATGGTATTATACTTTTAATTGTCGGCATATTCATCGCAAGTATATAGAGATAGTTTTAAGAGTTTCTTTGTAGATCCCTTGGGATTTTCTATGTGCACAATTATCTCATCTGCAAAGAGAAACAATTTATTTTCTTCCTTTACCATCGGTATGTTTTATTTTCTTTTCTTGCTTTACTGCACTGGGTAGAACTTCCAGCAGTATATTAAGAGTAGTAAGAGCAGATCTCATGCCTTGCTCACAATCTTAGGGGAGAATATTTAGCCTTTCACTGTTACTTATAGTTTTTTGTAGATACTCATTATGAAGTTGAAGAAGTTCTCTTTTCTTATTTTTCAAAGTTTTTTTTAATCATGAATGGGTGTTGAATTTGTCAAATGGTATTTCTGCATCAATTGATATGATCTAATGATTTTTCTCTAAATCCTGAAGCAGCCTTGTATGTCTAGAGTAAACCCACTTATTCAAGGTGAATAATTCTTTCATATATTGCTGAATTACATTTGTTATTATTTTGTCACATACTTTTATGTCTATTTGATGAGGATATTTTACTGTAATTTTATGTACGGTCTTTGGTTCTGATATCAGGATAATACAAGTTCATAAATAAGTTGTTAGATTTCTTTTTTTTTTTTTTTTAATTTTTTTTAATTTACATCCAAATTAGTTAGCATATAGTGCAACAATGATTTCAGGAGTAGATTCCCCCTTAGTGCCCCTTACCCGTTTAGCCATCCCCCCCTCCAACTCCTCCAGTAACCCTCAGTTTGTTCTCCCTATTTATGAGTCTCTTCTGTTTTGTCCCCCTCCCTGTTTTTATATTATTTTTGTTTCCCTTCCCTTACGTTCATGTTTTATCTCTTAAAGTCCTCATATGAGTGAAGTCATATGATTTTTGTCTTTCTTTGACTAATTTCACTTAGCATAATACCCTCAGTTCCATCCACGTAGTTGCAAATGGCATGATTTCATTCTTTCTGATTGCCGAGTAATACTCCATTGTATATGTACACCACATCTTCTTTATCCGTTCATCCATCGATGGACATTTGGGCTTTTTCCATACTTCGGCTGTTGTTGATAGTGCTGCTATAAGCATGGGGGTGCATGTGTCCCTTCAAAACAGCATACCTGTATCCCTTGGATAAATGCCTAGTAGTGCAATTGGTGGGTCGTAGGGTAGTTCTATTTTTAGTTTTTGAGGGACCTCCATGCCGTTTTCCAGAGTGGCTGCACCAGCTTGCATTCCCAAGGTTGTTAGATTTCTGTATATGGAGTTGTTTGTAGTGCTGTTACCCTTTTGATGTCTGCATGGCCTATGGTAATATATCCAATTTCATTCCTTATAATGATAATGTGATTTTTTATTAGCCTTGCTAGAGGTTTGTTATAATATTTGTTCAGAGAACCAGCTCGTTGTTTCTTTATTATCTGTTGCACTTGTTTGCATTAATTTCTGCTCTTCATTATTTTGCTTTTCTTTTTCTAGGTGCTTGAAGTGAAAGTTTAGATTATTGATATGAGACCTTTACTATTCTCTAGTGAATGCCTTTAGGTGCCAGTTTTCCTCGTGGCTGATTTAGCTGTGTGCCACAAATTTTGATATGTTTTGTTTTCAGTTTCATTCAGTTCAGTAATTTTTAAAAAATTTCTCTGAGACTTCCCTTTTGACCCATATATTGTTTAGAAGCAGTTTATTTTCCAGGTGCACCTGGTGGCTCAGTCAGTTGAGCGTCCGACTCTTGATTTCAGCTCAGGTCGTGATCTCACAATTCGTGAGATAGAGCCCCGCATTTGGCTCTGTGCTGACAGCATGGAGCCTGCTTGGGATTCTCTCCCTGCCCCACCCTGCTCAAAAATAAATAAACTTTTAAAAAAAGTATTTTTTTCAAATGTTTGGAGATTTTCTTTTTGTTACTAATTTCTAGTTTGATTCTTTTGTGGTCAGAGAACACATTCTGTGTGATTTCAATTCTTTTAAAATTTGTTGAGGCTGCTTTTGTGGTCCAGAATGTTTTCTGTGGTTTCAGGAATGTGGTCCTGGTCTGTGTTTCATGGCTCTTGATAAAAATATGTATCCTTTGGTGTTGGGTAAAATGTTCTATAAATGTTGACTGATTCCTGTTGGTTGATGGTGTTGTTTTTCTATATCCTTGTAAAATTTCTGTCCAGTTCTATTAATTGTTGAGAGAGGGATATTGAAGTCCCCAACTAGATCTGTTTCCTTTCAGTTCTATTAGTTTTCACTCTGTACATTGTGCAACTCTCTTGTTTGGTGCAAACTGCTGTGTTTTCTTGGTAGATTAATCCTGAACATCCCTTTCTGTCTTGTAATTTCCTTTGCTCTGACACCTACTTTGTCTGATATTAACATATGCACTATTTTCTTTTGATCGTTTGCTTGACAGATCTTTTTTCATCCTTTTTATTTTCAATCATATT
The DNA here is from genome assembly GCF_028018385.1 of Neofelis nebulosa. Lineage (NCBI taxonomy): Eukaryota > Metazoa > Chordata > Mammalia > Carnivora > Felidae > Neofelis > Neofelis nebulosa. The sequence continues at coordinate 106,406,041 of NC_080788.1, read as the reverse complement.
TGAAGTAAGCTTCTGATAGATAACATATAGTTAGTCATGTTTTTTAATCCATTCTACCAATCTCTTTTAATTGATTATTGCTTATATTTAATGTAATTGTTTATTAGGGCTTAAAGTTGCTGTTTTATTTTTTGTTTTCTGTTTTTCTTGCCTTTCTGTGGATAACTTGAGTATATTTTGGAATTTCATTTTGATTTATCTATAGTATTTTTGAGTGTGTCTCCCTATGTATCTTTTTTAGTGATTGCTCTAGGTACTACATGATATATACATAGCTTATCACAGTCTAATGTGTCAACACAAGTTTCAGTAAAGTGCAGAAACTTTACCTCCTTTTACCTTCACCATTTATAATATACATTTAGAACCACATTTGACAGTCTTATAATTTTAGCTTCAAATGTAAAAAACACAATTTAGGAAACTCAAGAAGAGAAGGAAAGTGTATTGTACTTACTCACATTTGTTATTACTGTTTTTTCCCTTCTTTTTGATGTTCCAGGTCTCCTCTTATCATTTCCTTTCTGTTTAGAACTTTAATCCTTCTTTTAGGGTAGGTCAGCTGGCAACAAATTTTAGTTTCTTTCATTTGAGAATGTCTTGATTTCCCCTTCAGTCCTGAGGTATATTTTTGCTAGATACAGATTTCTAGATTGACTGATGTCATCCTAATTGTTTTCCCCTGCAGGTGAAATGTCACTTTTTCACTTGCTGCTTTCAAAAATTTTTATCTTTAGTTTTTAGAAGTTTGGCTGTGACATCCTGATGTAGACTTCTTTGCGATTATGCTCTTTGCATTCATTCGCTTCTTGAATCTATCTGTTCAGTTTATTTTGGTTATTTTATTTTTCACCTCTTGAAATTTTCATTGGGTTCTTCTAATGTTTGTTTCAAGCATATTCATAATTGCTCATTGATGTGTTTTTTATAATAGTTTTAAAATCTTTGTCAGATAATTCTAAATCTGTCATCTCAGGGTTGGATATATATTAACTGTCTTTTTTCATTCAGTTTGAGATTTTCTTAGTTCTTGGTATGATGAGTGAATTTTTATTGTAACCTGGACATTTTACATATTGTATTATGAGGCTCCAGATCTTGTTTAAACTTTCTCTTCTAGCTGGCTCCTTTTGACACTACTCCATTAGCGGAAGTGGGGGCAGGTACTGCTAGGTGTAGAGTAGAAGTCCAGGTTTCTCACTCTGTCACTTAAGGTGTGTGGGGGCTGGTGTGCTCCTCATTACTGCCAGGGCAACTGTAGGAGTTAGGGCTCTCTAGTAGGCCTCCATTGGTATCACTCTGGCTTAGAGGGACTAGCATGTCTCATTACTGCTCCCACTGTCTCCACTGACACCAGAGGAGAGAATGTGGACTAATTACCATATGACAGTAAAGCTAGTCTTGAATCTCAAAGAGGCCTCCTTTGTTACCACCTGGAGAGGAGGGAGAAGGATACCTCATTACTGCCAATTGAGGTAGATGTCCCCACTCCTCATGTGGTTTCCACTGACACCTGTTGGGGGTGAAGGGCCCTCATTAATGCCCAGGAAGGAAAGAAGTCCTTGCTTCCTAATCTCCCTTCTCTGAAGTGTAGGGGTTGGAATGCCTTATTACAGCCTAGGGAGGGTGGAAGTCTAGGCTCCCAGCTTTGGCTTAAGTTGATTGGAGGTGGGGGGAGGGGAGGGGGTGGGTTGGGGATGCAGGCCACAATTTTTTTGTTTGCCTGGAGTATAGCTATTATCGTTTAAAAGTTTTCTGTCTTGGGGCACCTTAAGAATCCAACTTCAGCTTGGGTCATGATGATCTCACAGTTTGTGGGTTTGAGCCCTGCATCAGGCTCTGTGCTGACAGCTCAGAGCCTGGAGCCTGCTTCAGATTCTGTGTCTCCCTCGCTGTCTGCCTCTCCCCCACCATGCTTTCTGTCTCTCAAAAATAAATAAACGTTCAAAAAAAATTTTTTTTTTAAGTTTTCTGTCTTATAGGCTTCCCCTTTCCTGGCCCTTTGGCTAGAGAGGACCAGCTTTGGGGGCATGGAGGGCTTTGTGCCCATTGGCATCTGCTGACTGCTGGCTTCTTCAGCTCTAACTCTTTGCAAAAAAGAGAATTCACCACTGTTTTGTTTCTCAGTTCCCAAGGGTCCTGGCCAATACACTTTCTTCTCTCCACCTTTTAGTCTCAGGTTTGTCTTATATTTAATGTCCAGGGCTTTTAGTTGTATTTAGTGAGAGGAATTGGGAAAAGCACATCTCTCACTCCATCTTCCCAGAAGCACTAGTCCTAAACTGCATTGTATGACATACTTATAGAATCCTCTGTCTCTTTGGTTAGTGGTTTTTTATAACAACACAGTAACACCTAAAAAATTGTGACCTGCGGTAACTGTTGGTATTTTTGAGGTAGTTTATGTGGTAAAAACATATACAGTTGACCCTGAAAAACAACACAGGTATGAACTACACAGGTCCACTTTTATGCAGATTTTTTACGGTACTGTACTATAAATGTCTTTTCCTTATGATTTAACATTTTCTTTAGATTACTTTATTGTAATAATACAGTACACATAATACATATGACATATAAAACATGTCTTAAGTAGCTATGCTATCAGTAAGGCTTCCAATCAACAGTAGCCAATCAGTAGTTAAGTTTTGGGAGAGTCAGAAGTTACATGCGGATTTTTGACTGTGTGTCGGGTTGGTGCCCCTAACATACACATTGCTGAAGGGTCAACTGTATGTTGTTTACAAAGTGAAATAAAATAGGAATAAAGAGCATTCTTGTTAACGTTTTCGGTGTTTATGGAACGCTAGTTGCCTCATGTTGGGCCAACCTAAAACCTCTACTGCATTATTTGTAAGGGATATAGAGGAGGTTTAATAGCAAAGATGGTCTATATCATGTTACTGCTAAGCCAAAGATTCTCTTAAGTATAGACAATTATACTTTTTATGAATCATTACTTCAAAGAAAACTATAGGCTAGAACATCTGGAGTAGACAGGCGCCTGGTTGGCTCAGTCAGTTAAGCGTCCAACTTCGGCTCAGGTCATGATCTCATGGTTCGTGGGTTTAAGCCCCGCACTGGGCTGTGTGCTGACAGCTCAGAGCTTGGAGCCTGCTTCGGATTCTCTGTCTCCTTCTCTCTCTGCCCTCCCCACTCGTGCTCTGTCAGTCTCTGTCTCTCAAAAATAAATGTTAAAAAAAAGAAGAGCAGGGGCACCTGGCTGGCTCAGTCGGTTACGTTTCTGACCTCAGCTCAGGTCATGATCCCCTGTTGCTTGAGTTCGATCCCCACTTTGGCCTCTGTGCTAATAGATCAGAGCCTGGAGCCTGTTTCAGATTCTGTGTCTCCCTTGTTCTCTGCTCCTCCCCCACTCACACTCTGTCTTTCTCAAAAATAAACAATATAAATATCTTAAAAACCAGATAGAAAAGAATGAGTACTTTCCCTTGCATATGAAAAAAATGTCAGTAATATGAACTTAAGGATAAGGAAAAAAGAGGAGTAAAGAATAAATGCGAAAGAGGAGCAGGTGTATACGTGGTTGGAAATGCTGCAATGGAATTACTACTGATTGTATTAATTAATCAAAATGAAAAATTTTTTTCATGATAGTAATGTACACTTTGTCCTGTGCTGAAATTTCCTAGTTTTATCCCCATATAAGCTTCATGAAAATTTCCTGCTTTTCACAGCCACTTTAGATATTGACAAGTCTATAAGAATGATACACATTTTTGGTTTATCATGTTTGCATTCAGTATCAGAAAACTCAAAGCTAAATACAATGCCTAGAAGTTCTGTTAGTTTACAGTATACATGGTTAGTATTTGCTTACTCTTCACTTTTCATGCTGTTTAATTTCTACTTTTAAAAAGCTTTATTTCGGGGCGCCTGGGTGGCGCAGTCGGTTAAGCGTCCGACTTCAGCCAGGTCACGATCTCGCGGTCCGTGAGTTCGAGCCTCGCGTCAGGCTCTGGGCTGATGGCTCGGAGCCTGGAGCCTGTTTCCGATTCTGTGTCTCCCTCTCTCTCTGCCCCTCCCCCGTTCATGCTCTGTCTCTCTCTGTCCCAAAAATAAATTAAAAAAAAAAAATGTTGAAAAAAAAAAATTTTAAAAAAAAAAAGCTTTATTTCATATAAATCTTTCATATGAGATGTTCATCTATTGTAGAACTAGCCAGAATAGAGCAAGTAAGTAATGGGATATGTTGTTATATCTGGATTAACTGAGCCTGGGCTCTCCATTTAACAATGTGAAAATCCTAGTAATTCAGAAAGGCTTTTTTGACTTATCTTCACTTCTCTGTTGCCCCCAAGTTAGATCACAAGTGTCATAGGTTCAAAAGTTTCTAATAAGTCTCTGTGATTACACTTTTTGAATTACAGAATGTACAACTCCTGTACTTCCGTTAAAGTCTTTTAGAAAACTGAGTATCTTTCATTACAGTTGTTGATTTATAAATGGATGGTGCTTATGAACAATTAATAGAAGCTTTGTATTTATGTAGAGATAACAGAAGGATCGTTGTTATGTTAGGTCAGAGTTACATTAGGAACCAGTGGAATAGTTATGTACTTGAAGAAGACATCAGAGATCTCTTGGTTTCCCTTAAAACTACTAGGAATGAGGCTGTGGCAAGTGACTTTGCAAGGTAGCAAAGCAAGCTGTCTTAAAACGAAATTTAGATAACCGGGGCCCACGGCCAGCATTAAAAAAATCTAATTCTAAACTATAGCGTTCCTTGTTGCCATTAATGACCTGGGAGGATGGATATAATTACATACCCCATTAGAAATTTATAAAATAAAGAATAATTTCAGGTAAACTTCGTTTCATTTCTTTTAATAACCTGTATTTGTTTTAATACCTAACTCTTCAGTGAGCCAAAAAATATTTGTTCACAGACTAACTTTTCCTTAATTTTTAAATTAGGTGACTAATAAACATATCAAAAGAATATGGCTGCACAAATACCAGAATCTGATCAGATAAAACAGGTAAGGTATTACAATTAATGAAAAAGAATTTTGCAAAAAATTTAAGGCACTTCTGGGTGCAACCATGTCAGTCAGTGATCTCACAAAATAACTTCAAATTTCATTTCCAAAAATGGATTTTAAATCATATGAAACATTTTTTTTTTTCAGATAATTTGACAGATAATGCAAAAAAAAATATTTAACTAGAAAATTTGACTATGTTTTATAGATCATACTCTACAGGTCATACTATACCCACCTGAGTGAAGGAAAGAATTTTTTATTTCAAGTGTAACAGGGTATTTTGCCCAAATACAAAACATCAGTAATTAAAGTTTCAAAACATCTTTGTTTTAAAAAACCAAATATTAAAGAATGCTCTGATTTGTTCGTAGTTTAAAGAATTTCTTGGAACCTACAATAAACTTACAGAAACCTGCTTTTTGGACTGCGTTAAAGACTTCACAACAAGAGAAGTAAAACCTGAAGAGGTATGAAAAGCACTGCCCACTAAAAACTCTGAAAACTTGTCATAAACAATAGAAATGAGATCCCCCTCACCATTTCACTTGTTCCTAGTTATTACAGGAATGTGGTTTTATGTTCCATTGCTCAGAGGAACTGAAGCAGTCGAGACCCATGGCCTTGAGTTTAATGATCCCAAATTTAATATGACAGTCCTACCGTACCATGGCAGATTTTGGTTTTTTTAGCTAAGATGCCTGAGACTTGCTAAATTATTGTTCCATGGCAAAGATTCTTACTAATTAGCTTTCAGTCAAGATGGCCTGGCTAGAGAAACTTGACCCTGAGAATTCAGGTTAATTTTGGAAAAAGCAGAGCTTAAATTTGGTGGCTCATATTGCATAGGTGGACTCTGAAAACGTAATCCTCTCAGAAGTCGTAACTTTTAATACCCTCATCAAAACATTTATATATTGGCTGAAAGTGATATTCATTCATGCCAAGAACATGTAACTAGCAATCAGTAAGTCCTTGTTAAGTAAATGACAAAGTTTGAAAAATGCTAAGTATAATCTTGTTAAAAAGAAGTGTTGAAATTTAAGAATATTGGGAATGGAGCTTTTCATTAAAAAGTAACAAACTACTGGGCCTATGTTTTAACAATCAGAATAAGATATGCAAAAGGCAGGGACATTACCGTTGTTTTTAGTGCTTACAAACTAGTAGGCATTCAGTATATATTAATTTTTGTAAATGGATGAAACTATTAACAATTGAAAGCTATGATCACTCACTACTCAATACCATTTAGTTCTCATATATTCAAAGAAAAGAAAAACACCCACTGGTTGTTTATGTAAAAATACATGCATTGTTTAAAAAAATTAATATTTCTGTGTTGCCTCTTGGATCTTCTCTTTTTATTTCTAGACCACCTGTTCAGAACATTGCTTACAGAAATATTTAAAAATGACACAAAGAATATCCATGAGATTTCAGGAATATCATATTCAGCAGAATGAAGCCCTGGCAGCCAAAGCAGGACTCCTTGGCCAACCACGATAGAGGAGTCCTGATGGCTGGACTTTAGATGAAACATTGCCAGCAGCTGTTGTGATGGAAATGAGGATTCATCTGATGGAATCCCCTGAAAGCAGTAGCCACCATGTTAAACTGTCATGACTGTCTGGCAAGTGGGAAACAACTAGAGAAACAAAATTGCTATTTACCATGAATAATCAAAATAGAAGGTCTTATTGTTCAATCAAAATAATAAGATGCAACATTTGTTGAGGCCTTAAGATTCAGCAGCTTGGTAACTTCATTAGATAAATAAACCATTGTTTCTTCAATTGTGACTGTTAATTTTAAAAGCAAAATAATGTGTTCAATCATGTATGAGATAGAAAAAATTTTTTATTACTAAAAGTAAAATAAATGGAAATATCACTGAGCAGTTGTTTATACTATATATAGTACCATAGTATTCTGACTGGACTGTGGATACGTTGAAATGTTTTTCAATCACGATCATCCTCCAAGTATTCCTGTTCATTCATGTATGTCTCAAATTGCTGGTAAATACATAAAATAGTTACTTGCTAATAATTTCAATGCACAATCTTTTTCTTGCCTCCCTTCTTGCATCAGGATGGGTATTACACATTCTTATCCTAGCCATATTTTCGTATATCTTCAGGAAACATCCCATCTGAGATTACCTTGGGAATGTTTAAGAGTTGACTGTTATGCTCTAGTGAAGACTGTGTTTTGTGTTTTGTCCAAAAGCTGAGAGTCTAACAATATACAATGTATTCTCAGCTATGTCATGTGATCAATGCAATAAAAAGTGAACCGAAGTTATAGTAGTGTCTTAGAGCTAAAGGAACCCTAAAACAAATCCAAACATCTGCAGGAAAATTCTAGTTGATGCATAAGTATACCAAGCAGTTTGGAAAATGTACATAGACTAATACCTACTAATAAATGGACTTATGAATGGATTTCATTTGATACCAATCTAAACTTGCACTTAAGAGAGTACTAATTATAATTAGCCTATATGTTTACATTATCAAAGTGGTTTCTGTTTTGTCATATTATTTGAAGCCAGAAGTATTCTGCTTTGATAAACTAAGATTTTCTATATTACACCTAATTTTGAAGCTATTACATCATATAACTAACAATACCATTTATTTCACAGGCTTCTGTTGACATTGCAGTCACTAATTGTTGTGTCTTTGAAAGTACAAAAACAAAATATTAATGCTATCTTTAATGTTGAAACATCTAGGAGACTCAACAAAATAAACAATTCATTATAGTTAAAGAAACATGAAAGAATATGCTTGTTTCCCTCATAAGGCTAGAAAGCAACCAAAAATTCGGAGATTTTACTCATTTAAAACCCTGGGCCATCCACACACAAACTGCTGTTTTTATGTAATCAAGCCTAATATGGTTAATTTAGCAAAGACAATTAAGTACGTGCTCACCTGGCAAATAAGGGGAATTTTGTGCAACAGCATCTCAAATACCTTAGGAGGGAGTGTGTGTTTGAAAACCTTCAGAAGTTCCTCTGGTTGTCCACACACTAAAAGGGCATTGCTGAGATGTTCAACCCCCAATCGAAGGTCTCCTAAAACAGACTGATAAGGTTTAAAGCAAAATTTTAACGTTCTTCAAAATATACCTTCCACAAATTACCAAGAAAACACCAAGTATTAAAATGAAAAAAGCATATCAAACTACAGACTATATAAACAAGCCTGCTTGGGATTCTCTTTCTGTCTTTCTCTCCCCTTCTCCCACTCTTTCTGATTCTCCCTGGTTCATGCTCTCTCAAACAAAAAGAGTAAAGACTATAAATGGGACAAATGCTGAGCTGCCAATTAGATTCACTGTGATCAGAGGGGCCTGGGTGGCTCAGTCGCTTAAGCATTGACTTTGATTCAGGTCATGATCTCACAGTTTGTGGGTTTGAGCCCTGCGTCAGGCTCTATGCTGACAGTTCAGAGATGAGTCTGCTTCGGATTTTGTGTCTCCTCTCTCCCTCCCCTGCTCACTCTCTGTCTCTCTCAAAAAAAATAAACATTTAAAAATTTTTGATTCACTGTGATCAAGCTGCAAGATGAATACTCTTATGATCCAAATTACTATTAAAAAGTGCACTCTTGGGAGTGTCTGGGTGGCTCAGTTAAGCGGCTGACTTTGGCTGAAGTCATGATCTTATGGTTCGCGAGTTGGAGCCCTGTGTCAGGCCCTGTGCTGACAGTGCACAGCCACGTTGGATTCTCTGTCCCCCTCTCTGCCTCTGCCCCGTTCACACTCACTCTCAAAAATAATATTTAAAAAAAAGTGCATTCTTACTTTGCATGTTCTGCAATGTGGGTTTGCGAGAAAGGGGTGTTGAGTATTTTTTAAATGTTGTGGTCCGCTGTTACTGATAGAAGATAGGTTATCTTTAACTCTACATGTGTGACTGATGAAATATAAATGAAACACCTGATGTTCTGGCTAAATAAGAATTCAAAAACAAATCCTAGGGGCGCCTGGGTGGCGCAGTCGGTTAAGCGTCCGACTTCAGCCAGGTCACGATCTCGCGGTCCGTGAGTTCGAGCCCCGCGTCAGGCTCTGGGCTGATGGCTCGGAGCCTGGAGCCTGTTTCCGATTCTGTGTCTCCCTCTCTCTCTGCCCCTCCCCCGTTCATGCTCTGTCTCTCTCTGTCCCAAAAATAAATAAAAAATGTTGAAAAAAAAATTTAAAAAAAAAAAAAATCCTATTATCAATGAGTTTAAAACAGGGTTTAGGGTAACATGAATTACATATATAGGGGAAGAAAAGAGATTTATGAACTTTGACTTCTAAGTAGTTTTAAAATGAGTTTTAGGATGACTGGCTGTAAAATAAGAATGAAAAGTTGTGTAATGTGGAAGTTAATCATAGAATTTTTTGTTAATGTTTGAGAGAGAGTGGGGGAGGAGAGGGAGAGAGAGAATCCTAAGCAGGCTCTGAGTAGCGCCAAGCCTGATACGGGGCTCAAACTCATGAATCGTGGGATCATGACCTGAGCTAAAATCAAGAGTCAGATGCTTAACCAACTAAGCCACCCAGGCACCCCAATCATAGAATTTGTTTGAGTGAAAACATGGAAACACTTAGTCTCACTACTTCGTTCTAAGAAACTGAGGCAAAGATCAGTGAAATGATTTAAAGTTTCAGAACTATTTAATGCCATAATTAGTAATAGAACCTAATTTTCTGAACCTTGAGAACACAGTGTGCTTGCCTCTCAGGTGTTTCATGATTTTCCATTTGTTGGTTGAAATACTTGGTCATCTGAAGATAAAAGTGCATGACAGAAAACAATGTTCCCAGATTTGTATGAAGTTTAAACTGAAAAACCATCAGAAGAACATGACCTAACTCACACACAAAGCAAACCTTGCCTATATTACATGTTTTAAGAGTTAAAGGTCTTGTGTCTAGACACCTAATTTTACATTTTCAACCTAAGAAACTTTCATTGCTGGGTTTTAAGTAACTTTGTAGGCATTTAAAGAAGGTATTTCTTAGATGGAATACTGCACTAGTATTTCACTGAAAGGTTTATTTTTAAATTAATAAAATCACAGCTTTATAGACATGACACATTAAGTCAAAATACTTTGATCGTATTGAACCTTTTAAAGAAAAAGATATAATAGTGCCTCCTCTCAAATTGATAGAGCTAATGTGACACAAAATCAATTTGGTCAACTAAGTCAACCAACCAATAAATTCAATCAAATCAGCTAATCAGAAATTTCAATCAAAATTATTGGCTCTGTGGTCCTATGTGGACACAACCATGATGAGGACTATACTACCTGACAGCGAAGAAACGAAAATTGGGGGTGGTGGCAGAAGAAAGTGGAGAAAATGGAAGAGATTACAGAAAACTAGGTGAAAAATCGTATTAGAATGCTGGTCCTCAGTGTATTATAATAACCTAGGGATGTTTTAAAAATATTGATGCCTGAGTCCCACCCCAGAAATTTTTATTTAATTGGTTTGGGGTTTGGTGGGATTTTAAGTAAGCAACCAAGATGAGAACTCCATTAGAAGTAAAATAGGGACATACATAAATAACCCTTAAATAACTAACCAATTTAGGGATTTAACAGAAATATGTTATCCTTAAGAGGTAAAACTTTTAAAACATAAGTTTGCAATTTTTGTTTTAATCATCTCAATATTTGTAACATATTCACTTCTATGACATGAAGACTCTCAAACATAAAGTGAATAACGATGTGTCATAAAGTAACTGTTTTTAATTTATAATTCCTACTTTTCTCTCCATATTCACACTATCCCAATTCAAAAAATGTTAAAACCCAAAGATTCTATTTTAATTTCCCCCTATGTCCAAGCAGTATCCACATCTAGGAATTAATCCATATTTTGTGAGGCCCCTAGTTTATATATTGGGGGGGGGGGCTTTTCTTTTAAAAGATTTTATTTTTTTAAGTAATCTCTACCCCCAATGTGGGGTCCAAACTCATGACCCAGAGATCAAGAGTCACATGCTCTACTGAATGAGGGAGCTAGGTACCCCTGGGGGGCCCTTTTAAGACAAAGAATATAAAATTTTATTTTATTTTTTTAACGTTTATTTATTTTTGAGACAGAGAGAGACAGAGCATGAATGGTCAGAGAGGGTCAGAGAGAGAGGGAGACACGGAATCTGAAACCGGCTCCAGGCTCTGAGCCGTCAGCACAGAGCCCCACGCGGGGCTTGAACTCATGGACCACGAGATCATGACTTGAGCCGAAGTCGGACACTTAACTGACTGAGCCACCCAGGCGCCCCAAGACAAAGAATATAAAAAAGAAAAAAAGGAAATAAAAAGATTATAAAATTATGAATACAAAATTGGTAGAACTCCTCCTAGAATATTCAAAAAGCCCTGTGCAAATGAAGGTCCTTAAAACTTATGCTTTACTTCCTTGTATAAAACCATTCCTGTTTAGGGGTAGCTGGGTGGCTCAGTCAGTTAAGTGTCTGACTTTGGCTCAGATAATGATGATCTCACGGTTCGTGGGTTCAAGCCCCACATCAGGCTCCGTGTTGACAGTGTGGAGCCTGCTTGGGATTCTCTCTCTGTCCCTCACCTGCTCACACTTTCTCTCTCTCAAAAATCAACGAATAAAAAAAATTACTCCTGTTTATATCATTTAAGTCAGTTCTAACTATTAATTTTGTCATTAATATTTAAGATATTTTTAGCCCACTTATAAAACTTCCTGAAAGAAAAGACTAATATTGAATATTAAAATTTCAAATTATAATGATTAATATGCAATAACTCTGAATATTTTTTTCATTTCTCAAAACCTTTATCATGGTCTTAACCCATTGAATTAAAGTAAAAATCATGAGTATTGCTACCTGTTGTCCAGGATCCTGACTTTGTTTTCATAAATTCTGGAGGATGCTACCTCTTAAATGCAGGTAAAAAACAAAATTTTTTCAAAAAAGACAATCAAAAGAGCCAAAATAGGTACAGGCACTATGATGAGAGGAAATTTGCAAAACTTGAAAGAAAGATACATAAATGGGTATAATGCTCATTTATCCAGCAACATCATTCATCCCTTACATAAGAAGCCTAAAAGCAAATTACTTTCCTTCCCAGGGTTTAGCACCAGAACAAAGACATGATTACTATACACAATATTTATAAAATACTTACATCATCTACCATCATTTTACCTGACAATATTGTGAAGTCTTCTTAAATCTATGTGGAAATAGGTTGGGATAAATTATAATTCAAAATACAGTTCATGGCCATTAAGTCCAAGGTAGCCCCTACATACATCACTATATTAAACATACAAAAATGGTCATTTACAATGATTTATCATCAACAATAAGTAATTATTAGGGCACCTGGGTGCCTCAGTTGGGCATGTGACTTCAGCTCAGGTCATGATCTCATGGTCTGTGGGTCTAAGCCCCGCATCAGGCTCTGTGCCGACAGCTCAGAGCCTGGGGCCTGCTTTGGATTCTATGTCTCCCTCTCTCCCTGCCCCTCCCCACTCAAGCTCTGTCTCTCTCCATCTCTCAAAAACGAATAAACGTTTTAAAAAAATTTTTTTAAGTAATTATTGGGGTGCCTGGATGGCTTAGTTGGTTAAGCATCCAACTCTTGATTTTGGCTCAGGTCATGATCTTGGGATTTGTGAGATCAAGCCCCAAGTCCGGCTCTGTGCTGACAGCACAGAGTCGGCTTGGGATTCTCTGTCTCCCTCTCTTTCTGTCCCTCCCTCACTCTTTCAAATAAATAAACTTAAAAAAATAGTAATTATTTTATTAAGAATACTCTTCAAAATGCAGGAAAAATTTTTATAAAACAGTTCAAACTTTTTAAAATTTTAATTCATACAACATTTAGTAATTTGGAAAGTTCATTTGCTTAGAATTTTACCTGATGATAAATGATGTGTTAACTGTATTTGGCTTTGCTTCTCCATCTGCCCATTTCCTAGACTGCACCATCAACCTGAATGCTCAGTATAATATGGTAGGCATGAACAGTAGAATTAAGCAAAAATGCTGGGGCAGTTTCTCTTTAACTAAAAAGCAAGTTAGTTAACACAGCTAGCTAGTTAAGTTTTTTGACATACAAATACCAATCAAATATTTTTTGAACCTATATTATCAAAAGTAACCGCTTACAAAAAAATGTCTATATTCTCACCTCTGGATAACCAAAGTTCTCCCATTTGTACCTCTTGCAGAAAAAGTTCTTGCAATTTTTCATTCTTTGCTGGATCCCATACCTAAAAGATTCACGAAATATTTAGTCATGAGTAATGAATGTAAGGTATAGGGTTACTGATCAAAATTATTTAATTTTTACTAAAAAAACAAAAAAAAAACTATCTTGCACCCAGTCTCTAAATCCAAAGTATGATAAACATAGTTGTTCTTTTTAATATTTAAAACAACTCAAAATGGAGTTAACAATTTTAGGTGATTAAAAAAATACATGGCATATTGAAATTAAGTTGAGATGCTTGTAGTAACTTTCATCTATATTTGACCTAGCTTCTACGTACACATAGCGGAAGTCCTAGTGTAATTAACTACAGCAAACATAGCTTCGCATGTGGCAATTTGTTTTCTTGCCTAGGGTATTAACAGTGCTTGTAGATTTGGCAATTAGCACGACGAGTGGTTGGCGGGGCAGTGGGTGGTGGTGTTCAGAGGCACGCTATGGTTTGCGTCAGCCTGGTTCATGAAAGTAACCAGCATCGCAGGATGGCGTCATCACTGGTACCAAGCCCAGGGCTGGTCTTTAAAGGTAGGTACAGTGGACAATCCTTGACCCAAAGTTATCAACTCTACTGCCAGTCACTTCAGCTCCAGTCTGGTCTATCTGGAGACTTTTTATGTTTTATGTTTGCTGTCCCCAAGAATTCTCTTTTTAGAGCGGGATGAGCTTTGTCATAACCCCAAATGGTTCTTCTTTCCTTCCTTTTCTTTCGTAAGCAATTAAAAACTACGCCCGCATGTAAGCCGGGCGCGGGCAGGCAGGCGGAAGGGCGCTCCGAAATGCCCGCTCATGGACCAGACTCGGACCCTGACGCCGAGCCAGAATCTGCACGGCGGAGAGGTTACGCACTATAACGCCACCTCGGCGTCGCTAAGCACTTCACCTGGGCGCCCCGTCCCTCAGCCTTCTGGTGCTGGGCTCTTCTTTCTGCAAACACAACCGGGCACGTGCCACTCGGGAGCCATCCCGACGCCCGCGTGCGCCCCGCGAAGCCCTCACCCCGTGGGCCGGCTCGCCGCCCGCCCGGCCGCGCCACCGCCGCAGCCGTCGCACTCACTGTCCCGCAGGCGGCGCCTGAACGCGGGGTCTCCACGCCGCTTCCGGTCGAAGTACACACAGTAGCCGAGGAAGGCGACGGCGCCACAGGCAGCCAGAGCCGCCAGGAGGCAGAGGACGGTGCGGCCGCAGGGCATCCGGCCGCCGGCTTCCAGGAGCCGAGCGTTGGGCGCGGGCCGGCGAGGGCGGGGAGCCGTCCGCCAGGGGGCGTCGGCGCGGCACCCATCCCGGCCTCGGGGCTTCCTGGGCGTCCGGCCGCAGGCTTGCGGAGCGGCGCGTCGACGCCTCGCGCCGCGGCGGGCCGAGCGAGGAGGAAACCGGGGGCTCGAGAGGACGAGCGTGCGAGGTCTCACGGCCGCCGCGTAGCCGAGCTCTGTCGGAACCAGGTCTGTCGCACTCCAAATTCGGAACCCCTTACCCAAACGCGCTCCCGTCCCTGTGCCGACGACACCCACTCAGGCACATCACAGTGTGTCAGGAATCTGGGTAGCTGGAACTGGATCCTCCGTCAGGCCCCTGTTGCCTCACCTGCGAATTGAAGTTGAGTCACTTCGGTCGACTCCTAGCGCGCAGCGCTGCCCGCTGAGCACCTGAACTCTGCTAGCCCGTGCCCCCAACCTGGTCTGCCTTGTCCCCGAAAAAGAACTCGGCCATCCCACGTCCCCGACCACCTTAGCTCAATAGTGGGAGGAAAGAAGACTTTGGAAGCAATAATATTAGCCCGGGGGGGAGGGAGTGAATTTTCTGGGCTGGGCACGACAAAGGTCCCAAAGCAAAATCGGCTCTGAGAGACCCATGATACTTAACTACCCTAGATGTGTTTCCTTCTAATATTTGTTTTATTCAAACACAGCAGAAAAAAAATGGAGGTAAGACTAACCCCAAATACAGAGCTTGGATTTTTCTACTAAGCCAAAAGGAAGGCATAAGGACCTAAAGAACCAAAGGACCTAAAGAAGTAAATTACGTATCCTTCTTGTTAGGTTATTGAACTGCTGTTTACAGCTTACATTATTGGTGTATGTTCATCACTGCATGACTGCCCTCGGTCGCCAGAAGCAGCCCAGGCCTTCATAATTTAAGAGTTAGCAGGTGTAAGTCACATATAATTATTTTGTTGGGTATGGTGTTGTTCCTTCCTCTGTCTTCTATTTGGGAACTCGGGCTAATGTCAAAATCTGATTGTAATCAAACAGAAGAGAGGACAACATCAGCATCCAGTGTTACTGGTGAACTGGGAAGGGTTTTTGGTTCAGGATCTTGGAGATGGGTTTAGCTCAGCTCCAAACGATCTTTTTCCAGGCTGGCTGCTCTCAATCTTCACCAAAATCAAGATAATAATATCTATCATCTCAAAAGTTTCCTCGGGCTCCGGCTCCCGTTTTAATCTCTTCTTCTGCCCTTTGTTTCCCACTTCCCCCGCCATCTCCTGTTTTCTGTCATTATGGATTAGTTTGCATTATCTAGATCATTATATAAATGGAATCATACAATATATAATACTCTATTGTCTGCCTTCTTTCACTCAGCATAATTATTTTGAGATGCATCTATGTTGTTTTGCCAATACTTCATTTTTATTGATAAGTAGTATTCCGTTTTATGGATATACTATAATTTGTTTAACCATTCATAACCAGTCAGCTATAGATGAACATTTGGATTGTTTCCAGTGTTTGGATATTACTGCCATAAATATTTGTATATAAGTCTTTATATGAACACATATTTCCTGTTCTCTTAAGTAGATACCTACAGGTGAAATGGCTAGATCATACGGTAGGACTATGTTTAATTTTTAAAGAAACTGCCAAACATTTTTCCAAAATGGTTGTACCATTTTGCATTCCCACCAACAGCGTATGAGACTTTCAGTTACTTCATATCGTCGCCCACATTTGGTTGGCCAGCCTTATTAATTTTACCATTCTAGAATGCTACCACACCAGAGTGTGGCACCACACCAGAGTGTGGCACCACACCAGACTGCCCCATTTGTTGTAACTGATAAACCTACATTTACACATCATTGTCACCCAGAGTTTATAGTTTACGCTAGGGTACACGCTTGATGTACAAATGTGTGTTTTGACAAATGTATAGTAATATGTATCCATCATCATGGTAACATGCAGAATAGTTTCACTGCCCTAAAAATCCTCTGTGCTCCACCTATCCATCCCTCCACCCCACTCCCCAGCCGGTGGCAACCACTGATCTTTTTACTGTATCGGTACTTTTTACCTTTTCCAGGATATCGTATACTTGGAATCATACAATGTGCAGCCTTTTCAGATTGACTTCTTTCACTTAGTAATATGCATTTACGCTTCCTTCATGTCTTTTCATGGCTGGATAGCTGACTTCTGTTAGTGCTAAATGATTCCCACTGTTTGGATATACCAAGGTTTTTCATTCACCCGCTGAAGGGCATCTTGATTGCTTCCAAGTTTTGGCAATTATCAATCAAGCTGTTGTCAACAACTGGGTGCAGATTTTTCAATTCCTTAGTTTTCACCTTCAGTAAATATACTAAGGAGCATGATTGCCAGATTATATGGTAACAGGTGTACTTTTATAAGGAATTAGAGGCAGCTAGACTGTCTTCCCAAGGGGCTGTTCCATTTTTGCATTCCCACCAGCAACAAATGAAGAGTTTCTGTTGTTTCACATTTTTGCCAGCATTTGCTATTGTCGGTGTTTTGGACTTTTGTATACTAATAGTGTAGATATATCTAATTGTTTTAATTTGCATTTCCCTGTTAACATATGATGTGGAGCATCTTTTCATGTGGTTATTAGCCATCTGTACTTCTTTTTTGTTTGTTTTGGCCATCTGTACGTCTTTGGTGAAGTGTCTGTTAAGGTCTTTGGCCCATTTTAAAATCCAGTTGTTTTTCTTATTGTTGAATTGGAAGAGGGTTTTTTTGTTTATTTTGGATAATAGTCTGCTTTGATCTGAATGGTTGTGGACCCCTGAAATTCATGTTGTTAAAATTCTAGTCTCTAATGATGGTATTAGGAGGTGGGGGTTGGGAGAGGTGATTATATCATGAGATGGAACCTTCATGATTGAGATTAGTGCCCTCATAAAAGCGGCTCCACAGAGCAACCTAGCCTCCTTCACCCCAAAAGCCCCCCCCCCCAACCATGCTGGCACCTTTACTGGACTTACCAACCTCCAGATCTGTGAGATATAAATGTTTATAAGCCACCAAATTTATGGCATTTTTGTTATAGCAGCTCGAATGTACTAAAACAGTCCTTTGTCAGATACATCTTTTATAAATATTTTCTAGTTTGTGAGTTATCTCATTTTCTGTATGAACACTGTTTACATGTGCTTTATTGGCCATTCGTATATCTTCTTTGATGAAGTGTATGTTCAAATCTTTAGTCTGTTTTTTTTAACTGCATTTTTAAACTTTATTTATTTATTTTGAGAGAGAGAGAAAGTGCACAAGCAGGGGAGGGGCAGAGAGAGAGAGAGAGAGAGAGAGAGAGAGAGAGAATCCCAAGGAGGCTTCGTGCTGCCAGTGCTGAACCAGACATGGGCCTCAAACTCCTAAACCATGAGATCATGACCTGAGCCAAAATCAAAGTCACATGCTTAACTGACTGAGCCACCCAGGCACCCCTTGCATTGTTTTTGTTTTTTAATTTTTTAATGGTTAAATTTATTTTATTTTTGAGAGAGAGAGTACAAATGGGAGGGGCAGAGAGGGAGACACAAAATCTGAAGCAGGCTCCAGGCTCTGAGCTGTCAACACAGAACCCAATGTGGGGCGTGAACTCACTAACCACAAGATCATGACCTGAGTCAAAGTTGGACGCTCAACTGACTGGGCCACCTAGGTGCCCCTGCATTGTTTTTTTAATTGTTGAGTTTGAGAGTTTTTTATCTATATACTCTGGATACAAGTCCTTTATCTGATATATGCTTTGCAAATATTTTCTCCCAGGCTATTTCTTGTCTTTATTCCTTTAACAGTCTCTTTTAAAGAGCCATAGTTTTTCATTTTGATGAAGTGCATTTATCAATTTGTTCCATTTATGGATTATGCTTTTGATATTGTATCTAAGAAATCTTTTGTCAAACCCAACTAGGCATAAGGTGACAAAGATCTTCTCCTATTTTCTTTTAAACAGTTACAGTTTGGGGCACCTAGGTGGCTCAGTCAGTTGAGTATCCATCTCATAAATTCAGCTCAGGTCATGGATCCCCAGTGTCATGGGATCCAGCCCTGCATCAGGCTCCACACTGGAGCATGGAGCCTTCTTAAGATTCTCTCTCCCTCTCTCAGAAAAAACCCAAAAAGTTTATAGTTTTAGGTTTTGTGATCATTTGGAATTATTGTATATGGTGTGAGGTACGGTTCCAAGTTATTTTTTGTTGTTGTTGTGTATATGGTCTTCCAGTTGTTCCAGCACCATTTTCTTTAGAAGACTATCCTTTTTTTCATTATATTGTCCTCATGCCTTTATCAAAAACCAGTTGTCCATATATATGGGGACTTATTTCTGAACTCTATTCTGTTTCATTGTTCTATTTGTTCAAAATGCTGTTCTTAATGCTGTTTGGCTCATAATAATTCTTGAAACCAGGTACTGTTAAGCCTCCAACTTAATATTAAGAGTTGTTTTGGCTATTTTGGGTCCTTTGCATTTCCATACACATTTTATAATTAGTCTGTCAATTTCTACCAAAATAATAATAAAAAAAAAAACCCTGGGATTTTGATTGTGATTGTATTAAATTTGAGAAGCAAAGAAAATCTTAACATTAAGTTTTATGATTATGAGCAAGGTGCATCTCCTTATTTACTTAGACTTTCTTTGTTTGGCCTTAGCAATATTTTATAGTTTTCAGTGTTAGAGGTCTTTCCCATCCTTTGTCAGATTTATCCCAACATATTTCATATTTTTGATGCAATTATAAGTGGAATTTTAAAAATTTTAATTTCTCTTTATTGCTAGTACATAAAAATATGATTGATTTTTGTATATTGATTTTGAATACTGCAATCTTGCTAAACTCACCAGTTTAGATGTCTATGATCTTTTTTGTTTGTTTGTTTGTTTTTTCTTTTGCCTGAATGCTCTGGCTGGAAGCTTCAATACAGTGTTGAATAGAAATAGTGAAGAGTGGACATCCCTGTTTTATTCCTAATCTTGGAGAAAAGAATTCAGTCTTTCCTCATTAAGTATGTTATTAACTGTAGGTTTTTCCTTCATTGGGTTGAGGAAATTCTCTTCTGTTTGCTGAGGTTTTTTTTAGGAATACATGTTGGATTTTGTCAGATTTTTTTCTCTATCTTACAGTTTTTTGTTTCAGTTTAATATGGTGAATTATGTTGATTTTTGAATATTAAACCAACCCTGCATTCTTGGGATAAACTCCACTTGACCCATGTTTCCTGTTAATAAGTTGTTGGATTTTACTTGCTAAAATTTTTAGAATTTTTGCGTATGTATTCATGAATGGTACTGGCCTTTAGTTTTCTTTTCTTGCAATGTCTTTGTCTGGTTTTGGTGTCAAAGTCATACTGGCCTCATTGTGTGGGTTAGAAGATTCCCTCTTCTTCAATTTTTGGAGGAGTTTAAGTAGAATTAGTATTATGTCTTCCTTAAACATTTGGTAGTATTATGTCTTTCCTTAAACTTAAAAGTGAAGATAGCTGGACCTAGAGTTTTCTTTGTGGGAAGGTTTTTTTATTTGTTTTGAGAGAGAGAGGGCAGGCTCAAGTGAGCAAGGGGCAGAGAGACAGAGAGAATCCCACGAGGGACAGAGAGAGAGAGAAGGAGAGAGAGAGAGAGAGAGAAGCAGGGTTCACCTGAGGCTCATGTTTTACACGAAGTGGGGCTCGAGCTCACTCAGTGTGGGACTGGAACTCATGACCTGTGAGATCATGACCTGAGCTCATGTCAGATACTTAACGACTGAGCCACCCAGGTACCCTGTGGGAAGGTTTTTAACTTCAATTCCATTTCATTCATAAATATAGGATCTAAGTTGGTGAATTCATTTGGCATAAAGATGTTTGTGATAATTCCCTTTTTATTCCTTTAATAGGTATAGGTACAATAGGTAGTGATGTCATCCCTCTCATTCCTGATATTGGTAATTTGTGTCTTTTCTGTTTCCTAATCAGTCTGGCTAGAGGTTTGTCAATTTTATTGATCATCTCAAAGAACTAGATAGTTGTCTTTTGAAATCTGTTACTGTCAAATTGCTCTATTCTAAAATTCTCCACTAGAGCAGTACATATACTGAAAGCACTTTATTGATATTTGTTGAACCAATTAATGAAAAAAAAAAAGAACCACTGATTTCTGCATGTAAAGTCATCTTAATACTACCACATTCTTTTAGATACCAGCCATTCCCTTGTCTCTTACTTATGTCAGTACCTTAGTACGGATAAGATATAACTGAGCAGTATCTTGAGGCTAGGTTAAATGCTTTGAGGATATATATGACCCAAGAGAAGGCTAAAGGGAAATGAAGCCGGCAGCTAGCATCAAGGAGGGAGGGAATCTTGAGACAATAAAGAAGCTGAAGACAGTGAATCAGAGAAAGTGTGATAAAACTGCATGTCAGGAATCTTGGGATATTTAACTAGCAACTTAGGATGAAAGAGTATACATTCTAACAAGAAATGATAGTCACATAACATGTAATCCAAGAATGATTACCCAGAGTCATTACAGTAAAAGTTTCAACTTAATAGCATCGGTTTCAAAAAGGTATTGAGAAATGCTCAGATGTTACAGGAAAAGGGGTACATAAATTGGCTTAGGTAAATTATGAAAAATAGGGTTTCTGTTTATACTCCCCATTTAATATATTGGGCTGGAGGGTACCTGGGTGGCTTAATTGGTTAAGTGTCCAACTCTCGATTGATCTCATGGTCATGGTCTCATGATTCATGAATTTGATTCCCGCATTCAGCTCTGTGCTGACAGTGTGGAACCTGCTTGGGATTCTCTCTCTCTTCCCCTCCCTCTGCTCCTCCCCCACTCACGTGTGTGCATAGGCACATACGCATGCTCTGTCAAAATAAATATATAAACTAAAAAAAAAAAGAACTCTGGTTAAAGGAACCAGGAAAAGGTCATGACACACATACCTAGATAGGAAAAAGAAATCTCTCATTGCTTTCACCAGGCTAAAAACAAACAAAACAACACTGACCTGTCTAGTCTCTGTACTAGCTAAACCATAGTGACCTTGGGTTTACATGTCCCCTATATATTTGTTTTAGACATTGTTGGGTTTTTTTTGTCCAAACTGCACACACTTAAAATGCACTTCTATTAATTTTCACATATATATGTATATATGTGTGTGTGTGTGTATATATACACCCATGAAACCATCACCACAACCAAATTAGTGAATGCATCCATAACCCCCAAAAGTTTACTTGGGCCTCTTTGTAATCCCTTATTCCTACCCTATCCACTATACATTCCTTACCAGTTTCCCAGGAAACCACTGATTTGCTTTCTATCACTATAATGTATTTTCTCAAATTTTATATAAATGGAATTATAAAGTATGTGTACTCTTTTGTCTGGCTTAAATTTCACTCAGCATAGTTATATTATCTGTTTTGTTGCCTATACATCAGTTTGTTCCTTTTTATTGCTGGGCTGTATTCCACTTTATGGATATGCAACAATTTATCCATTCATTAATTGATGGACATTTGGGTTGTTTCAAGTCTTTGCACCTACTATGTGTGCACATGCTTTCATTTCTCTTAGCTGAGTATCAACAGGTGGTTGACTGGGTCATAAGTTTAACTTTTTAAGAAATTGCCAAAATTTTTCCAAAGTACCTGTACCATTTTGTGTTCTCACCAGTAGGGTGTGAAAATTCTAGTTCCTCCACATTGTCTCCAACTCTTTCATGGAAGACAATTTGGCAATATCTGTTGAGATTAAAGCTGCACAAATACTTTGCTCCAGTGATTCCACTCGAGGAATTTATCCTATAGGTATTCTCACACATGTGTGAAAGGACATATATATAAGGCTGTTAGCTACAGCATTGTATTAAAAATTAGAACAGAGCAAAATGTCCATCATTATGGGTCCAGATAATAAATTGTGGTATGTTGGTATCTGTGTGTTGCTGTAAAAATAATCAGGAAAGCATAGTTGTTTTTGGAAGGATAACTGATAACACCGGTTGCCTCTGGGAAGGGGAAAGTAAGGCCAAAGGTAGGAGATTGTCACATAGTCTGGTGTCCTATTTTGAACCATCTGGATGTATTACCTACTCAAGCAATAGATTTAAAACTTTTTAAATGCCTCTGAAACTAAAGCAGTTATTAAAAACAATTTTAGAATCTAAACCTTTCCACTTTAGAGATAAGAAATCTGACACTTGGCAGTGGTCAAGTGATTTGCCATGTTCAAATAGTTAGCTCAGTTATAAATGAGTACTGATAAGTCCTATTAAGGAGAATCCCACACCCCATAAGTTGGTCATTTTAGTCATTTAAAACGATGATGTCTTTGTTAAAAGTGCAACCATGATACCCAGGGAGCAGAAGCTTAAGACACTAACGTAATGGAACAAATACCGACTGGGGAACCAGAAATGGGCGGGGTTCCTAATTCTGCTATTTATTATTCCCTGGTTTCTTTGTAGTATTCAATTAATTAGCCATAATTTATTATTTGTTTTATTAACATTTATTTATTTTTTGAGAGACAGAGCGTGAGTGGGGAGGGGCAGAGAGAGGGAGTCACAGACTCCAAAGCAGGCTCCAGGCTCTGAGCTGTCAGCACAGAGCCCGACACGGGCTCAAACTCGCAAATCGCTAGATCATGACCTGAGCCGAAGTCGGATGCTTAACTGACTGAGCCACCCAGGCGCCCTGAGTTAGCCATAATTTTTTTTATCCATTCTTCTGTTAATGGACATTTAAGATGTTTGGTCAGCACAAACCATTCTGCAAAGAATAGTCTAACATAAATCTCTTGGAGCATACACCGTAGATTTTCTCTAGGATATATGGAACTGTTTGGTCAAGGGGGTGTTCCCCTCATCTTTACAAATCCAAAATAGATGTATTAATTTACACCTGCACACACTACATGGGAGTTCCTATTTCTTTAAATACTTTCTAATGCTTGAGGTTGCAAGACATTAAAAAATCTGTGTGACATCATTAATCACTAAGGAGATGCAAATTAAAAAAAAAAATAAGACGCAATGAAATATCACTATACACCTATTAGATGGCAAAACAAAAAACCCCAAATGAATATATCTAATGCTGACAAGGATGTAGTGCAACTGAATTCTTGTGTATCACTGCTGGGAATGCAGAATTGTAGAGTGCACATACAATCCAGCAACCTTACTTCTAAGTGTTTCCCCAAGGGAATTGAAAACCTATGTCCACGCAAAAGCCTGTATGTGTATACTACTAGTGGCTTTATTCATAATTATTAAGTGCCTTAGAAAGTTTTAAATTTCAATGGATTTAGATTTAGTTTCGGTTTTTGAGAGCAGGTTTGGATCGGGACCCAAGAGAATTTCTGAGAGCAGTTACCACTTGGTGGGAAAACTGCCCCATCAAAGGAAAACCACCAGTAAAGCCTGAGTGTGTTCACAACTGTTTTGTCAAAGCTTAGCTATTATAGGGGCAGTCTTGGAGATAATGGCTACATCAAGGAAATGGTTTAATTCTCAGAATCCCTCATGGACTGCTGAGGCACATTCATCCTTTGAAACCAAGAGAAACTTCAGAGTTTGCTATCCTCCATAAAAAGGTTCGGGGACCGAGAAAAGGTTCCCTAGAGGATAAATATGTCTTGGGATATAGTGGAAAAGAAATTACTTGCAGGATTTGCAGATAAAATATAGGATGCCCAGTTAAATTTCAATTTCAGGTAAGTAACAACTTTTACATAGGGCATACTTACACTAAAAAATTATCTGTTGTTGGTCTGAAATTCAAACTTAGCTGTGTGTCCTGTGTTTTTATTTGCTAAATCTGGCAACCTAAACTGGTGAGACTCTTGAACCACATGGTCTTATTTAATGTAACTTAGCGTTGAGAAGAAATCTAATTACTTGTGTGGAATAATCATTTATTTACGTGGAAGTTTTAAGCTTGTCGCAGAACTTTTCAAAATGAATTCTGATGATACAGATCACAAAATGAAGATAATTTCATAATTTTGTTAACTTCAAATTCTAAAATTATAAACACTGCCCTTCTTACTCTGTTTAAAAAGATATAATGGGTCTAATATGAATATATAAAAAGGTTGTTTGTGCTTAACAAGAAAAAACGTCATTTGGTTTTGTAACAAAATGTAAAGACCTACAAAAAAAAATGTCTCCTGTGTGAAAACACCAAGCATATGTTAGAAATTCTGCATTAGTACAGACTCCATTGTAACAGTCCTTCAACCTTCACTAATGATGAATGCCATCACATACCGTTGTCTTCCTGTAATGGGATAAAAATCTGTGTGTAACCATGTGGAGTAATGGAAGAGGGAAGAAGACACAAGAAGGAAAAAAATTCATCAGTTTAAGAATATTTTGAGTTGAGGATTAGATGGTTTAACACGTCTACCCTGTTCAAATGATATTTTCACATTATTCCCTTGTGAAAAGAACCACAAAGACAACTTACAGATGTCTGACTTGTACATAAAAATCACTGGTAGAAAACAGAAACACTAGCAACTCAAAAGTAATTTTTTTCAACTTAAGTAAACATAATTTTTGACCATCTTACCGTCTATTGGATGCTGGATCAGGCATTTTGTGGGATACGAGTATGACTAGGTACTTAAGGAACTAAACATCTGGTAGGGCAGAAAGACGCATGCATAAGTAAACACAATACAAGGCAAGTTGTCAACTAAAATAATAGGTTGAAAATGCAATCAGAGCATAAAAGGCAGTTGATATTCTGGTGGTGGTAAGTCAGCAAAAACTTCATTGAAAAGTGGCTCTTGAGATGGCTCTGGACAAGTAGGGACAGAGTGGTGGGGAGAACAGAGGAGCAGGAAGAGGCAGAGCTGGGCAGGTGCATGGTTTGGGTTTAAAGCAGCAAAACTGCTTTGAATACATGATGTGGGAGGAGTTATTTATAAAATGAATGTCTCTGCGTGACCTGGCTCCTGCCTCTCTCGACTCAAGTGTTTTTGCCCTGGCTCATTACCCCCTTGCCCCATGCACGTGGAGCGCTTTACTCTCCCAACCTGCATCCCTAGCCAATTCATTATCCTCACTGAGGGTTTTACTGTTGCTTTCTCTGCAAAGCTTTCTCTGACCACCTTTACCTTCAAACTAGTTGGGCTCCTATATCGTATATCATGGCACCCCATACCTTAATATGTTTGTCACACGTATAGTTAAGAAATAAACATCTATCTCATTAGATTATACATTGCCTAAAGACAAGGACCTTTTTCTGTCCTGTTCACTGTTTTAACTTCTGGGCCTTAGCACAGTCCCTGGCACACAGAAGATACCTGACAAATTGTTGATGAATGAATTATGGTAATACGTTTTATGTGTGGTTGAATATAGCTTCAAATGCTTTCACAGTGTTGACAGTTCTGTTAAATTACAGGGGTTATAAGAAAGTTCTATTTTAGAATTTGTAAGAAAGATATATAAGCAAATTAATAGCTTTACCCATATGGATTTCTCTAACTTAAAGCAATTTCATAGAAGACAGAGTGTGTGTGTGTGTGTGTGTGTGTGCGCGCTATATACCAAAGTTCAAACATGTTTTTTTAGTGAAGGGCAGGAAAACTAGAAATACAACAAACAATAAAGGCACACAACGGAATACTGAAATAAACCTCGATAATCTTCAAATAACTTTGGAGACAGCACCTTCTATTTTAAAGAGTATCTTTATACTTTTTTAGTCACATGCAAGTGCTATCCTAAATTTAGCTGAATTCAAAATATGCCTCATATTTGAATTTAATAGTCAATATTCATTTACTTTCAGAATCCTCTCCAGCTTCAAAATAGAAGGATTTTAATAGTGTCCGTATACCCATTGAATGAATATATAATTGTGCTCTCTGCAGCAAAGTCCCAATACTTCATTACTAGATTTATATTGATTAGAAGGGATGGCATTCAAGCTGGTAACCAGTTATCTCATTTACTGAACCGTTAGTGAAGGAAATCATTAAAATATCCAACGTATGAATCTACGGTTGCCTCCAAGTTCCAACTAGATTTGAATGACACACTTTTTTCATTTTTATAATTAAGTACTAGAAACATTTTATTGTAAAGACTGATGAATATATCGAATATGCTTTGTTTTCTAAAGTCTGATTTTCCAACTGTAAGATACTGGCACTTGGGAAAAAAACAATCACTTAAATGAAAACTAAAAATATAAAGCCTATGTTTAAAACATGGCCTTTATTAATACTGCCCACTGAGCTCCATTTTTATTTTACATTGAAATACTTCTGCTTTGCAAAGAAAAGACAGGAAAGTGCATTTTACAAGAGTACTTTTTTTCTTTTTAATTCTCTGCGAAAATGGAAGGAATCTGAATCACAAGTTCACAATGTGGTAAAATGAAATTAAGAAACAATGATTTCAGTAATGCTATGCCATCACTAGTGTTTGGCTCTGACTTTGTTCTTGTAAATCAGATCCTGATATACAGTCTAGAGCATCTAGGTTATTACTCTACAGCATATTAAACACAGAAAAGGAGGTTTAAAAAAAACCCCTTTCAATGTACAAACATGAATTTAAAAACTGATTTTAAAAAATCACCTTTTTACATAATGTATATGGCAAAAATGCTTTAAATACATGATTTTGGAAGAATTATTTACAAAATGTATCAGTCTGTGGAACAATTCACAGACAAAGCATACATAGTTGCTTTACTTAGTTGTTGCATCTCAACTTTGGGAGATAAGAAATTTATTCGGCAGTATAGCAAACATAAAAACTATGACAAAGTATTGTAAGGGCAACCAAAAATTTGATCCTCGAAACAGTTTAAATACTAGGACTGCCAAAGTTTCTAAACGAGGACATACTTTAATGATGCAGATGCCCATTTAGAGTCCGTGCTGTCTGAAGGACGGAGACGCGCTCCCTTCAGCGCGGGCAGAGCTGCTGGATGCAACCTCCTGTGAAAGGGACAGCTGAGAGCTATTGTCATCCAAAGAGTGAATTAACCTAGAATTTTCTTTTTTTCCATTTTATTAATATTTTAAAAAATACATAAAAATACAACATCCAATGTCTGAATAAATATATTTAACAAGTTGCAAGATAATACCTTATTTTACACAAAATTTTCAGCTTTAGAAATCTTGTTAAATAACTTCATTGTTGTTATATATTTCATTTTTGTCTTTTTGTAACAAAATAAAAACTCTGAAATTACATAGAAAAAAGACAAAATATTTTTGTCAAGGGATAAGATAGTCCACTGAAAACTTATTCACAATTCCACTGTAAACATTAATAAACATTAAAATATTTGCATAATTGTGTGCTCAAAAATCCTATAAAAAGTGGAAGACTTATTACAACTGTAGTTTTCAGTCAACTACACTTCCTTTCACAATTTATTTTGTCCCATTTACACCTTTAAACCTGGGCACACTGCTGAACATATACTTTGGCAGTTCTAAATAGCAAGTGCTTCCACAAAAATAAAAAAACAACAGCAACAATAATTAAAAAAAAAACACAACATAAACCCCCTACTCACCAAGTGTTCAAATACATCTTAGTGAAAGTGCAGCAGTCACTATTCAGCTGGATAATATTTTGATGTTTATCATGTGCACTTGCTTGTCTATGATTTCTATAACGTTTGAAAGCTTTATTATACAAATTCAAATTTGCTAAGTGCCCTTTTTCTATCTTCACAAAAAATGAAAAATTAGGAAAAATTATGACAAATATGGCAGGCTGCCTAACCTTCAGTTATTAATCAGCTTATTGTTTGCAACAGAAAAGAAAAGAAAAGAGAGGGAATAGATACAATCCAGCCTGGAAAAGTATACAGGATATACTTAGCAATGTCAAACCAGTTGAGTGCTTTCTGTGGTTGTATTTCAGGGTTTTGGGATTTATGTCCATGGCAGCAAACTGCTGGCAAGGCAGAGAAAGCGTTCATCACCTGCATTCTACAGCAAGCACATTTTGTGGGGGAGATGATGATGATGGGCTCATTCCAGTGTCTGACGAAGCAGATGACATGGAGGCTCCTGCATGAGACACTGCGGAAGCCAAACAACTACATTAGACCCAAAACGATCAAAGATACCTAGCCACTGGCAAATTAGAAATATATTTACCATTCATTTCAACCAGTCCCCTTAAATGGTGCTAAAGGAATAACATCTCACAGAACTTCCTGTAACCAGCTAACCACTGGCTTCCTATCCTTATCCTGCCCGACAGACCTAATGGACACGACATTCCCACAGGCGACAGTAGTTATCTAGGTCAGGTATTAGAATCATAAGGATCGGGATGGAAGTGTAGTTGTGTGATTAGAAAAAGTCCTCACATGACTTTAACATAACTTTCTAGGAGGAAATAACACAGGTTAAGGATCACCACTCTGTGCATTTGGTACTTTGCCATTTTTTTATGTACTTTATCTTCTCTTTCTTGGAAACCCTTTCCTATCTCCTGCCAATCTGCCTAATTGTTCCTAAATAAGAATTTAGGAAAATTAAAAATTAAAATTAAAAATTTTTGTTTAAGTGGATCTCTCTCAGTGTATACATGTACTATCACTGTGACATGTAACTTGTTATTATAAATTCTAATATGCCAGAAGTCACTCAATATCTCACTTTAATAACTCACTTCACACTAAAAAAAACTAAGAAAACAAAAAAGGGAAGACTGTAATGAAAGAATCTTTTTTTAGTTGTGTGAAACTCCTATCACCTTTAGGAAATTTAAAGCAGGTCAGGGTGCTCTGAAGAAATTTCAATTTGTTAATTTGCTTTTCTTTTTGTGTTTAGAAGTTCTGTAAAGACTGCCTGCTATTTACAGTCTTTAAAGAAAAGGACAAACATGGAAACCCTGATCTCCTTCCATTAGCTCCGTCTTACTTCTAGGAGTAAAGATTGCTGGACTTGGACTGGATTCAAGACCACATATAATACAACTCATCTTCTCAGAAATACATCCCCGGAGTCTCTGCATTGGTAGAAAACTCTCAATATGGGCAAGCCTGTCGGGTAATTTACCTTTTTGTAAGAGACCGCCTTCCCAAAGCCCTCCCCTCGTGTACATCCTACTTCTGGAATAGTTGGCTCTCTAAGCCTGCTCTGCAGTGGTCATTCTATAGCTTTCACTCATCACCTTGGTATTTGCCTCACTGTTTTCCTAGGTAGGATTCCTTGTTTGCTGGATCTCATGTTGTCTTCTTAGCTTTCTAGTTTCTAGTTTGGCTTCTAGTTTCTAGTGCTACCATTGAGAAATCTGACACGAGAAACCTGATGCTGTTCTGAGACCCTTTTTTTAGATATTTTATTTTAATTTTATTTATTTGAGAGAGCACACGCACGAACACAGGGGAGGGGCAGAAGGAGAGAGAGAGAGCCAGAGGGAGAGACCATCTTAAGCAGGCTCCTTGCTCAGCACAGAGCCCAACTTGGGACTCGATCCCACCATGTCACGATCATGACCTGAGTGGAAATCAAGAGTGGGTCACTCAACCAACTGAGCCACCCAGGTGCCCCTAGATATGCCTTTATATGATAAAATTTTAGGATCTTCTTGTTACACATAGGATTCTGAAATTTCACAATGTGCTTTGGTGTGATTTTTCTCCCCCATTCTTTAGAGAGATTACAGTGAATTATTTCAATCTCCTAATTCATATCCTTTATTTCTGGAAATTTTTCTTATAATAGTTCTTTGATGACAGTGTCCTATGTTTACTCAGTGCTTTTTCTAGGAATTCTGTGATTCAGAAGGTGTATCTCTTGGCCAGATCCTATACTTCTCTTAGTTCTTTTCTCCTATTGTCTTTTTGACCATCTACTGGAGTTTCTTTAGCTTTGCTCTCTCTCTTCTATTATTACATTTTTTAAATTCCTATCATATTTTTAATTTTTGAGAGATCCTTCTTGGTCCCTGAATTGTATTACTAGTATCATATTTTCGTTTCAAGACTGCAATACCTTTCCTGCGTCTGTGTCTAGCTATAGTTTGATGTTCTGGATGGGACATTGTCTGTTTTTTCCAAGGTCCTTTTTTTACTCTCATTTTCTACTTTGGTTTCTACCTTTATGTAGAAGCCTTCCTATCTGTTCTTGTGGCTTCCATATTTAAAAGAAGGATATCAAAAAGCCAACTGGAAGCTGTGCACAAGTATGCAGAGCTTTTCAGTGGTGGGCAGTATATATGTACTGATTGGCAAGGATCTTGCTTTTTGGTTCAGGAACCTCCAAATGTTGGTATCTGTGTTAGGCATTCCTCTTGGGTTGAACAGCTTCTCCAGAGGAATTCTTCAGTCTCCTCCCAAGAATGAGCATAAGCTTAGTTGTCAGCTTTCAGGAAGCCAAAAGGATAAGAGTTACAGTTGGAAAAGGGACAGGAATCTCATCATTCAGTATTGTATACTTCTGCTCAAGCTCCTTATTTCTGGTTTTGCACTTAACCCTCACCTTCAGCTAAGACTGGTGTACCTGAAGTCTACAAGCCTATTCATTCCCCTCTCCCTCCAATAAGTTAATTTCTTATTTTTCTGCTAAAGCTGTAGAAAAGGGTAGTTTGTTTCACAGCATGGGACGAAAGAATCCAATTTCTCCTTCCACTTTCAACCAATCATTTTTAATCTCACATATATCCCTGCTTTCTGGGGTGATATGATATAGACTGGCTTGCTTCTTGTTTTGTCCTAATGCAAGGATAAACAAGCTTAGGTTTTTGCACTCTGCTAGGACAGTTACAGCTGTCTGTCTGCTTCTCAGCTCGTAAGAGTTAAGCTGTTGACATGTCTTGTCTACTGTGGTCTGCTGCCCCCTTATCTTGTTCTTGTGGGTACAGGGCTTTTCTTTACTCTTATTTTATAGTGGGGCTTAGGGATGGATCTGATGTGAATATACCAATGTTTAGCTATAATTCTGTGCAGTTTTAAGGTATAGGCCAGGCATTACTCTCTCTCCAAGATTACTCCAAACTAATCTCTCCTCCCACCAAGTAGTATCACTCTTGGGGCCCTCCTCACACACTCTCCCACTAGAAGTTAAGATCTTTTGAGATCAAGGTCCATATTTCATTCATCTCTGTACTTACCACCTGGAAGAGGGCCTAGCACATAATGTGTATGCATTAATGTTGTTGAGCTGAACTGTTTCAATGAATGTTGTTGAGCTGCTTAGGAAATAATTTATGATCCCAACAAAATAATCTCTTTGAAGATAAGCTCATATGTCCATTAATTTTGGTGAACCTCATAATAACAGATATAGTGCCTGTTAATAGGTAGCCAATAAATGTATGTTGAGCAAAGACTGAATTTCAGAGGGAGTAACTCTTCTTAAGAACCCATCACATTTACTAAAATCACACATTTTGTAAAACAGTTCATAGTCCTTTTCAAGAATCTCATCCTGATTAATTCAGTTGTTGACTCACTCATTTCAACAATAGCACAAAGACAGCATAAGGAATCTAAAAACAACAATGTGTACTATATATATTCAAAGACTAACCTAAATCTTCAAAAATGATAGGATATATATATTTGAAAAATAGAAGGAAGAAAAATTACAATCAAATTACCTTCTCTGTCTTTCTTTTTTAATCTTTTTCTCCTCCTGTCTATGGTTGCCACTTCGGATTTCAAAGACATGTAATATTTTCTTATTTCTTGTAATTTTTCTTGGAGAAAAGAGATTCTCTCTGTACTGTTCATATTATCTAATTCATCTAAAAGGGAAAAAAAAGTTAATTTGGTTTAAAAAAATTACTTAAAAGAATATGGCAGTTCTATCAAAAATCCAACTTATAAATCCTCAAAAGCTTTAATTTATGAAAACTTTTACATATCAATAGCTAAATAAGGCTCTATAAACAAGTATGACACTAATTACATTCATGAGTAAGATTTCTGTATATAACTCAAATTTCTTGTACTAAATATATATTACTTAATGATGTATTACTTAAATGATCAGCAAATAACAAGAAAACATCAACACACAGCAACTGTGATCTATAATTATATTTATCTAAATTGTTTCTTTGTATA
Organism: Neofelis nebulosa; assembly: GCF_028018385.1. NCBI lineage: Eukaryota > Metazoa > Chordata > Mammalia > Carnivora > Felidae > Neofelis > Neofelis nebulosa. The sequence continues at coordinate 106,373,437 of NC_080788.1, read as the reverse complement.
GATGATTTTTTCATTTATTAGTTATTTGCAATTACCAATACTAGAAAGGGTATTTCAGTTTCAATGATATATACAAATCACCATCTTATTTTGTAACTGGAGATCTTTCAGGTTAGTATTTATCAGGTTAGTATCATGAAAAGATACAGATTTATATTTAAGTGGTAATTACTGATAAGGCAACATTTGGAAACCTACATAAATGAATTTGGTAATCATTCTTTCTCATTTTGACATTTTAAGGTAAGTACCACTTTACAATATACATTCAGGTTTTCTAAAGCTTCTTACTGAGTTGAAAGCTCCATTTATATGTTCTAGGGGATGAATTTGGATGTTTATCCCTGTGTTTATCTTTTTCTCCATCTTTGATGTGAGGGGAAATCCTTGCAGGAGATCGTGCAAGCTTCTGTGGCTTAGACACACTAAGATGCTTTACTGGTGTACATTTACTTGAATTGTCCAGGACAGGAAGATCTTCACTATCACTGCTTTGTCCTATAATAAGAAAAAATGGATTCAGAGATTATAAATGATAAAAATATCAAATATCAAAATGCAGCAGACCCAGCAACTGCATTTTTGTAATATCCTACAGAAATAAGTGTACAAATGCACAAATTTCTTTTTTTAATGTGTATTTATTTTTGAGAAAAATAAAGAGCGTGAGCGGGGGAGGGGCAGAGAGAGAGGGAGACACAGAAACCGAAGCAGGCTCCAGGCTCTGAGGTGTCAGCACAGAGCCCAACGTAGGGCCTGAACCCACGAATCATGAGATCATGACCTGAGCTGAAGTCTGGTGCTTAACCGACTGAGCCACCCAGGTGCCCCACAAACGCACAAATTTCTTAATAGCAAAGAAATGGACATCTAAATGCCCACCAGTAGGAAAATGGTTAAAAATTATACACGGTTGATCACTGAACAACGTCGGGGTTAGAGGCACCGACCCCCACGCAGTCAAAAATCTACAATTACTTTTGACTCCTCCAAAACCTATTTACTAATAATAGCATGCTGTTGGCCAGAAGCCTTACTGATAACAAAGTTGAGTAACACACACTGGTATGTTATATACAACATTATATACTGTACTCTTATAACAAATTAATCTACAGAAAAAAATGTTAGAAAATCACAAGGAAAATACATTTACAGTACTGTAAAAAATCTGTTTATAAGTGGACCTGCACAATTTAAACTTGTGTTGTTCAAGGGTCAAATATACTACTGAATACTTTGCTAAAGTGGTTAAAAAGAATTAGCTAAAGTTTATAAGAACAAAAATGGCAAAATATCCAATATATATTATTAAATGAAAACTCAAAGTTATGAAACAATATGTGTAGTATTGCCCCATTTATGTTTAAAACCAAAAACAACCCAAACTGCATAACTGAAGGACAGAAACACCTGATGTATACACATCCTTTAACATATATATATGTTTGCATACATATGAATTGCATAATTGTTTGCAATTCTATCCCTCCTCACCAAATTTGTACTTAGAGATGCTTTTGCTCTTCACTTCATCATAAATTAGAATTGTTTTCTTCCTCTCCCCCCCCCCCCCCCGCCCATCTTCTATATCCTACTTCTACCCTACTCTCTCTCAAAAGCCAACCTTGCCTTCTGACAAGGCAAGGTTGAGGGTTACCCACTCAATTTCCCAGCCTCTCCTCTATCTGTATCTGTCTTTATTGACTTTTTTTTTTTTTTGGGGGGGGGGTCAAAAAGAGAGTGTTTCTGAAGACTACTCTCTTCAGCTGTACTCTTAAAACCATCCACTCCCAGCTCCCCTGGAGCATCTCAACATCAATTATCCATCTTCTTTTAGCTTCAACTTCTTTTCCCAGAGTCTACCAACATGCTTATATCTTTCCCACTCTTAGAGGAGGGAAAAAGAAAACTTTCCCTTTTAGCTGGCACCTCTTTCCTTCTCTTTTAAAGTAAAATTTCTTGAAAGAAACTTTGTTATCCTGATTTCCACATCTTCTAATCACATTCCTGTGCTCTTGTTAGGGTCCCAACATTTACAACTCAACAAATCCAATCAATGTATTTAATCTTATTGCATATCCAATAGCATTTGAAACTTTTTTATTCAAACCCACTGGCATTTACTGATTTGCATTTGTCTCAGATCAGTGCCCATACAGATATCTCACATAATTCTGTTGGTCCTTTTTCTCTTTTTACATCTCTTCCACAGGAATCGCATCTTCTTACAATCCTTTACACAACCATCTTGTAAAAACAGACTCTTCGAAGCTCCTATTTCCCTAATACTGGGTATCTCTAACCCAACATTCCCTGAATTACTTACTTTTCCAACAGCCTGCTACTACTCCTCTATCCCATGTGTCCATTAGCCAGTCCCTCATATGTAACTAATAATGACTGAGTCCTAATGATTTCACTTCCCATCTCTTTAGTTCATTTCTTCTTGCCAAAGATTAAGCCAGATATTCTTTCCCAAAAGTAAAACCGATGATCTCCTTTCTTCCTTTTTAATCCTTTTTACTTTTTATTTTGAGACAATCTTCAAACTTAGAAAAAAGCTGTAAGAACAGTTACCAAAAAATGTTTTTCTGACCCATTTGAAGGTTAAGTTTCCCTGCCACACTTGAGTATTTGGTGTTTATTTCTTATAAACAAGAGCATTCTCCTCGTGTTATCTGCAAACTGGTCCCCAACTTAGCAGTTTATATGTCATATTTCTGAGTGTTGGAATCTGGGAGCAGCTTGGTTGAGTGATCTGGTTCAGGTAATTCTTGTGATGTGGCAGTCAAGCTTTTAGCTGAGGCTGTGGTCTCTGTAGACTTGACTAGAGCTGAAGGATATGCTTCCAAGACGGTTCACTCGCATGGCTACTACTGGCAGGAGGCCTCAGTTCCTTGCTGGCTGTTGGCAGGATAAGCTCAGTTCCTCACCATGTGGACCTCTCTATACCTGCTGTGCCGTCATGACTTGGCAGCCAACCTTCCCCAGAGCAAGTGATCCAAGGGAGAGCAAGGAGGAATCTGGAGTGCCTTTCATGACCTGTTCTCTGAAGTCCTACTCTATCACTTCATTTGTTAGAAGTGAGTCACTAAATTCAGCCCACATGCAAGGGAAGGGAATCAGGCTTTGCCTCTTGAAGAGGGGACTATCCGTAAATTTGTAGATCTGTTTTTAAAACCACCACACTCTTATAGAACCACAATACAACCATCAAAATCATGAAATGAACACAAATCTATTATCATCATCTAATCTTCCTATCCCATACAAGTTTCTCTACTTGACCTGGTAATGTCTTTTGTAACAATAGGATCCAGGTGAGAATTATATGCTGCATTTAATTGTCATGTCTCCTAAGTCTCCTTTCATCTGGAACAGTTCCTCTTTGACTTTCATGACCTTGACAATTTCTCAAATTGCAGACCAGTTATTTTACAGAATACCCTTCAGTTTGAATTTGTTGATGGTTCCTCATGATTACATTCAGGTTATGCATCTTTGACAGGAATGTCACAGAGGTGCAGCTGTGTTCTTCTTGTATCCTGCCAGGTAGTACATGATTTCCTCTTGTCCCATTACTGGTGGGGTTCACTTTATGTGACAAACGTGGTATCTGCCAGGCACAATGATGTTATTCAGTTGCCCTTGGTAATTCCTACTGCCTCTCTCTTCTCATTTCCCATCGCTCTTTCTCTCTACATCTGTATTGTCCAGCCACAGGTGGCTATGGTTCAGAAATTTTCCTTTGAAATGCCTTTGATCTTGTATAAAATTATATGCTCCTTCTGTGGAATATGTATCTACTATAACCTGGAATTTTCCTTTCAGACTTGTATGAAGGCTTATTTTAGAGATAAAACTTTAATTTGTCAAAATCAACCATGTTTATTTCTATTATATTCTATGACAGTTTTTATTCCTTGTACAAAAATCTTTCTCATGTAATCTGTTGATTCATACTGATTTGTTAATTTCTTCATTTATTTCCACATGAATTTCATTATCCCCCATTTTAAAAATACTATGATACTATTTAGAAATCAGGTTTTCTAGATTAAAGTAAACCATTCCATTCAGAAATGTAAACTTAATCTGTTTTTACCACTAGAGCAAATATTACTTTTCTATTATTCAAGATCCTCAAATACATTCCTCAATATTAAACTGCTTTACATAAGAAATACAAACGAAGTAAACATAAAAAAAATAATCACAGCTATTCCAGCTCCAAATAAAATTGATCAGCCCCTTCAGATCAAAAACTAATGGGAAAATTGCTATTTTCAGAACATAATAAACCAAATTTATTTTTAAATTGACACAAATGATCAAGCCAACAAAATGCTGAAAATATTAACTAAATTTATGCTGTCTAAAGCCAGCATTGGAAAGCACCAACCTGTTCCATTCTTTTCACTTTTGGCTACAGCACTCGTTCGCTTTGGGGTACGCTTTTGCTTTTTTGCCAATAATCCACTATTTCCATCATTTGGCCTTTTCTGACCTGAAATAAGGGGGAAGAGACGACTTGAAAAATACATATATTTTGGATACCATTAGTTTATTATAAAAGACATGGAAATTATTTACAGGATGAGAGACTTCAGTGGAATGGGCAGCTTCACATGATACCATTTCAATAATAACTTATTTCGGTCTGCATATTTTCTGAGAATGTCACCCTCTCTAAGAAACAATCCTCGTCATCTAGACCTACTCTAGTGCCTCCATATTCTGAGAGAAGAACTTTACCTCCACCTTTGACGCTAAATGCTTGTTATCTCTCCACCTTTCCCTTTAGGGCCCAGTCCAACAGCTACTACTGTTGCTTGCAATACTTTTTCTTGAGAGTTTTGCAGAAGCATAATGCCTCCATTAGTTGCAGTTCTGGCTGTACTCCTTTCAACTAAAACTCGGTCAAAGGGGGAAGAAACTTTCTAAACGCCTGTCCTGCCATAACTCCGGCCGCTGCAGTTGGTCTTCTGCGCTTGAGCCACCACCGCCGCCATAAGAGCAGCTGTATTATTCACCTGTCTACTCCACATGAATTTCTCGATGTACGTTTTTTTTTAAAGGCATGGGAAGGGAAAGTAGGGACGTGACGTACAAAGGAAAGAAAGAATAGGAGGGAGGGAGGGTGCGAACTTTACAGATCAAGAATTCCTAAAACTCTTAACTTACTAATTTTGGGGCTGAACGTAAAGGCTGATGTTCTCCCTAGAAAGTTCTTACCCTTCTCTCTGTTCTCTCTTTCTTGAACAATTATACTACAGGTACCAGAGGCAACACCGGCTTCAAACCCATTTGCTGATTCCCTCTCACAGAGACCTTCTTGAGATTCTTCAGCAATGCTATCAACTTCAATGGTTATGTCACTCTCACTTTTTATACTTCGAGACTCATCTTGACTGAGAGTAAGTGGTGAAGCTACTGAAAAGTGATGCTGTACAACAGGAGGTAGGGCAGGTGGAATAGAAACAAGAGAGTTAGACTCAGAGTTTTCAACTACTACATCTTCAATACTGGTCTTATCCTTCTCATCCAAATCATCCAAGTCTACTTCATGGCAAACCAAGGTCTCAGGCCCAATCAGAGGCATTGCATCCTCTTCTTCTTTTAGTGGAGTATTTACAGTTTCTTCAGCTGGACTGTCAAATTTTTCACTAGTCAATTCTTGACTGCGTTGGTTGGACTCTGCGATTAATGATGGCATTTCTTCATTTTCTGCTTCAAAATGTTGTTCAAAATTTAAGGTTTTCATTCCCTCAGATGCAATACAGTCACTGGTCTTTTCTTGAGATACGCTGTTTGTCATTTCCATTCCATTCTCGATTCTTGTTTTTTTCTCTGGTGATGATTGTCCCAGTAATTTCCGTTTCAACTTTTTTTCTTTTGCACACTGGTCAATTTCATCTTCAGCAGGAGAGGAAAAATTTTTACTGTCCAGTGAAGAAAATTCTAGACTCTGAGCTTCTATATGAGATTCACTTCCTGCTTCATCCTGGCTAAATGATGAAATCTTTATAATTTCTAAAGAAAGATCTTTTGTCTTGCTTCGTCTTCCCTTTCCTTTAGGAGATTTTTCAGCTTCTTTCTTAACTTCTTCTCCTTGTTCCACTTTATTTCCAAAAATCTGTACTATTTGTTCATTCTCTCCAACTTCTAACTTCAGTGTTTCTAAAGGCTGCATTTGTGTCCTTTCGTTTTCTTTTAATATATGTGCAGCAATCTTTGGATTTTCTTCATCTAGTTTATCGTCATTCAAGTGTTCATTTTTTTCTAGGTCTTTAATATCAGGAGAAAGTTCTTCATTCATCAAATTCTTTTCTAAAAGGTCTTCTGTTTCACTATCAGATGAGCAAGAGTCTGCAAGAGGAAATATTACTGTATTACAAAGGTTTCTGCCTTAATTACCAATGTAATTTTAGAATAAAAATTCTACCACTCTAAATCATATACCACTGAATACTCCCCTGTAGAAATTCCTGATAAATCATACATTTGGGCCAAAAAATGGGAGGGGGTGGTAAGTTGCAAAATTAACTCCATGTAAAAACACATTACACTGAAAATATTACTATCTCAAGTCTATAAAAGAGCTAGTTTGGGCTACGAAAAAATCTCAGAAATTGGGCTATGAAAAATCCTCAGAAAAAGCAAAGGACTAGTACTGAGATAGTTAGTTAATACATTAAGTGGTTTGATCTGAGGTCTAATAGATACTGATTAATAAACGTAATGGGCATTCTGTGTCTCTAGAAAGGAATATGACATTCTATTTTTAAAAATTCTGAAAAGAAGAGATGTACAAAATGAGCAGTTTGAATTCCCAAAGGTTTAAATATTCTTTTGATTTAAAGACATAAAAGTGTAGGCAAGCTACCTTCTTGCAAAAGAACTCATTCTCTTTAAGTTAGAGAATTTTTTAAAATAATAAAGTAGGGCTGTGAGAATGTACAGGAACTGTAAAATATAAAAATTCTGCCCACATGGTACTCCTATTGTAAAGAAGTCCAAAAAGGCAAACTCAAATAGACACGCTTCATTTGGTGGACATCTTGCATTTGTGTGTTATGATAAGCTTCCAGTAGATGGCAGTGATGAGGAGGGAGCAAGCCCTTTTCTAATTTACACATAAACACCACGTGGACGAAAGGCAGTCCTAGTTCAGAATAGCTTTTTTCTTGAAGGGAGGAAAACGTTTTGATGAGACAAGGATTTAACATTTTAAATTTCATGGGAAAACATACAAAGGTAGAAAGGTGAGAAAAAAGTTAAAAGCAAAATAAAGTATGTTCACCTATACTCATCACAAAACATGCCTATACCACGTTAGTTTGTGTGCTTTGAACACCTTGGTGTCAGCTTTGTTGAAATATCCTGCGTGAACAGCACTGAATTGTAGAAGACACTGGTGCATGCTCTGAAGGACAGTGCAGCACACAGTAGGATGCATGACTTGTCAACCCATCTTCTTTCAAAATAGAATACTCCTACAATACTGACGAGAAAAGTATTCCAATTAAAGGAAGACATCACTCAGTCATAAGTAAACATGAGAGACTAAAATATTTATCTCAGGGGCGCCTGGATGGCTCGGTCGGTTAAGCGTCCGACTTCGGCTCAGGTCATGATCTCACGGTCCGAGGGTTCAAGCCCCGCGTTGGGCTCTGTGCTGACAGCTCAGAGCCTGGAGCCTGTTTCAGATTCTGTGTCTCCCTCTCTCTCTGACCCTCCCCCGTTCATACTCTGTCTCTCTCTGTCTCAAAAATAAATAAACGTTAAAAAAAATTTTCTTTTTAAATAAAATATTTATCTCAAATCAAGTTTTGTAGTTTATATGAGATTAAAAACTTAGATGACTTTCTATGAATCTCTCACACAAGTAAAGTTTTATTGTATTATTGATTTTTTAAAAAATCAACGATCCTCAAAATTAGCACCTTCCATTCCATTTGACAGAGGTGAGCTGTCTGGCATACTGCTGCGAGCACTTCTGGTACCTGATTTTCCTTCACTGTTTGGAGTCTTAGACAAACCATATGGCATGTTTGATGAAAGGGTAGATTTTAAAGGAGGTCGTCCTCGTTTTGACTTCTGCCTCTCCTCATCCCTCTTTTCATCCTTTTCACTGTCTTCTTTATTCTGGGTAACAGCAACAAAACGTATGAGAAGGGCCGATGCCTTAGAAAAAAATGAACATTCTACCGACATTCTACTTCTCCAAGGAAAACCGTAACTCAAAAAAGGTTATATATTTTATATGTCAACTCTTAGTTCGTGCTTATAGAAAAACCAAAAACAAGTGGTTTTCTAACATAGCTATAATTATATGAATAAGATAGTCTATGGTTTGTAACACCGCAGTCCCATGGTGAAGGCCAGAGTCCATGCATTAGAGAACTGAACAACTTGTTCAGCACCCCTCCTTGTTCATTACTATTCCCTGAGGACAAGAAAGAGACCTGCCATCAAACAGACAAAACCCTAGGTGAATTTCTACAGCACAGGCTGAAAATTGAGGGTAGGGATGTTGAGTACAACTAGCCAGCAGGTATGTGTTTTAGATTTATCTAGTACTAGCTTTCAAGACAGTTGTCTGCAAAAAAAATCCTAAAATCTGACAACCCTGAGTCTGCATCCCACAAGAGTGGTGAGTTCCATCCTCTCTTGATGAGGAATGTGTCCTCTTTTTTGTCACCATCAATCCTGTTTTACCCTTTTACTATAGAGCCCCTAGAGACATTTGAGTTTGAAGCCTGTCTCCTAGGGAGTCCCTGGTTTTTATCTTTCCTTAAACAATATGGTAATGTGTTTACATTTTTTACTTTTTAGCTTCTGGGTTACCAGAGAGAAAATCACAATTACCTTAAAGAAATCAAGATGATTATTACAATGAGAAAACAAGATTTATAAAACACAGTATAATATAAATAATACCTATACTTATCATAAAGGATATGACTCTATATACATACTTTTGCTTTTTTCTTCTGTTTTTTCTTTGGTCCACCTTTGTCCAAAGGCCAGATTATCCTGTCAGCCTTCACCCATTCATCATACCTTAAAACAGAGAAAAAAATAAAACTTCACAGTAATCTCTTATTTGAAATGTATGCACCAAATGAAACAGCAGTGAGAAAACTAAAGAGTTCAGTTCTACTGTTGGCAGAAACATGAAGAGCACAGGGGCTGGTGTATTGGTAACAAGTACCAGCCTGTACGAGGTGCGTTGTAAACCTGCCACCACCAGGACAAGGCAAGAAAATTTCTTAGGGTAAATGAGCAAGAAAAACCTATGCAGATTCAAGACTGTTTAAACGGCTTTTATTTTCTGTACTGAGCTTTTGTTTTCCACAGACCTGAGCTTAACAGAATAAGTTGATGTTACACTGGCATTCATTCTATTGACCAAATAATGAATGCAGAGATAAGTGAAGTGAATTCACATTTGTAACATGATCAGTTCCAGGTTTATTTATGAAGTCCTTTTCAGCTCTCTTTTCCTCCCAGAACTCTATAGCTGCTAGTATTTTTTTTTTCTTTTGATGTTTATTTTTGAGAGAGGGAGAGACAGGGTGTGAACAGGGGAGGGGCAGAGAGAGAGGGACACACAGAATCTGAAGCAGGCTCCAGGCTCTGAGCTGTCAGCACAGAGCCCGATGTGGGGCTAGATCTCACAAACCGTGAGATCATGACCTGAGCCAAAGTTGGATGCTTAACCGACTGAGCCACCCAGGCATCCCACATAGCTGCTAATATTTCTTTTCTTTTTTTTTTTTTTAATGTTTATTCATTTCTCAGAGACAGAGACAGAGCATGAGCGGGGAAGGGACAGAGAGAGAGGGAGACACAGAATCTGAAGTAGGCTCCAGGCTCTGAGCTGTCAGCACAGAGCCCGACGCGGGGCTTGAACTCACGAACTGTGAGATCATGACCTGAGCCGAAGTCGGATGCTCAACCAACTGAGCCACCCAGGCGCCCCTATAGTTGCTAATATTTCTAATAAAATTTTATTCTGAACTGTTACCTCTAAGACTCTGAAAAATTTTAGAGATCTTTCATTTTTTTATCAAAAATTTTTCTAAAATGTTTGTTTTTGAGAGAGACAGAGCATAAGCATGGGAGGGGCAGAAAGAGAGGGAGACATAGAATCCAAAGCAGGCTCCAGGCTCTGAGCTGTCAGCACAGAGCCCAATGCAGGGCTCAAACTCACGAGCTGTGAGATCACGACCTGAGCCAAAGTCAGACACTTAACCCACTGAGCCACCCAGATGCCCCAAGATCTTTCATTTCCTTTAAGTTTTTATTCTGCTTAGCTCAAATTGAAAACTCCTCATTTCCCTTATACCTTCTTCCAAAATATTGACATCACTTTTAAATTTCAACACAGTCCACATTACTAATCAGGGCAAACAAGAAACTAAACTTTCTACAACTAAATGCCAGTTCTTACATTATGTAAATATATAGGTATTTATAGAGCTTAATCAAAATCTAAAATCTGAACACTCAGGCAAAAAACACTATAGGCAGTCCTTACTTTGAACTGCACCAGGTTAATGGAAACCATACCCTCACTGTGTAACCTAGTTACCATGGAGCTGTGCGAAGGAAGGACACAGTTCCAATATCCACATATCGGTTGACATAAGACCGTGACTTACCTGCACTATGGTTTGAAAAAACGATCTCCTCCTGGACTAACCCAATATATTCATTTCACCAGGCTTTATTCTTACCTTATTTCATAATAATCACTCACTTGGACATTTACTGAGGGCCTACTAGCATGCCAGGCACTGTCTGGCCAGGCACATGTCTACAGTGTACACTGTAGAGAGTAGTAAGAAGAAGACCCTTGCTGTCATGCAGCTTGCAGTCTGGTGTAAAAGACAGACATACACTAAAATCGAGGACAGTCTACTAAATGCAATAAGAGGGTTATTTATGTATCTGGTCCAAGGGCAAAGGAGTAACTGCCCAGTTTCAAACTTTTACGGGACCTATCACACAACTAAGAAGCACAGGTCTGATTTAGAGTACACCTCTGATTTAGAGGCCACATGGCCTGGTCACCACAGTATGTCATGTAGGTACTCCAGTATTAATACTGCCAACCAAGGGTGGTCCCAGAATCTCTCAACTACACACCAGCACTCCCCTCACAATTGCACATGCTACCCTGTTTTAGAAACCCAACTGGATTCTCTAGGAGCTACAGTGGCTCTGTTTCCATCAGCAGACCGCAATTATACTAGCTTTTAGGAGTACAGAAGGACAATGAAAAACCACGAACCATAGCAGTAACCAGTTAGGTAACTAGTTGGGAAGATAACCAGTGAGGAAGAACGTGAGCATACAATAAAATGACTGTTGGGGCGCCGGGGTGGCTTAGTTGGTTAAGCGTCTGACTTTGGCTTAGGTCATGATCTTGCGGTTTGTGAGTTCGAGCCCTGCGTCAGGCTCTGTGCTGACAGCTCAGAACCTGGAGCCTGCTTCGGATTCTGTGTCTCCCTCTCTCTCTGCCCCTCCCCTGCTCAGTCTCACTCTGTTTCTCAAAAATGAATAAATTTTTAAAAATAAGTAAAATGACTTAAGTCATATAGTAAAATATTAAAAAGATGAGAGTAAAGGATAGGAAGGGGACTTTCTAGAAAGATGAGCAGACCCACACAGAGTAAGAGTGGATAGCTGGAACTGAATGGAAGCAGAGAAAAATCAAAGGCTATAATGTGCTACAACTGCAAAGACAGTGACTCAGAGCTGACAAGATAGTACCCCTCTCCCCGAATTCAATATGTGCATACAAAACAACAGATCTCTAAGATCACTAAAGAGTTTGCACAGAATTGGTGAATCATGTTGTGTAACTGAAACTAATAGGACAATGTATGTCAACTATAAATATTGAATAATAAGCATGTTTTAAAAATTAAAGTTTGTGGGGCACCTAGGTGGCTCAGTAAAGCATCCGACTCTTGGTTTTGGAGCAGGTCATGATCTCTCAGTTCATTATTTCAAGCCTCGCATCAGGCTCCAGGCTACCAGTGCAGAGCCTGCTTGGGATTCTGTCTCTATCTCCCTTTCCCTCTGCCTCCCCCTGCTCGTGCTCATATGCTCTCTCGCTCTTTCTCTTCTCAAAATATATAAACAAACTTAAACAAGTTTCTTTCTAGTGTTGGCACAAGTGTGAAGAACATAGGGACCAGTCTGAGAAATTTTAAAGTTTTATATGCTATTCATTAAACCCATCCTTTTTTTTTTTCTTAAAGTTATTTGAGAGAGAGAGAGAGACAGAGGGAGAGACAGAGAGAGAGAGAGAATGCATGTTGGAAACAAAGAGGGGGAGAGAGAATCCCAAGCAGGCTCCATGCCCAGCACAGAGCCTGATGTGGGGCTTGATCCCACGATCATGAGATCATGACCTGAGCCTAAATCAAGATTCGGACGCTTAACTGACTGAGCCACCCAGGCACACCTAAACCCATATTCTTAAAATGATGCAAAATGAAAGAAACCTAACTCTCCCTCACTAAAGAAAACAGTCAACATTTATTGAGTACTTACTGTATGCCAGGCACTGTTCTAAGCACTTTGTATGTTAATACAGGTGTTAAGCACTATTTCTCACAACATTCTATAAAGCAGGTGCTTTATCTTACCCGATTTAGAGGTGAGGGAATTGACACATAACAGCACATTTCTAGTATGTAAGGAAACCTTGAAGCACTCTGGCTCCAAGCAAATACAGGGCAAGCAGAGATATTAAACACATAAGACTTTCCAAAGGGGAAAGAGAAGAGTAGAGGAACTGGCCTGGTACTATCAGCCACAGAGCTGATCTGGACTCAAAGCTACATGCAGTTGTTCTCCTGTTGAACATCAACAGTTTCACAGAACATCAACATCAGATAAGTCTATCCCATGACCATGACAGATCAAGACAAAAACAAGACCACTTCATAATAGTATCTAAACACAGGATAAAAAGGAATATTATCCAACCCACAAAAATGACCAACATCCTTTTATCTTGAGTAACTAACGGCTGCTTCTTTATCAATTACAACACTAACCTTGGTCTAGTCTTCTCTTCTTCTAGATAAGATTTATTAAGGAAACCAATCACACAATTAATCACCACTTCTTGACCACATCCAATCTACAGCAAAACCCACTTCCTTAAACCCTCCCTAAAATCATCTAACAAGCTCAAATCTGAGTCCTAACATTTTTAAATTAATCAACTTAGAATTATAATACTTGATACAAGCTTGATTTATTTTTATTTTTAAATTTTATTTATTTATTTTAACATTTATTCATTTTTGAGAGAGAGAAAGAGACAGAGTCTGAGTGGAGGAGGGGCAGAGAGAGAGGGAGACACGGAATCCGAAGCAGGCTCCAGGCTCTGAGTTGTTAACACACAGCTCGACACAGAACTCCAACCCATGAACCGTGAGATCATGACCTAAGCCGAAGTCAAGACACTTAACGGACTGAGCCACCCCAGTGCCCCGATACGAGCATGATTTCGAATAAATGTAACAGACAAACCACCTGCACCATTGGGAGCTTCAGGCCTGCCTCCCTGCCCATGGTCTGCAGGATGTTTCCATAAAATCCTGGGCTACTGCTGTTTCCAGAGGCAGTGCCTTGGACTTTCATGAATTCATCTAACACTCTCTTGATGAATGCCCCATGGTATCCCTTACTGTATTCTCCCTCACTGCAAATGAGCAATAAATCCAACCTGTTCAACTACACATAGGATCTTGGTGACCCTTGCCTGAAGTACTGACACAGCTAGTAAAGCACTGGAGATGTTAAAAGTCTTGGAAAATTCAGATAAAAGGTATGCTTTGTAACCATTTGTTTTATATATACCATTTTCTTTGGTTCTTCACAACACTGATCTTTGTGAACCATGGAAATAAATTTCAATAGTAAGAAAATACGTTTTCTGCTTACCTGACATTCCATCCATAGTAATGTACCAAGTATAAAACTTCTCCATCATCAATTTCAGTGCTTTTAATACTAGCTTCATAGATTTTCTGCGTTTTTCCTCGACCATATTTTACTTTCACTTTGGTTCCTGTTAGGCAGGGTTCCATGTCTTCCTCATCTTCCTCCCCATCAGAGTCACATTTGCTTTCAGTTTCTTCCCTGCAGCAAGTTATAACATTGATAATGCTACTAATAATTTAATGGAGAACTAATATATGCTAAAAGAATTCAACATGTAGAATAGTTAAAACCTAAGTATTACCTTAATAGCATGTCAGTGGAGGAGGAGAAGAAGGAGGAGAAGGAGAAGATTTTTATGGACTACCTACTAAGGAATTTATTTATTACGTAACGGTGCACTGTACCACAAGTAAATCCATATTTCTTAAAGGCCAATCAATCACAGTTGATGATGTAGTCAAATTAATCAGTTTTGATAAAGTAAGAGCCATGTGCTTTGAAAAAGTCTTTAGGATTCATATTCAAGTGCCACCTTATTATGTGAAAATTATCTAAAGATAGTTTCTAACTTCCTGCAACTAAATTGTCTTGAATCTACTTTACTACCACTCTGCTCAATTTAGAATGGTCTTTAGCATAACTGTTTTATTTTAGTGGGCAGAATAATGAACAAGGGCTATCTACCTCAGTAACTATATCTTTTAAACTAGTTTATATTTTAAAGGTTTTCCTACCCTAACAAAGAAACAATAGATATTTGAATATTAGGTCACTTGTTGAAACTGTGGGATAGCACCAGGAGAACAAAGCTTTGTGTATCTCATACTGATTTCTGTTGTGTTTGTACTCCTCTCCCACCAGCTTTTGTTTAAAATAATCAGGTATAAAAGAGATTGACATAGGGAGGTCTGACAATATTTCAGTATTTTTTATAAACAAAACATTTTGTATTAACCCTCCAAGGATTCAGAAGAGATCTACACCAAAGATCATCCTAATGTCATGAGTGGTAAATGTTTCTTTCAGAGGAGGCATTATGCTCTAATAAACGTGGGGCATTCATCGGGGGAGCACTAGGGGAACCGACATGAAGAAGCTTTGACAACCTCATTTGCCCTGGGAAATGTTTTATCTCGAAGGACACATTCAATATTATAGTCTGATAAGGTAATTTCAAAATATTAAGAAACTACTTAAAACAGAAATGTCTACAGATAAAAAAATCTCCCGTTTCCATGATTCCTGTTATAGAATGAGAATACGAACTATGTTTGTCTATATATTCAATCTTTATTTAATAGAAGGGCGTATTTTCTTTCATATTCAAGTCTGAAATTTTCTCTGAAAACAATTACTTATTCTATTTACATAGCAACTATAAAGGCTTTTAAAACCACATATTACATATATATATATAGATATATATATACACGCACATCTATATATATACATATATACACATATATACATGTATTACATGTTTTATGTATTAAATACATATTACACATATTTTGATGCTTATTTTTAATAAAACTTCAAACTATAATTAGCCCTGATTTAAGTGGTTCACTTTTGCTTAAATTTATTGTCCAAATATTTGAAATTCTGCACTCACATCATTATATTCAACTCCAATTTTCTCCTCCCAGTTTTCCTAATCCTATTTCGATACAGAACTTTCTTTATTCACTCATCTAATTCACATGTAATTGTGATAGCTTTTGTACCTATTTGGACTGAATCATAAAATCACCTCTCCCACTCACCAATCATTCCTATTTTTACAAGTATTTTCTCAATGGTTAATTTTTAGATGGGTGTCAGCCACTAGTTGGATGCAGCAGGCTTCTTTTTCCCAATTTTACTTAAACTTCTAGAAAATTTGTCATCATATAATGTAGTAATCAAAAAGTAACTATGGAGAAGAGCTCATGTTACAAGAACGTGTGTTATGCTGTTGTTGCTGAATTAAGATTCATTTTTTAGTAGCATATAAAAATTAGTAAATCCATTTGACAACACAGAAATGGCCAACTAAACACAGTCGGACATTAATTTGCTCTAGCTGGACTGCCTAATCTTTGGTAATGTTTAAGTCAGTTCAGTCCATACATGTATAATACATGGAAAAAAAATACCAACACTCAACAGCAAACAGAATGGACATTAAAAAACTGAAATTTATTGGTGTGATGTGGGGCAAGAATGTATTTTCCAAACTAGCATCAGGGGTGCATGCCACTTATTCTAATACAATAACTTGAAAAGAAAAATGTCTTAGATAAAGCTAACACACAGAAACATCTGCTAGTACTGTGCACCCATGTGTTTGTTAGCTTTCCCACATTGTACCTTTTTTAAAATGGAATTTTTGCTGTCGCTGTTTCCTCTTGTCCACTTCCTCCATTTTTCTCCAGCTCCCTTCCCTGCTGTCAACTGCAGGACCTTTCTTTTGACTGGGTGGCGCAGCCTTCTGTGAGGCCACTGTTTAGGGCACAAGTGCTATTAAAATGGTGCGACCAGTATATTCTCCAATTCCGAAAGGCGATACACATCATCTTCACAATGTGTCTCACCTTCACTAGACAAGAGGAACGGAAGTCCCAATAAGAAAACATTCCCTCAAACCTGAATCTCTAAGCAGGATCAGAGCGCTGCTGTACCCCAGACAGGTGCTTCTGGAGAACAAATATAAGATAATGTACCTCTCTTGGCTTTTTTCTTCCTCTTCATCTGAGTCTTTATCAGAATCCTCCTGCTTTTTAATTTTCTTCTCCTTTTGCTTTGGTGTATTTTTTCTCCCCAGCAGTAACTCGTTTTCTTTTCTCTCCACGGTTTCATAGTCCTCAACTACATCTTTATTCTCTGTATCGTTGTCTTTCAATTTGTCTTCTGTCTTGTCTTCTTCAATTTCCTTTTTAATAGAATTTGCATCTCGAGCTATTCTCCTTCGTCCCTAGAAGGGGTAAAAGCTTTAAAATAGCTATCACTACAAATGGGGAAAAAGGCAGAAAATGTTTCTTTTTCGTAACGCTTCACAGCAATGACTAGTCTTCTCTCAGGCTTGAGACATAACAATGACAGCCCATCAATTCCTGGGCACTTTTCCTTTCAACCCATATAAATTACTTAATTATGTCCATGTCTCCTATGATCCTTGGCTACATACTACATTAGAAGTAAAAATCTCTTCCTTTGTTCACATTATTTTATCTCACTTTTGTATTTCTTGACTACAATAAAATTTTAATTGAATCAGAGTTGACATGTTATGTTAATTTCAGGTGTACAACACAGTCAACTGACAATTATATACATTATGCAGTGCTCACCATGGTTAAGTATAATCACCATTGGTTACCAGTTATCCCAATAGTATTGAATATATCCCTTATGCTGTACTTTTCATTCCTGTGACTTATTTTATAACTCCAAGTTTGCACCTCTGAATCCCCTATACTTACTTAGCCCATCCGCCCACTCCCTCCCTCTGGCAAACACTAGTTTATTCTCTGTATTCATCAGTCTGTTTCTCTTTTTTCACTTATTCTTTTTTCTTTTTGAGATTCTACTTGTAAGTGAAATCATATGGGATTTGTCTTTGTCAGACTTATTTCACTTAGCATGTTTTATCCCACTTGCAATATTTCTTGGCTACAATGAATGTTCTAAAATAATTAACTAAACATCAATGATACAGGTTAATAATAGTACTTTTAAAAGATTAACCAGCAAAAAAAAATATATATATATATATATTATGGACTCTTAAAGCTCTGTGGTCTCTAATTCCACTATTTTTAAGATAAAATTTACATTATCACTCTATTTCTGTGTGACTACATTTTAAAAGGATTGAATTACATCAATGGCCAACAAGTGAGCGGATTTCTTTGAATGAGTATCTAGAGAGCTCACTAGGCCGGCAGGAACTTGTCTTCCCCCAGAAGCTTTCATCTAGCCTCTTGCATGCTCAACTGACCACGAAACTGGTGAGCCATTTTATTCTGTCCTAAGTTCTCCTTCAAGTCCACTTCTACACACTGGCAGAGTTCCCCTCTACTTGGAATAAAGTGAGGACAGAAAAGGGGCCAACAACTCAGCACTAGAAAACATTATAATTATATCTCAGTATAATACGTTTTCCCTAGTTCCTATGTGTTATTTAAACTTCAAAGTTAGAAAATAAGTTTATTTTTTTTTATCACAAAGAACTAAAGGGTAGGTTCCATGAAGACAAGGACTCTCTTATTCACTTCTATATCCTATGCACATAGCAGGTGTTCTTTATTTTTTTAAGTAAATTTTTATTTAGTTTTATCTTTTATTTTTATAAAGTTTATTTATTTATTTATTTATTTTGAGAGAGACAGAGAAAGCATGAGCAGGGGAGGGGCAGCAAGAGAAGGCAGGCTGTGCGCTGCCAGCCCAGAGCCCAGCACGGGGTCAAACTCAGGAAATTGTGAGATTGTGACCTGAGCTGAAACCAAGAATCAAACGCCTAACCATCTGAGCCACCCAGGCGCCCCAGCATATGTTCTTTAAATACTTGTAGGTAAATGAATGAAAAGAACTGTTCTCTATCAAACTTCAGGCCTGTATACCTGTGTTTCAGAAATCCCATTTTAATTTTTAATTTTGATTAATTTATTTAAATAGTTTTTAAATAATTTCTTTAAGTTAATTTATTTTGAGAGAGAGAACAGAAGCAGGGGAGGAGCAGAGAAAGAGGGAGAGACAGAATCCCAAGAGGCTCAGGGCTGCCAGTGCAGAGCCTGACGTGGGGCTTAAACTCACGAGTCATGAGATCATGACCTGAGCTGAAATCAAGAGTCAGATGCTTAAGTGACTGAGCCACCCAGGCCCCCATTTATTTATTTTGAGAGAGAGAGAGAGAGCACACACGTGAGCAGGGGGAAGAGCGGAGAGAGAGAATCCCATGCAGGCTCTGTGCTGTCAACACAGAGCCCAATGAGAGGCTTGACCCCACCAGTCATGAGATCATGACCTGAGCCAAAATCAAGAGTCAGACACTTAACCGATTGGGTCACCCAGGTGCCCCTATTTATTTATTTAAGTAATCTCTGCCCCCAGTGTGGGGCTTGAACACAGGACCCTGAGATCAAGAGTCACATGCTCTTCCCAGTGAGCCAGCCAGCTGCCCCAGAAATCCCATTTTTAGAAGTTTGCCCCTCATTCATTCAGACAAACAAGGAATTTTTATAAGCATATTTATTACAGCATTTTGTAATCATAAAAAATTGGAGAAAATCTTAAGGAAGGTAAATTTATGGAATATCCATAATATGCAGTACTCTACAGGTATTTTACATAAGATGAGAAACATCTTTATGTAACATCTTTTTATGTTAAGTTTTAAATAAAACTTAAAAAAAAAAAAGATGAGGAACATCTTTATGTAATGACAAGAAAGTATGTCCAAAATACATATAATGGGAGTTATTATTCAGTCTTAAAAAGGAAGGAAATTGTGACACATACACAGATTCAACCTGCAAGACATTATACTGAGTGAAATAAGCCAGGCACAAAAGGACAAATACCGTATGATTCCACTTATATGAAGTACCCAGAGTAGTCAAATCAGAGACAGAAAGTAGAATGGCTGTTGCCACAAGCTGGGGGAGAGAGGAATGGGAAGTTACTGCTTAATGATGAGTTTCAGTTTTGCAAGATGAAAAAAGTATTGGAGATGGACGGTGGTGATGACTGCACGACATGTGAATGTAGTTAATGCCACTGAACCATACACTTAAAAGTGGCTAAGATGATAAATTATATGTGTACTTACCACAGTTTTTTACAATTAAAAAAAATGAAAAAGAAATGAAACAAACCAATTTGAATGTTTCATGAAATTCACTAGAGGATTCCATTTACTGGATGATGGTCAGAATAGACAGTTGTTTATTTTTTTTAACGTTTGTTTATTTTTGAGAAAGAGAGAGAAAGAAAGTGCGAGTAGGGAAGGGGCAGAGAGAGGGAGACAGAGGATCCAAAGCAGGCTCTTGGTGACAGCAGACCCCGACGCAAGGCTCGAACTCATGAACCGTGAGATCATGACCTGAGCTGAAGTCGGACACTAAACCAAATGAGCCACCAGGCGCCTCAAAATGGACAGTTTTAAAAAATGGTTTCTGAGCAACTAAAAAAGGTAAGAGGAGATTTCATCTCCTCTTTCATTAAATAGGATTTCACTGAAAAATAAGACATAATAGAAACTGAACTTCTTTGATAATGTGATAATTTTTTCTCCTAAAATTTAATAAATCCTATGTAGACATCATTTAGCAATGATCAAAATAATGGATGACAACTTCTGCAAAGGACTTAAATAATAATGGAGAAGAGCAGAGTTAGAAGATAGAAGCAGTGTGCACATGACTAGAAAATAAGATGAAGTCATAATAAACTGCCACAAGAATTTTATGTGCAGTGTGCTGTGAGGTAACAGAGAATGAAAAGATCCCATCCAGTTGGAGGCACAGGAATTATAAGGAAGAGATTCATTCATTCAACAACTATTTAGTAAGTTCTTAATGTAGATGAAGTACTATTCTAGATGCCTGGGATCTGTCAATGAACAGAAAAAACACTAATCCCTGCCCTCATGGAGTGTGAATCCAGTGCAGAGTGGGGTAAAAGAAACAAATATAATAAAGAGAATATAAGTAAGTAAATTACAAGTAAAAGGAGCAACATTAGAGGGACTGCAAATGCCAAACAGACAAGGCAGATTACAATTTTAGATAAGGTGACCAGGATAGGCTTCAGTGAAGTGACTTTTTAAAAATTAAAAAAAAATTTTTTTTTCTAGAAAGCGAGTGAGAAGGACAGAGGGAGGGAGAGAATCCCAAACGGACTCCATGCTCAGCGCAGAGCCCACTGTGGGACTCGATCCCACAACCCTGGGATCAAAACCCTGGCCAAAATCAAGAGTCAGACACTCAACCAACTGAGCCACTCAGCCATCCCCAGCGAGGTGACTTTTTAGCTAGACTTAAAGGAGGTGAATATTTGAGACTGACCCCAGATGAGAATGACTTAAACAGACATAAATAGAAAACAACAGGAGAAGTGGTTTTTCAGGAAGAGTGACAGGCATATTTAGAAAAAAACAGGCAGGGGCGCCTGGGTGGCTCAGTCAGTTAGGCGTCTGACTTTGGCTCAGGTCATGATCTCACATCCCGTGAGTTCAAGCCCCGAGTCGGGCTCTGTGCTGACAGCTCAGAGCCTGGAGCCTGCTTCAGATTCCATGTCTCCCTCTCTCTCTGCTCCTCCACTGCTCACACTCTCTGTCTCTCTCTCTCAAAATAAAGATTAAAAACAAAACAAAAAAAAATTTTTTAAGGAAAAAAACAGCCAGGCTAGTCTGCCTAAAGCACAACTCAATACTAGAAAACAAACTAGGTTCACTGAAGTATTTTTGTGTATATCTTAAAATGTCCATAATGAAAAATTTTAAGTAATGTTTAAAATAAACCAGATAAAACTAATTATTAACTACTTACCCTTGGAGATTTTAATTCTATTTCTTCCCTTTCACTTTCACTGTTTGAATCAATATTCTCCTCAGGTTCACTCTTCACTTCTACTAAAGGCATTTCTTGATCTACTTTTAGAGCCTCTTCCATTGATTCTTCTAACTCTTTTTTTTCCTCTTTTACTTTTGGTTCATGGTGGTGAACAGTTCTGAACTGAATATTTGCAGAACGGCAGTATTCCTCAAAACCATAGAGATACCTAAACAAACAATATTTCATTTTAGGAAATCTTAGTCTTTACATTAACTTGAATACTATATTATTAAACATTTTATTTTTAAAAAGTAAAACTTAAGACTTTTTTTTTAAAGTACTTTTTTTATGGTACTAACTTCTTGGTTTTATACAGGATTTATAAACAGAAATATTGATCATACAATTTCTTCCTAAAAAATCTATGCTTGTGATAACTGAACATAGCTATCATAGTTCTGATATGAAAGTTGTTCACCACAGAAGATATAGCTCTAGAACACCTATCATCATTTCAGACTGTTAACACTACCTGCATCCCTAACTCTGAAAAGGAAATTTAGGACAACATGAAAAATGGAGTAAAGCAGACTTGGTGCAATGAAATAATGTTCAATCCCAATCATCTATTAACCTGAACTTTTTTGTACACTTTCTCACTTTAATGTTCTTTGATTGATGTGTTCTTAACTGTTAACAAATTAAATGGAAAATATTCCCTGTAATATGTATTCTTTGATGAATAAACTATACTACTTACTTTCTATAAGCAGTTTTTACATTGTAGGAAGCAGCTGAATTCAAAATAGGAATGCCAAGGTCCATATAAATTTGCTTCCATACAGCACCACTATCAATCTGGAAAATTAAGTTTTTATTTGTTAACATTTACAAAGGGAAATAATCTTTACACTAACATTCTATGTTCATTAAGAAAATGTGTTTATTACCTAAAGTGCAGAACAGTACATTAGATGATTTAACTTTTTCATTACATCCTTACTTACATTGTCACATCCACCTTGATGATAAACCAGTCTAAAGAGTTTGAAGAGATTGAGATCTTTATAGCCCAAAACAGGTGGTTTGTTGATTGGAGTACCTTTTTAATATCAGAAAGTAGAAATAAAATTTTTATTCAAATGGAAAATACTGTTACAAAGCTATCAATACAAAGCTTTCCAATTTCTCATTTCCCAAGTTTTATTAATCAGAAGCATCTATTTAAAGAACCTTTAATTATGTAAGACAACATAAAATATTCTCTATATTCTTTATGAAGTATTGTGATGCTCTTTAGATTCACTTCTATGACTAATAAGATCACCTCTCTCACAACTAATATAATCACCTGTCAGTGGACTGGGTACAAGTAAAACCTACAACTACAAGGTACACCTAACAATGATGTTGGCTCAAGAGGCCTCTGTAAGAATATACACAATTTTACAGGTGTAATTTAGAGCATGGATCCATTTTCCCTGCTTTAACACAAATATTAAAACTGCTGACAATAATCTGAAGGATGATTTCTGAAAGCCACAGAGTATCTAGGACAAATTTGTCTCAGGATTTTCTAGGACTAATATAATGTCAAAAAGTAGAATTTATAAAGGCTGTATTTCTTTTAACTCTATTCAAAATCCTATTCTATTTACATAGGACTTGATCTCCTAATTTGTTTCCTTTTTGAGATCAAGGATGAGGCTAGTTTATTACTGCAAACTGCAGTTTGCAGTAATTACTGCATTAGTAATTAATGGATATGTAAATTAATATTATGACTGTTCACCTTCCATTAGTGAAATATTATTATAGTATTTTTTGGTTTTATTAAGTCCCAAGTAGGCTAAATATAATTATATCCAAACTATTTTCCTATACATTTCTGCTCAAAATAGATAATGGTTGTTTTTATTTCAAATGCTTAATTATTTTCAACTGTAACTGATTCTTAGGCTTTACTTGAAATCCAAATCCACGATTCTAACAAAAATAATGCATAAACCTAGAATGTAAAACTGTAAAAGAAATGACTGCTTTTTTTTTTTTTTTTTAAGGAGGCTCCACAGTAGGTGTTCAACACAAGGCTTGAACTCACGACCCTGAGAACAAGACCTGAGCTAAGATCAAGAGTCAGACACTTCACTGACTGAGCCACCCAGATGTCCCAGAAATTACTGCTTTTAAATAATGAGCATGAAATACCTCTGTCTTCCATAAACTTATAAAGCTGTTGGAGGAAGTTGTCCCTCTCTTCAGGATCAAGTTCTTCCTCAGGCTGTAAAGGTAAAATATATAAATATATAGAATAATGAATAGAGCAAGATATATCATCTTCTTTTTTTGTTTTATGAACCCAGTGTAAGAGGAACTTTGACGGAGCTGGAAAATATGAATTTCCTCCAAACTTTACAATGCCAGATTTTAAGTCATATTTTCATAGAGCTGATCTCATACAACTGTCAAGATACACCATCTCTACCTTTTACCCATCTATCACTCCAACCCTACCCCTGAATATAAGGACTAAGATGGCCATGAGGAAAGGTTAGGAATTGGTTAAGAGTGTCTTCACCTCATTTGTTTTGTTTTTTTAAAAAAATCCACCAAAATACCATGTGGCCCACACAAATGTATTGACAGATGAGCACAATTACAAACATATTTATTATTTTAAAATAACCCACATACAAACATTAAAATTTTGTTATTGTTGAATGACTATAAACCAGAGGTTGCAAAGTCACATGGCAAAGGTTTTTTGTTTGGATAGCACAACGGTTTAAAGAAATGCATATACAACTACATTTAAATGATATTTTGTCCCAGGCCCCGCAATCCCTTCTTGTATCACATAAGTCTGCATTTTTCATTTGCCCTCTTGCATGGCCTTTTAAATAAGACTTTGCAACCCTTGAAAATAAGAAAATGAAAATTACTTCTTAGGAAAGGAAACTAGATACATAACTACAAATTAGTTCCTGGGAATGGGAAAACAATGGAAATATTCATGTAAAAAAACCTACTTCTACAAATACCAATTTAAATTTTATTTTCTTACTAATTATATAAACCTATACAATGCTGAACTTGGCTCTAGTCAAATAGATTTTGATAAAATATTCCCTTTCCTGATAGACTACTTCTAAACTAATAGGTGGGAAAATTCTGATTTAAAATTTAGAAATACTATGGAAAAACAAACAAAACACTAATATCTTTGGCCCATATTAAATTATTATAATTTAATTTCAGAGTACTGTTTTTCTATGTTCTAAAAGAAAAATTTAGATTTTTGTCATTCAAAGCATATGTCTTTGCATATTCAAAGCAAAAGCAACTATCAGCCAATAAGTATTAAGCATTCACAGTCTACAGGTTCCTTAAAATGATGTATTAAGAATTTTAATCACTAATAATATAGCAGCCAGAATCAATACACATGTAGTTGATTAAAATATATAATTTTAAAAAACCATGAGGCAATCAAGGGGAAGAGAATAAAATCTTTTAGTACATTCATTCAGAAAGAGCACGGGAGTACTTTCAGTTTGAACAAATATAAAGAAACATTAAGTCAAAGTTGTAAGCCTCACTAACGAGCAACATATAGAATTAATCAGTACAGAATTAATAGGGGTCATTACTAAACGTTCAGATCAAAAGATGGCAGTTTTTTCCCCATGTGAATTTTAAAAGTCTTGCTTTTGCAAGGTTATTAGAACTCCCAATGAGTTAACTCAAGAAAGTAATTCAGCAGCCCAAGAATCATTGCAGTATTATTTTTAAGGACTTTGGTATAGGGGAAAAAAGTAACACCTTATGCCAGACTGCCTCTATGCTTTGCCTGTCCTTCATAATTGCAATATTCTCTCCTCAAACCAACACCTCATTTCCAGTATTTATGATCTGGCAGAATTCAAATAAGACCATTGTATCTAGTATATGTAAAAAGTATTTTTTCAAAAGGCACTGATTTGAAATCAAAATTTCTTCCAAAAACAAGTAAACAAAATGAGCCCATCAACTGCAAATTAGGTATTAAGGTTGTAGTAAACATTTCATAAATTATTACTAAGAATATAGTTTTAAGTATATAGATAAAATTTGGTGTTTTAAATACATTTGACTTAAAAGTTAGCAAGGGTGCCTGGGTGGCTCGGTCAGCAAAGCCTCCGACTCTTGATTTTGGCTCAGGTCATGATCTCAACGTTTTGTGAGGTTGAACCCTGAATCACGGAGCCAGCTTGAGAGTCTGTCCCTTTTATTTGCCCCTCCTCCACTCATGCCAGTTCTCTCTCTCTCTCTCTCTCTCTCTCTCTCAACACCCCCAAAATAAATAAACATTAAAAAAAAAAGTTAGTGGATGCCCAAGAGTGTATTAAGTACCGTGAGAAATTATGGCCATAAAATTCTAAGGTCAGGTGCAGTTATCAGATGTGAAAAGAAGACATAAATGAATAAAAAATTCTTATAAATAAATACCTGCTTGAGAGGAAATTTACTTTCCATAAGAAAAGGGTAAAGTTATAAACAGTTTTTAAATTTACCTGACGGTCTTTGCAAAAATTAAAACTGCTTCATCTCTCATAACAAGTAATTCTCCACAATCTTTTTTTCAAATAGCTGTGTTGTCAGTCACCTTGAACTATAAACTGCATATGCTAGAAAATGCCTCCAGCTAGAAGAATCTGCCTCTATGGCTTTTGTATGGGGTCTCATGGTATGCTCTCTCTGTTCAAGGTATTTTTTTTTTAATGCAAAGCTTTTTTTTTTTTTTTTTTTAGATTTACTTATTTAAGTAATCTTTGTGCCCAACGTGGGGCTTGAACTCATGACCCTGAGATCAAGAGCTGCATGTTCTACTCACTGAGCCAGCCAGGTGCTCCTGGCACCTGGTATTTTCATACCTATAGCATCTCTCTGCTGGTCAATAACCAGAAGGTATTGCATTCTTCAAGGGTTTTAAAGTGGGAGGGAGAAGGTTGTAATAATGAGAGGGAAAGTCCTCTAGACTGCTGATAAGCCTTCTTCCCTTCAGTCAAGCATGTGAAGGGGACTTATGCACCCAGTAAAATGTCAGAATGGAGAACAGGGTTAAGGATATAGAAGAGGCACGCTATAAGATCATAATTTCAAGAAATTTACAACTTTAGTTAGCATCAGTATATACTACCTAGTGTTACAAAAGGTAGTTGTGCATCTACCTATATATACTAGTAAATTATGAATTTTCTGACTTTAGAAACTTTATCTTCACATTCAATTCAGACACTTACTGATGGCTAACATGCAGGAGTCTGGGAGGGATATACAAAAGATGCTGTGATTAAAATGAGAGGAGGTAGTACTTTCTACTCTGACCCTCTGAGTCTAACAGAGGGTACAGGAATGTAAAACAAGGCAATGTGATATAATGGTAAAAATGCTGCAAAATACATAAAAATACAAGAAGGATGAGTGGTTGGTTCAGCTGGGGATGGTGTGATGGTGGCTCTATTAGGGAAAGCCTCAAAATGTGAACAGCAAATAGCATAAACAGCAAGCAGCATAAACATGAAGCTGGCAAAGGCAGGCTGTGATTAAGAAAGGACTTTTTAATGATATGCTGGAGAACTGGAACATGAACCTGAGAGAGGTGAAGAGGAATTATATCAGATTTGTGTTCCTGCCAAGGGGCGCCTGAGTGGCTCAACAGTTAAGCAGCCGACTCTTGATTTCTGCTTGGGTCTCAGTCTGGCAGTTCATGAGATCGAGCCCTGCACCAGGCTTCACAATGGGCATGGAAGTCTACTTGGGATTCTCTCTCTCTCTCTCTCTTTCAAATTAAATAAACAAACAATAACTTAAATTAAATCAAATCAAATCAAAATAAAAGTTCTCTGTCAAGAATGAGTTTGATGGATTGGAAGGGAAAGGGAAGCTCTTTGATGATGGAAAGAAGACCCTCTACTCCAAAAGGAGAAAGAGAGAGATATAAAGGCTGAGACTCTTCTTAGTTGAAGGCTCAGTTATTCATGTTTGTAATCCTCCATGTCCCCCCACGTTGTAAGTGCTAGATAAATTCTGAGGTTAGAGACATACCTATTTTACTCACAATCTTATCACCAGGGACTGGCATTTAGCGTAAGTACTCTGTTATTATGTGAATGAAAACAATGTCTCTGAAAATGAACTAGGGAGATTTTCTTCAATTATTTCACATTAGCTGAGTTTCAGAGCAAGCATTATTGATAATATAAATGCAACAGGAGTCAGATAAAATAAAAAATAACAGCCGCTGAGGATGTTAAGTCACAGGTCGCTGTGGCACAATCACTTATTAGCATTCACTTCATACTCTCCCTATATACATTAATCAGAAAATGATTATTCATTCAGAAATGGCATGGATTCTAGTTAAAGATGCACTTTCTTTTTAAAAATCTTTAAATTAAGATAATACCTTGTTTTTGCTGAGCTATTAACTGGGCTAAGCAACTCTCCAAAACACAAAAGTATACAGAAAGTGTCCAGATTGTCACAATATGTAGTAAAAGATGATGCATGTTACACAGATCCCCTCAAACCCATGAAACTTATACACAATTCTAAAGAGCAGGTCTGGAAAGTTTTTTATCACATAAGAGATTTGAGCCACAAAAGCTGACATTTTGAGAGTGCATAAGGGTGTGACTAAATTTGATTTTTGTAGTTTCCCTGTACTGCACTGTAGGTGAAGTACACATCTTTTGTTGATGGGTATTCCATTGCTCATGAACCCCTACAGGCATCCTTAATAAACTATTAATGATTATACGACACAGTCTTCCTTTCTTAAAAAAAAATATTATATTCCAGTACACCATGCTTATTTTTCCATTCCAAAATATACTGTTTTTGTGAATTAATGTTATTTTGGACAACAGCAGCTTCATACACCTACATGCTGCTGCCACAACCCCTCCCCGGTCCTCTTCACGGGCACTCACTTCCCCACCCCCCCCCACCCCACCCCCACCCCCGGCACTCCACCACTAGTCTTCTCAACCCTTCAGTTCTTACCACCCCTTGATCTTCCATCCCCCACCCCACCTACTCCAAAACAAACAGGCTGAACTCGGGAGTATTCCACAGCAGGCAGATTCTGCTGGAGAAAAGGAGGTATTAAGACGGGGCCCTGAAAGCTGTACTCTGGGGAACTAAGTACTACAAGAAGCACACCAGAAGTGGCAACTCTGAAGCCACCTCTGGCTGGAGGACTGACGTGAAAGAATCAGTGATACCAGTAGCTGCTTGGGCTTTTACCGTATAAAGTTTTAAGTGTGAAATATATTGAATAGCCTCATTTGTTTTTAAAACAGTGCACTAAATGCTAGAACAACTTATTAGTGGGGTTAACGTATAGAACATTTATAGGTCACACTCAACCTTAACTCAGGCAGTGCTTCTATTTGTTCCCACACAGACGTCTGTTGGATTCTTTAAATCTCAGCTATTGCTTATCATTTTCTGAGTTTTTTAAACTTTCCCTTTTATTTTCCCTATTGTATTTAATACTGATAAAGGGAATGGGCAACGCAAAGGTGATACTCAATGTAATGCACCTGGCAACTCAACAAGCAGCTTCTGAGCAAAATCCAAGTGTGTGTATATGGGCAGGTGGGGTGTTAAAAAAAAAAAAAAAAAAAAAAAGTTACATATTGCTGGAGAATAGTGGCAGGGAGAATAGAAAAGTGGGGATGGGGGGCGCCTGGGTGGCGCAGTCGGTTAAGCGTCCGACTTCAGCCAGGTCACGATCTCACGGTCTGTGAGTTCGAGCCCCGCGTCAGGCTCTGGGCTGATGGCTCAGAGCCTGGAGCCTGCTTCCGATTCTGTGTCTCCCTCTCTCTCTGTCCCTCCCCCGTTCATGCTCTGTCTCTCTCTGTCCCAAAAATAAATAAACGTTTAAAAAAAAAAAAAAAAGTGGGGATGGGTCAAATCTGGAAGGGCCAAACTTATAAAAGGCTATGATAAAAGACCTAATCCTCATCCTGTTGGTGCTGAGGCCATTAAAGGGTTCGTAGAAGGAACCATTTATGTGTTAGAAAGACGTCTTTGAAGAATGGGTTGAAGGGGAAAAGACATATCAGAAGACACCTGAAATAAGTGGGACAAGATACAAAGGAGAAGGAATATTAGTCAAGAACCTTTATTGCAAGTGACAGAAAACTATCCTAAACTAGCTTAAGCCAAAAAGAATTAATTTATAAGCTCACAAAATTATATCAGGAAATGAGACTGCCTACAGAGTGCACCGCCTAAAAAAAAAAAAGCTATTATGAAGGGAAGGTAAATTACCTTCCAAAATGAACTTTCTAGAACCTTACAACAAATCTTCCAACACTTTATTTCAAATAGCAATATGTTAGGCTAATTGCAAGGCCCACACTCATTCATTTATTCAGAAACTATTTAATGGAGGTTTACTATAAGCCAAGCTCTGTGCTAGTTGGTGGATATTCATATTAGTGGGAAAAGGAAAAAACTACAACGAAGAAACCTGACATCCTATTTTCATAGACCTTACAATGCAGAGGAGAGAAAAATTTTCTTACAAGTCTGTGAAAATTTCTGTAATCTCTCTATACCTCAAGTTCCTCTCTCATAAAAAAAAATACTGTTGTGAGAATTAAATAAACAATCGTACTTTAAAAACCACTAAGTCTCCAACACTAAGCTGAGAACTTTATTTGGTGTGGTCATCTTTACCTGTTTGTATCTCCTACAAAAGCTATATATTTTAATTTTTTTAATGTTTATTCATTTTTGAGAGAGAGAGAGACAGAGCGTGAGCAGGGGAGGGGCAGAGAGAGGGAGACAGAATCAGAAGCAGGCTCCAGGCTCCAAGCTGTCAGCACAGAACCCAACACGGGGCTCGAACCCACAAACCGCGAGATCATGACCTGAGCCAAAGTCAGACGCTTAACCGACTGAGCCGCCCAGGCGTCCCCAAAAGCTAAATATTTTAACTGTGGTATAATGAAAGGTACCTCTTCACTGATGATATATGTTTGCTCTGGCACAATAGAGTCAGAACACCTCAGTGAAATATAACAAATGAAAACCTAAATTTTAAAAAATATCCGTAAACTGAAAACTTAAAAAAGAAAAAGTAAGCCCCCCACAACATTAAGTTGTTAGGTAACTCTGGTGATCGATAGATCAAAATGGGTATCAGTAAAGCCTGGCTCCAAGCAGAATTCTGAAGAACTGTCCAGAAAGTTATCGTATGTAAAAACTATCAGTTGACAATATAGATTTTAGAGGAAAGAAACAGAAAGTGCACAATCGTAATAGGCATAGGTCATTTAGGATAAGGGCTAAATGCCATGACAAGGCCGTATTAAAATATAATAATTAAATCTCGAGTAAATATGAAGGTAAGTAATGTCCAGTATATGACTTTTAGAAAGAGGTGACATTATTCAATATGTCTGAAGTATTGTATTTCAATATAAAAGAATAAATACTGCAACCACTTCTGTGTCCTAAAATCAATTTATTCCAGGAGGAATCCCATTTAGATTTCTCATTTTAAAAAATCTACTAAGGAGCCTGGGTGGCTCAGTCAGTTGAGGATCCGACTTCGGCTCAGGTCATGATCTTGCAGTTTGTGAGTTCGAGCCCCACATCGGGCTCTGTGCTGACAGCTCGGAGCCTGGAGCTTGCTTTGGATTCTGTGTCTCCCTCTCTCTCTGCCCCTCACCTGCTCATGCTCTGTCTCTCTCTGTCTCAAAAATAAATTTAAAAACATTAAAAAAAAAAAAATCTACTTAGAGTCAGTGCAGAGAACAGACTGGAGAAGGACAGCAAGGACATGGGAAAGTTACTATTGCATTAGTGTAGGTAAAGGAGAATAGTAGCAGAGAGTAGAAACTGAGGGAAGCAGAAAACCTGAAAGCCATCAAATAGGCAGAAGAAAGAGGATTTGGTGTCTCATTGGTTAGAGAGGCAAGAATGGGAGGATTAAGGAGACTGCCATGCATCTGGTGTGGGTAACTGGTAGATGTGCTTCTATTCAAATAAACTAGAGACAACCACGGAAAGGACTGCTTTGTGGGCAAAAATGAAAACAGTTCTTGTACATAATGAGTTTGAGAAATAAGAAATCCTCATTGGCAGTTTAATATGAATGCCTAGGGCTGAGAAGAGACATCTTTGATGTACATATAGATTTGGAATCATTACATCACTTAGGAAGTAAACTAGAAAAAAATGTAATGTCATGGATGTCAGGTGATCGAAGAAGGTAGGCATGTCAAAAATGCTGAAAACTGCTAAGGAATCAAATGAGATCATGACAGAAATTTGTTGGATTTAGTACAGAAAATTTGTTGAAGGTCACTGGTGACCTTAAGTTGTTTTAGCTGGGGGGGGGGGGGGGGATACACACTACAGTGAATTAAGAATGAACAGGAGGTCAGGAAATAGAACAATGTATATAACTGAGCAATCTGGTCCATAAGGGTGAGGAAAGAGGGCAGTATCTGGAGGGGCTGCTAGAAGTTGGAGAGAGAGAAGCACGTTTTTAAAAACTGGAGAGAAGGAAACAGAACAGAATAGGCTAGAGATCCTGGAAAGAAAACAGTTCATAGACTAAGATAAGGAAAAAGGGAATGAGATCCAGAGCATTGAGGTCCTCATCATAGAAAAAGGCAATGTAACATATTATCACTTGTACTTAAGGGAAGGAGGGCAGGCAGGTGAGGTATAGTGCATGCTCTCCATCAGAAGCTCCTAGTTTCTTTTTGAAATTGGAGTGGAGTGAGGCAGGGCCAGAGGACGCAGGGATTTGATTATAGAAACTGGGAACTCACCAATTGTGTTGAAGGCCCAGCAGATGCTGGTAGTCATAAAATTTAGAGTGTACACTTAAACAGAATATTTCAAGGATCACATAAGAGGTCATGACATATTCATTATGTGGTAACATATTGTTTTAGAAGTTCAGAAAGCAATGTGACAACAGCCTGCCCAAAACAAATTATTAGAAGATTCCTGAATTACATCAGACTTGACTGAGACTAGTAGTAATTTTCCCCCCTCCTTGAAAAGGTACACACTTTCTACTTTTAATCATCCAACAATGGTTTGGATACTGTCACATCTAAGGCTTTAAATTCACTCAACCCTCTCTCATGCTACCACAACTATGAAATACTTTGATATGAGAAGGGATTTTTTTTTTTTTGTAAATGCATACAAATTTAGCTATAATTGTGTCTACAAATGTGCAATCCTCATTAATCTGATTAGGTGAGCCAGATTTGGTTAGTCTTATGCTAATTTTGTGAGGAAAGATTTTACCAAACACATCAGGACATTTTTGTTTGCTTGCTCAATAAGCTATATTTTAAGACTTTTGCAAATAAGTTATTAAATCTGAATGCAAGCTAAAGTCTCAATTATTGATTGGAAGTTGACTTTATAGGACCTGCTTAGAAACACTTGATTGAGTTATTAGATATACCTAAAACACTAACATTAACTTGAAATTTTTCTTTAAATTTTATTGACTTAGCATAATTTTCCCGAGTTACCAAGCATTTACTCAAAGTGATCTTGACAGATCACTAACAAATGCCTTTACAAAAAGACATAAATACAAACACCACTAGATTTACATATAAGAAAAGAATTCCAGTTTCCATGAATAAAAAAACCACAAGCACTTATGATTTTTGCAATAGTGGAATGTAATTAGGTATGACTGGTATTAGATCCGACAGTAATTCCTAGAAAATTCAAAAATCGGAGAAATGGATGTCAGTACTTCTAAACAAACAAAAAAAGAGTATCTCATAAAAATGCACTAACCTCTTATTTTCATTACTAAATATGAAATTAGAAGAGATTTTTGAAAGGGCCCAACACATAAGGCTACTTATAGCAAACCAAAAGAATAAAACAGCTGCAACTAGTCAAATTCCCTTTTAATAAAAACGTCTTCACCTATTTATTTTATCCTTAGACAACTCTCCTCCATTCATCCAAAGTGAATTTAAGGAAGGAGTGAATGAATAATTGACATCATTACTTATGTTTACATGGACTTTTCAATGAATTTCAAAGCTTAAAAGGAAATCAGGAGTATCTTTTCTAATATAAAATTTTCCTAATAAAAGACATTTAAGTAATACCCACAAAAATATCCTCCAGGGCTTTTTTTGAATGTAATTACCAACAGGTTAAAATTCAGTCATCAAATATAGATAGGACCTACTTCCTGTTAGACTCACAAGTCTTTTCCACCCAATAACAGTACAAAACATATTTCTTGCACTCCAATCCTGAATCACCAATGCTCAGGAATTCAAAATAATATTAAATAAAAAAGATGCTCTTCCACATGGTAAAGCCATGAATCTCAAATTTCCTTATTTAGACTATTTTAGGGTACTCAAAGCATCAAATATAAAAGACAATGTCCACTGCCCATTAACACTGCAGAAGTGTCTAACACTTGTATGATTCTACTGCATAAAATTTACAAACATCAAATTGTAGGCTAAAGTACTGTTACAGTGATTTACAGTCTGTTATAAAAGATCTTTGTGATCATTATAAAGCAATATTAAATTTTCATGACAAGCATACCATTATTATGTTTCAGGAAGAATATGATCTATAGTATAATACAACAAACAGCTTAGCCTCACCTATGTAGTAAAGGCCTGTAATGACTAAGCCAGGTAGGCCCTGGCTTATCAGACTTTAATTCATTTTATACAATACCCACTTTTTCCCCCTTTGTTTTATGTAGATTAAACTGCTTCTCAGTTTATCAGTACATTAAATTTTTTAAAATTACTGTTCAAGACAAATTAGAATGATTCAGCAACTAAATGTTAAGTCCAAGAGCAAGAAATGCAGCTGATTTTTTTTCTAAAGCAACCAAAATCTCACTCAAGAAATGTACCTCCGTGGCCAGAAAAAAAAAAAAAAAAGAGGAATTAGTTCCTGTCAAGCAATTCAATAAAGTATATGCTATGAAACTGACCATCTGGAAAATAATTTAAATTAACGGTCAGACAACTCAGTGCCTTAATACTGTAATTTTGCTTTTACTTTTCAGTAGATAAAAAGCATTCTTTTTCACTTAATTTTAACAGGTTCATAATTTAAATAACACATTTTAAGAAAATACTATCCCTTACAAAGGTCCTTACATCTTTAAATTTCTTTACTTATTACCTGCAAACAATAGGTAACAGAGCTTGCCTCTGCTCTTCATTCTTTTTTTTTACTAACATTTATGCACAGCTTGAATAAAACGTTATGATTTTTATGAAATTAATAGCTGTAATAAGAGCACTATTTACTAATTACTATTTTATAGCCATCTTTTCCAACCTTACTACAGAGCTCTTTTTACTCTCTTTGTTTAAAATTTCAGGGTTTTCTTTTGGGGGGGTGGGGAGTAAAGAAAATGCATTCTAAAAGGGACACCAATTAAAAGTATTAGCAAAAATAGGCCAATCTTCTTTCAATATTTGGCAATATCCAGATCCTAACTAATGCTAATTTTTTTTTTTAAAAAGCAAAACCAGACTGCAACAGTTCACACCCTGAAAATGTGGCCTATTTACCCTGAAAACACATAATCTATAAATAAATACAGATAAAATACAAAACTCACATTTAATATTTAGACTTTAAATCCTGAATTTTGCTAAACTGTCTCATTATCATTTTCATTTCAAAATCTAATGTTTCAGAAAAATAGCCTTCATCCTCTGATATTCTAAAAATAGACTCCTACTGTCTCTTTTACAAGAAACAATTACGCTTGGTTATGAGTCCTACCATTATTAGCCACATCATCAACACCTAAAATTCTTATTTAACCCCGTTTTTGGCAATCCATATGGTAACTAAATATATTTTAGAAAAAAAATCTTACCTATATGCTGCATTTTCTTTCAAATGCAAAATGGTTAGATTCCCCTTCTACTTAATCAGTACAGTGTCTGAACATTTTTCAGTCTGACTTGCAAATATTTGCTTTCCCTCTTAGGGCATAGCATCCGCAGGGTTATACAGCACTACTTACATTCTCTTCCACATAAAAATCAGACATTACATGAAAGGAAAAGAAAGACAGCCCATTTCAAAGCATCTGGCAAACCTCCATTGGCAACCTGCCAAGCCTCTGCTAAACCTTCCTGTCTTTCCGAGCATGCTCACTTAAAACCAACAGCACGTTACTATGGCAACTCTGTAGGCAGCCTGTAAGTATGAACCGCCATTCTGATTTCAGACTGCAAAAAACCAAATACTGCAGGGGAAGTAAAAGGAAAGAAATATCGCATGCCCTTCATCACATATAAGTATACTCATTTTATTTAACAAATTCACATCTGTATATGTAAAACAGAAACAAGCATTCCACATTTTCCAAGCAAATATTTTTCAGGCTCAAATAGGTCTTCTTTTTGGTAAACTCATTCTCTTTGTCTGCCCCTAGGTCTCTTTACCTCATAACAACCAAAAATATACTGGACAGTTAGTTTATCCCACTGCTGTATAAACAGATTACAACATTCATATAAGCAATTATCTGGTAGTCCATAAATTATTTCCTAAAATTATATATATATATACATGTACACACACATATATTTATATATATGTGTGTGTATGTATATGTATACATATATATATATACGTATATATATATATATGTATACATATACATACACACACACACACACACACACATATATATCCTAAATGACACGGTAATATCACACATAAAAATTAACACTTATAAAAACAATCTCTTTTCTCTGATTTATCTATCAAACTGCCAAATGAAATATTCTCTCAGGTTGGATAAGATTTTTTAATCACCTATATCCTTCAGATACTATGAAATGTCTCAAAGAGGTGAAGTTGCCAAGTTAAGACAGACCAGATCTGAGTTCAAATTCCTGTTCTCCACATTTGAGCTGTGCAACCTTGGGAATATACAACCTTGGGTATATATACATATATATATATATATATATATATATATATATATATGTATACATATACATACACACACACACACACACATATATATCCTAAATGACACGGTAATATCACACATAAAAATTAACACTTATAAAAACAATCTCTTTTCTCTGATTTATCTATCAAACTGCCAAATGAAATATTCTCTCAGGTTGGATAAGATTTTTTAATCACCTATATCCTTCAGATACTATGAAATGTCTCAAAGAGGTGAAGTTGCCAAGTTAAGACAGACCAGATCTGAGTTCAAATTCCTGTTCTCCACATTTGAGCTGTGCAACCTTGGGAAAGTTACTTAACCTTCATGACCTTCACTTTCCTCACCTTTAAAGTAAGATAATACCAGTTATACCACGTGGTAACATTTTAAATGAGTTGACACATGTAATCTTACATTTCTTTCTCTATGGTTATTTAAAAAGTTTGTACTTGTTGATTATTTAACCTGAAAAGTTCTTTGTAACCTCATATCTGCAAAAAAAAATTATTTCTCATTTACCCACTATGTTGGAATCCAAAAAACTCCCCATCCCCAAATCAATTTGGGCTAGAAAAAGACAGAAATAAATAAAGAGCATCTAAATGAGGGAAAATATACAAAGGTAGTAATTTTACTACTACTTTACTAAACACTTTAACCAACTAAGCCACAGCGCCACCCAGTAATTTTTCTTTAGAGTATTAAAATGTTTTTACATTACAAACATAAAATTTCACCTACCACCTCTTCTTCTTCTTTTTTGGTTTCCTTTTCCTTCTCTTCATCATGTTCTTCAGCTGGACCATCTTCATCATCACTACTGGATGATTCAAGGATTTCACTTATATCCATTTTCCAATTATCAGGAACAATTCTAGTTTTTAAGAAGATGCTTGCTTTCTGAAGCCCTAAATGTAAACAGTTATTATGGACTTAGCAACACAGAATAGAAAACATTCAGAGTCAGAAGATCTAGATTCAAATTCAGCTGTCACTTATAAAATGATATCATTAACTTGAACATAACTAAGTCATGTTTTATTAATGTTTATTATTATTCTAGGGAATACTGTTAAAAATATTAATGGTAAAACATGAAAAGTTAAACTTAATATTAAAAGTTAAAAACTACAAATAAAATATTTTATCCAGATATTTAAAAAATAGCCATCAAATAAGAGTAGATACTAACCCTAAACAATTAAAATGGCACCAGAGAATATTCAGCCTTGGTTTAGCCACTATTTGCCATTTACAGCCACATCATGAAATAATGGATTGATTCATTTTTATTTTACCTGGTTTAGCAGAGAGCTCAGATTCAGGTAGATTGAGAATATCTATTTCCTTGATATCCTTTCTTGCTATAGAATAACTAATTATATGGAAGAATAAAGGGGAGAGAAACCATTATTAAATAAAAATTATGACAAATAATGTTAACACATAGAAGAATATAAGCCTCAAAATCAAAATTATTTTGCCTACAAAATATTTTTAAAAGACCATGCATATCCTGGGGCGCCCAGGGGGCTCAGTCAGTTAAGTGTCCAACTTTGGCTCAGGTCATGATGTCTCAGTCCATGAGTTTGAGCCCCACACCGGGATCTGTGCTGACAGCTCAGAGCCTGGAGCCTGCTTCAGATTCTGCATCTTCCTCCTCTCTCTGCCCCTCCCCTGCTCTCACTCTCTCTCAAAAATAAAGGTTAAGGGGTGCCTGGGTGGCTCAGTCGGTTAAGCGTCTGACTTCAGCTCAGGTCATGATCTCACAGTTTGTGAGTTCAAGCCCCGTGTCAGGCTCTGTGCTGACAGCTTGGAACCTGGAGCCTGCTTCGGATTCTGTCTCACCCTCTCTCTGCCCCTTCCCTGCTCATGCTCTGTGTCTGTCTCTCAATAGTAAATAAATGTTAAAAAAAAAAAAAAAAATTATAATAAAAAAATAAAAGTTAAAAAAAAAAAAAAAGACCATGCACCACACATATCCTAATCCTTAATAAAAGGCAAGACATAATATAGGCAAAGCTAGTATCCTTTTTTTTTTTAATGTTTATTTATTTATTTATTTATTTAGAGAAAGAAACAGCGAGAGAGAAATCCCAAGCAGGCTCCTTGCTGTCAGCACAGAGTGGGGCTTGAACTCCCCAACCATGGGATCATGACCTGAACTCAAACCAAGGGTTGGACACTTAACTGACTGAGCCACCCAGACAACCCCAAAATTAGTATCTTAATTCTAAAGATTAACATACTCAAAATACACTAATTTGAAAGCTTCACATTTAGGGGTGCCTGGGTGGCTCAGTCGGTTAAGCGTCCGACTTTGGCTCAGGTCACGATCTCGCGGTCCGGGAGTTCGAGCCCCGCGTCGGGCTCTATGCTGACTGCTCAGAGCCCGGAGCCTGCTTCCGATTCTGTGTCTCCCTCTCTCTCTGACCCTCCCCCATTCATGCTCTGTCTCTCTCTGTCTCAAAAATAAATAAACGTTTAAAAAAAAAAATTAAAAAAAAAAAAAAAGAAAGCTTCACATTTGTAATATTTCAATCTATGCAACCCTCCCACACACAAGGTATGGGATACTTTGTATCAGCATATTTGCCTTATTGAAGATACAATGTCTATTTTGATCTTTACTATTTCTCTTTTTAAGTTTATTTTATTTTTGAGAGAGAGCATGAGCAAGAGCAGGGAAGGGGCAGAGAGGAGACAGAGGATCTGAAGCAAGCTCTGCACTGATAGCAGAGAGCTCAATGCAGGGTTCTAACTCACGAAACGTGAGATCATGACCTGAGCCGAAGTCAGATGCTTAATGAACTGAGCCATTCAGGCACCCCTGATCTTTGCTATTTCTTAAATTTACTGTTTAGTTTAGTCAAATAAATAAATAAATAAATAAATAAATAAATAAATAAATATTAAAATATTTTTATCATTGTAAGATATATTAAATTTTCCACAGTACTTCTCTCTATATATATTTAAACATACAAACACACACACTTTTTTCTTTTTTTTTACATCCTTTGTGGGGAACAAAACAAAGCTGAGGTTAAAGAAAGTTTCTAAAAATCTGACTTAATCAGGAAAAAAGTCAAAATAATTTTAGTAATATTCCATGAAAAGTAAGTTTCATAGTTCATAATATGAAATAGTACACATAATAAAAGTACCAAGCTTTTACAATTAAAGAGAAAACCAATACCATGCTTTATAAAAAAAACTTTTTAAATATTATTACACATTGTTTAGTTTTACAAAACTAAATTAAAATTCGTTATTTTAAATTAAAATTAGGAAAAAATAAACTACATTACAAAAAGTCAAAGCATAATATGTAATGACAGTTCATGAAATGATCAGACTTTTCAAAATAAAGTGTGGACTATGGAAGGGTCTATCACTGTGATCTCATTTTTTTTTCTCCTACCATAATACTATTAAGTGACTCACAATTTAGAATCGATAAATGATCGAACTAAACACTGGTCTTTTTTCACTGTGATGTCATCATTACAGCTGGGAGATATTACCTGAAATATAAAATAAAGAACAGGATTGGTGCCTAATTTCCCTTGATCAAAAAAATATACACTTTTAAAAAGAGTAGTTCTGGATCCCCCTCACTTCTCAAATGAATTATATTTTGTTAAGAAAGAGTTTAATTATTAATAATTTCCATTATAAATGAATTACTTAAAAAAGAAGGTTGCCTTGTGATTTTTCTTTAACATATTGGTTTTCTGGATATTTAATTTATTCAGTTATTAGATCATACAATAAATAGTTAATACAATATAAATAATATGACCACCACTTTTAAAAATTTGATTTCTGGGGCGCCTGGGTGGCGCAGTCGGTTAAGCGTCCGACTTCAGCCAGGTCACGATCTCGCGGTCCGTGAGTTCGAGCCCCGCGTCAGGCTCTGGGCTGACGGCTCGGAGCCTGGAGCCTGTTTCCGATTCTGTGTCTCCCTCTCTCTCTGCCCCTCCCCCGTTCATGCTCTGTCTCTCTCTGTCCCAAAAATAAATAAAAAACGTTTAAAAAAAAAAAATTTTTTAAATTTGATTTCTTCTAAGCTACGTAATCATTTCTTGTCCAAAAAGTCAAACATATGATCTGTGATGAAAATGTGGCATAGTATAAATTTTAAAAATATCCTTGAATCAAGATCTGTTTTGAAATCTGCTATCTGTTTAAAATAAATATCTAAGTTCCCTTTCTTACCAGGGCATTACAATTTTTAGTAATGAAAGCAAATCAAAGAAAATCTAAGAACTTTTTAATTTCTTAACTTTTAAAAGTAACAAATGTCTGAACATTAGTAAATAGCTAATCTCTACACATTCTTTATGGCACTTAATATTTTTTAAAAATAAAGTCTACCAATGAATTGCTGAAATTTACCTGCTCATTATCACCCCTAACACTAGCTCCCCTCTGCTACAATCTAGCATCACCCACAGAACTTTATGCAATGATGGAAATGTTCTGTTATCTGCACTGCTAAGCACTTAAAATGTGGTAGTGCAACTGAGAGACTGAATTTTTAATTCTATTTAATTTTAATTAAATTACATGTAAATGTAAACAGTCACGTAGGACTCATGGCTATCATATTAAACAGTCTATATCCAGATAATTAAAAATTCTTGGCTGTTGTATCAGCTGCCTTAACATCAGATGGCAGTAAATGTTTGTGTGTTTGTTAGACGCTGGTAATTATTAGACAAATAGTAGAGTTCTGTCTGCCCTTAAGGAGCTAATGGCACAATGGAGAGGTAAACACAAAACAACACCATGGAGGATAAGTACAGAGATGAAAACACCTAGGAGGAAGACTTAACCCAATCTGGGAAAGGAAGAGGTATGGCAGCAAAGGCTTAAGATTAAGTCTTAAAGGATGAGTAGGCACAGCCCAGGGCTTAATTACCTCACCTGTGAACCACCAGAATGGCCTCCAAATTGATTCCTGTCATCTCCAGTGTTTCCAACAATCCATTCAACACACTACTGCCTCATTAACATTCCTAAACATGCAGCTCAATAATGTTACTCTTCTGCAAAACTCTATGCAGAATTATGGTCACATTCCTGGGGTGAACTTTTAAAGACTCTTCTGCCCTAGATCCAAATTATCTTCCCAGTCTTATTTCCTATTATTCCCCTATTGTTGTTTAACATTTAGCCAAAATGGATTTCCAGAGCAAATAGTTCCATGAGCAAACCCTTTGCTTTTCTGCTTTTACTGTTTTCCTCTAAGATAGTCCTCTAGAGAACCTCTGCTTAACTAACTTTAAATCTGTCAAGGCTCAGTTCAAAAGCAACAGCTTCATGAAGACTTTCTGGATTTCCTTCAATAAATGTAAATTTTCAGGACAAGAAGTCCTAATGTTGAACATATACTATTGTGTATATAGTTACTTGAATTATTCTCTGCATTAAAATTACAATATTAATAAAATGTGAGATTAGTGTCTTACTCATCTTTTATTTTCTACATTCCCTGGCAAATAAGTCTGTTGAGTAAATGAAGGGATTAAAAAAATCTCTTAAAAAAAATCTCTTGGCAAATTATGACCTGAAAATTCTGAATCCAAACCCATTTACTTGTTTGCCTGTACAACTGAAAGACTCAAAGGATTTTCAGACTTTTTCTAGGTAAACTTACTATATATAGCAACTGAGTAATATACTTACATGCACACAGAAACATTAAAAATTGGCCTCGGTTCACTAAAGGATTCTAATCTAATTCGGGACACATTTTGTGCCAGCACTGTTGTTAGAGATATATGTCATATCAAAACTCAGAAAAGGGGAATAGTTATGTTAGAGTAGTTAAGGGAGACTGAAGAAAACGTAAGCCTTGAGCTGAATGTTAAGACACTTAAAAGGAGAGGAGTACAAAAAGGAGAAAATGGAGACAGGTATTACCAAGTATTATTGATTCCTCTCATGAAATAATTCTCTTGCCCATCCCTTCTTCTCATTCCTTCCCCGAGTAAGCAAAGATTAGATTTCCCTACCAACCCATCCAAGACTTACTATTTGCAAAACCTAGGTGTACCCGCCCTTCCTTTCCCCAATACTCCCTTTCCTACTCCAGTGTCTGCGCCAAGTTTTAAAAATGACTATATAAACTTTAATTGCTATGTAATGTCTTAGATGTATACAATAAGGTCGTCGAGAGCAATGTGTTACAAGGTTCATAGTTTTCTCTCTTCTAAGCAACTTAGAGGTGGAACTCCCTGCACATCCTCAGTAAATACTAATTGATTTAAGGCAAAAGGGTAAAGGTTTGGAAGAGAAGTGTTTTACACAGAGAGCAGTTAAGAGAGAACCTGAGTATGAAGCTTACACTGAAAATGGGAAGCTAAGAGCTAGGATAGCCTCAGAAATCCATCTAAAGAATCCAGAATTGATCCATTAGGCAGTCCGTGAAAGTTTTTTGGGGTTTGTTTTTGAGAATGGGACTACTATGATTAAATCAGTGTTTAAAAACTACTCTACAGAAGTTGCTTCCGGAAAATTTGTCTAAATTTAGCAAAAAACCCAAGAATCAAGTTAAGGGAACTTGGAGGAAATTACCATAAATCAAGTGTAAAATGGTAACAGGAATAGGATAAAAAGAGACCACTGCACACATTTTCAAGGAAAAACTGAAAGATCCCAATAAATGACTGATTATAGAAAATTAAAGGAAATAACAAAGGAAAACAGTGAAGTATGTGAGACCTAAGTAGGATTGCTCAATGTTGCAATAAAGTCCAAATTAAATTTGGGTAATACTTTCAAAATATTTTAAATGCTTTTTAAAGATCCATGTTAAACAAAATTTTAAATGGTTGATTAATTCTGCAAAGAAATCTTACTTACCAAAGCAGGATATCCATCAGTCTTCTCAGATGTTGATATCACACTTACAACTTTTCCTAACAATTCGTCATTGAGACGTCGCTTATCGTCATCTTCCTCTTCACTACTTTCTTCTTCCTTTTCGTCCTCATTACTAAAAGTCAGAATAAGTCTATCATGATCTTAACATAAACCATTGTTGAGACAGAGTGGTGTGAATTTAACATGTACAATTCAATTTCTAATCTGGATTACTCCAGAGTAGGAGTAGCCTCTTACTGAAATTGAAGAGATGGATACTTCCTTAGTCCCAAAGTAGTCCTGAGCTGTCCATGATGACTCTGAGTCCATGCCACTAGATGAATGAGGATTTGGACTTAGCTCTTATGCCAACCACCAGCTGGGACAGAAAAGCCTAATTATGTCACCATGAAGTACTTACTGTGCCAAATAC
This sequence comes from Neofelis nebulosa, assembly GCF_028018385.1. NCBI lineage: Eukaryota > Metazoa > Chordata > Mammalia > Carnivora > Felidae > Neofelis > Neofelis nebulosa. The sequence continues at coordinate 106,329,591 of NC_080788.1, read as the reverse complement.
ATATTTTTAAAAAGATTATCCTTCTACCTTTTATATATGCCAGATGTAACTCTACTTCCTAACAGGTTATGAAAAGATCTCATCAAAAAAACATGTGAAGGTTTATTTAAATTAGCTTATCTACACAATTAAACAAGCAAACAAACCCATGGTGAGGAACAGTCTACAAAACGGGCCTGTACTCTTCAAAAATATCAATGTCGGGAAAATACCAAAAAAAAAAAAAACAAAAACAAAAAACAAAAAAACTGAAGAACTTTTCCATATTAAAGGAGATTTAAGTACTATATAAACTAGGATGCCCAGGGGCGCCTGGGTGGCATAGTCAGTTGAGCGTCCGATTCTCGGTTTCAGCTTAGGTCTTAATCTCACATTTCATGAGTTCAAGCCCCATGTCAGGCTCTAAGCTGACAGCACGGAGCCTGCTTGGATTTCTCTCTCCCTCTCTGCCCCTCCCCTGCTTGTGCTGTCTCTGCCTCTCTCTAAATAAGTAAGTAAACTTAAAAAAAAAATTATAAAAAAACAAAACTAGGGCGCCCCGGTGGCTCAGTCAGTTAAGTATCTGACTTCGGCTCAGATCAGATCTCATGGTTCCTGAGTTCAAGTCCCGCATCAAGTAAGCTGAGCCCTACTTGGGGTAAGCCCTTGCTTCCCTCTCCCTCTGCCACTCGTGGTATTCTCTCTTTCTCTGCCCCTCGCTCTTTTGCACCCTCTCTGTCCAAAAAAAAAAAAGAACCATGTAAACAAAATGTAATGCATGATCTTGGGTTGGACCCTGGATTCAGTGGATGCCTATAAAGGCTATTATTGGAACAAGTGGCAAAATTTAAAATATGGACTATACCTTATTAGATAATAGCATTTTATTAATGTTGAATTTTCTGAATTTGATAATCATACTTTGGCTATATAAGAGAATTTCCTTATTCTTAAAGTATTTAAAGGTAGGTCTGATACTTATAATATACTTTCAGAAGGTTCAACCAATTAAAATTATCATTAGGGCGCCTGGGTGGCTCAGTCGAGTGTTGGACTCTTGGATTTGGCTCAAGTCATGATCTCATGGTCCGTGGGTTCGAGCCCCGAGTCAGACTCTGCACTGACAGTGTGGAGCCTGCTTGGGATTCTCTCTCTCTGCCTCTCCCATACTTGCGTGTGCATCTCTCTCTCAAAAAATAAACGTTAAAAAATAGTAATAATAAAAAATAATCATTAAGTTAAAAAATAGCTACATATCCACAGAGGAAATGATAAAGCAAATGTGCCAAAAATTTTAACAATTACTGAATGTAGATGAGTATATGAAAGTTTATTGCACGATTTTTAAGTTTGGAATGTTTTTGAAATAAAAAGGTTAAAAAATACATATACTCACTTAAAATAGAAAAACACATCGTATCAATTAAGAAATTTGGCAAAGTAACTCAAGACAAAAATAACCCTTTTTGAAAAAGGAGTTATGATAATTCTCAGAGTAATGGGAATAATTAAGAACAAGGTCTGCTCAAGGTAAAATGTCTAACATAATGATACAAGATACTATGGAAAAGTTACCTGAACAATTTTAGCCATCTTAGAAGACTCATTTGTTTAATGTTGTAATAACTGTAATATTACTGTATATGAAACACTCACACAGGAAGAGACGACCTCCTTCCTCTGTTTGTCTTCTTTGCAATTACAGGAGTTCCAAAATGCTCTGGATTTGTTAAGGGAAGCTGGTCAAGTGTCTAGATAAGAAACAACAGACAAATTAAATCACATCTTGCCTCGATGTTAGAAGTTCTTCAACTCAAAAAGTCCATCCATGTCACCCTACCTCACTCTCGGCAAAATGTCTCTCTCCTTTTAGGCAAAGTGAAGTGCGTCTCAGTGTTCTCTCATCACCATCATCAAACACTACAAGAAGCAAGAGATATCAGAGAATTTATGCACACTAAGTAAACATGTCACTGCAGAGAACGATATTGCTGCTATTTAGTTAAGGCTTAATATTTGTAAGAACCATTATTTTTTTTTTCCAAAAGCTTTTAAAATGTACACAGTACATTTTTCATTCTGTAGATACTGAACACAGGCTACATGGCTGCTCCCAACTGCCTAAGTGTCTCCATTCACTTAGCAACCTAATCAAAGCACCAGTGATTAAATTACCTTTAATCCTGGAAGAATGAGCAAAAAAAAAAACCTGGTTTACAAAAAAAGAAGTATTATGGGTTTTGTTCAGAACAGTTATCAATGAAGTATCTCTAACTTCCAGAAACTGTTTGACTTCTAGGAATGCTTCTTGGATTATTGTACTACCTCTACTTATTTGCATGATAACTTCCTTTAGTAGAAGTCTATTGGGTAACAAATTCTAAAGTCATAAGATTCAACATTTTTCTTTTGCTGGAGAAGGATTAAGAAATTTAGAATTAAAGGTTGAAACAAGGAAACATCAGAAAGATGAAATTTTCTTAAATTTCAAAAGTCAGTTATAATTGCACAGAAGCTTTCAAGTTTTTACTTTTACTACATTAAAAAAATTTTATAGGCTTAATTTTCCAGAAACATACTCTTATTTTAACATCTAACAGTTACCAAGTGTATTAAAAAGAAAATGCTCTCAGAAGACACCTGATTGCCCATCATTATGAAGAAATAAAATATAAAAAGGTGGAATCCTTACCCCAGATACTTATAATGCAAACATGTATCAATATATGTTTGTGTATCGTATGAAAATACCATATACACAGAAATAGTTATTTTAAGATGTAATCCCAACTTCCATAATTCTAGATGCTTTTTCATTCTAACAGAATAAATTAATGTTAATAAAGGGAAACTCTACATTACTTTGCTTTAATAATATTTAATCATAAACTTATTTTTTTCATGCTAAAAACTTATGTAAGAGCACTCAACTTCTTCAGTATTTATCTACCTCAGTCAGTTCTTTCTCCAAAAGTAAAGACATCTAGTTTAAATTCTCTTACACGCAGGAGACAATGCAGAGAAAATGAAAAGTTCCTGAAGCACATATTCAGAGAACCATGTTTGCACAAAAGGAGCCGTGTTGTACAGTCAATAACGCAGAAATTAATGACCGCTGCAAACACAACGACAGGATAAAACACAATATCCTCCAACAATTACATTACTAATCTACACTTGATTAACAGTGCTCTAAACATTTGTAACAAAATTATGATTCATATGGTGTCATCAAATCTAATAAATACACCACTGTTCTTTTAAAACTTCAAGATCATGAAATTATTATACCAAACTTAAAATAATCCTTCATGTTTGTATTAATATCCATAAGTATATTAAAGAATAAAAGCTTAAAAGTTCCAATTTTCCTTAAAGGCTACAATATATAAGATGGTAACAACGGACACACACATACACACCCATGTGCACACACATTTAAGTGGAGGTGTGAGGAAGGAACATGAGAATATCAGAACAATCCATAATATCAAATTTATGCAAAATGTTTTCCAGTGTTTCATCATTAATCAATGGCAGCCTCAAATCAAAATGTTCTGATGAGAAATTTCAACAATTTAAAATCTTTAATTCTTGTTTTTTTAAAATAATCACTTTAAGGGGTGCCTGGTTGGCTCAGTTAAGTGTCCAACTCTCGATTTTGGCACAGGGCTTGATCTCACAGTTCGTGAGTCAGAGCCCCATGTCGGGCTATGCGCTGACGGTGTGGAGCCTGGTTGGGATTTTCTCTCTCTTCCTCTCTCTGTCCCTCCCACATGCTCTCGCACGTGCTCTCTCTCTCTCAAAATAAATAAATAAACTAACTTAAAATAATCTCTGAAATAATCAGATTTTTGAAGGAAAAAATACTTTTAACTTCAACATACTTTATCATGGATAGAAATAATGTAAGAACCAAAAAAACTTCTCAAAAGAGAACTGTGGCACCAACAACAATTTTATGATTTTATATAAGAATGCTTCCAACTTTGAGTGAACGAAGAGAAACCGTTTACTTTTTTTTTTTTAATTCACTGACTATACAAAGGTATGTATTTGAGTACTTTATACAAGTCTGAAAAGCTACATAACTTCTCAAGATTTTCTGAAAGACAAATAGAAACCCCAACACAGTGAACCTATTAATCAAGACATCCCCGATTATGAAAATCATGAAGAAGTTCCATCTAGAACAAGTTTCCTCTATAACTTCCATATTAGAAGTATCATCTAAAAGAACACCAAACACTCTTCAGGCACTGAAGAGTGACTCTGGCATTTTGATAAGAGTGAAATAATTAATTGGTATATATAAACTGGTGTATATAGTATATTTAGCTTTTTTTTAAGTTCAAGATGTCTATTACAGTATGCCAAGAGGAAAAAGTCTGACTATAAGGATTTAGTAATTCTATGAAATGTTTTCTACTTGACAAAAATGGTATTTAAATAGACTATTGAGTGCAAAACTTACAAAAGCAGTATCTCTGTTATTATGTTAAATACAGATACAAAAACTTAATTTGAAAATGACAAAGCTAAGTCTCTCTCAATAACTGATCAGGGTAGACAAAACAATGCTAATGCAAACAAATATATGAAACCTAACTCTACACTTGAGAATTAAAAGAAACAAAAGCAACAGGGATCTATCTAACTACTAAATACAAAAAGATCTACCCATGAAAATAGCACTGTCAGATGCTGGAGGATAGTAAGAGAACAATAGTAAATTAACTTTATCTCTCCAAAGATGTAATTGGCTATCACCTATTAAGCTTCTACCATGTCCTAATTCTCACAGCAGCCTCTGCCAGGTAGGAATCGCTATCCTCTTTTATAAAGAAATTGAGAAGCAGAAGGCTAATCAATGAGCTACAGTTTTGTTAAGGGGGAATCAAAATGCATAATAAATAGGTATGGGGCAGAGGCATAAAATGAACACAGGAGAGAAGTCAAGAATTCTGACTTTGCAAAAAGAAAATATTATTGTTGTATCTGTGTATACCAGTTAAAATTAATAAAATATTTATATATACATTTATATATTAATTAAAATATTTCACATAGTGGATAAAAACTTTAACATTACATACTCTAGGTAAAACCAATAGTTTTGTTACATAAACTCATTTGTGATACAGAAATCCCTCTGCAGCCAAGGTCCAGAACTTCAGAAATCAAGAAACTTAACAAATGTATAATGATATTGACAAAATACCATGGGAATGCTAAGTCTTTTGGAAGGCCATTTAAACAACAGGTTAAAGCACATCACAGGAAGGCATAGATTTCTTTGTTGCTTAGTACTTTCTAAATGATCTTCTAGTCCTGGTTTTGAAAACATTTGTGGTTGACTCTGATTATAAAAACACTTGTCATAAGAGGTTCTAACTAAATTAAAAAGCTTTGGGGCACCTGGGTAGCTCAGTTGGTTAAGCATCTGACTCTAGATTTCGGCTCAGGTCATGATCTCACAGTTGGTGAGTTCACGTCCCCAGTTGAGCTCTGCACTGACAGCACGGAGCCTGCGTGGGATTCTGTCTCTCCCTGTCTCTCTGCCCTGCTTACGTGTGCTCTCTCTCAAAATAAATAAACATTAAAAAAAAAAAAAAAGCCTTAGTAAGCCTACAGCACATTCTACAAAAGTCAGTCCATTCACCAGTTTAAGCTAAACCTCCTCTACTCCATGAACCATAACTTCCATGAGATCTGATACAACTGATGTACAAAACAGTAACCAGAAAGCATGAAAAAATCTTGAGTCTTAAAAAGCATTTGTCACAAAGATATATAAATAATCAAATAAATTTTAGTGTAAAACTTTATATATTGTACATATGAATATACATTTTATATGTAAGGTACTAAAATTAATAACAATTCTGTCCTTTACATTTTCCTTATTTTTCAAGTACAATGTGTTATTTTTATATTCCAAAAAAAGCAAAAGAAGAGCAGTTTTAGAATGTTTTATGGACAGCTGTATTTACCAGGAGTTAATGGCAACATTCAAGTGGAGATACAAATTCCAATCCTAATTAATACCTTTGAACCACTAGAAAGGTAACCATACACTTCTATACATTACAGATTCCTTATCTTTAATGCAAAGATAAGAACTGCCAATTGAATAAACTATGCTAGGGAAGCACTGTTTTATGTTAGGAAGGGGAAATATTTCCAAGGCTCAAAAAACAAACATAAAATCCATAAACTCAGGCCACTTATTATTCAACATTAAAGAGGAAGGTAATATTAGATTTTTTAAAATTAGTTCATATTAGATCTATAGTCTCTTTCATAATTGGTTATTCAGCTATCGTAGGAAAAGTACCTATATTACGTAAGTTAATATCAGACTCATTAGGTAGCTTTTGATCACCAATGATCATAACTCTTATTTGATCTAAACCAGTAGTGTGGTATCCTCTTTTCATTTTTAATAGTCAAATTTTGAGATCTCTTAAAATAAAAAAGTGATATGGAGATCATTAATACTTTGTATAACTTTCTGACTCTACCTATATAACACTTCACTAGGAATTAGAAACCAAGAAGAATTTCAGAAAAGAGGAATTAAACCCAACAGGTAGTAATCACTCAATTAATTGAAAAATATAGAAGGCTCATGACCTGTGAGAGAGGACACATTTTATTTTGCCATCTTTTAGGCTCATTATACTCTAATCATTCTTTATGTGGGCTACATGCTTCAACATCTAAATATTCTTTATAACAGAGAGTGCTATATTGAACATACTTAAGTGAACAGTGCCTGTTAACATCTTAGATTTTTTAGGTCACTTGCCATCATTACAAAGATGCAAAAAACTTAAATATTTTGAATTTTTCTCCTGAATAAGTCTCCATTTTTTCTAAGTATGGACTACTTTACTAATGTGTAATACCTGCATTAAATTCACCCAATGTAATTATGAAAAGAAAGATTCTTGGATTGCCATCCCCAGACCTACTAAATTGAAGAGATTTGGAGTCCTCAAATCCTCATTTTTAAACAAACACCAAGTGATTCTTATGTACACTAATGCTTGATACACGAATTACATGCAATTAAGATGCTAAGCTCTTTCAGAAAAAGAATTATACAGTTTCTTCTGTAATTACTCATCACAGAAAATCACCACAGAGAATGCTCAGTAGCAACTAGCTTTTAGAAATGCTAAAATGCCATTCATGTAAAGGATAAAGATCTGCTATTCTGGAGTGCAGAAGTCCCAAATGTGAAAACATGAGAAGTATCGCTTCTGCAGAATCACAAGCATTATATCAGTAAAACTTCACAAGCACTGTGAATGCAGCCTTGATATTAAATATCAAATACGATGCAATATTAGTATTTGAATACACATCACATAATCTTGCGTAACTCTGCACATATCAGTGCCTGTAATTTTTTTTTACTTTTGAGAGAGAGAGAGAGAGCATGAGCAGGGCAGGGACAGAGGGAGAAGGAGGATCCCAAGCAGACTTCACGCTGTCAGTGCACAGCTGGACGCAGGGCTCGAATTCACAAACTGGGAGATCATGACCCGAGCCAAAACCAAGAGTCAGAGGCTTGACCGACTGAGCCACCCGGGTGCCTCTCAATGCCTGTAATTGTTATCACTGCTTTAATATAATAAAATTGTATTTACTTAATCTCTAAAAGTTAACATTAAATTTAGTTTTTAAATCTCTAACAACTATCAACAGCCACAACCAAGCTTCCTAAAAATACGTAGTTCATAGTAACAGCACCATTGTGAACTGACACTGCTTTCTAAGAGGCCCAAGAAGAATAAAAATGGTCAGAAAATAGTAGTTACGTACAACAAACTGCTACTTCTAATAGAAGCCACAGAGCAAGACACAAGAAGTACAATTTTTAAACAAAGCACATTCTTCACAGCTTTGAGCATCACCTGAAGATGAATGATTTTTACCCAAAGCCACAAATCAAGTAAACTAAAAGTAAACCTACAGGATCATTTCCTTTCCTTCTTTAAGGAAACCACAACACCATAATTACACCACTTATACCAAGATATAAATGTAAAAACCAAACAATGCTATAGATGTTCAGTATAAAATAAAGGATGGATGTTATCCACAGGATTGTGTAGTCTGAACGTACTGAGAGGAGATTAGGAAATCTTAATCATTACTATTCTTATCAACATAATAACAGCAACTATATAAGTAGTACATTTAAGTTTTAGTTTACATGCATTAAGACACTTGTTGCTACTCCCTAAAGTTTTTTAAAGCAAGCGTAAGCTTATGCATGGAATGTTAAGTATGCATTCTGATTAGCAGCACATATATCTTTCCTTTTTTAATAATGAACATTTAAAAATTTTTTTTATATTTATTTTTGAGAGAAAGACAGAGCAAAGTGGGGGAGGGGCAGAGAGAAGGAGACACAGAATCCGAAGCAGGCTCTAGGCTCTGAGCTGTCAGCACAGAGCCCAATGCAGGGCCGAATCCACAAACCGTGAGATCATGACCTGAGCAGAAGTCGGACGCTTAACTGACTGTGCCATCCAGGCACCCCTCTTTTTTTTTTTTTTTAACGTTTATTTATTTTTGAGAGAGAGAAAGTGTGTGTGTGAGCATGTGAGGGGCAGAGAGAGAGGGGCACAGAGGACCTGAAACAGGTTTTGTGCTGACAGACAGGCCGATGCGGGGCTTGAACCCAAGAACCATAAGATCATAACCTGAGCCAAAGGTGGACACTTAATTGACTGAGCCACTCAGGCACCCCATAGTAGCACCTATATCTTTTCTGAAAGGTGTTATTGAGACTTGACTAAATCAAAAATCAAAAATTAAGCTATGATCATCTAGACTTGAATCTACTCTAGCCAGAATTTTTTTAGTCTTTAAATTTTGTGGTAACATCTGTATTATCCTTATGTAAAACAAGCAACAATACATTAAAAGATTGCAGCTGTGCAACCTTAATTGTAATTACAGGAAAAGTAAAAATGTCTGATTACTTACAATACTAACTTGTACTGACTTTCTAATGGAAGAAAAATAAGCATATAACTTAACTTTCTTGAAAAGAAATATCTAGGTAACCTAAAAAAGAAGTACATTCTTTTTGTTGTTGTTGTTTTAAGTTTGTTTTGAAAGCGAGAAAGAGAGAGGGAGAGGGAGAATCCCAAGCACGCTCTGTGCTTTCAGAGCAGAACCTAACGTGGGGCTCGAATTCAACAAACTATGAGATCATGACCTGAGCCAAAGTCAAGAGTCGGACTCTTAACCAACCGAGCCACCCTGGCACCCCAGGTACCTTCTTGGATCAAATAGCCACAAGTGACCAAAGAGATATTATTTTTGTTACCAGCAGCCATCATTAAAATTTCAGCCAACTATATCAAGTAAATTGACAGTAAAGAATACCTATTTCTACCAACATAATGATTCAGTGTATTTACAAAATAAAAATATATGCAACTCCAAATTAAATCCTATGTATTAAATTAACTACTTACCCACAGTATACCAACTAGCATCTGTCAACTTGCTGATAATAGCTTCCTGAAAGGACCCATCAGATGTCCTTGTTTCAACAATAGCTCCAACCTAAAACACAAAATTGAAATTTCATTATCAAATTTAAACAGACCAAATCACTCCCATGAACTATATGACCTGGGTTAAAATAAATATATTTATGATAATTCTACCTTATACACATTGACTTAGATCTTTATCATTTATAGCACTCATGTATTTATCATGCAGTCTGAACCCCAAAATGCTTTGGCATAAGATAGTTGTTATTATCCTTATTTTACACATTGAATATTGTGGCTCGGATGAGAGGATGAGAACACAGTCTCTTAAGTATTACTTCAGAGCTTTTGTACTATATCACATTGCCTTCAAGGGAACTGTGTAATATAAGAATCATAAAACCATAAGATAGCAAAAGTAGCTTCAATTTTCTTTCACAGAAATATTGAATACTGGATTCACCATTCGTATTTAAGGGACCTTTTAGATAAAGGTTCACCTGAGGAGAGAGGGATGGACCAGTTGACCTTCTTTCAGCTTCCAGACCTTTGTCTATCAGATATTAACCGAAGTGGTACTCTGACATAACAAAGATTTATTACATAAACTTAGAAATGTTTGGCCAGAACATGGATGGAAAACACAATATAGGTACTCACTAAGCTAAATTATGAAGTCAACATACTTGGTAACTTAGAACAACAGAAGATTCAAAGTTATAACACTAGTATATTATTCAGCAGGCTAAATATCTCTGATGACAATGTAAAAAAAAGAGGTATTCAATCTAAGAATTAAAAACAAAAGGTGGCTGAAAACTCATGTTTATATATACACTAAAATTACTGTCTCTAAGATGATTTACCTTTCTAAAGTAAGGATATAGCCAATGTAACATCATAACATACTAACTCTATAACATTTCATTTGTATTTTTGTTTTCTGATCAACATACTTATAAATTTTAAAACTGTCTACAAATAGAAAATTTAATAATTTACTGTATGTATTTGTGATTCATCGTTTCAGATTTTAAACTGCAGAATATACATACTCTTAAAGGACCCTTTACTTGATCGTCCTGCACCAATTGTGTAGTATTATCCTGTTTCAGGAGTACCTGGAAGACATTTTGTACAATAATTTGCATGTTAACTTTTAAAACAACATGTTTATGATGTCTTTAATCTATGCTTTCTTACCATCCTGTGGTTACTTCTGTCTTAATACTTATTACATTGTCTAATATTTACGTTTATTGTCTCTCTCACTAATTGTGAGCTCCTTGAGGGCTACAATCCTTCGTCACTATAACCCCAGCAGTTAGCAAATGTCAATGCGTATTACAGGTACTTCATAAATGTTTGCTGAATTAATGAACTATACAAGATTTATAATTTGAAGTGACTGCTATAAAAGTTTAAAACTGCCTTCATTGTTCTTTATCAACAAGTTATAAAAAGTTCTGTCACAAAGTATTAAAAAAACAGTATCAAACATTATTGCCCACATACAAGGTAAACAAATTAAAACCAGAACCCTGTTGGTCCTTTATAAAGTAAACTGAAATAATAATCATGATATATATTTCACATACAAATAAGTATTCTTTTTTACTACAGATTCTCCCAAATATATACAGGGCAATCGTTCAAATAGATCAAGTACCCAAATATGAAAATTGAAATTCTACATAATGTATGTATGATAAGAGCTCCCCAATCACTGTATTGACTTTAAGTAAGTATATCTAGAGCCACAATACTAACAGAAAGTTTAAGTTCTCAAAGAAGTCCAAGTAAATATTTAGTAGTCAAATCCCATATAGCTGACATAGTAAAAATGCCAAATGAAACGAAGAAATAAATGTCAAATGATATCTTAACAATACTTGAAGAAAAATTCCACCAGATCAAAACTGAAACACAAATCTCATAATAATCACAGATAAATCTATTTCTCTACCACACAAATCATACTCTTCTAATTCACTGGTTCTCAAACGTCAACATGCAGCAGAAACACTTGAAGGGCTTATTAAAACACAATCACTGGACCCTACTGCCAGACTTTCTGACTCAGTAGGTCTGGGGTCAGGGCCTGAGAATCTGCATTTCAAACAAGTTCCCAGATGAAGCAGATGCTGCTAGTCCAGGGCCACACTTTGAAAATACCTGCTCCAGTTCATTTACCCATTCAACGTATTTTGAGTGTCTACTATGTATCAAGCACTAGTCTAGGTGTTGGGGACAGAACAAGTCAAACATGTCCTCCTTTTATGGTGTTTCACTCTTGCAGGAAAAGATCAGGTATGTAAGTGAAAAGCAAACTGCAAAACCGAAAGTACAGCATGATCTAATAACAACAACAACAACAACAATATTGTTACAGTAGGCTCTGCACAATATCTGACAGACCATGTAAATTTCTCTGTAGTAGTATCAAAGAGGACTTTCATGAACTTTCTTACATAGCTCTGTAATGTTAAAGATGTTTATAGTAAGTGTGGATTACTTTCGTAATTTAAGTACGATTATTAAAAACATTTATGTGGGAAAACTACTGGAATGAAACACGAAAACGTGAATAGTAGTTTCTGAGAGGTAAGCGATGGGTATTAATCTTTTGGTACTTTTCTGTATTTCCAAATATTATACAGAAATAATGCAATGACTTTTTTCTGGTCATAAAAGGACCTTAAAAATAAAATTCTTAAATCATGTTTAACACGGTCTTTAAAACAATTCCACTATATTATTTTTCCTAATCACTTGAAATCATCTCTACCTGAACATTATGAAAGGGGAGAATAGAGATCACAGCCTAAATAAGCATGCCACAACAGCAGAGAGCCAAATAAAAGGAAGTCTCATGAACGTGGTATTTTCAGAGAAGCATTTTGGAATAACTTCTCATTTCGAGTTATTTCTCAATTCTTAATGTGCTTTTCCTATAGATTTGTATATAACAGTGTTTTCACATAATAATGATTCAGTAAGTCATGATTCGGTAAAATGTTGATTTGCAGTCTCCCCCTCCCCAACTCTCCTCAATCCAGGTTGCATGAAAAAAAAAAAAAAAAATTACCTTAACTTTTACCAGCCTTTTCACAGTCTTAATTTTTGCCTCACAGAAGGCACCTCGGTACTTGGCACTGACATCAGTTCCCACTGTCAGGTAGGCAGGCTCATCCGCCGCCTGATGAAAGAACACAAAATGTGAATGTCACTAGTATTTTCCCCTACACTCCAACCTTAAGCCACATTAAAAGGTTCTACATTTAAAGTACTAAGAATATTAACAGTACTGTTTATTACTAGCATTAATAACTTGGAAAATACCCCTTAAGCAAGCACTTGCATTCCCCTACTGCATAAACTATATCCTGACAACAGAAAACGTTTAAGTTCTTAGTAACTGAGAAGTATCAGCAAGGAAATATGATAATGTTTTTTCTTCCAGATATAAAATGTTTCAACAATTCTATAATTTAAGAAATGAACACATTAAGAAACAAACAACAACAACAAAAAAAAACGGGCACCTGGCTGGCTCAGTTGGTAGAGCATGCGACTCCTGATCTCGGGGTTGTGAGTTCAAGCCCCATGGTGGGTGTAGAGCTTACTTAACAATAATAATAATAAAATTAAATTAAAAATACAAAATAAAAAGACCTCCAAAACCAGCAAAGGTATACTCATAGTAAGTGTCTCATAAAACTTTGAGTTATTCACTTATGGCCTCCTGGAAATTGTGTTTTAAAATTAGAAGAAATATCACTGTTAAGATTAATACTAACAAGACATGGTTAAATGTTTAATAATATAGCTACATTAAGGCAATATCTTTTTGGACACAGTATATCTGCATAGATAAGAAATGAAGCCAATCCTTTTGATAAGGAGAGCATTATCTGGGGGAATCATTAGCTAAAAGCTACATATTAAAAAATCTAAGTCTAAATTCAGCTGATGAATGCAGAGATATGAACTGATGGCTCAAAACTTGGAGCTGTACCTAATTTATCACACTAATCTTCTTGGTGTAGAAAAAAATAAGCTTTACTAAAAAATATCTACTTTTTAGCAAATGGTCATCATCAGAAAGATGTGGCAAATTTCATGCTACCGTTCATCTTAATCTTGATGGTAAGAGAATGATAGCTACTCTTTGTCATTTTACCTTTTTTTTAAAAGTTAAGTGTTTTCATATAGGTTCAATTCAATGGAGCTAACACTGCTAAATGCAAAGGTAACAGTGTACACTTTAGAAATGATACTTTTAAGTAGAAAATGATGTTTCCTTTTCCAATAAGTTTTTCCAAGTAACAGTAAAGAAAGTAACATGTCATTTCCAGAAGATAGGAAAACAAGACAGCTTAGGGGAATGCTGTATTTCAGAGCTTAATACACTGAGACAGTAAATGAGTAAGGAATCAAATACCTTTCAAAGTCAGTGCATTTACAGATAATGCAAATTGAAGAGGAACACTCTGGCAAATAAATATCTGAAACATTCAATGCCACTGCACTACACAATGCTATACCTTCCTTGCCCTTCAAACATCACATACAATGTTTGCACTACTAGCTGTCTTCAGAAGAGTATCTTTTCAGGTTGTAGTATGTTTTAAAATATTTACTACAACAATTGAACTGAAACAAAACATTATTAGCTTTAGTCCACCTTCAAATATTTTAGCTACAAAATTTCAGAGAAGAGCCGATATCTCCCTTGCACAATCCACATATTCCTTCCTTAGAAAATCATGCTGGCATTGAGGAAGAAAAAAATTTCAAAAAATCCCCCAAAGAACCAAACAGGACAAAAGCTTTACTTCTGCAAAGGCTGCTGCCAACACAGGAAGTGTTTAAAAATACTAGCCCAATGGACAACAATGGAAAGGCTGCACCAGCCTTTCCAAAGTGCTAACTGCTTCAGAGAGGGGCCGGACTGACTGCATTAGACACAATGATCATTTCTCACTCTTTCAACACGTCCTCATTTTCAGAAAGCGCTGCTTAGTAGAGGAATCAATTTCAAGTAGCGAAAGAAAAAAAAAAAAATGACATTCCACAGCAGCAGCCTCACGACAAGCAGTGTCCAGGGCACGAGGTTCAGAGCAGCGTTGACTCCACTTACCTTCATTTTCACTGGCGATCTGTGGGGTTCCAGCTCAGCGAGCTATCTTCTCCGTCGCTAGAACCATGGGGAGGGGAAAGACAGGCACAGAATCAGTCAACAGAGGGGAGCGACCCAAGGAAAGAAAGTAAACAAACGCCAGCGGGGAGGGGCAGAACCCTAACCAGCGAAGGGAGCCGATCCCCCGGAGGGCAGCCAGGACGCAGGAGCTGAGGAAACGGCGAGAACCCCTCGGGCGCCAAAGGGCAACCCGTTCCTCCCCGGAGTTCGCCAGCGGCCCACCGCGCCCCCGCCTCGCTCGCCACTTTGACCCGGAATGCTCAACTCGGAGCCCCAGGTCGGAGCGCTCTGGAAAAGAGCAGGGCGCCGTTTGGGCTTCCCCAGGTTCCCCCCAGGCGCGGTAGCCGAGCTTTCGCGCGGCCGCCCCCCTGATACCCCGACTTCGGCCCGCGCCCCGCCTCCGCCGCTCGGCCCCCTCGGCCCGCCCCGGGCCCGCGGTGGCGGCAGCGGAGTGTCACGGCGCCATTGCTCTCCTTCCTCCGCTCTGCACCATGTCAGAAAGGAGAAGCGCTTCTTCACCGATGGGGCAGGGGCCGCGGCCTTCAGCCCGGAGGCGCGAGGGTGAGGGGAGACCGGAGCGAGGGAGGGGGCTGGGGGGGGGGGCGGAGAGGAGGAGGGAGGTGGCCCGGAGAGGGTGTGGGAGGGGAGGGGAGCCGCACAGCGGCAGCCGCCGCCTCCTCCCCGCGCCCGCCTCAACTTTTTGTACAGCCCAGAGCGGTACCTGCCCCTGGCCCCTCGGGTCCAGCCGCAGACTGCACAGGAGAGGACGCGCTGCGGAGTTGGGGGCCGGCTCCCCCAAGCAGCCCGCTTCTCACCGCACGGAAGCAAACTTAGCGGCGCGGCCAGCCCCACAGCCATTTTCCCAGGGAAGCAGCCGAGGAGGAGGCTGCGGCGGCGGTTCCTGCAGTTGCTGCCGCGGCTCCACGACCTGCCCCTTCCCCTGCGCTCGCCGCACCGCTTGCCCAGCACCCCCTCCCCACCTGCGAAGCTTCCAACTGCACCGGGACCCCGGGCTGCTAGCAGCACGAGCTGCTACTGCCGCTTCGTCCACTCAGTATCCCCCACTTCCCTTCTCCTCACCTACTAACTGCGGGTGAAGTGCGCGCTGTCAGCTTCCGAGTCCTCCGCCCCACTGACCCCCGTGGGCCCCCGTCCGGGCAGCACCACTCCCGGCCGCGGCGGCAGGTCCTGCGCCCGGTACCCCACTCGCCCGATTTACTGCCACAATCCACCAAATAACAAGCTGTTGAGCAGACTCGCTTCTACACGAACTCCTATTGGCTGCTCATGACGCCGAAGAGCTTTGGATTGGAGCTCGCTACCTGCCGTCCTCATTGGATGTAGCTAAGAAACTTCACGGATTGGTGCGAAAAACAGCAGGTAGGACATCTTCCACTTATGATTGGCTGTCTCCGAAGGCTAACGTTACTGGAGAATTGGGTATTGAGTAAGCAGGTTCTGAAAAATGATTGGTTGAGAAGACTCCGGATGTGCATGACTGAGCACTGATTGGTAAATTGAAGGGTCAGGAAGAGCAGTTCGGCACGAGGATTGGCGGCGAAGTGTCCCATGGAAACCGAACCCGGAGCTGCGGCCAGCATTTGCACGGGGGCGGGGCAGTGTCTTTCCAAGGCGCCTGCGCTAAACCGGCTTCTCGGCGCCATTTTGTCTGAGCGGCGGTGGTCGCAGCTCTATCGCATTTTACGTTTCTGGCGAGACGAGAGCCGACTGTGTATCCTGTAGATTCATTTCAGTGCGGCACCTATCCACGGTTCACTCCAGGACAGCACCTAGTGAAGGTCGGAGGAGTCGCGAACCTGTAAAAGGTCGGTTGGAAGCTGTGGTTGTCCGAGTGACTAGGGGATGGCGCAGCTTTAGCGGCACCGGCACCGGAAGTGGACGGGCCGCGCGGCGGCCATGGCAAAGTAAGTTCTCCCTGCGGCGGGGTGGGGAGCAGGGGGCGGGATGAAAGGGGGCGAGGCCTCCTCTCCCGCCGCGCGAGAGAAAGGGGCGGAGGGGACGTGCACGTCTCTTTCTCCTGGCTGATCCTTGGCACCCCTCTCGAGAGATTTTCTGGATTCTCCTCTCCGATCAGTTCTTCCTCCCTTTGGAAGTGCGCTTCGCGAACTTGTCATATTCTCTACCCAAGTGCCTGCTCTGTGGGCGCCTCATTAATTAACACGGGGAAGGCAAGGTGCTTAGACCCAGCAGAGTCGGGAGAGAGGTTTCCGCGTGCTCCTCGCGCGATTAAGCTTTGAGGAAGCTGCAGAAAGCAGCGGGTTGTGGAATCCACCAGCTGGCCCAGACCCTGCTACTCTAACCTCAGGCGGCTCTGCCGCTTAGCACAAAGCCTGTGCTACTTTTTTGAAAGGAAAGAGTAGTGGTTTTAGTGGTTTTGTAGGGACTGAAAACACTTTAAATAAGAAGACCTCCCCGATAGGACTTTGTTCAGGGCAGCCATTGATTTTGTTCTGTTAGAAGAATCTTTGTGTTCTGTTAAAACACATTTGAAATGGTGGAAATGGAGTATTAATTGGCAAGTTGTTCTAAAGAATGAAATAAGGAAATGTGAAATATCGTCGATAATCCACACTACGTTTATTCAAAATTAATACCTAACTAGATTTTTGCAGTGATCACTGCAGTGATTTTTCTCAAAATTACTTACTAAGAAATGGAGTGTAGCTGTTTTTGAGTGACCTAGTCATGCTGGTCTAGATAGCTGTTTAAACTTATTTTCGTTAGGGGCGCCTGGGTGGCCCAGTCGGTTAAGCCTCCGACTTTCGATTTCCGCTCAGGCCCTGATCTCACAGTTCCTGAGTTCCAGCCCCACTTGGGCTTTGCGTAGCAGGGAGCCTGCTTGGGATTCTCTCTCACTCTCTCTCTGTTCCTCCCCTACTTGTGCTCTCTCTCTCTCTCTCTCTCCCCAAATAAATAAAAGCAAACTTAAAAAAAAATTAAACTTAAGTCTTCTAGTACCTTTGTTACTGCTGCATCGGTGGGGATCCAGCCTAGAACATGGCTGTATGATTTAATCATTTATTGTGGATTTTTTTTGGCAGGTGGTCTGAAGAAAACCGAAATCTCTCGGTGACATATCCTAAAGTATTACTGAGGTAAGTTTTAATTTCTGTGAATAATCTTTAGAATGGGTAGACTGGAAAAATTTTACACACCACTGTTGTCTGTAAAATAAAGCTATAAATCCAAAAAGGAAGAATGGTGGTTGAAAGAAGTTTGGTTTGACCAGGGGTTTAAATGAATCTGTAGGGGCGCCTGGGTGGCTCAGTCGGTTAAGCGCCCCACCTCAGCTCTAGTCGTGATCTGACAGTCCATGAGTTTGAGCCCCGCGTTGGGCTTGTGCCGACAGCTCAGAGCCTGGAGCCTGCTTTGGATTCTGTGTCTCCTCCTCTCTCTCTGCCGCTCCCTTGCTC
The DNA here is from genome assembly GCF_028018385.1 of Neofelis nebulosa. Lineage (NCBI taxonomy): Eukaryota > Metazoa > Chordata > Mammalia > Carnivora > Felidae > Neofelis > Neofelis nebulosa. The sequence goes on along the minus strand of NC_080788.1, from coordinate 106,311,448 downwards.
ATGCTCTGTCTCTCTCTGTCTCAAAAATAAATTAAAAAAAAAAAAAATTAAACAAAAATAAATGAATCTGTATAATTAGCTTCCTGATGTGATACCGTAGAATGAAATCTCAAAATTAGTACATGTTTATGAATTTATTTACCCATTCGTGTAGTTCCCATTTCTGGATTTTTTTGAGTACTTAATATTTTTGTCATAGAATAATATGAACATTTTCATGTTTTTTTCTTCCTACTTAAAAATTTGGCACATAGAAAAAATATGTTAGTAGAAGTTTAGAAGTGATTTTTTTTTTCCTTAAGAAAATTATAAAATGATATAATACTGCTGAACTTCCCAGGGAGTAATCATCTATAATTATACTACCAACTTAAAACTTACTATCTGATCCAAATAATGCATGTCAGTGGGCATTTGGAAATTACTAAAAAGCCTAAAGAAGAAAAGACCAGTCTCTTGTATTTCTTCCACCAAAAGGCAATTATAGTTTATGTTGTAATTCTGTGTGACACAGAGGGGTCTTTATTTTTCATCAGTGTTGTTTTATAAAGTAAAGGTCATTTTAGTCATGGTTATCTTGTCACTCATTTTTTTCTTTATAGGAAAAACTAGGAACATGGGAAATATTTTGCCCATAAAGCACTTTTCATAGTTGCATAGTCTTCTGTAGGATAGATATAATTTATATAATTGGATGATATTTTAATTTTTCTGTAACAGCAGTGATAGAATTGGTATCTTGGTGCATGTTTTAGAAAAGATTTTGTCTGAGAACAGACGTCTGTGGCTAAAATTTTTAGGCGTCTAGATCTTTCTTTACATTCCTGGTTATTTGGAATAAATCCTTAGAAATGGGAATAAGCTAAAAGGATTGTGCGTTTAAGGCTTTGTACAGCTGCCCATCAGAAAGCTTTGCTTTTACTGTACTTATATTTTTTGTTGTTTTTTTCCGTTTATTTTTTCCCTCAGTTTTTGTTTCGTTGTGGATTTTTTTTTCGCTTTATTTTTTAAATTTTCTCTCTTGGGTATTTTATTCAAGTAGAATTATAATTTTTAAAATAAGTTTAAGAATTTTTATGGGACCTTACAAGTGATTTTTTTTAAACTAATTTATTTTTCACTCTCAAATAGGTAGGCGTTTGTATAGTTTGCTGCACAGAAGTGACATTTAGAGGATACTAAAAACTACTGTTTTTATGGTATAGTTTATTTTATGTTTCCTCGAAGCCTTCCTTAAAGTTTTCCATCTTTATGGGCATTTTCTGTGTGCTTTTTTACCCTCACAGGAACCTTTATATGTCTCTCATCACATTTGCTGTGCAGTTCTTAGGCTCTTCCCTAGTTTGAGACTCCATTCCCAGAGGGCAGCAACTGAGGTTTTAGTTGCTGTTATGTTTCCCTACTTGATACATGATAGGTGTTCTGTCAGTCTTTTTTATGAACCTGTATGTGCTTTTGTAAAGTATATGAAATAAACCAGCTTAATGTTTTCTTTAACAGTAATACTCTTCTAAGAACTTGTAATGTGCCACAGATGCTGTATTAGCCTTCAGAATTGTTTTAATGATCCAAATACTTGTTTTAATATTGAATTGATTTGTAATTGCTAATACAACATAGATTTAGAGAGCCCAGTAAGAATCTTAAGGGCATTATGATCTCTTAATGGGAGGTGACTGTAGATGAATGTTAACTGAAAAGTCACTAGAACCATTTCATAGGTATTAATGAGAAAAATTAATTATGATTGATTTCTTTTTTTGTAACCATTGAGTCCAAACTATTAGAATAATGTTCCCTACAAAAACAAAATCTCAAAAATTTTTAATGGTGTTTCTGTGATAAAAAGCTATTTTGAAAGCAGAATGTTTTATTTATTTGGTCAAGGCTTCAACGAGGCTTTATAATTAGCTTCTTGAGGTAGTATTTTACACTGAAATCCCCAAATTAGAACATTCCTATGGATTTGTTTACCCATTTATGTGGTTCCCATTTCTGGATTTTTAATGATGGAACACTCTGAACATATGATTTTTTTTGAGCCATGTTAAAATAGGTGACAGAGATCTCATCAGTGAAAGTGTTTAGAAGTGAAATTTTTGCTTCATTGTTTTTTAAGATTATTAAATAGACTATGTTCTGAGGATTGTGGCATACTCAAAACTAAAGGAAGTCTTTGTTTTTTAGAATAAACCTCATTTTATGGGAAAATGAAGGAAGATGTTCTAGTTTTAAAAGACCTGGATCTACTGTTGAAAATTCTGTTTCTGGTATGTAGTTTTACTTGTCTTTTATTTAGTAATTAAGATCAGCTGTTAGTATGTTATATACGTATGTTACATATGTGTGTATCTTGAAAAATGATAGAATTTGTTTCACTGTACAGTTTCTATAAATGTCTATGTTGAGAAGTAGAACAGATTGATTGCTGTGTTGAACATACCTGCTTTGCTAATGGTTTTGTTGTTTTTTGGAAAGTTACATAATTTGCTTTTTTGTAACAAAGCTATCTTTGCAATCCCTGTGTGGTCTTTTGCCCTATTGGTAGTCACTGCTGATTTTATGGCCATGTGGAGGCATAGATTACTGGGTGTTTTCACCCATAATTTAGACTAGAGTGAAAGCATATTTTAGGATTTGGGTACACGCTGATCTAGGGATCTGCTTATGTTCCTACATGATCTATGCTAAAGGAGCTTACTATTAATAAAAGAAAGAATATAATTAAACATGTGGAAAGTTAATGGAGTTATTGCAAAAGATTCAATCAGTGCAGGAAAGTTTCTAAAGATTTAAATCATGGCTTACAAGATAATTTATCAAAGTTCAGTATACGGTTGAGATTTAATTGGTTTTTAAAATACAAATTGTTGGGGCGCCTGGGTGGCGCAGTCGGTTAAGCGTCCGACTTCAGCCAGGTCACGATCTCGCGGTCCGTGAGTTCGAGCCCCGCGTCAGGCTCTGGGCTGATGGCTCAGAGCCTGGAGCCTGTTTCGGATTCTGTGTCTCCCTCTCTCTCTGCCCCTCCCCCGTTCATGCTCTGTCTCTCTCTGTCCCAAAAATAAATTTAAAAAAACGTTGAAAAAAAAAAATTGAAAAAAAAAATACAAATTGTTTTATGATGCAGAATGAAAAGAAATTTGTTTAGTGATCATTGAAGGCTTTTCAGGGTTAGTGAGAGACCATTTGTAAAATTAGAAGAAAGGAAGATCTCGGACTTTCTTAGTGGGTGGAAAATGGTGATTAAGAATGTAATTATATAAAGAAAGGTATGTTTGGGGAAGTGAATAAACCATTTCGGAGAGGATGAGTGACTAAAGATTACATTGGAAAAATTGCATGAGGTCAGCTTGTCAACATTTCTAGAATTAGCTTCACATCGATTATGTGGGGTGCTTGTCCTCTATACTGGTTTGGGAACCTTGCGAGGGCTTTGAAAGCTGGGATGTGAGCAGAAAATAAAGATTATTTTGTTTTAGTCTCAAATTTTAACAAATCACAATGCAACTAAACAAACCCATCTCTTTTAATCCCACTCTGATAACATTGGTTTGTTTTTTATTTAAGTTTGTTTAATTTGAGAGAGCGAGAAAAGGCAAGTGGGGGAGGGGCAGAGAGAGGAGATGGTGAGAATCCCAAGCAGGCTCTACACCAGCAGCACAGAGCCTGATGGCAGAGCTCAAACTCAGAAACCTTGAGGTCATGACCAGAGCCAAAGTCACACACTTAACCAACTGAGCCACCCAGGTGCCCCTAACATTAGATTTTTTAAATGTCCTTGTCTTTATGCATATTTTTCTTTATTATTAATTTTTACTTTTTTTTTTGTTCCTTTAACGTTGTAATAAGCATTCAGTGTGACCACACACAGTACCCATTATAATTTTGATGTGTGTGAAAACAATCCATCAAACTGTTCTATCTTCAACTTCATTTTTGTATTTCTTGACCATTTAGGTTTCAGGTTTTTCAGTATTCTGCATTTATCATCTATGTGCATACAATATTTTCAGTCTTTTGGACCGTTGTTTCAGGATTGATTGTCACCCTCTCTGTGACATTAGCTACCTGAATTGGGTGGTGTATAATTATAATCATTTTTACTAATTTGATAAGTGCAAAATATGTTGAGCTCTCCTTTTCCTTGTAATATTTTTGTTAACTAGTGAATTAGGACCTTTTTCTGCAATTTCAGCTGATTCTTGGTACTAGACAAGTTCTCTCTTTAAGATCTCTGTCCATTTATGTGTGAGTCTTGATGTTTTATTTCTTTGAGTTTTTTATATAATATTTAGTAGTAATTGGCTACAGATATTTTTCCTTATAGATTTCTTTTTTAATTTTAGTTATTTTTGTTGAGGGTTTTTGAATAGGCACAGAGGGATATGATGTACACAAAATGTACTATTGGGAAGTCATTTGGAAACAGTGTCCAGTGTGACTGAAGAAACGACACAGGAATTGGAGGTAGGGAGACAAGATATTTTTGCAATACATCTGCATGCATGAAACTAGAGTCAGACGGAGAGAGGGGAAGGAATAAGTGAGCAAGAAATTTGAGGGGAAAAAAGAGTTGACAGTATTTGATCTCTACTTGATTGTAGCAGTAAAGAAGAAAACAAAACACTCAAAATTTTAAAGAACAGGGAATAGTTCATACCATTAACAAGTTTTGTAGGTCAGAAAAAGACACTGATGTTTAAGGAAAATGAAATTAGTTTTAAACATGCTAGCCAGAGCTTGAAATGTCTGGTAACCATTTATTCTTCTTTTATCAAAGTGCCTCTGAAGCCCTAATTGGGACAAGGCATATGCTGGACCTTACATTGTTTTTTATATTTTGATTTCTAATTCCATTCTTCTATTAGATTTTAGTGGTTTTATCAAGTCTTTGTTTCTTTTTTTTTTTTAAGTTTGTTTTTGTTTTGAAAGAGAGCATCAGCTTGAGTGGGAGAGAGGTAGAGAGATGGGGAAAGAATCCTAAGCAGGCTCCATGTTATCAGCATGGAGCCTGATGTGGGCCTCAAACTCACAAACTGTGGGATCATGACCTGAGCCAAAATCAAGAGCCAGACACTTAACCCACTGAGCCACCCAGGCGCCCATATCAAGGCTTTCTTATTTCTGATTTTTAAAGTACAACTTGGCTGGCTCAGAAGAGCATTCAACTCTTGACCTTGGGGTGCTGAGTTTGAGCCCCACGTTGGGTATAGAGATTACTTATATAAGTAAGTGAACTTTAAAAAAAAAAAAACCACTTGAAATGAAAAATTAAAGTGAATTAATAAGTAAAATAAGTGCAGGGAAACCAAATGATTTGCATACTAAAGGAGAAGATCTTCATTATTGAAAAAAAATAGTTTTAAGGTAGCATCTTACAAAAATACATGTATGCTTTTAAGTTTTTTTTTAATGTTTATTCATTTATTTTGAGAGAGAGAATCAGGGAGAGGGAAAGAGAATCCCAAGCAGGCTCCACGCTGTCAGCACAGAGCCTGACTTGGGGCTCGATCTCAAACTGTGAGATCATGACCTGAGCCAAAATCAAGAGTCAGTTGTTTACCCAACTGAGCCATCCCAGTGTCCATTAAATTGTTCAAATATATGGGGTGAAATATTTTTCCCTCCTCTTTCCCAGTGGGCTAAATTTTGTGTGTTTTCTTTTAACTTTAACAAAATACAGAGAAGTAACAGATGTGTGTGGAACATGAATGTTTAGCCAAGATTCTTTAAATATCTAAAATCTAAGTAAAGATGTTAATTGTCTTGTTTTCGGAAACCACTTTTATTTCAACAGATGAAATTAAAGTGCTCAGTGTAAGGAAGGGCTTTAACAATGAGAAATGTCAAAACATGTAATAGGCTAATTTTTGAATGTTCTTCAAGAGAAAGAGCTTACTTTTACCAGTAAATCTCCCTTGGTGTCTCCGCCCTTTTTTTCTTAGGGTTTTAAAAAATGTTTTCTGCTACTTACCAAGGAAAAAGTTATTATTTTGTCTTAGAAAAAACAGGCTTTTTAAATAATAGTTCTGTATCAATCACAATACTCAATTTTTTCCCTCTTTGTTTCTCATTAGCCTTTTTAATCAGTTTTTATAAAACAATCCATTTGGGATAATATATGAGGTTATGAAATTTGAGCCACTTCATTATATATATCAAGACTCTTCTTAGGGTGCCTGGGTGGCTTAGTTAGTCAAGCATCAGACTCTTGATTTTGGCTCCCGTCATGATCTCACGATTCGCATCGGGCTTCATGCTAAGAGCAGGGAGCCTGCTTGGGGTTCTCTCTGTCCCTCCCCCACCCCCGCTTAATAAAAATAAACTTTAAAAAAAAAAAAGCTGTCTTTGATCTCATTTAAATAATTAGGTATTTAAAACTCTTCCCATCATATTGCTAGCTTTGAGTTACAAGACATAATCTGTTTACAAATTGAGGAAAAAGTAATACATTCAGAAACATTTGTGCATAAGTTTTCAGCATTTTTAATTTGTAACAAATACATGGTTTTGTGTATGTTTTCATTGCTTTTTATTAATTCCTTAACTTTGGTACCTTTTATTTTTCAAAATAAGTGATTGGAGCTACCTGCATGGGATTTAGGCCTTCACCATGTCCCCATTAGAACCAAGGCTTTTAAAAGTAGTTTAGGGAGGGGTGCCTGGGTGGCTCAATTGGTTAAGCATCTGACTTAAGCTTGGGTCATGATCTTGTGGTTGGTGAGTTTGAGCCCGGCGTTGGGCTCTGTGCTAACAGTTCAGAGCCTGGAGCCTGCTTCGGATTCTGTCTCTCCCTCTCTCTCTCTCACTGCCCCTCCCCTACTCATGCTCTGTCTCTCAAAAATGAATGTTAAGGGGCGCCTGGGTGGCTCAGTCGGTTAAGCGTCCGACTTCGGCTCAGGTCACGATCTCGCAGTCCGTGAGTTCGAGCCCCGCGTCGGGCTCTGGGCTGATGGCTCAGAGCCTGGAGCCTGCTTCCGATTCTGTGTCTCCCTCTCTCTCTGCCCCTCCCCCGTTCATGCTCTGTCTCTCTCTGTCTCAAAAATAAATAAACGTTAAAAAAAAAAAAAATGAATGTTAAAAAAAAATTTTTTTTAAGTAGTTTAGGGATAGCAAAGAAGATACTTCCAGCATTAGAGTGTGTAGCTGTGGCCAGGCTTTTTGTGAGATGGGTGGTTTAGAGCACATTTCTTAATTTCTCTGCCTCATCTATAATGGGGAGGATATGAGTAGAACTGCCCTGACAGTTTAGTATTAAATGAGTTAGTATGTGTAAAGTGCTAGAATAATGCCAAATGTTTAGGAAACATTCAGATATTAGGTGGTGTTAGTGTGTATAATGCTGTTACGTAGGGTCTGTCATTCTAGCAGCTTTTAAAACAATACATTATATTTCCACATACAAATAAAGCATGTAGACTCTTTGCCTCCCATTCTAGACCTTACTGAATGTCATATCAGTCTGTCTCTAAACTAATTTGCTGCAGTCACACTAAATCTGTCACGGCTCCCCTATACAAACTCTGTGTTTTCCGTGTTTTTATTCATACTTGCCCCACAATCTAGAATGTTCCCCAATCAACACTAATTTTTTTTTTTTTTTTTTTTTTTTTTTTAGAGAGCAAGCACATGTGGGAGAGAGAATCCCAAGCAAGCCCCACGCTCAGCATGGAGCCTGACCCAGGGCTCAATCCCACAATCCTAGGATCATAACCTGAGCCCATAATCAAGAGTCAGATGCTCAACTAACTGAGCCACCCGTGCACTCTGCAAATGCTACTTTTTGAGTGAAATTTTCCATGATCCCTCTTTAGGTAATCTGTCCCTATGAATTTCATATATTTTCTCTTAACATGATTCCTGTCACTTTCTATATTACATTTTAGTTTCTTATTCACTTACATGTTCTTCGCTAAGTTAGGACATCCTTACAGACAGAGAACTATACCTTATCTATCTTTGTTAGTTTAGAACCTGTCATAAGTGTTGGCACTTAGGAGGCACTCATTTGTGGAGTGGAAGTTTGTAAAATATATAGCAAGCTTAGAGGTGATATGTAATGAATGAATGCATGCCAGTAAAAATGTGCTTTGTCAGTGTTTGTACACTAGGAGTCTCTTGCCTGATCAGTTACTTAAAATGAGATCGCTTGAGGTTTTAGGAATTGAGTGTGATTCAATGTAGGGAGCAGAGCACTATGGGGATTATCCACAGGTGAAGAATTTTCATTGGAATGTTTTCATGCCATTTTTAAAAGTATATCTAATTAACCACCAGAGGGACTGGGGGTGTTGTTGTTGTTGTTGTTGTTGTTTTCATGGATGTACCCACCTACCAAACTTCCTTATCACCAGTGGTCCAAATTTATTAAAAGTTTGTCCAGGACTAAGGGTACATCTGCTGCCAATAATATAATATACAAACCACCTGGCTCAGTCGGTAATCTCACTTTACAAATACATTTTTTCTCATCACCATTATGCCTCTAGGCATGAAAGTGGAAGTAGTCGGAGAATAGAAGCTGGCGAGATGTTTCTGAGGACACTGATCTTTGGTTACTATAATGTTGATAGGGTCTGGCCTCTAGCTTTAGAAGAAATGGGACTGGTGGAAATGAGTTAAGATATCAGGCTCGTATTAGGCATTCATGAAGCTAAAGTGGCAATTATGTTACTCTTACCTCAAAAATTCTCAGAATTTCTACAGTAGTTCAGTGGGATGTTGGATTGAATACGCATCTTAATATAGGAACACTGGATTTGAAAACCGTATGTTCTCTGTTCTAATCATAAGCATGTTCTCATTGGCTGTGACCTGGGATGCATTACTCTGCTTGAGTGTCTGCTGTTAGAGATAAAGGGCACGGGCCTAGATACTTAACAGCTCTTAGTGTACTTAAATCCAGCACCATATTTTTCAAATAAGAATTCCTGAGCACACTTCTAATATCTGTGTCTGAAAGGTTAACTGATTGATATTTAACAACCCCTGAGGATCTGAATCATTGAGGCATTGACTCAATAATTTTAGCACTTAACGAAGTTGCTGCTATTCCTATCTCATAGGATCAAATTCTGACAGAAGCTTTAATGTCCTACCTACCTCACTGTTGTAGTTAATAGGCATTCTCATTATTTTCATTGTTTGGCAAAACAAATATTTGAAATAATAGCTAAGGAAGATCACTAATTAATGTCATTATAGTGAAGTTTCTGCCTTGTGTATGTATGTGTACTGCCCACACACAAAACAAAGTACAGCATACTCCAATATTTTCTCCTGTATGTTTTTTTAAGTCTGTTAGGACTGACAAAATTGATTTCCTGACTTACTGTGGATCTCAACCTGCTTTTTGGGTGGGAAGAATGGACTAGATAATAATCCCTTACATCCCATGTTAAACATTCACTAGGCACTTCGATACAATGTTGTACTCCTAATTGTGATACTTTAAAAGTGAAGATACAAATTGTTACCTGGAAATGCTTCTAGTTTCAACAGCAGCGGGATTGGGGTAGGGTGGGGAGCAGCTGAAAGACATCGTGTCATGGGGTATGGGAGCAAGGGGGAGTTTTCGTTTTCGTTGTTATAATATGTTTGGTAGTATGTTTTTGAGTCTGCTGATATTTAATGGCCCACTTAGGGACTTACATTTATTTGTATTTAGGGATACCTTGAATCCTCTGGAAACATAAACAAAAATCTCTTCCCCAAGTTGGTTCCTTCAAACTAAACAAGTTTTTTTTTTGTTTTTGTTTTTTTTGTTTTTGTTTTTTTTTTTGCTTTTAGTATTTATGTTTGTTCAGTTTATGTGCAGTCATAAAACTGCCTGCAGTGTTTGTATAATTTTGGTGGCTTAGATCGTGGTACACAAGACAGGGAGGGGATTTTTATATGAGAGAACATAACAAAAATAAAAGCCATCTTCCCATTTCTTGTTCCTTTATGTACTGTGTGATACTGTCCTTAAGACCTTTAAATAGCCGAGGGAACCTTGGTAACCAAGGTAAATTTTGTCTGTTTTCCTCTCAAATGTGAAGTTCTGCATTTTATTACACAGTCACGAAAAACTAGTCTGTTACCAGTAAGTACGTAAACCACAGAACTTGCTCCTTCCTATATGCTGCCAAGTACTTCCTGTTTTGTCAGATTTCCATTTAGGGAAAAGAATGGATTTAAAGTAGCCGCGCCTGAGTTTTGTTTAAAGCGTCTCTCCTGAATTTCATTTTGGAGGCTGTCCAAGTATCTAGATGGGGGGTGGGGGTGGCACATCATGTCTACAATGAAGTCATATGTCAGAAAGCTTCATTTGGCTTCATATCCTGAAACAGGGCTGCCAGGAAGGAAAAGAAACTTTTTGTTGTCAGAAATAATTAGTGCATGACTTGCCAGCATTGTGGCTTGCCTTTAGGCTTTCCATGTCAAATGTGTGTCAGGTACTGGATGAATCATTATATTGCCTGTGAAGGAAGAATCTATGTTCATTTCTAGTAAACTTTTTCCTCTAGAAACGCGTAAAAACTTCCATTCAGCCACACATTTAATCCTTTTTCCATAGGGACAGGTTGAAGGTCAAGTGGTGATTCAAATAGAAATTGGCTATATTGTGAATATTGAATATCTTTAAGGGAAGAGTTAACAATTCTTTTGCAACTAAAATGGTAGATAGAACATTTAGCTATACATTACAGATTATCTTTTTTATCTTATGAAATGAACTTTTAATTAGGTGTTAATAGAATGTGTTAGTGGAACATATTTTCAATGTAAACCTGAATCCCTTCCTATTGATGGTAAGGGAATCTTGTATTAAGGTTCTTTTGCAGTGGTGGGACCAAGTTCTATGAAATTTCTCTGACAAAATTAACCTGACCTGCCTTAAGTCAGAGCTGTTTCTCTTCGTTGATCCGTCAGTAAGATATGAAAGATGCTGTTTAATCCTTGAGCACTTATGCTCTGTGTCCACCCTCATATTGGAAATGTTCAGAAAACTGATGCTGAATCGTAATATATTCAATACCATCTACTATAAGGTTTCTACCAGAAACTTCCCTTTTCATCATCTAGATACATATTCCTATTTCTGATACTTGTATTTCTTTAAAAATCCAGTGAAAGAAAAGTTTCATCAGTAACTGTCAGTCCCTGTAGCTTCATCCTCCGTTTTGCTCTGTAACAGAAATCTTCTCTCTTGAAACCCTTTAACTGTTTCGGTTAGTTCTTCTTTTATTAACCTGTGTCTAAATCAGTGATTCTCAAATTTTAGTGTATTCATAAGCATCACACCAGATACTTGTTCAAAATACAAATCCTGGGCCTCACTTCAGACCTTGTGAATTCAAATCTATGGAGAATTCTTAGGCATGTGTTCTTTGAACCAGATGGAGAACCTGTTATCTACTCCATGCATTCCCACTGTCATCTAGATTATGTTCCTCATAATCTTATATTGGTTAGCCTTTTTACTTTGTTTCGGTTAGTGGCATCTCAGAAGTTTTTTTCTGGTAACTATTGCCATCTGTAGTTCTCCTAAATTCACCGATTAGAGAGTTCATCTACCAGATCTCCAGGAAACTGTCCCAGATTCTCTTTCTTGTTTGTCAGAATTTATTTTCTTCCCCCTTCCCAAAGCACACGTTTGTAGTTCAGTGGATACATACAGTATATGTTACTCATACTAAAACATGCATACATATTCTGATACAATTATCCCTGCTTTTCAAAAGTCTATATCATACCACATCTCTTTTAACAAAAGACCTACGTTAGTACTCATTTTTGCTACCAAAAGCCAGAAAAGACTAATACAGTTTATTTTCAGGGGCACCTGCATGGCTCAGTCACTTAAGCAGGTCATGATCTCATGTTTCAGGGATTCAAGCCCCACGTTGGGCTCTGGTGCTGACAGTTCAGAGCCTGGATCCTGCCTCAGGTTCTGTCTACCTCTCTCTCTGCCCTTCCCCTACTCAGGCTCTATCTCTCTCTAAAAAGTAAACATTAAAAAAATTTAAAAAAGAAAGGTTATTTTCAGGGTTTGGGAATGCTCAAAATTTTTTCAATGTAAATTAATGGTAATTTCACTTTATGCCATTTTGGCTTATGAAAGGTTTTGTAGGAACCCTCTACTTCATACTTTTCTATATGGCAGGGGAAACTTGTACCTTGCTAATGATTTTTAAATGTGTTTTTCTTACCAGGAAAGGAATTATATCTTATTTTTAAACATTTTATATATAATCTTTCCTGGCAGTCTGATACACTTCAGGCCTCCAAATGATTGCTTGTTGCCGTCTAGTTGCTGCTCACCCAGACCAGTCTATCTACTAAAGGTGATGGGTTATCCTCTTTATACCTACAATTCTTGTATACCATTTCCCTTTCTCTAAATTATCAGTATTTTCTTGGTGCTGTTTTAAGAACAATTCTCTCTTCATACATTGGTCTTAAAGCCTTGTTGGGTTTTCATGGTTAAAAGTTTTTAAATAGTTCCCTTTCCCATATCAGTTATATAGTTGAACTCCTTTATTTTTAAATGAATTTTCCTAAAATGCTATTTTGTTTCCACATAGTAAAAATTAAAAGTTCAAATCATAAACTTCAAACACAAACTCAAGCTGTATAAGGACCCTTTACTCTTCAACAGCCTTTATGCATTAACTATAGTACACCAGTGTTTACTTTTTAAGAGTTGGTGTTTAGGAGTAGAGATACATATAAGTAAGGTAGTTCCCTCTTAAAGAGGTGGGATAGTTTGAGAAGGAATATTAGGGGGGTTTTTTGTCGTATGAATTGTCTGTTTAAACCTTTTGTCCATTTTTTAAAACTGGGTGGTTTTCTTAATTGTTGACTTTTGAGAGTTCTTTATACATTCTGAATACACATCCATTGTCAGATGTGTGATTTGTAAATATTTTCCCCTTAAGAGTTTGTCTTTGTTTTTTCATTCTCTTGGTGTTTTTAGGAGAGCAGCTTTTAATTTTGGTGAAATTGAGTTTGTCAGTTTTCATTTATACATCATTTGGTATGGTATCTAAGAATTTTTTTTTAAACAAGTCTCAGAGATCTTCTGTTTTCTTCTTAGAAAGTTTTAGTTGAGGTACATTTTGGTATATGGTCACCCTGACTTACGCATTTGGTACAAGGTATGACTTGTCTTCTGGTGTTTTTGCATATAGATGTCCAGTTATTCCAGCACCACGTGTGGAAAAGCGCTGTCCTTCTCCACTGACTTCCCTTTTCCCTTTTGTCAATTGACCATATTTGTCAGTCTCTTAAGACTCCATTCTATTCCATTAATAATGTTTATTACATGAACTTTATATTATAGTAAGTCTTCAGATCAGGTGGTGTTGGCCTTGTCTTCTTATTCAAAATTGCTTTGGCTATTCTAATTCCTTTTCCTATATAAATTTTACAAACCACTTGATTTCCTGCCACCCCCCAAAAAAGGCCTCTTGCAAATTTGATTGGGTTTTACATTGAATCTATAAATCAGGTTAGGGAGAATTGACAGTGCTGAGCCTTCTGATCAGTTTATGTAGTTCATTGTCAATGTCACCATTTTATAATTTTCAACATAAAATCTTACACAAATTAAAGTTTATACCTAAGTAAGTATTCCTGGTTTTGATGCCATTGTAAATGGTACATAATCCTTATTTTATAGATGAGGAAATTAAGTAAGTTGCCCGAGGTGACACAGTTATTAAGCGACAAAAGCCAGTTTGAAACCTACATTGGCTTATCAGCTGCTGTCCTGGTTTTAATTACAATGTTAATTTTTTACTCTGAAGCTCTTGTGATTAGTGGTAGCTGAGAGGAAGCTCTTATTTCTTTTATCAAGAAAAATCCTGTCATTATAGTGCTTCTATAAAAAAAAAATCCCAGGGAGTTTATATATTTTCTGAGTTTGGGTTTTCCAGATCTTTCCAAATCATAAACCATGGTCATCTTAGTTTTAGAAACCCCTGATGGATAGTTTTGATCCAGTGTTTTTAAATAGTATGCTTATCCTGCAGTTAACTATTATGAATTATTTCAGTATTTTAAATATGTACCTGTAGATCAGATTAAATGAGACCAAAGAAGTGAAGGCATTTGATTCTTAGATGTTCAATAAATGCTAGTTAAATCTAAACAGGTAATTTTTGAAGTACCCATTATTTCTAATGTCATCTAATGTAATGTTATGCAGAAAAACTTGGTGTTGAAGGTAAACTTTAAATAACCCCGTACTTTCCATAGGGATACACAACTACAATCTTTTAATAAAAGTAATTCAAATGCTCAAAAAAAAAAAAAAAAGTACCTTTAGCATTTGAATGCCTACTGTGTTGCTGCTCACACCCAGTGGATACAAAGACAGGATTTCTTGAACACCTCTCCCGTGGGCTGGGATGGTGGGGAGGTACACTAATTTATTAAAGTGAACACCTTAATAGATGCACACACAATATCAGTGGTAGAATAAAAGCTTTACTTGGTGGGGGTTAAGAGTAGCTGCACTCATACACATTTCAGTTTTGGAATTCTTTTTTTAAAAAGAAAATAGTTGGACAACTTTTATGGGACACATATAACAGGGCCAAGAGGGAGAAATCTGACAATCACTTTAGAAGGCTTTCTTTGGCAGGTGGTGGAAGTCCTTAGGAAAACCACTATTAAATAGCCTAAGCATGGCAAATACAATGTAGGACATGACAAGAGTGCAGGAATGCAAAATAAAATAGGTCTGGGTTCCATTTCCAAAAATAAGGAATTCAAAATTTAGAGAATATTTGAGTGTTCTACATAAGACTTGGTTTTTTAATTAAAGGGTGTTTAATCTTATTGTATTAAATTGTCTTGTACTTACACTGCAACAGCTGATGATATTCACATTTCCTAAAACTTTCTATTTCAATCCAAGTTAGTTAACATATAATGTAATAATGGTTTCAGGAGTATATTTAGTGAATGATCAACTTACATATAATCCAGTGCTTATCCCAACAAGTGCCCTCCTTAATGCCCAGCACCCCTCTGGCAAACCTGTTTGTTCTCTGTATTTGAGTCTCTTAAGGTTTGTCTCCCTGTTTTTCTTATTTTTTTTCTTCCCTTCCCCTATGTTCATCTGTTGTGTTTCTTAAATTCATGTATTTCTCTTTCTCTGATTTATTTCTCTTAGCATAATACATTCTAGTTTCATCCACATTGTTGCAAATGGCAAGATTTCATTTTTTGATCATGGAGGAATATTCCATTGTGTGTGTGTGTGTTTACACACACACACTATACGTACACACACATACCCCACGTCTTCTTTATCCAATCATCAGTTGGTTTGGCCATTTGGGTTCTTTCCATAATTTGGCTATTGTTGATAGTGCTGCTGTAAATATAAACATTGGGGTGCATGTGCCCAAGATTTGATTTTCATTTGTGGATTTTCTCTAGTTTCTTAATAGCATTTGGGTAAGTGGGTGTTTTTACAAAATGAGAAAAAAAACATTAATTTGTAATCTTAATTTGAAGAGTAGAACATACTGGGGCACCTGGGTAGCTCAGTCGGTTGAGCGTCTGACTTTGGCTCAGGTCATGATCTCACAGTTTGTGAGTCCAGTTTGTGAGCTCGAGCCCCGCATCAGGCTCTGTGCGGACAGCTCAGAGCCTGGAGCCTGCTTCGCATTCTGTGTCTCCCTCTCTGTCTGCTTCTCCCCTGCTCACATGCTGTCTCTCTCCCAAAAATAGAGATTAAAAAAAATTTTTTTTAATAAAAAAGAAAGGAAAACATACGACCTACAACTGATTTTTCTCTCATTTTTCAGGTCCCTGTATGAATGATGGAAATAGAAGCAAATGGATAGTCTTAATCAGATAAGTGCTTTAATAGTCTAAATATACTTTTTGTAATCCCTAAACTAAAACTTGATTTCTTTAAAACATTTTTGATTTCTCTTTTCAGGTGCCCATATCAAGAGAGTTTACAGTAAATAAGGTACTGGATCTTCTCTGAAAATAAATTTATAATCTTATCAAAGTAAAATGATAAGCTTTTTTCCCCCCACAAAGGCTAATCAATATTTCAATGGTGCAATTACAGAGTGCCTCCCACAGTTGAACCTAGATTAATTTTACATATAATATGTATGAAAGTCAACTGTCTCATAGCTGAAATAGGTATATCTGTTTATACAGTTTTCCAGTTATCTATGTTATGGTATCTATAGTTTTTAGGTAGCTTCTCTCGTCAAAGTTAGAAATTTATTTAGAACCAGTGTCTATTCTTTTAAAGGGCTTTTTTTAGCTATACTGATGTGAATTTTTTGTTTCAAGGAAGCTCTCTGTGCCCATCATGGGGCTTGTACTCCCCACCACCCCTGAGATCCAGAGTCACATGCTCTACCACCTGACCCCAGGTGCCCCTATACTGATGTGAATTCACAGCACAATAGAATAAAATGTAGCAGGTAGTTTTATTTTATATAAAAGCTGTGGTAATGATAAATAATCTTGACTTGTTTGTATAGTAGTTAGCTACTCATGTCTAATGATTTGCTATTTGAACTACAGAGATGTTCAAAGTCCAGCAGTATCCTGCTGCTAAACTCCAATGAGTACATGACCTTCTTATGAAAGCATGACAGTTGAGAGTGATACTGGCATGAACCCAGTAAAGGGTGTGTAGACCTGGCATACTTGGCCTGAGTTACAAACTGTTTCTTCCTGCTTTGAGTGCTGTTCAGGTTATGACAGTGGTTCTTACAGGCCTCAATACCGATTATAGTCTAACTTCTTATTTAGCATAAATATGGGTACTTTAGTTGAACTTTACAGATCAAGAAATTTTTGAAGTGACAGAATAGGGACTTTGTGGCTCCTTAAACCCACTCCTTACCACAATAAAAGGGAAAAAAAATTCACTTTTGAGCCTAAAACCTTTCTTATGTGTCACACTTCAAGGTTAACAATGGCTGCTGGCCAACCGTCATTTTACTAAATGTAAAACTGAGTAGCGGCATAAAATAATACCTACCGAGTCAGTAGGGACTTACTTCACAAAAGCCCAGCGATAAATGATCTTTAGATTCTAGGCGAGTGATGAAATGGAACTCTGAATGAATGATGCCTGAGTTTCTTTTTGTAGTATTTTCACTTAAGGAATTTTTTTCAGTAAACCTAAACCAACATTTTAATGCCAAGTAAGTAAATATATACTCGGTTACTCCCACCAATTTTGTTACACAGGTATCAAACTTCAGTCGTTACAAGACAAAAATTTAATGAAAACCGGTCAGTGGATATACAATAATCCACAGGGCTAAAGAGTTACACGGGACTGTATTAGAAATTTAAAATAGATGCTGAAGCAAATGTTACATATTATCATCATCTGATTCATCTTCTTCCTTCAGTGATTCCTGTTAAGAGAAAGATAGTGCTTAAGATCAATTTTTAATATTGTTGTAACAGCCTGAATCTAATTAAGGTTAAATAAGCACATCGCTGAAAAATGAACACTTCGAATAACATACCCAACTAAAGAAAAGGATAATTAAGTTTATCTTGCTCTAACAGTGAACAGACTATATACTCTTGATAGAACACATGGAATGAAAGCATTAAATGTCCTGAAAAACCTTATGTTTTCACACGCAAAATTTTTGGAACCAGGGCAAACATACCCCCATTGAGGATAACCTAGAAAATTTTGATCCTTAGTTCAGTTTGCCTCAAGTATTATTTAATAGAAATCAATCACGTTCCTTTATTATTCAACACTTTCATACCTATAGACAGTTTTGACATGCTGCAGCTTACCTTAGCATACTTCTCTGCCTCTTCCCTTATGTCTTTTGGAACAATTTCATGTCTTCCTTTAGTTACTGCAAATTAAGCCATATAAATGAATTAGAAATGAGGCCTGTGTTGTGATTTGCAATACAATGTATCCAATCCATAGGTAAGATTTATCTAATGTTAAAGTTGTTAATGGTAAAGCAGCCCTATTCATTATAGTTTTTATTCTTTTATTTTTTTAGTTTATTTTAGAGAGAGACAGAGTGCAAGCAGAGGAGGGGCGGAGAGAGAGGGAGACACAGAATCCGAAGCAGGCTCCAGGCCCTGAGCTGTCAGCACAGATTCCGACGCAGGACCCGAGCCAAAGTTGGCACTGAGCCACCCAGGTGCCCCATATTCATTATAGTTTTTAAAAACCCACTGGAAAGAGGCCAACTAACCAGCAGCAGAAGAGGAAATGAAAACTTAGTGATATATTTGGACAACAGAACACTATACAGCAAGGCAAAAGAACAAATACTGTACATAACAAATAATTTACACAAATGGAATGTTGAAAATAAATCAGGGATAAAAGAATATATACTGTGTAATTCCATTTACAGAAAATTGAATGACAGGCAAAACTACCTATGGGAGAAGGCAGAGGACTATAAATTCAGAGAGGCCTAAAGGGTGATCTGGGGAGCTGGTCTATTTGTTGACCAGAGAGAGCACAGTGGTTACATGCATATGTACATGTATGTCATTACCAATTTTTAAAATTAGAAAAAGGCACCCAGTGGTAAATTAGGTTTAGTACAGATGACTTAGAGCAAATAAATGTACAAAAATAACTTACTTTCACCAACCCAGCTTAGCTCTAGTTCAAAAGCTTTATCCTTAACTTCATCGTGTACTATGTAAATTCTAGAACACAAAAAAGTTTAAAATTAACATTTGGTCGTATACAAACATGCACAGTCAGCACAAATTAGATCATCTGTCCCTAATATAACCTCAAAAGAAACATTTCCTCGAATGGGAAAAGGCCAATCGTTACTTTTGCCTTTTCAGGATACTTGTTTATTCCTTTCATTAAGTGATTATTTTTTAAACTAACTTAGTAGTTTGCAGTTATTACTGGTCCCTCCAGTGTGAAGCTTCTTGGCAGGTATCTTTTTAAACCTCTTCTCCATTTTATAAGCACTATATGCCCCTTAACCTGGCCTCCAAACTATAATACATAACAAATTACAACAAACAAGAAGGCACTGTCATACAACGTATTAAAAGTATATCAAAACTTTCTTTACATTTTCCAGCATCTTCACACAGTTTACTTTGGAGGATATTTTTAAAGCCTTGCTATAATATGAGAAAGCATCTTAATTTTCTAGACTAAGTAAAAGATGCATAGTGCTCCATTTTACTAAATGATAAGGGATGAATTTCTTACACAGAACTAATTAGCATCTGCTGTTACACCTAAAAATAAAAAGGTGTGGTAAGGGCTGTTTTCCAGAAGCATTTCTCAGTGAAGGAATGGGAGTTTATCACATTTAAACTGTTGTACAGTTCAGTAAGGATTCTTTATTTTCCAGGCAGTTCTGTCAGGTAGTTCCCAGTGTTCCTCATGTTATTAACTGACAATCACAGAATGGGTTCTGCTTAACTGGGAAGTGGAAGGGTCTCTTGGTAAAAGGGAGGAGGAAGGCAGGTGATGTGGCAGTTGGAAGAGTGGTGACAGGACAAAATTATAAAACATTTCCAATATTTTATTATAGCTATCAGTTTAGAAGAGATTAAGGATGTCATTTAAATATATAATAAAGCCTCTTAGATTTTTTTCCTTGCATGTATTATTAATTATAAAACCTGAGGCACTTGCACAAACTGCTGGCTAGACCATGTTGATGTAGTTCTCGTGTGGAAAAGAAGAGCCGTGAATCCTCTGGAATATTATGTTTATTACTTTTAAGTCTGAAAAGCTGGCTGCAATTCTAGCATTTCATTGGATTTTCTGAAATACCACATGTTTATTATTACATTCTTTGACCTAGAAGAACCGTGAATTCTGAAGCATGCCACTCAGGACTTTGAGGTTACTTACTGCAGTCACATAAGCATTCTATTCTATGTACCTGTAATACTAACCACTTCAGGACTTCTTAAAGCTGTTTTTAAATGTATTGAAATACTGTTTTGTTTTTTTGAGACACAGAAAGCACCCAAGTGGGTAAGGGGCAGAGGAACAGAGACTCTTAAGCAGGCTCCAAGCCCAGCATCGACCCCAAGCAAGGGTCAATCTCACAACCCTGAGATCATGACCTGAGCTAAAATCAAGAGTCAGATGCCACCCAGGTGCACCTACTCTCTTCATCTTCTTAAAAAACTTTCATGATTAACGTATCTTGCCCAAAGAAACAGACTGTATAAATGAGCCAGCTTCGTGGTTCATGTGTAGAAATAATTAATTTAGCTATAAAACCTAAAATAAAATTTGTAAGCTAAGATGCCTATTACTGGGACCTCTGAGATTTGAAAGGGTAGGAGCTATCAAATGAAGTGCTTACAGGTCCGTTGTATCCTCCTCCTCGTGAATTCTGTCACCTAATAAGAGTTTTATCTTAAAGCTATTTTTCCCCATCCCATTTGCTCAATCACGAGGTCTGTTCCGTCACTTGAAATATGGATATTTCTCCGTAATGAGACGTTATTAGAATGTTACATTCACCTTAGGCACTAAATTATTTCCAAACAAAACAGACCTCTAGAATTAATGTATAAGGTAAGATCAAATGAAATACTTGTCAGTGGTAATAAAAATTTCAACTTACATTTTTGCAACTTCTTTAACGACATCACGGCAGGTCATTTCTTTCATCTATAGAAAATATTAAGTTATGAGTCGGGAGAACTTCCCACTTATATAACTATTTTCAGATTCTTTGCACAAATGTTATGAGTACCCATGGTTTTGAACTAGAGTCTCAGACATAAAACCAAAAACATAATACACTGAATTTAAGAATACCAGTCTTACTAGGAAATACAGACCTAATATGTGGGACTAACTACAAAAGCAACTGGCATGGGCTCTTAAAAAAATGAGCACTGGGAGAAGGTGAAGACTGAAATGTGAGCCTTAATTATCATGGTTTGAAAAAGTTACAAAATGAAACAGATTACTGAGGTGATTTGACTACAGACTGAATACCTAATACTATCTTCTGTGTAATAATGTTATTCTACAGAGATGAATGCTGAAGCATTTAGGGATACAGCATCATGATGTCTGTAATTGTTTCAAACAGTTCAGGGAAAAAAAAAAATGGGTGAAAATAACTTTTCAATCTAGATGGAGAGATCTGTTGCACTATTTATCTTTCCTGTTTACATTTTTTTCATGTTAAATTGGGGGGGAAGTAAATGAAAAGAATGCCTATTTCTTTATACTTCTGCCCTTATAGGTTATAATTAGTGAATTGTATCATAATAATAAATACAAACTTAAGTAAACATGGAAAAGCACATTTTAAGTGACAATTATATTCTTATATATGTTCATGAAATTTTTATTTTATGCCATAATATTCTTAGTAAATAACATCAGAAGAACAAGCCAGAGCAATGATGTAGATCATGGGTTGGCAAACTCCTTTATAGAAATAAAGAGCCAAATAGTAAATATTTTAGACTTTATGGTACATAGAGTCTTTGGTCTATGTTCCAACTCTTAAACTCTACTATTGTACTGTGAAAGCAGCCAGTGACTAAACATGACTGTGTCCCAATAAAACTTTAGAAAGCAGACAGTGTGCCATAGTTTACTGACCTCTGATTTTAGAGTGTGTTTTTGTCATTAAGTATACACATGTTCCTCAAAGTGATATTCATTCTTAGCTCAGATTTGTTTATTACAATTTGACCTCAGAAAGACAGGACAGATGACCGCTCTGAACACTGTATTTTCAAATTTCCACGTAACATTCAGGAGAGATGAAAGTAAGGGGGAAAAGAGAAGGTAGGAACTTAGCACCACACCAGGAGGGGTGTGAAAGGACGTGGTCTAAGACTCATGAGGTCTGTTCATAATCAACATATACTATGACTCTAGCCAGTGTTTCACATAGAATTGAGCTAACCTAAAATGACCTCTGAGGTCTTTTTGTCAATTTTACTAAAATACCAAATATAAATTAGGCTTTTGTAGGCCGATAATTTGGCATAAAATTCTAAGCACTCAAAAAATGTTTTCTAGAACCTGACCTGAAGTTGAATGGTTGAGCAAGTTTCCAGTTCAGAATATTAAATATATATGAAATTTTTTTGTCATTTACCACAATACTGATAAAATCCTGTCTTTAATGGAAGTTTCTGATAAATAATAAAGAGTGGATACTGTTTCAATGTTAAGTTGAACAGTTTGACTAAAAGGAAAACCAGGACATTAAAATTTTTTTTTACACTAATAATTTATGGCAGTTTTAACAGGATGGGGTTTAATGCCTTATCTAACTAGGAACAAAGGAAAGAGAAGCACCAGAACACAGACTCTAAAGACTTTCAAAGTTCTCAACCTAAGGGTCACAGAGTTCCATGAATGGACCTCAAGGATTATGAAATTATATGAAAATTTCCATGTGTATTTTTCTGGATTAAGGGGTTTATCATTAGCCATCAAAATTATAAAGGGCTCCATGACACAACTCTGTAATTATCATACATATCTACAGCACATATATCTATACTCTATATATATCGTATCTGTGTCATACCTTATCTGTATACATACAGATATGACCAGCTTTCTTATTCAGCCTATTATGTTCAGAAAGCCCTGCTCAAAACAGGAAACCACACTCTATGTAATCTTAAACAGTTTCATTTGTTGTGATAAAACTTCACTACATGAGGATAATGTCATAGGAAAATTCAAGCATTAAGTATGTATTACCTGAAGCTTTTCTATTTCCGTCTTTGCAGCTTGCCTGGCTTTGCCAATGGCACAACCCCAATAACCCTATTTAAAAAGAACACACACCAAAATATACATATATAGTTTAATTAAATTGCTATACTATTCTAAAATCATTAGTAACAACAACTGTTCCTATTTAAAGGTTAAGAAAGAATGTTAAATGATTTTCAAAAGTAAATATGGAGAAACACAAACACATTCTAATGAACACCAAGCTGAAAAAAAATGTAATTCTAGAATTATCTGGATTATTTGTATTAGAGGCATATACAAAGAAAAACACACAATTCATGAACTCAAGATGTTTTTCAGAGTAGGAATGGAAAAATTCTTAGTATTATGACAAAAAGTTGAAATAATTACAGAGTTCAGTATTCTAAACTTTCAATTTTTATTGAAATTTTTTAAAGGATTCCCATTTATACTTGTGTATCATGACAAAATACAGGTTTTATTTTTATAATTTTTTTTTTAACATTTATTTATTTTTGAGACAAAGGTAGCATGAGCGGGGTAGGGGCAGAGAGAGAGGGAAACACAGAATCTGAAGCAGGCTCCAGGCTCTGAGCTGTCAGCACAGAGCCCAATGCGGGGCTCGAATCTACGAACCATGAGATCATGACCTGAGCCAAAGTCAGACGCTTAACTGAGCCACCCAGGCACCTATAGTCTTTTTTTTTTTTGAATTTTTAAAAACCATAAATACCTCAGAAGAGAGATAAAGTAATTAAAGATGCAAGAAATGACATTTAAATTTTTTTTTTTTTTTTTTTTTTTTTTTAAGTTTATTTAGGGGCACCTGGGTGGCTCAGTCAGGTAAGCATCAGACTTCAGCTCAGGTCATGACCTTGCAGTTTGTGGGTTTAAGCCCCGCATCAGGCTGGGCTCACTGCTGTTCAGCGCGGGGCCCACATCGGATCCTCTGTCCGCTTTCTCTCTGTCCCTGCCCAGCTGACATGTGCTCTCTCCCAAAAAAAAAAAAAAAAAAAAAAGTTAAAATTTGTATTTACTTTTGAGAGAGAGTACAAGTAGGGAAGGGGCAGAGAGAGAGGGAAGCCCAAAGTAGGCTCCACACCACCAAAGCTCACTAACAGATCATGAGCTGAAATCAAGAGTTGGACACTTAACTGCACCAGACTCCCCTAAAATCCTTTTTTTTAAGGGAAGGTATTAGTATTGGTTTTAAGACTTGCTAATATTTGTCACGATAAAGGAAAATACCACATATTCAGATTTTTAGGTTCACTATTTAGTTTCTATGAACAGCATATTGAAAGCCATAAATCAGGGCACTTAAGTGGCTTGGTCAGCTAAGCCTCTGACTTCAACTCAGGTCATGATCTCATGGTTTGTGAGTTTGAGCCCCATGTCAGGCTCTGTGCTGACAGCTCAGAGCCTAGAGCCTGCTTCAGATTCGATGTCTCCCTCTCTGCTCCTCTCCTACTCACACACACACACTCGCTCTCTCGCTCTCTCTCTCTCTCAAAAATATTTTAAAAAATTCTTTTTAAGCCATAAATCCTTCCTTTGCCTCATATCCACAGGTTGTTATTAATGATAAACAAGAAATGGTTACTTTCCTTGAATTTTAAAAGAAACTTCATGTAATCCAAATATATGACTTACATGCTAATGAGATACTATTAAACTAGAAATAGAAATTCATGATTCAAAATTACTCACATATGAAACTCCTGATGGGTCAATCATGTAGAGCTGTGCACCATCATTCACACTGTAAGACCCTAACATGAAACTGCATGAAAGTAAGTTAGGTTTAAACCATAGTTCTTAAAATACCATAAAAATACAATAAAAACAATTATACTTTCTAAGATAAACTAGTAATATACATATAAGTCCTAATAAACACTTTGATGAGGTAGTTTCAATAAAAACTAGTATATACTTGGAATTGTTCAAAATTTGTGTGGCTTTGGTTAGTATTAAACTTACTGATGAAACTGATCTGAGAAGACAGCAGTGTAGACAAAGAAGTAATGACAGGTGAAAACTAAGGAGAAGACCCAATAGGTAAAGGAATAAACATGAAAAAGCCAAGATAACAAAACTAATGGGAATACATTCAGTCTGCCTCAAACTCTTGTTCCATCCTTTATTCTTTCTTGGTTATTTCCCCAATATTCCTCCAGTTATTTTTCTACAATAATCCAGACTGATTTAATCTGTTTTTATATGTGACAAAATCAGGCCATTAAATAATCATGATATTAGTGATTTTCTGAAATTGTGATTTAGTTTGCCTTAAAAGGAGAAAAGAAACCAGCCTCATCTTAAGTATCACTTCCTATACAGACTACTATGACAGCCAACTGTCCAATTCCCACCCCTACAATCCTTTCCTTCCATCTTCCGTGAGACTTCTCTCTCAGAATATAGAACTGATTATCATAACCCTTCAACGTTTCCTTGTAGGGAACATAGACTTCTGTATGATCTTGCCCGTTCTTACATCTTCAGTATCCTTCCACATACCAAGTATACTTGACTACCTCTACATTACCTGAAATGCCCATGTAATTTCATACTAGTCCCTTTGAATGAAATATTCTTAACCATTCCACCTATATTTCACATTCTTTTCCTTGCCATCTCTTCATGAAAGTGTCCTTTCCCTAACTGATGCCCCACTATAGTCAGTGCATTTCTTCATCATATCACCTATAAAATTGTATCAATGATAACTTACTCATCTTTGTGTCCTACCCCCTCCTACATCTACGACTGACTCATAGTATATGCTCAATAAATATTTGCTGAAAAGTTCTCTCCGCTATTTTTACTTGCTTAAAAATAGAGAAACGAATTCAGAGTGCTGTTCAAAGGTTTAATAAAAGTTGAAAGGTATTGAAAGCAAAGGGTTTCAATGTAATTTAAGTGAGAACCTGAAGAACAACTAATATTAAAAATGTCCACAGGCCTATCTTATGGCTAGAATAAAGCTCAGGTTTTCTCTAACATCTGTCCTCAGTAATTTAAATATGACTGATTATAAGCAACTCAAAGGTAGGACTACAGCTAATAAACTTTCTTTCTACAACATTTTAACAGTGGAAGCAGTCGGATGTTAGTAAATGTTTTACCATGATCAAACAGAAATGTTTATTTTTTTTAAGTTATAAACTAAACAAGTCTTTTTAGGAAAATCTAGAGTCATGACAGGTCTCTGAGCCCTATTTAAATATTTACATGTATTCCAAATCTCAATACAATTGAATCTCAGCTTTCCTCTCAGAATAAAAACACCAGCAGTTCATCTTAACCGAAATAAAAAATTGTGACTGAGAACTGTGAAAGGCAATTTTGTATGGACTCACTCTCGATTGCTAAAAAAAACTCCCAATTAAGAGCATTGAACCTAACCGCTTAAAGTGTATCAGATGGAAGTTAATAAGAAAACTGAAGTGTTAGTTTAGTTGGCTACCCTAATAATGACAACAGAGGATGTAGTTAAAATCAGTTTGTTGCTTCCTGAGAATGTTGGGGTCTGACACCAGAGAATTTTTTTTTAATTTTATTGAGAAATAATTAACATGCAGCACTATACAGCGTATAGCATGATGGTTTGATTTACACATATTGTGAGATGATTACGACAGGTTTAGGAACATCCATCATCTCAAAAAGATACAATGAAGAGAAAAAAATTTTCTCCTTGTGATGAAAATTCTTAGAATGTACTCTCAACAACCTTGCCATATATCACATAGTAGTGTTAACTCCAGTCATCATAATGTACACTACATCCCTAGCATTTATCTATCTTAGAGCCTTTTACCTTTTGACCAGAGAATTTCTCCAGAGAATTTATTATAATCAGATTAAAGTTCTTACTATCAGTTCTGTGTTTTCTCGTCACTTCAAGTTTGTAGTCTTTTTCACAATTCAAAGTTTTTATTTTGATGTACAGTTTTATTTGATCACTGTCCTAATACTTCTTGGTCATAGCTCATTTTTAAGGGTATAAAAAAAAAAAGGCTAAGATACCAGGGCAAACAGATACCTATAGTCCAGATCTGACTATGTCACAAAATTTCATACCTGCAGCCAAAAGGTCTAACAGCACTGTAGAGTGTATATGCATGTACATACATGGCCACTCTGTCTGCAAGATGCTATAAGGGAGAAAAACAGAAGAGCTTATCAGTAAATTTCTATTACTGTTCAAAAGGTTCCTCAACATATTAGCAACTTAACTTTTTTTTTTATGTTTATTATTTGAGAGAGAGAGAGAAAGACAGACAGACAGAACAAGCAGGGGAGGGGCAGAGAGGGACACACAGAATCAGAAGCTGGCTCCGGGCTCTGAGCTGGCAGCACAGAGCCCAACGCGGGGCTTGAACCCACAGACTGCGAGATCACGACCTGAGCCGAAGTCGGCTGCTTAACCAACTGAGCCACCCAGGCATCCTTCAACTTACTTTTAAAGGAATGTTATAGCCAAAATTAGATCTGAAGTTGGAAGCTTCTTCTCTTGCAATGTCTGCTAAAGATCGCGCATCTGCCAGCAAACCTGCTACTGCCTGAAAGAAAGTAGGTACCAATTTACTAAA
Organism: Neofelis nebulosa; assembly: GCF_028018385.1. Taxonomy (NCBI): domain Eukaryota; kingdom Metazoa; phylum Chordata; class Mammalia; order Carnivora; family Felidae; genus Neofelis; species Neofelis nebulosa. The sequence goes on along the minus strand of NC_080788.1, from coordinate 106,284,133 downwards.
TAAATACCTTCCTATCACAAACCAAGGAAAGTGTGTAATTACTGTAGGCTTACTTAATATTTTAACAAGCATCACCATTAGAAACCATTTGGCTTAAAGGTCTTTATAAGGCACTCTGGCATTTTGATGGGATGGGATGAAAAAAGAAGTATGGAATTATAGTTCAGAAATCTACCAAGTGTGACTTCATTGTTTTGTTCAATGACATTCACAAGCAGTATTTCTGTAATTAATCCTCCATGTCTCCCAATTTACCAGTTCACTCTAAATAAGCAACAAGAATAAAACTATTGATCAGGACTGATCTCTATTTAAAGCAGTTCTATGTCAAGTTACTAAAAGTTTGGGTCTAAAAGCCCAACCTCAAATCTTTTTCAGCTTATTGACTAATATATTGCAAGGACAAACCAAAACATGACAAACCACACATCTTCCAAGACTGGTTAACTGCAGTTACCAAACCATGTGCTGAGTGAGATATGCTGGGGGCACTATAGTGAATTCAGTTGTGCAACGTTTGGAATTTGGGGGGGGATACAGATGTTGAAGTAGCTCAGTTTCAACATTAGATCATATATACTCCTTTTTTTTTTTTTTAAATGTTTATTTTTGAGAGAGAGAGACAGAGTGCAAGTTGGGGAGGGGCAGAGAGAGAGGGAGACACAGGATCTGAAGCAGGCTCCAGGCTCTGAGCTGCCAGCACAGAGTCCGACATGGGACTCGAACTCTTGAACCATGAGACGAGATCATGACCTGAGCTGAAGTCGGACACTTAACCGGTTGACTGAGCCACCCAGGCGCCCTGAGATCATTCATATTCCTTTCAATGCCATCATACTGTTGAGCACCTGGGTTGTTGTGATAAAAAATAAGTATCATACAAAAATCCATTTGGAACAGGAAACGGGGGGGTGAGGGGAGTGCAGTTTAAACTTAAAAGTTTAAGAAGTTGTGCAGTGCATGTTAGTCATTGTTATTCTTTAAAAATAAAAATATTTTTCTAAAAAAAATAATATTTTTAATTGTATGTGTATTTTTTCTTTTACGGTTATTAAATTTTGGGGACATAAACACTAAGTTGTTTGTAACTAAATGCATAATCAGAACCACTGGGTGGTTCTTTTGGTGTAGGTACAAAAAAAATTACTGAAACTCTTAGTACTAGGAACCAAGAAGTCCAGGAATTGCCAGCTTATTTACAGAATTTAAAAGTAAGTGATATCAAAATAATAGCCACTTTTCTACTGCTACCTACTAATAGTAGTAATGATGAAAATTCCTAAAACATAGCACTCATTTCATGCTAAGCATTTTATTTAATTTTAACATTGTAACAACTGTTAGGAGGTAAGTATTACTACTGCCCTACTTTTGCAGGTGAGGAAACTGTTTAGAAGAATTTCCCCAAGGTTACTCAGCCAGTAAGTTTCCCCATTTAAAGAGTCTTCTGTTGCTTTGGAGAAGGCCTACTGTGAAGTCCAATAATTCTTAAACCCCTGAAGATAACTGCGGAGATGAAACATTAATCCTTTATTGTCTCCAACCCTCTTCAACATGTAATGTTTTGCCAATTTCCAGCTATAAGGAATGCCATCAGTTTCCTGGCTTTAAATTAACAAATGAGACAAATTTTAAAGTTCTAGGGCAACGTTTTCCCATCACTACCTTTAAGCACACACAACTTTTTTCAAAACGCACCTACCTAAATTTTTCTTCTACTAAAAAGAATGTATAATTCACTAGTTTCTTCCTATCAGCTAGGTTACAATCTGGGAAGTTACATCAAAACATACCAGTTTCATATTGTATGTCAACTATACCCAAATTTTAAGAATAAATAAATATAGAGGTCCAAATGACAGAAGAAAAACCATTACCAGTTTCGCTGGCATAATAAATTTGGGAGAAAAAACATGTCCAGAAAAAATAATCATTGAAGAAGCAAAAAAATCTATAGCTTTATAGTTTACCAGCTACATTTTACACCTTCATTGGTGATCTACGCTGCCAAGATCTGTTTTCTACACATACTTCCCACCCTTTTTGTGTTTGTAACACCTATCATTTAGAAATACCAAAGGTAACCGCAGTATGAGTGGGTCCTATAGGATCTCACCCTGCAGAATGGACTCTGGAGTAACATGTAGGCCAGGCAGACCCAAGTTTGAATCCCAGATTTCTTCTTTACCAGCTGTGTTTTCTTATCTATAAAAATGGGGGGGCGCCTGGGTGGCTCAGTCGGTTAAGCGTCCGACTTCAGCTCAGGTCACGATCTCGCGGTCCGCGAGTTCAAGCCCCGCGTCGGGCTCTGGGCTGATGGCTCAGAGCCTGGAGCCTGCTTCCGATTCTGTGTTTCCCTCTCTCTCTGCCCCTCCCCCGTTCATGCTGTGTCTCTGTCTCAAAAATAAATAAACGTTAAAAAAAAAAAATTTTTTTTTTTAAATAAAAATGGGATTAATATTACTTTCACTGGGATATCAGACACAGGAAATTTATGTAAAAGAGGTTCTAGCACAGTATCTGGCACACACATGTTCTCTTTTCTTCCTTGCCTTTTCAGTAACCAAGGTTAGAATCAGTCCTTTGCAAAAAAAAAAAAAAAAAAAAGAATCAGTCCTTTGCTTTTTTTGCTTTTACAGTCTGACATCTACATAGAATGACTTCAGTATATACCAATAATGTATTTATGGCTTTACTTGCAATTATGCAGAGCAGTAACTAAATATAGCTGCAAGAAATAAAACAGTGTTTATTCCTTTCATTAAACATCGTTTCTTGGTGCTCCATTTTACTACAATACAAAGAGATACAAAAAGCTAAAAATTCTATGCCTCTTAAGCTTATACTTTCATTGGTGATCTACACTGCCAAGATCGCCTTTCTACACATACTTTCCACCTTTCTCCCCTCATTTTCTTAAAGCAATTTTTCAAATATATCTCCAATCAGGTTATAAGAACACTATTCTTTTGGACAGTGAACTATTCACAAGCCAGTATCAGTAATCACTCTGTGATTACTTCGGTGGCTGCTCTCTGATTGGTTTCTGCCTCAGTTCTGACTAATAAATGAGTTCTTATAATCACAGTTTAACATATTACGGTTACTTCACAAGAAAGAAATTGGACAAGGCAAAAAGGAACATTTTAAAATGTGACCTACCATTCCAACATGCCGATCAACATTAAAAAGTCGTTTGTTGGAACCTTCTTCATAAAGTTTAGAAAGGACTAACTTTTCTACCCCAAAGACAACGCCATCTTTACATCTGATTCCAATAGCTGTACTGGAACAAGTAGAAAAAAATCAATTTTTTTAACTGAAAATAAAAGGAACTTCATAAACTTTAAGCTTAAAAAAAAAACATAAAAATAGGTAACATTTTTTAAAGCATGCTAAATTTAAATTTAAAACAAATACATTTGAAAACGAGAAGAGGACAACCTGAAGTGTGATAAATTAGCTCCATGTAAATGTACATCATGAGATGACCAAAAAAATCTAGCATATCATGACATAAAAAGATATTAATACTTGTGAGAAAAGATGCCAACAAAATAGTACAAAATGGCAGTGTCTGACATATGATAATACACTATAATAAATGTTGACTTAGCTCATGTCCATTAAAAATGGTACATAAAAATGCATAGAAAAGACAGGTTATATACAAACCAAAAAGTAAACAGTGACTAAGTGGAAAAATTAGAGTTCTTTTCTTTTGCTCATTTGCTTCTTTTGCAACAACCAGTGCTTATAAAACTATATCAAACAATATACATTTTAGACAACTGCTGAAAACAAAATGGATCTTAATCTCTTAAGTAAAATGTGGAGAAATTATATGCTACCACTTCGAGATGAAAATATATCATTAACTCTGTTCTTCTAGTTCTTTTTTAATTTTTTTTTTTTAACACTTATTCATTTTTGAGAGACAGAGACAGAGTGGTAGAGGGGCAAAGAGAGAGGGAGACACAGAACCCAAAGAAGACTCCAGGCTCTGAGCTGTCAGCACAGAGTCTGATGCGGGGCTCGAACTCACTGACTGCGAGATCATGACCTGAACTGAAGTTGACACCTAATCGACTGAGCCACCCAAGCGCCCCTTTTTAAAAAATTTTTTTAATGTTTGTTTATTTTTGAGAGTGAGAAAGAGAGAGAGAGAGGAAGAGGGAGGGGCAGAGAGAGAGGGAGACATAACGTGAAGCAGGTCACAAATGGCAAGTTCATGAGCTGAGCAGAAGCTGGACGTTTAACCAACTGAGCCACACTGGCACCCCTTCTAATCCTTTTAATAAAAAGGGAATTCTGATGAAAACAAAACAGATAAATGAACAGAGCCACACACAAATTATACAAAAAATTTCAGACACTCCTCTCACATATCAGGTATCTTCAATGGTTCCCCTTTTGAGTTTAAACTCCTTGGTCCAGCTTTCAATCCTGAGAATCTACAAAGCCCATCTAGCTTATTAAATTTCCTATTATAAATCCCACACACTACTGAATTCAACTTCACTATCTTCCCTCAAACACCTTATGTTCATTTTTGCTTTTATGTGGTACTAGCAAAAAGTATTTACATGTGGACTTTACTAAAATTCTGCAAACAGGGGCACGTGGGTGGCTCAGTAGGTTAAGTATCCAACTCTTGATTTTGGCTCATGAGATAGAGCCCTGCATCTGGCTCTGCTGACAGCACAGCCCTGCTTGGGATTTTCTCTCTCCCTCTCTCTCCCTGCCCCTCCCCTGCTCTCTCAAAATAAATACACTTAAAAAAAAATAAGAGTAAAATAAAATTCTGGAAACACTTCCCTACTCCACCTCTAACCCAAAAGATTTCATTATATAAATGAAAAAATTTGGCTCAAACACCAACACTATTTGTTTACCAGGCAAAAAAAAGTCCTTCAAGAGGACTTTTTAAGAGAATGAGACATTATTAAATAAATTATTTTCAAAAAGTCTTTTAATTCATCCCAAAGCTGCTTTAGATTCCAAGATACAATGATCATGTAAGTATAACTGACTGCAAAATCTCTTCAATAAAGGACTCATAAAATGTGTCAACAAGCTAATAGTTCAACCAAGATATTACAATGGTACCAAGGAATCATTTTGGCACATTAAACCAAACAATAAAAGACAGAGTGAAGGAAATGAGTCCAACAAGAAGATATCTTAGTGAGTCCCACACCTTTTGGGGTGTGGCAGCAGAAAAGAATTAAAAGAAAAAAAAAATCCTGCTGGATGTGATGAACTGCATAGGACACTTCAAACACAAGGAAATAAAAGATAGAATGACAGGGGCGCCTGGGTGTCTCAGTTGATTACGCATCTGATTCTTGATTTCAGCTCAGATCATAATTTCACAATTCATAGCCCCATGTCGAGCTCAGCATAGAGCCTGCTTGAGATTCTTCCTCTCCCTCTTCCGTTCTCCCACTTGCACTCTCTCTCTCAAAATTTAAAAAAAGATAAAATGACAAAGTAACAAACCTAACAGCCAAGCAAACAATGCTATAAATCAAGAATTTTAAAAAGGAAAATGTGCTGGCAAAGATGATAAAGGAATTTGGTTATATACACTACATGTGAGACATGGTGGAATGTCTAAGTGGATAACCTTGGAACCAACGGGAAATATAGGACTGAGGCTCATGGAAAGATCTGACCTAAAAAGAGACCCGGAAATGACCAGTAAGTTGAGATTATTTTAGGGCACTTATTATTTTGTACCAAAGTAACATAAAAAGCCTAATTACCAAAAATATGGAAAAGGAGATACTTGATACCTGATTAAAACATGCTAAATTTCAAGTAAAACAATGTTTCTTACCTACTATTTTCCACAGCTTTCATAGCATATTCAACTTGAAAAACTCTTCCATCAGGAGAGAATGTAGAGGCTGACAGGTCATACTGGGAAGAAAAAGGTAACAATAAGCTTAAATTATGCATCTTTCGCAATAATAACCTTATCATCTTTATTTCTAAATGGCTTACACATCAGAAAGATGAGGGGAAGGAAGGAGTGTTAAATCTCAAAGATTTTGCTTTGAAGAGGAAAAGGCAGCATGTCAGAGCGGCAAAAGCAACTAAGAGAAAAGCTAGTTTAGATTTCTGCTACTGAAAAGCAACAGATACAAGTCCAAGGTAAAGTCAGATGTTCTCCACACTGAACAAAGTTCATTTTTGTACAAAATGGACATGATCTGGGCTCCAGATCACCACAATAAAGTGAGTAAAATAAACTTTTTGGATTCCCAGTGTATATTAAAGTTATGTTTACACTATACTGTAGTCTACTCAGTGTGCAGGAGCATTATGTCTGAGCTGTGAGTTGTAGTCACTGATCACATATCACCATAACAAACTTAGGAGTAATGAAAAGGTTTGAAATATTGCAAGAATTACCAAAATGTGACACAGAGACATGAGGTGAACAAATGCTGTTGGAAAAATGGCAGCAACAGACTTGCTCAAAACACAAAATGGCACCAACAGACCTGCTCGAAACACAGTTGCTACAAACCTGCAATTTGTTAAAAAGAAAAAAAAATGCAATCTGTGAAGTGTGTGCCTGTACTATGGTATGGTAGAATCAGAACTGTTGTCAGAACAGGTTAATTCATTGCTGTGGCACTAACAAACTGAAAGACCTTAGGGAAAAAAATACAGCATTTGAACATTTAATAAACATCTATTATATATAGTCACTATAAGAAATTACAAAGAATTGGGGCACCTGGGTGGCTCAGTCAGTTGTATGTCTGACTTTGGCTCAGGTCTTATCTTTCTGTCCGTGAGTTCGAGCCCCACATCGGGCTCACTACTGTCAGCACAGAGCCCACTTCGGATATTTTGTCTCCTTCTCTCTCTGCCCCTCCCCTGCTCATATTCTCTCTCTCAAAAATAAATAACACATTTAAAAAGAAAAAAAAGCAATTACAAAGAATACTCACTTTTTTTAAATGTTTATTTATTTTGAGAGAGAGAACGAGCAGTGGAGGGGCAGAGAGAGGGGGAGAGAATCCCAAGCAGGCTCCAAGGAGTCAGCACAAAGCCCCATGAGGGGCTCGAACTCACGAACTGTGACATCATGACCTGACCTGAAATCAAGAGTCGGAGCTTAACCTACTGAGCCACCCAGCAGGCGCCCCTACTCATTCTTTTTTTTTTTTTTTTTTTTTTTGAGAAAGAGAGAAAGAGTATATGTATGTGGGGGAGAGAGGCAGAGGGGGAGAAAGAGAGAATTTTAAGCAGACTCCACGCTCAGCACAGAGCCTGATTCAGGGCTTAAACCCACGACCCTGGGATCATGACCCGAGCTGAAATCAAGAGTTGAGGGCTCAATCTACTAAGCCACCCAGGAGCCCCAAAGGATACTCATTCTTGAAGTCTTTCATTTACAAATGAGACCACACACAAATCTATGTGCTGGAAATACAGCAGTAAACTAGAAAAAAGATTATGATGAAAATAAGACAGGGTGAAGAGACAATCTGAGAGCCTAGTACAGACTACCTGATCAGGGAAGGCCTTGCTAGAACATATGTATATTTAGCTATTTAGGCACAGCCAGACCTAAATGACAAGTAACTAGCCATTTAGGATATGGAGGAGCCATTGTGTCCTTTGGCATAAAAATCTTAGGGTAGAAATAAGGGTAGCACAATGTGGGAAAAGAAATAGGCCACTGCGTCTTGAGCACTAAGTGGTGGAGAGAAGAATAAATCATATCAGAGGCATGTAAAGGCCAAACTATTTTGAGTCTCCTAAGGCTGATGTACGAAGTTTTTATCTTACTCTAAATGCAACAGGAAGTCACTGGAGTTGAAGCAGGGGTGGAAGGAGTGATACGGTCTCATTTTTTTAAAACTTCATCTGGAACATGAACTATAGAGAGAAGAAGGATGGAAGCAGAGATCAAGTATTCCAAAGGTGGTGGCTTAGACTAAGGGAAAAGAGATGAAAGACTATATTTGTGAGGGCAAAGTAAAAAACAAAAACAAAAAAAAAAAACCACCTTGCTAATGGATTGGCTCTAGGAGAAAAATTAAACTTGACGGGTGCCTGGGTGGCTCAGTAGTCGAAGTGTCCGACTGGATTTCAGCTCAGGTCATGATCTTGAAGATAGTGAGATCGAGCCCTACCCACCTCAGGCTCTGTGTCATCGGCTTCTCTCTCTCTCAAAAATAAATAAACACTTAAAAAAATAATAAAAATAAATTAACTTGAATCATAGACTTTTTTCACTTGACAACTAGACTGGACCATTCACTGGGCTGAAGATTGTAGGAGATGCAAAATGTAGGGGAGAGGGAAACCCAGAGCTCTACTTTGGACATGCAGTTTGAAATGCTTATTAAACAATCAAGTGGAGGGACGCCTGGATGGCTCGGTCAGTTAGGCGCCTGACTTCGGCTCAGGTCATGATCTCACAGCTCGTGAGTGCGAGCCCCGCGTGGGGCTCTGTGCTGACAGCTCAAAGCCTGGAGCCTGCTTCTCATTCTGTATCTCCCTCTCTCTCTGCCCCTCCCCCACTTGTGCTCTGTCTCTCTCAAAAATGAGTAAATGTAAAAAAAAAAAAAATTAAAAACAATCAAGCGGAGAGAAATGTCAAGTAGGTCTTCATACCTGGAGTTCTTGGAAAAAGCAAAGACCAAAGTGGTCTTCACTTCAACAGTGGTGCTTCCTGATCTATTAAACCAAGATCCTTAACTCTACTATCGTAATACCAAAATATCTCACATGTTTATATTTACCAAGTATTTTTTAAAGGGCTTTCAGAACAAAACACTACTAATTGAAGGTAATAGTAATGTAGTGGCGAAGTCAATTTGCTACACCATGCATAACTGAGCATCTACTAATCTAAAACCGTTGTCATAACTTTAGTATCTCATAACTGAATGGATTAAATCATTCCAATTATCAAACTAGGAAAACCCAGTACCTGGGCTTAATGCGGAGTATCAAAATCTTGTGAACACTGGGAAGTGATGAACTTAGACACCCATTAGTCTATGCCTGTAGTGCACACAACGAATAAATACTTCTAAATAAAAACTAGATTATCTATACGGAGAAATACATAAAATGAATAAGCAAAAGGCTGCATATGTGCGGTACGTTTAACACAGGAAAGTAGTAAACTGACCAAGTTAACAAGTCCAACTCCAAAATCCTCAAGTCTGTTAACAGAAGCGGTTAAGCCCCTAGCTAATAATTTAAATGTTTACCGTACCGATACCTCAAAGTGACGTTAAGTAATTCGTACAGGAAAAGCTAGGACAAAGGGAAAACTTTTGTAAAGCGTTCTTCAGATTTCACTTTTGAGACAATGTTTCTATCAACTCTGCCCCAACAGGGGTTCCAGGGACTCCTGCAAAGCGGACGGTCAGTACACTCGAAGGCAAACATGGGGAAGGCCCAGTGAGTCAGCAGCACCCTGGGAACTGCAAAGGCGGTCCATGGAAAGCTGCGTCCAGACCTTGGAATCTAAAGCCGCCTTGCCTCGGCGGTTCTCATGAAGCTGTCTCCCAAACGCTTCACACCCTATTACAGGCTCCACGAGTTTCCACTTTCGGTTTCCCTAAGCGGCCAAAGAAAGTGACTCAGCAATCCAAAGCGGCTCCCAATCACACTGCTGCGCCGCCCAGCCCGCCACACCTGCGCTGAAGAGCTTCAGGTCACGGTCACCCTAAATGAGGGGCCTACAAATTAGCAGGAAAGAATGCTGGGCACCAGACAAGTGGAAGCGGCCCACCTGGCCGAAGGCAGTCCCGGCGCACGCCGTGGCGGCGCACCCCAAGCGGTGTGTCCAAGTTCCCTTCAACGCTAATCTGTTGGCTACTCCATTAGGCCAAGAGGTTATAAACTCACCCCAGTGCCGATTGAGCTCATCGTGCAGAAACCTCCGGGACACGGAGGGCTTCAAGGCCTAAAACGCTCCCCCAATACCGCAGCCCGCAGACTAGTAACAGGCTCTCTCATTGGCTGCTCTTTCAACCAATAGCCTTGTCCTCTGTGGCTGGTTCCTCTAACGTCAGCCTGGGAAATAGAGGATTGTGGGAAAAGGAGGGGCTCGGCGGGCGGTGTGCGTGTACGGAAGCAAATGAGGTGGGGGTAAAGGAAGGGAGGCAGCGGGGCTCCTTATTACTCAGTTTCTGTCCCTAGTGTCGTTGAGTCGTTAGGGTCATCGGGTAGTTTGAGGAGCTGCTTCATTCCATTTCCTAGAAATTATTATTTACCTTTAATCTTACCCTCTTTTTCGCTACTTTATTCTTTCTTGAAGCAAAGCGGAGAGATGCTGTCACACTCTTCTTACAAAGACCAAAGAAAGTGGTAAGGGAGAAGTCTCCCTTTACCCTTGGTATCCTGGTTCCCACCCAGTATCTTGGTATCCCTTTCACCCACCTGTTCTTACAAGAAGGAAGGAAGTTTCGCTCTAAACGCACGTTTGAGCTCAGGTCGGAATTTTACATAAGAATTTTCTATGAGTATAACTCTAGTAAAATTAAGGATAAGACTGATTACTTATTGAGCTCTAGCAGGTCCCAAGTACTCTGTTGAACACTGTTGATTAACCAGTGAAGGAAACAATCCCATCCCATTAAATGGGAGGAAATGGGCGTAAAAGAGGAAATAGGCAAAACAGTTGCACCTTGTACTTAAAAAGGTAAGAGACAATGGAGGCCTGGTACTTAGGGAATAACTTTCTGATTGGCTAATATTTAAACTGAAATTTAGGATTGTTATGGGAATATAAGCTTGTTATAAGAACTGCCAGGTCAGTCTGGCCTGTCACAGTTGTCATGATTCTAGCCTCCTTCAATCTGGAAAATACTTGCTTAATATTTCTTCATGTTTCACGGCATTAACATTTTTGAAGAATACAAACCATTTATATTATGGGGTATTCCTCAATTTAGGTTTGTATGATATTTTCCATGATAGGAGTCAGGTGATAAATTTTCAGCAGGAATGCCTCAAAAGTAACCTTGCATTCATATTATAGCATTATATTAGTAGGCACATGATGTCTGTTCTATTACTGATGATGTTAACTTGCTTAAGATTTCTCTACCATAAAGTTTCTATTTTGCTCTTTGTAATTAATAAATATCTTGTGAAGAAATACTTTGAGACTACTCATAAATATCCTACTAGTAGCTCCTCAATCTTTTTTACCAACTAATTATAGTATTCCATGATTCCTAGTTGGATGGATTAGTATGCTTGCCTAATGGTGATTTTCTAATTCCATCATTCCTTCCACATATGTTACTGCCTTTCTATTGTCAGGTCATTAGTTTTTTAAGCAGGGGAATTATATGATCTAATTTAAGTTATTAAATTATCTCTCTTGCTTCAGTGTGAAGACTGATAGATAAGGGAGACTATTTGGAAAGCTATTGCAGTCTTTGAGCAAGAAATAATGGAGAGTGTTTTGGACAGCGGTAGTGGCAGTGGAAGTAGAAATGTGTCGATGGATTTTCGGTATATAGGGCTTGCTGAAATATTGGATGTAAAAAAAAAGGGAGAAGGAAGAGTTTCAGTTGCTTCTTTCTGCTAATGAAGCATTATAATTAATGGTTAGTTTTTATTCTTGAACAAATGGGTAAAAGCTTTGAATTTATTTGGAAGACTAGCCATTTAATTTACCTATCCTTCATTGAAATATTCTAGTTGCCACCAAAACCCATAAAATATCTAGGAATAAATCTACCCAAAGAGGTGAAAAATCTATACACTGAAAACTATAGAAAGCTTATGAAAGAAATTTAAGAAGACACAAAAAAATGGAAAAATATCTCATGCTCCAATATTTAACAAATATTGTTAAAATGTCAATGCTACCCAAAGCAATCTACATATTCAGTGCAATACCTATCAAAATAATACCAGCATTCTTCACAGAGCTAGAACAAACAATCCTAAAATTTGTATGGAACCAGAAAAGACCCCGAATAGCCAAAGCAAACTTGAAAAAGAAAACCAAAGCAGGAGGAATCACAATCCCAGACTTCAAGCTATACTACAAAGCTGTAATCATCAAGACAGTATATTACTGGCACAAAAACAGACACTCAGATCAATGGAACAGAATAGAGAACCCAGAAATGGACCCACAAACATATGGCCAACTTATCTTTGACAAAGCAGGAAAGACGATCCAATGAAGAAAGTCTCTTCAGCAAGTGGTTCTGGGAAAACTGGACAGAAACATGCAGAAAAATGAACCTGCACCACTTTCTTACACCATACACAAAAATAAACTCAAAATGGATGACCTAAATGTAAGACATGAAGCCATCAAAATCCTTGAGGAGAAAGCAGGCAAAAACCTCATTGACCTTGGCCACAGCAACTTATTAGTCAACATGTCTCTGGAGTTTGGCTCAGGTCATGATCTCACAGTTGGTGGGTTCAAGCCCTGCATTGGGCTCTGTGCTGAGCTCAGATCCTGGAACCTGCTTCAGATTCTGGATTCTGTGTCTCCCTCTCTCTGCCCCTCCCCTGCTCATACTCTGTCTCTCAAAAATGAATAAACATTAAAATTTAAAAAAAAATTTATAAAGAACGATTCATGATAAATAAGGAAAAAAAAAAAAAAGAAATATGCTAGTTGCATTTTTTTGATGAGGGGTTTTAACAAGGGTATTTTGACCAGGGTAAGCCAATAAAGTGCTGAAGAACACTGAAGAATATAGCCTTAGGAGGGTTCATTTTGGAGGTCAACTACAAGTACTTTAAATTGGTTAGAAGTTCAGTTAAACTTTTAACTAACTTAACTACTTGTGTACGATAGGCATTATTTGAGTGCCTAGTGCCTACTATATTTTCATTAATAATTAAGATTTTGGTGCCCTTTCTGAACTTGTCAGATGAATTGCCTATTTGGGGGCTGGACTGTTAATTTGTCTTGTATCTTGGAGGAATGCATTGAATCATGGTCCCAAGTTCTTTGACTATTTGCCTGATTCATTAGAAAACTTAAAAGGGGTCGGTATGGATTTTTTTTTTTTTTTTTTTTTTTTTTTTTATTTTGGGACAGAGAGAGACAGAGCATGAACGGGGGAGGGGCAGAGAGAGAGGGAGACACAGAATCGGAAACAGGCTCCAAGCTCCGAGCCATCAGCCCAGAGCCTGACGCGGGGCTCGAACTCACGGACCGCGAGATCGTGACCTGGCTGAAGTCGGACGCTTAACCGACTGCGCCACCCAGGCGCCCCTGGATTTATTTGTTTTTATTAAATTACTCCAAATTACCTTTGGAAGTAGTGGATATAAAATTGGTATGTAATTTACACATATCTTTCTTACAGTAACCTTTTTAAGTTTATCACAATCTGTTTTATACATCCATCTATTAGAAAACATAACACAGTGTTTTGTGTACGGTAGCCACTTAATAAATGTGTTGAAAATGCCAATAAATACAAATTCATTCCCCAGGTACCTCCTGCCAACCTATAAAAAAACAAAACAAGACAAAACATTGTTTGCAGTTGCAAGAACAAAAACTGTTAGTGAATAATTGTATTTTAATATTTTAGGCTTTAATTTTTAAATATTCTACTTAAATCCTAGGCATACTTTGAGTACTTAAATATATAATATTATTTTATGCCATACCTAATTATTTTCTTAATTAAGTAGCTCAGAAAAAGTGATGGCCAGTGCGTTAAATTTCTAAATACTGAAATTTAAGAATTCTTTATTCTTTGTTATATACAATTAGACTTTAGATGGCCCCCATCACAGAGATTTGCAGAGTTCCTTGTCTAAAGAAGTTCACTAATATTTCAGAATATGTATATTTCCATAGGAGATTGATCCATTGTCTCGACTTGTCAAAATTTGATCAAAGTCCGTTCTTCTCTTTTCCTCTTAGAATTAATAATCTTTACTGTAGGATTCAGTGACTCTATAATCCTTTCCTCCCAGCTTCTGTCATTTGAATTCGATGGTAATAACAACCCCTGAGGGTCCTATGTCTCCATCGTCAGGCAGTTACCGAAAGAGACCTTATTTTAATTGAACCAGAATCCCCTTCTTCAGTTTAACTTTCCTTGACTAGATCTCAGTAAAGGAAAATTAGCTAAGCGCTACTGTTCTTCCGTGAAACTAACGTCATAGAGGTTGGACTTAGTTTACTAATGCTGCGCCCCAAATTGTAGGAATCCAATTTTCCATTTGATAGAAGGCAGATAGCCTTAAGTGTTTCTGTAAAAAACATAACATATTGGGCAGTAAATATTTTAAAACACTTAAAAAAGAGTCAATGATTCTAATAATACAGACTCTCGTAAATTTTCAGTGATCTTGGGATACACACAAAATAAAAGTATTAAATGTAAGTAAAATTAAAGAAATGTTTTTAAAGAATTCTTAAAAAGAATTCGGAATTGCATATTTAATAATGATACAAAAATTTTTATAAGTAAAAAGTAATATAGAGAAGTAAAACCGAGTGTAGTTGAATACTGATCAAGAGACAGAAAAAGAGAGCTGTGCCACAGGCGCCCGGCTAGCTCAGTCGGTAGAGCATGGGACTCTTAATCCCAGGGTCGTGGGTTCGAGCCCCACGTTGGGCGCAGAAGCTTTTGGGCTTCAATTCTATTTCCCCTTGAAATATTTTGGGGTTCCTCCAAATCATCATAACTAAGAAGAGTTCTTTAAACTGAATTAATGCTTTAAGCAAATCTATGGAAAAAAGACCATTTGGCAAACGAAACCGCTCTCGAGCTACGCTTGCACATTTGAAATCAAATAATTTTCAGCGATGCTGAACCACCTCCTTAGAGCACAGACGAAGCCGAAAGGTTACAGTTTAAAGTTGAGACTGGTTTTCCGTGTTCCTATGCATACTTGCATAGTTGTTGGTAGAGGGCGATTTTTCCTTTTATCGCAACAAAATTACGAACCCCAATTTTGGCAGCTTTCAAGAACTAAGAGATCCTACGTAAAAGCAGTTGGCGGGCGGATGGATAGGTGGGGGAGGACTTGGGAGAAAATGTCCTCCTTCACGTCTACGTTTATTTTACTTTTTCTTCCTCTCAGTATAGGGCGTGTCCTGAGGAAAGGGGCGGGGGGGGGGGGGGGAGCGAGCGAGGACTATCCCCTGGAGAAACAAACATGCCGTGAGAAACATTTCTTTCCGTGTTGGGATCTACACTGACGGTGCCGTCTTCAAGGTTTCTTCCATTGTTCCTGGTACTGTGCTTGGGATCTATCCATCCAATTGGGTGGAAATTAGGAGGTTAGCATTCTGTTAAAGGTGAGGCTCTTTGGGCCAGAAGCACAAAAGAACGGAGATGTGAAAATTCGGAGAGGCTGTTCGGTATCTGGGGAGGCAGGATCTCCGCCTTCTTCACTGAGAAGTTTGACCGCATCAGCAGAAAGCACGCGGACGGGACCGCCGGCAGGAGGCAGGTTCCCGGAGCTCCCGGACCCCGCCGGGAGGGGAACGAGCCGCGTTTCACGGAAGGCAACCCCATCCGGAGCACCCGGCCCCTACCTCCGCATGTTATCCACCGGCTTTCCTCCTACAAAACGACCAATTTTTCCCTCTCCCCCCCCCCCCCACGCCCCACCAAACAAACGTGCTGTTATTTATCTTAAAACAGAGTAAAAACTGACCTAATTTTCCCGCAGGTTACCGTTCTATTTCTCTGCAGTCTTCCGTGCTCACCCTTCTTCTCCCATCTCTTAATGCTGACAATCCCCTTCAAATAATAATAATAATAATAATAAACAAAATAAATAATAATATTTGGCTTAATACACATTGCATAGAGGGATGTGGGGTGTCTGTTAAGAGGGTATTAGAAAGAACCTATTATAGGATCTGGGCTTTACTTGGGTAATATTGCAGGGGTGGGGAGTCCTAACAAGTGAGGGCCCCTTCTGGATTGGGTGTTCTCAAGGGCAATTCTATGTTGTTAATAAAACCTATCTATAGGGAAAGCAGACCACAGGAGAGATAAAAGCTGAAATTTACAAAGTCACTCAGGTGGCAAGAGAATGTTTGCTGTTTCCAGTTGGAGAGTGACCAATTTGTCTAAAGTGGATATTCTGTGAGATGACAAGGGTAAGTGCAGGCCTCCTGCACTTCTGACCAGGTGACCATCAGTCGGGGAGTCTCACAATCCTCCAGGTTGATTACTTCCCAGAATGGCTCACAGAACTCAGGAAAACAGTTTGCTTATTCCTGGTTTATTTTGAAGGCCACAACTCAGAACAACCGTGTTGAAGAGGTGCATAAGGCAAGGTATGGATGGGAAAGCTCAGACCTTCCATACTGTCTCCCAGCCCATCATCCTGGCAGTATGTGGATGTGTTCACCATCCTGGGAGTTCTCTGAACCCTGTAGGTTAGGGATTATTAATGGAGGTTTCATGAGGTAGGCATGATTTCCTATCCCTCTCCTCTCCCTAGAAGACATGGTGTATCTGCATTTGTATTTGTATTGTATGTGAAAATTCTAAGCTTCTAATCATGGCTTGGAGATTTCTGGTGACCAGCCCTCATCCTGAAGTGATCCAGGAGCCCTCCAAGAATTGCCTCATTAGGAAAAAAAGACATCCCTATTAACCAAAGAAATTCTTAGGCATTTGGTGTAACGCTCCTAACACCCCCATCACACAGGAAATTACAAGGGTTTTAGGATCTCTGTGTCAGCAACCATGGGCAGAGGCCTAATATAAATTTACACTTGCCTAATTTCTTTCTTCAAATAATAAATGAGCCCAACCACTGTTCTCATCGGCAACTAGCCCACCACCCACTTCACCCTACATTGTTTTCCCCATAACTGCTCTTATCTTCGAACTTACTGTGTTAGTATCTGATTCTTTACTTTCTCTACCCCTTGGAACGACAGCTTTTTGTCTTTGCTCACTAATGTAACTCAAGCGCCTAAATTAGCTTCCGGCAGATGTTCAATAAATATATGCTGAACTGCTGAATTAAGTAGGGTGTATTCATTTCCTAGGGCTGCCATCCCCAAGTATCACAACTGGTGGCTTAAAACGGAAATGAACCTGCTGTAGGCTTCTTTCTCCTAGCTTTCTGGCGTCACCAGCAACCCCTGGTGGTCCTGGACTTGTAGGGGCGGAGCTCCAATTTCTGCCTTGGTTAATACCTGTTTTCTCCTCGTGTATCTGTCTCATGGCATTTCCCTCGTCTTATAAGGACACCAGTCATATGGGATTGGCGTCTACCAAAATGACATCTTAATTTGATTGCATCTGCAAAGACTCTGTTTCCAAGTAAGGTCATCATATTCAGAGATACTGGAGGTTAGGACTTCAACGTTACTTTTCTGTGGCACACAATTCAACACCTAACAGGGGGCTCCATTCTTTAAACTCAACTGGTAGGTGTCTATGACTTTATAGCCAGATACCTATAAAGCTCTATTTCAGTCAGAGATCTTATTTTTCATATTATTCAGTGTTGAAAACTGCTCGTAAATAATTCAAATTCAATAAAATTTTAAAAATTAAGTTTACTACAAAAAAGATAATGTTAATACAATAGTGAATCCATGGGGCACGTGGGTGGCTCAGTCAGCTGAGCGTCCAATTCTTGATTTCAGCTCAGGTCACGATCCTGCAGTTTGTGGGTCCAAGCCCCGCATTGGGTTCTGCACTGTCAGCATAGAGCCTGCTTGGGATTTTCTCTCCGTCTCTCTGCCCCTCCCTCCCTCTCGCTGTCTTGTTAAAAAAAAAAAAAAAAGAAAAAAAAAAAGAAACTTAAAATAATCAACAGCGAATCCATACTATTAACAACTAATGGTATACCTACTCCTGGCAATCCCACTGAAAGGTTTCAAAGCTAAGAAATAAAGGGGCTTTGTCTCATGAAGTTTATATTCCAGAGATGTGGTTCTGGGGAAGATGACTACTTTTGGGGAAAGGGTGCTGTGGAAGAGTGGCAGGTCCAGAGGATAAAAGAACCTCACTTTTCAGAATGAATCCATTAGGAAACTGGATGGCAAAACTGATCTTTCATAGTTTTATTTGCTGCTTTTAATATGGTTTTCAAGTTCTTCATGACCTCATCCTAAATTATAATTAGCAATGCCTCATCTCCATGCCAAATGTTTTAAGACTTTGTGTAGAGAATTCAGTTCACATAGACTAAAATAACTCATTAAAATTCTATTCATCCTTCAGGAACAAGGGCAACAGCCTCCTCTATGAAGCTTCCTTCAACTCTCTGGTCAGGATTATCTACATCAGTAACAAGAAACCAATACCCTTATGGCTGCTACCATATTCCGTCATCAGTTTGCACCATCCACTTCTACTAACCTGACAACCTCCTAAGGGCAAAGGCTCAGGTCTCATTATTGCAGCATTTACAATGTCTAAAACCACTAGATGCAAAGTGGACAGACCAATAAATACTGAACGAATCTTAGTCTTGTGCTACTTAGTCTTGTGCTACTAGTCTTTTGGTGATGAAGTATAGCTATAAGTATTTTTAAAACACACACACACACACACACACACACACACACACACACACACACACACTTTCCTATTCTTCATGCCAGGAACCAGCTCTTTCAAGTATCAGCTGGAGCTGGTACCTTCACACAAAAAGCATATGGCAAAACTAGGAAGCACCCAGAAAAGGACAATCAAAATTATTAAACTATGAGTAAGAATGGACATGGGATATATAGAGCAGGAAATGTATCAACTCCTACTCTGGCTTAAGAAATATGAGTACATTCTTCAGAAATAGGTATATACGTATTTTCACAGGCACGTGGAAAGAATAAAATAAAAATTTCAGTAAGAAGTAGTTTGTTAAAGACAAATGAAGATGAACAAACAAAGATAAAAATTAAACAATGACTCAGTATGTATTTGCAAGCACCCCTATCCTGAGAAGATAAAAAGCACAAGAGATTAAAACATTATGAATTTCACGTTTATAAAGCAGTTACATAAAAATACATAAAATGGAATGTCTTTGCATAAAAATGAAGTATCTTTCTCCTTAGAAATGTAGAATTGTTCATAAAGAAACGTAAAGTTAAAAAGTAAACATCTGCACATGTTGCTTAACCAATGTTTTAACTATGTTACTAAACATTCTCAGTCCAAAGAGTCAAATATATTCCTGCAAAAGCAGCACTGTAACATGGACACATAAATACCAAAAGAATCTGAATACACCCAGGTTAATATTTGAAATACCTGGTAATGGTAATATTATTTATTCTTGAAATAATTGCTGAAAATAATGAAATTAATGAACTTTCCAATGCTCAGCTCAGATTATGTGAATTGTGGAGGGAAAATGTTATATTCCTTTTGAAATTAAACTGTGTAACAA
Source organism: Neofelis nebulosa (assembly GCF_028018385.1). Classification (NCBI taxonomy): domain Eukaryota; kingdom Metazoa; phylum Chordata; class Mammalia; order Carnivora; family Felidae; genus Neofelis; species Neofelis nebulosa. The sequence goes on along the minus strand of NC_080788.1, from coordinate 106,264,765 downwards.
ACTTCCAAAATTAAACCGCTTTACCATATTTTATTGATATAAATACAACAAATTTCATTAAGCATCAGCTACCATTTTACCACTACACAAGAAAAACAAAAGTCAAAAGAATCGCAATGCAAAAAGTCATTACGGAAATGTTTTCATTGCCATAAAGTCATCTCTAAGAGCATCCTATATACCTTGTACCATTTGCTTATAATCGATTAGATACTTGATATGAAGCAAAGCTGAATTTTAATCAAACTTTTATTTCTCAGTGGAAAATGCTCTCTTCATCAGAGGTGGCTGAGCTTTTCCGACATCAAACATCATCTCCAACGGAGGGTTGTTAAGAGAACACCAATCAGGTATACGGCCTGTCTGATTATAATATTCCTTTGAGACTGAACGGCTCCCAAGTATGTCTTGTAGTGCACCAAAAATAGCTCCTGTGTGGTTAAAAAAACAAAACAAAAAAACGAAAAAACCCAAAAAAACCATTTTTATTTAAGATGTAAACTTTTACCAGAAAATTTTATGTACACACACGTCCAACTCATTATTTGACGAGCGAAGTGCTGAAATTCAGCAATGCATAGTCACTCTTCAAATTAATTGCAGCTGTTTTGTATCCTATATTTTGAGTAACAGGGTAAGCCACAATTCCTGTGTGAAAGTGACTTAAATGGCCTATAGCAGACTACAGTGAAAATGCTACCAAGCATTAACTGTGTCTAAAAGCAGGTGAGGTAGAGTGGAGTGGAAAGTATTTTTAATTCTGTGTAAAAACAGTAAATAATACTTTTAGTTTTCTTTGCCACAATTCCAAGATTGTATGTCAATAAATAAAACAGCACTGTAAAACGTAATAATCATCGTTATAATGCCACCCAAGTCTCTGCTAAAGACTTTATAAAGACCCACAAGGTGGTCTTTAAAAAATAATGCAGTAACTGGGGCTCCTGGGTGCCTCAGTAGGTTAAGCGTCAGACTTTGATCTCAAGGTCTGTGAGTTCAAGCCCCATGTTGGGCTCTGTGCTGACAGCTCAGAGCCCGGAGACCATTTCAGATCCTGTATCTTCCTCTCTCTCTGCCCTTCCCTTACTCATGCTCTGTCTCTCTCCCTCTCTCAAAAATAAAAAAAAAACATTAAAAATTTTTTAAAGAAAATAAATAAGAAATAATGCAGTAACTAAATCTATTTGTCCTAGACCAAAATTACATTTTGACCAAATTTTACTTTACAAGAAATACAACATTCATTTAAAATTTCAATACTTTTAGGGGCACCTGGGTGGCTCAGTCAGTTAAGCATCCGGCTTCGGCTCAGGTCATGATCTCACGGCTTGTGAGTTTGGGCCCCGCGTCGGGCTCTGTGCTGACAGCTCGGAGCCTGGAGCCTGCTTCTGATTCTGTCTTCCTATCTCTCTGCTCCTCCCCTGTTCTGTCTCTCTCTCTCTCTCTCTCTCTCAAAAATTAATAAACATTAAAAATAAATAAATAAATAATAAAATCTCAATACTTTTTCTCATGATCAAGATACCTATTAGCTGTAAATGCATCATAAAACACATAGCAGAATTATACAAGTATACACATCCATGCTTGTTTTTCTCTTCAAAGTACATATGTATATACTAGCTCTAGGCTATTTCCTGATTTCAACGGAACTATCATTTCCTATGAACTATCATTCAATGAACTCAGTCACAAAATAAAGTGTGATTATAAAATAAAGAGATCAATTCTCATATATGGCTCACAGGTTAGCTTTAGAAGGAACTAAAACAAATGTCTTGAGCAATGGTAGCAGCACTGGAATAAAGGCACAGCTATCACTATTATGAGAAATGATTTTCATTGGATGAAGTTTATTTAAAAAATTAAAGTGCAAACGCCAAGAGAAATAGGGATATAACTCTGAAAATTAACACTTCAAGGAAAAGTCAATGTTCAAAGGAAATTATTTAATAGTTCTATTAGTTTGTTACGTGAATGATTTTTAACACTGAATCTATTACAGCCATTAATATACCATTCAGGAACCAATCACCATATAATCATCTATATTGTAAAAACTAAATTCTTACCTCCCAACCATGCCACACAATTGGCCTTTGCAGGTGGAGTATGGATTCGGAATGTCTTGGTGCCGAGTACTTTTTTATATTTTGGTTTTTCTACCAAATACCTTATTTCCGCCAGCAATCTGTGGAGAAATCCTGGCAACATCGACGTGCCACCTATGACTACCAAATTCTCTGCGAGCTGCTTTCTGGTGTCTATTGGGCACTGTTATTAAAGAGAAAGAAAAAAAAGAATTTATCCTTAACTGTATGAATAATGCTTGACTGGATTCAAGACAATATACAGATTATGTGTTATAAATTAAATAGGTGATCAGTACTATTACCACAGAAAAAACGCACAGCAAGGTTTCTTTAACAAGGGAGTTTTTCATGTAGCAAATATAACCATGAAAATATTGCTATATACTTACATGGAACTTGAAAGATTTTAAAATCTAACAGTTTAGAATTTAAAGTTCCACAGGACACACGGTAGTTATATGTGAGTAATCTCATTTTCAAGACAGAATGACTGAGTCGAGCAAAGAATAGGAGAAGAAATAAAAGAACTTCATTACTTTTTTTAGTAAAGAAAGTATATGATAACTTCACAGTATTATATCCAGAGCCAGTTGTCAAGTGGGAAGAAAACATTCTTAGAAAAACTGTTTCCAGGGGCGCCTGGGTGGCGCAGTCGGTTAAGCGTCCGACTTCAGCCAGGTCACGATCTCGCGGTCCGTGAGTTCGAGCCCCGCGTCGGGCTCTGGGCTGATGGCTCAGAGCCTGGAGCCTGTTTCCGCTTCTGTGTCTCCCTCTGTCTCTGCCCCTCCCCCGTTCATGCTCTGTCTCTCTCTGTCCCAAAAATAAATTTAAAAAAAAAAAAAAAAAAAAAAAAAGAAAAACTGTTTCCACATCAGTTCTAAGAATTAGAATGTTAAAGTCTTTCACTGATGCTATATTTTTCATAAAAGTCTCTGAGCAGAGCCCCAGAGGTAGCAGTATCTTCCAAATCGACGGTATTTCACATGGAATTCTGTGATTCCAGTCATTAAACAAAGAAGACATTATCATATACCCTATGGAATTTAAAATTCAGTACTACCCAAACCTGCACTTAAAGAAACTACAAGCTGTACCAGGTACAAACTAAAAATCTGATATTGTTGCTAGGGAAAAAATACACGATAGCACTTATTATCCCTGAGTTTGAAATGTTGTTAAGTGCCATATTTCAGTGCCAAAGTCAAACTCTGAAACTGTAACATTTAGCAGAAAAGCTAACATTGTAACCAACAGCTAAAATAAAAATACAAAAGATAACATGTAAAAATTTCCTCAGGGCACCTGGCTGGCTCATTCCGTACAGCATGTGGCTCTGGATCTCGAAAGTGTCAATGCAAGGCCCACATTGGGTGGAGAGATTACTCAAAAACATCAGTTTCTCTAAAGGGCTGTAGTTAAAATGGAAACTTTTTGCAAAATCAAAATACCTGTATAAGAGAATCCAGTATTAAAGTGGCAACTGATTTCTCTTCATTATCTTGTTCAAAAAGAATTTCCACAACCGAATCTCTAGTGAGATTAAAAACAGAGAGTGCTTTGTTGGCATCATATGATAGAATATATATCATCAGTTCTATTTTTTAAGTACCAGTACTATGTTAACATAGAATAATTATGAAAACAGAAGGTGTTTGGGGGCACATGGGTGGCTCAGTCGGTTAAGCATCTGACTTCGGCTCAGGTCGTGATCTGATAGTTTAGAGGCTCGAGCCCCAAAGCTCAGCTCTGTGCTAACAGCTCAGAGCCTGGAGCCTGCCTCAGATTCTGCGTCCTCTTCCCTCTGCTCCTCCCCCGCTTGCACTCTGTCTCTCCCTCTCAACAATAAACATTAAAAAAAAAATTAAAACACGAGGTGTTTGCATTTGTAAATGAGGAGACCAGCACCTGCCTCACAGGTGTTTGAGGTGAGGATTCAATGAATCAATAGAACAGTGCCTGGCACACAGGAGGCCCTCCTTATGTATTAACTGTAACTATTATTATGTACAGATTAACAGACATTTTGCCCAGTTATACTTCCTTAAGCCTAATAACAGAAAATAAGTGATTCTATAAAAGTTACTTAAGATTCAAGAAACAGATCTGGGGGCGCCGGGGTGGCTTAGTCATTTAAGCATCCAACTTCGTCTCAGGTCATATGTCACAGTTCATGAGTTCGAGCCCTGCATCAGGCTCTCTGCTGTCAGCACAGAGCCGGCTTCAGATCCTCTGTTCCCCTCACTCTCTGTCCCTCCCCTGCTTGTGTGCACTCTCTCTCTCTCAAAAATAAAAGTAAACATTAAAAAAAAAAAAAAAGATCTGTAGTGATACAAAAGATTTGAAAACAATCCCCTCCCCAAGCATTTCTCTTGTTTTTAAAAATAACGTATGGCAGACTGCCAGTTGCCTAATAAAATACCCATTTTCCATTTTCCTATTTGTTCTCAAAAGAACCCATTTTGGGATAGTACAAGGAAGGTCTTTGTGGTGATGGAATAGTTCTATATCTTAATTGTGGTGTGATTACAGAAATCTACATGTGATAAAATTATACAAACTATATATACATGTTACACTGATGCCAATTTACTGGTTTTGCTATTGTACTACAGTTAAGTAAGGTGTAACCATTGGGAGAAACTGCATGAAGAGTACATGAGGCTTTCCTATATCATCTTTGCAATATCCTGTAAATCCTGTAATTTGAAAGAAAAAAAGAGCTCCATTTTTAAGCTGGATATAATGCCCTCCTCCAGTTGAAACACTGTATTTACCTGCCTCCCTTGCAGTTAGATGTGTAGCTAAGGAACAGACAATGAGATGGAGGCAGAAGTGGCATTTGGGACTTCTGAAAGACATCTCCTTAAAAAGGACAGGATGGGGCGCCTGGGTGGCGCAGTCGGTTAAGCGTCCGACTTCAGCCAGGTCACGATCTCGCGGTCCGTGAGTTTGAGCCCCGCGTCAGGCTCTGGGCTGATGGCTCGGAGCCTGGAGCCTGTTTCCGATTCTGTGTCTCCCTCTCTCTCTGCCCCTCCCCCGTTCATGCTCTGTCTCTCTCTGTCCCAAAAATAAATAAAAAACGTTGAAAAAAAAATTAAAAAAAAAAAAAAAAAGGACAGGAGCACTTTTTTCTTTTCCTTCCTAGGGCTGCTTGCTTTAAACACAGATATAGTAGCTTTAACTGTATTGATATAGATACCACCCTGGTATCTAAGGACAGGGCTACCCCCAAAAGGATGAAAGATGAAGGATGTTTGGGTCCCTGGTGGGAGCTGTCATACCATTCCTGGACTATCTACCTCTGAGCTTCTTTTAAAAGAGAGAGACGGGGCGCCCGAGGGGCTCAGTTGGCAAAGCACCGACTATTGATGTCCGCTCCAGTCATGGTCTCACAGTTCGTGAGTTCCAGCCCCACGTGGAGCTCTGTGCTGATAGCATGGAGTCTGCTTGGGATTCTCTCCCTTCCTCCCTCTGCCCCTGCCCAGCTCACCTCCTCCTTCCTTCCCTCCCTCTCAAAAACAAACAAACAAACAAACAAACAAACAAACAAACAAACCTGAAAAGAGAGAGGCAAACTCCTATCTTGGTGAAGCCACTAGTGTCAGGTTTGTGTCACTGGTGGCCAAACTAAATCCTAAGCAATGCAATACAAAACTACCTACGCATACGCATATATAAACACTATTTCTTAAAAATAAGATTTAGATCAGACTATGCCCAACACTCTGAAGCTTTCTTGAATCTTCTTCAAAACATAAAATTCTCTTCATGAGACTCCACCCACTCACTAGCTCCTCATGTCATCAGTAAGGTTACTGAGGCCTGCAGTATGCTGAACACTCGTAGGTAGTCAGCCACTTGCTGTAATGCCTGCAGAATTCCACTCCTACCAGTTGAGTTGAATGCTTACGGAACAACAGTTTTCTTGTTCCAAGTCTTTTATTGCCAATAGATTTGATATTGAAATTACGCAATTTTACTGTTACTTAACCCACAAAATACTAGGGGTAGAAAATAAGTTATTTTTCTATGTGAACTGTTGAAAGCTTCGAAAAGACAATCATTTTTAAAATCTTTTTAATACAGGTAATCCAAGTATAAAAGTCTAAAAAAACCACCAATAGGAATTCTGTACCAAGACGGATACACAAATAACTTTAAGTTCTCACTGCACTTAAAAATTCAAATGACCCTTCTGACTTACGAACTGTGTGTGTGGTCTGAACCGTGTCTAATTATGTTTCAGTGGAACTCGATTTTTTGTAGGAAAAAACACATGAGCAGACGACTGTAAATCCACTGGGTCTGAAATGTGAGACACAGTGTTTTTTTTATTCCCAAATAACCAAAAAGCTATTGTGAACCAAAAAGTTGCATATTCATCTCCTTCAACATTTATTTTCTTCTTGTATTTTGGGCTCTACTATACAACCTGGAGAAAATTTAAAACAGTAATTTAAGGAGTATAACCTAAAGAAGAGGTAAAATGATAAAAGCTACTACCAAAAAGTATTACATTCTCACTCTGTTGTTCTCCTACCCTACCATCTGTAACATCTGTGTATTCATGCTCACCCTTATAGATCTCAACCTCTGTGTTACCTCAGATCTTCACTATCTACAAATTCTTTTCTGTGGCATCTTCTGATCTAATAGTTTACAAATGAAACTTATAAATACAAATTTTATTTTTTATTTTTTTTATAAGAGCTACAAACTATTTATTTTTACTGTTATTTTAGAGAAAGTGCACGTGTGACCAGGAGAGAGGGGCAAAGGGAGTGAGAGAGAATCCCAAGCAAGCTCCACACTCCGTGCAGAGCCCGATGCAGGGCTCGATCCCACGACCCTGGGATCATGACCTGAGCTGAAATCAAGAGTCAGATGCTCAACCAACTGAGCCACCCAGGTGCCCCTGTACATACAAATATTATAAAGCTTGTACATGAACAAAATGCTACTGTTACCAATATAATTATGTAAGTCTGTAACTTATATAGCATCATTGGATAGAATAATCTAAAGAAAATGAAAAAGTGAATTACTAACTGGTCCTTAAGATTTAGCACATTTGGAAGAACGCGTTCCTTCTAACATGACGTTTCAAAGCAGGTGCCAGCAAACTATGGCCTGTAAGCCAAATCCAGCCCACTTATCTTTGTAAATTGGAACACAGCCATGCTCATTCATTTACATATTGTCTTGTGGCTGATTTTGCATTCCAAATTGTAGACTTGAGTACTTGCAACAGAGACCATATGGCTCACAAACCTCTTTACAAAAAAGGTTTGCTGAACCCTGTTTTAAAGTATTGTACTTTATTCTCTACCTTGAAGAATAGTTCCATTACTTCTAAATTACTATGAAGAGCAGGAAAAAAATTTTTTTTAATTTAAATATTTTTATATAATTTTAAAAATTTTACAAAATAAAACTTTTCAAAATGAAGAAGTTGAATAAAATAAATCACGAACAGGGAGGCGTACTGAAAAACACATAAAATTGTTAAATCAGCAATATTAAAGGCTTATATATTTTTAAAAGCCAAAAATTCATTTCAGTTCATTATTTTGCTCATAAAAATTAAGGTCTACCTGATTGATCCAAGAACATGTAAAATCTTCTCTCCATCTAATGGGTAGTCAACATTTGGGGGTGGTGAGGGACGCTGAAATATAAATATCATAAGCATAAATACATAGGTTATAACCTCTGAAAAAAAGAATATACATTTATTTTTAACTTACCTCAGTATTCCCATCAATATTAAATTTTGCTGCTTGGATTTTTAATCCACGTTTCAGATCACTTACAAAGCAAGTGCGCACTTATAAGAAAGAAAAGGAGATTTTGTTATGGTTTGTGATTGAATCGATCTCTGTCCCAGTTAAAACAATTCTATTCAAGTGGACATACTGGTCAGCTATTCCTTCAGATTTTACAAACTATCTCTGCCTTTAGTTTGGTTATGAGAATTTATTCACAAATAAAAAACTTTTTCATTCACTGAGGAATAATATATGTTGTGTGCTCATCTTTCATAAAACCACATTAAAAATAAAACACCTCTGAGAAAACTATATTTTTTATATTCCTGGCATAAAGAGTACCATAATAAAATTTAGTATTATGAATATGTAGCTATTCTGAGTACCATGTTCCTTTGAACCACTGCTATCCCTAATCTTATCTATTTGATTCTTTTTAAAAATCTTGGTTGGCCAGGGTTGCCTGAATAGCTCAGTTGGTTGAAGGTCCAACTCTTGATTTTGGCTCAGGTCATGAGCCCAGGGTCATGGATCAAACTGTGTCAGGCTCCATGCTCAGTGTGGAGCCTGCTTAAGATTCTCTCTCTCTTCGTCTGCCCCCTCCCCTGTTTGCATGCACTCTTTTCTCTCTACAAAAATAAAAAATAAAAATAAAATAAAAATCGTGTTCAGAACAGACGCAAGGCTAAATTTTGCTCTTAGCTGCAGTAAGGCTCCCTTAGTTTAGGGTTTTTTGGCGTATTATTTTCTACCTCTAGCATACCCCAACACTACCATTTTCCCTCTATCCCACTTTTTTTTTTCACTTTGAACATTTATTCTGTGAAAAATTATTTGAGTTGCAAAGTACCTTTTATAACAAGCTGCTTCAAAATATTTTCAGAAGGTAAGGAATAAAAAATGTTTAAATAGAAACAAAATTAATGTTGAATGTGAAAAATCTAATGACTTGGTCAATTACTTGCAAAACACGTTAAATATATGTATCATAATAAGAGTCTTTTTATTCGTTAAAACATATTGAGAATCTACAATATACTAATATGCTAATAGTAAGCTAGGTGCTCAAGTTACTCGGGTATTATCTATTTTATTCAAGTCCTCATAAATATCAAAGCAAGATAAGTATCTACATATTGTAAAACTCAGGTATTACAATAAGTGAAGAAATTTTAGGTAATCATGTCACATAAGTAAACAACATAACGAAGAACAAGATCCATCTTTCAGCTCCAGCTCTAACCCTACCTACAGTATTACACTGAACAAATCACTTTTGTTCAGGGCCCCAACCACACCAGATTATCTTCAGGTGTCATTTAATTCTAAAATCCATTATTGTCTGATTCTCTCTTATGAATTTTACATGACATTGTCAGTACTGAAGAATATGAAATTATATTTTAAATGCTTTTCCTTTTAGTGAATCAAAATACCAGAAAACTCAATTTAAACATTATCATAAAAATACACTCTAGCAAAGAAGTAATATATCTTTTTAAAGCAACTCCAAGGGTGCCTGCATGGTTTAGTTGGTTAAGCGTCCAACTCTGGCTCAGGTCATGATCTCACAGTTCGTGGGTTCAAGCCTCAAGTCGGGCTCTGTGCTGACAGCTCAGAGCCTGGAGCCTGTTTCAGATTCTGTGTCTCCCTCTCTCTCTGCCCCTCCCCCACTTGTGCTCGCACACGAGCACTCTCTCTCTCTCTCTCAAAACTAAACATTAAAAATTAAAAAAAAAAAAGTGAATCCAATATATTTTGGCCCCAAATATAGAACTTCTAAAGTCAGTAAAATGATTAACCTTGTATATATGTATTTAAAAACTAGAGTAAAAAAAATTCTATACAACATAAAACCAGTGGCTTTCTTAAGCAGTTTATCTGTTAATTCATACTGTGCAAACTATTAATTCCCTGGTATTACTATATACTCTATAATTGTAGTTTCTTCAATAAGACATCATAAATAATGGCAAAAGCTTCCATAAATCTAAAGGAAAATAAACATTTTATTTACATTATCACAACATAGCTTATCCTGTATATTAAATACTTTTAGGATATTACATTATCAATTGAATATATGTTGTACATCTGTAAATATTTAGAAACACATGCCCTCTAAACTAATACTTAAGGATAAAAGGGACAAAAGTGGGAACTTAGTTTACCTTTAATGTCCTCTAGGACACCTTCTGGAATTGAACCTAAAACAGAAATTTTATTTAGAGAAGTTTAATAATAAGCAAAAGCAGTCCATTAAATTGCACTCACATTTCCACTTTCCATTTGAGCAAAATTTTTTAAAGAGCTAAGTACTGTAGCTTTTTAAAAGCCAAATAGAAACATCACCATTTTTCAAAGCCAAGCCAAAGCACAGAAGTTGAAGCCAGATGTGCACCAAGTCCTACCAGATATCACACACTCAAAACTTGGATAAAAACAAGATCTAATAATATATTAGAATAATTGGCACCACATAGAAATTGACCACAACAATCCTTTCTGCTATAAAAAGATTTGTTGGGTATCTTGTGGTAAAATACTTAGAAGAAATAGGAGTTATTAATTTTTCTTGTACAAAAAGTGAGGTTTCAAGTTTCCTTATCCTTCTGTGATGTCAGTAATATGCTAACCTAATACTTATTTTTAGAAAGGATCAGGCACAGACTCTCAACTTTTTTTCTTCAAGGTAAAGGTGACATTTAAAAAAGTGAGCAAGAATGTATCCATTCAAAGAAATCGATACAATTTAGGGAGCCTCTAGAAGGTGGATGTTTGGATATATTACCATTTTTATGTGATTTTGTTGCTAAAAATCTAGTTCTCTAAGTCAGGCTCAGAAACAAAATTTTCTAACCTAAAATTAAAATCTTCTAAACTCAGACTTTTTAACTCATTGTTAATTATATAAAAATATTCTGATTTATAAGAACAAATTATTTATATCAAAGAAGACAGAAATTTATAGCTGAAAATGGAATCATGATTTAATAAGGGTAATCATGCACTTCTTCCATCTGAACTTACATACCTTGTTAGCTATATCTTTAAGTTATGGCAGCCACTAAAACTAAGTATTAATAGAAATTAAACTTGAAAGCCACACCTTCAAAATATTAAGCCATAACCCTTAAAAAAATATTTTATCACCTTGTTTTGAGGAATAAAAAACTTTTAGCCCTAGTTAAGTATAACGTTAGAATTATTATTTACCATTATCTTGTCCTTCCCAAATTCTTACTTTTGTGTGTTTCATAATATAGTCATAGTGGTATACACACAACTTATAAACACACATATGTATTGAAGGTATATGCTCAAAAGCTTTTTACTGATGGGGTCAGTGTGTGATCAAAAACTTTGAAGACTTCTGTCCTTAAGTGTTGGAACGTACCTCACAAAAGGATAGAGATTTCCAAAAAAATTTTAATTTGGCTATAAAGAGATGAGAGAAATGTAACTATAATGTAAGTGCTAAAAACTGGAACATTCAATTAATGTTATATTTTCTTTAGGCATATTCAAATGAATTTCAAAATGTAACAAAGAAATTTTGTAACATGAGAAACAGTTTTCTTTAGGCAAAAAAAAAAAAAAAAAAAAAATGTAAAGCAGGCTTGAAAATAAAACCCTTGGGGCGCCTGGGTGGCGCAGTCGGTTAAGCGTCCGACTTCAGCCAGGTCACGATCTCGCGGTCTGTGAGTTCGAGCTCCGCGTCAGGCTCTGGGCTGATGGCTCGGAGCCTGGAGCCTGTTTCCGATTCTGTGTCTCCCTCTGTCTCTGCCCCTCCCCCGTTCATGCTCTGTCTCTCTCTGTCCCAAAAATAAATAAAAAACGTTGAAAAAAAAATTAAAAAAAAAAAGAAAAGAAAAGAAAACCCTTATTTTAGCTGGGAGTAGATGCTACCCCCCTATATTCTTATATAATTTGCTTTTATTTTTTTTTTTTATTTATTTATTTTTTTTTTAATTTTTTTTTTTCAACATTTTTTATTTATTTTTGGGACAGAGAGAGACAGAGCATGAACGGGGGAGGGGCAGAGAGAGAGGGAGACACAGAATCGGAAACAGGCTCCAGGCTCCGAGCCATCGGCCCAGAGCCTGACGCGGGGCTCGAACTCACGGACCGCGAGATCGTGACCTGGCTGAAGTCGGACGCTTAACCGACTGCGCCACCCAGGCGCCCCATAATTTGCTTTTAACTGTACACTTTTTGTTGAATCAATGTACTTGGGTTAGTCTTTATAAGTTACTTTAATGTATTTATTCTTTTTGAACTAGGTTCCAAAAACTAAATGCAAAAACTCATTCAAAGTTCATATAAGGATACCCACATATACATGAGATTTGCGTCTCCTCCTTGCTAAGAACCTTGACAAGAGATATTTTAAATGTATTTGCATTTCTGATCCTCCTACACCTGTCCTTCAGCAAACAATGATATGATTTAATTCCTCAATCAGTAGGACTGCAAGGCTATCAAAGACTCAGATTTGGGAAAATATGTCACAGAAAGATTAGAATCAGAGACCACGATGGTTGGTTAAAGAAAGGGTATCCAAGGGGCGCCTGGGTGGCGCAGTCGGTTAAGCGTCCGACTTCAGCCAGGTCACGATCTCGCGGTCCGTGAGTTCGAGCCCCGCGTCAGGCTCTGGGCTGATGGCTCGGAGCCTGGAGCCTGTTTCCGATTCTGTGTCTCCCTCTGTCTCTGCCCCTCCCCCGTTCATGCTCTGTCTCTCTCTGTCCCAAAAATAAATAAAAAAATGTTGAAAAAAAAAAAAAAATTAAAAAAAAAAAAAAAAAAAGAAAGGGTATCCAAGAATGTACAGTTCAGAATTGTAAGGAAATGTTATCATCACTTTTAAAGATCTTTATTAAAAATACTTCGAATGCTACATTAAACTCATTATCTTTGGATACTTTTGTCTCCATGACATACTAAAAGAGTAACAAAATTTACCTGCAATAGATAAATTAGGGGTGCCTGGGTGGCTCAGTCAGTTGAGTGTCTGACTCTTAATGTGATGACCTTGTCTGGCTCAGGTCATGATCCCAGGGTCCTGGGATCGAGCCCATGCTTAAGATTCTCTCTCTCTGGGGCACCCTGGTGGTTTAGTCGGGTAAGCGTCCGACTTCAGCTCACGTCATGATCTCACGGTTCATGAGTTCAAGCCCTGTGCCAGGCTCTGTGCTGACAGCTCAGAGCCTGGAGCCTGCTTCAGATTCTGTGTCTCCCTCTCTCTCTTCTCCTCCCCTGCTCACATGCTGTCTCTCTCTCTCAAAAATAAATAAATATATTTTTTTAAATTTTTAAATAAAATTAAAAAAAAAAGAAAAATATATAGAAGAATGCAATTATTACCTTAACTACCAAAAGAAAAACAGGAAAACAATATAAGCAAGGATAAACGTCCTAAAAACCTGTCTTTCTCTTTCCAACATTTATTTAGTGCCTAGGTAGTATACTAAGTGCTTCAGATTGAAAAACAAGTAAGACAGATCCCTAAAGTGTACTGAAGGAAATTGGTGAGTTAACGGGTAAATGAGGATGTGTCATATGTGCTGTAATAAATGCTGGTGAGGGCTTAACAGAGAGGGGAGAAATTTATTCTGCTTGGGGGAAATGCGAAAGGCTTCACAATAAAATGACACTCTGGCTGAGTCACGTAGAGGGATGAAAAACCCAACCAGGCAAAGAAAAACATCCAGGTATGAAGGCTCAGGTTTACGGGAGGACTAGTGGTGCCTGGAAAACTATACGAAATTTACTGTAGCTGAAAAAGGTGCACAGGGTTAAGTTGAATAGTTAGGGCTACAAGGTAGAAAGTCAGATTGGGAAGAAATGTGTTATCAAACAAATAATTTGGATTTTAAGCTGTGGAGCCAGCAGAAACCCTCAAGCCAAAGAGCAAGGTAATCAAGTTTGTATTGTGGAAGTTACTCCTGGCAACAGTAGAAAATAGACTGAAAAAAAAATGAAAAAAAAAAAAAAAAGAAAAAAAAATGAAAAAAAAAAAAAAAAGAAAATAGACTGAATATGTCCAGAGAATGGTCTCCTGAAACAATCCAAGCAAGAAACAATGAGGGTCTAGTTTACAATGTCTTTGTTTTCAGATGGTCAGTGGTATAGATGATAGAGAAAAGGAGATGAGATTAAAAAGAGATTTCTGAGGGAGAACTGAAAGGATTTTTAACTCCCAGTTTTCTAAAATGGGAGATAAGGAAGACGGCATCTTTATCTGATAACAATTTGTTGAAATAAATATGGAAGAGATAACGTGTTCCCATTTTGAAGGTCTTAAATGTGAGGTACCTAAACATGCCTAGTTTACATCTAATAATGAGTTGGAAATATGAGTATCAAGTTTAGAAAGGTCAGGCCCAATGACACATTTGAGAATCAACAGCATATTGATGTAGCTGAAGTTATGGAAACAGATGAGATCACTGTTAAAAACCAGTGGGGGGGAAAAAGAAATAAAAGAACGGATCCCTAGGGAATATCAGTAGAGAAAGCAAAAACAGGGGGAACCAAGGAATACCTGGAGAAATAATAGAACATCATAAAGGAAGAGAGCTCAGAATGCCAAGGGAAGAGATAATATCAAGAGTGTAGGACAGGGGCACCTGGGTGGCTCAGTTGGTTGGGCATCTGACACTTGTTTTGGCTTGGGTCATGATCTCGCAGTTTGTGATTTCGAGCCCCATGTCAAGCTCTGTGCTGGCGGCATGGAACCTGCTTGGGTTTCTGTTTCTCTCCCCACCCCCCAACTTCTCTCTCTGACCTTCCCCCCAAAAATAAACTTAAAAAAAAAAAAAGAGTATATGATAATCCACAATGCCACAAGTCTAGAAAGTATGACTAAGATTAAATTACTGAACTTGATTAAGAGGTGAAGAATAACCCTATAACTGAAGCAATGTCATTAGAGTGACGTGAGGGAAAAGAGAGTAACTATACAATGGGGCAAAAAACCAATATGAACCGAAGAATGAAAAGGGAATATAAACCAGTATTAAATAGTTGAAAATAGTTTTACCCATCACAGAGGGAAGGCTCTGCTCTTTAGCAGCACCTGTGTCAACAGTACATTGTTCCAGTAGCTGAGTTTCCAACTCCCTGAAGGTTAAAAAAAAAAAAAAAAAAAGTTACTGGATGGAATTAAAATATTGCACTTGATACCTTCTCTTATTTAATA
This sequence comes from Neofelis nebulosa, assembly GCF_028018385.1. Classification (NCBI taxonomy): domain Eukaryota; kingdom Metazoa; phylum Chordata; class Mammalia; order Carnivora; family Felidae; genus Neofelis; species Neofelis nebulosa. Next base: position 106,249,703 of record NC_080788.1, on the reverse strand, counting down.
CTTTTACCACATCATAGTGGGTTATAATGCTTTACACAAAAGTGGTTTTATCCTTAAAAGATGAATACATTGGGGGGGGGGATGGGCTAAATGGGTAAAGGGCGTTAAGCAATCTATTCCTGAAATCATTGCACTATGTGCTAACTAAATTGGATATAAATTAAAAAAATAAAATAAAAAAGATGAATACATTCAAGGCTAAGAGAGAATGGAATGAGTGACATTAAATGTCCATCAACCTTCTATTGATACTGTCAAAATATTAACATGTTTTTGTGGCACAGGTGAAGCAAATGTGCTAAATCCCAAGAAACTTACTTGTGAAGAGCTTTTCCTCCTAGAGGGAGTGCTCCCCAACAATTCAGTACTGGGATCCCTTCATATATCTATAGGGTAGTCAAGGATGTAACCATTTTAGGAGATAAAATGTGGTTTCCTTGGTATTTTCCTTACCTTCTGCGTATTAAGTCAGCTTTGGTAACAGGTTCTCAATATTTTTAAGAGGTACAAAATATCAGTCTTTTTTCAAAATTTTCTCCAAAGACAAAGGTTACACACACCCACACATACACACACAGAATTCATTAGTTAGAACTGATAAAGTAGCTACTGAGAACTTGAAATGTGGCCAGTTTGAATTCAGATGTGCTGTAAGAACAAACCCAATACCAAATTTAGAAGACTTAACACACACATACAGAAAGCCCTATAAAATATCTCATTATAGTTTTTATACAGCTTATGTGGAACTAATAGTTTGAATATATTGGGTTAAATACAGTAATTGCATCTTTCACTTATACTTTAAAAATGTAGCTACTAGAAAAATTTTAAATTACATATGTCTCACGTTGTATTTCTACTAGAGCTGAGAGGATAGTGGACAATACTGTACTGAAGATTTGCTACCTTATTTTCCATATTGCCTGTAAGTACAATGTTTAAAAATATATATATATTGGTAAGAGCACTGGCTTTAGAAACAAACATGGTTATATGCCTTGGCTATACGCTTATATGACCTGCAGTCAACTATCCCAACTTTCCATCTTCTCATTTATATAATAAGGAGAATACTACTTGCGTGGCAGGATTGTTACAAGATATAAACACAAAATAGTTTATATTTAAAAAGCTATTACCAGGGTGCCTGGGTGGCTCTGTCAGTTAAGCAACGGATTCTCGGTTTCAGCTCAGGTCATGACCTCAGGGTTCATGTGTTGGAGCCCCGCCCCCCACAATGGACTCTGCACTGACCGTGTGGAGCCTGCTTGGGATTCTCTCCCTCTGCCCCTCTCCCTGTCTTGTGCATACTCTCTCTCTCTCTCAAAATAAACTTAAAAAAATATTTAAAAAGTTTAAAAAAGATAAATCAAAAAGATACTACCTAATTTAGGAGCTACTGATTCTTGATTTCATGCCCACAAGCATTTCTTCTAATAAACACGTATGTAGATCTCAAAACTGCTCAAGAATCATGGATTTAGAGATTTCAATCTCGTTTTCACTGGAGCCATGTGCACTGTAACATTTCTAACAGCCTTTACCTATACCCTGCTTCTAATGACAAGGAATGCACCAGTGTATTCAGTCACTAATTCCATTTTCGGACAGCATGAATTACGAGGAAGTTCTTCCCAATGGTGATTGATACAAAAACTACGGCACTTGCTGAGCAACTATTACATGCCAGATCATATGCTAAATACTTTACATACATTACCCCATTTAAGTCACACAATACCCCTCCATGAGGTGGAAATATTTTAATTCTCATCTCATAGTTGAGAGACCTAAAGCCCAAAGAGATTACTTGACTAATATCATATAGATAGTAAGAAGCATAGCTAAGATTTACCACTTACGTATTTGATTCCAAAACCAACATCATAAACCCTACGCGCTATTGCCTCTGTGATAGCCTGCAGAAATAGAAAAAGGAGAAAACGTACTCATTTTCCCACAGTAAGTCCTTCAGCTATCTGAAGGCAGATTTCATGTTTTTTCTTGATTTAACTTTCTCATTTCACTTTCTCCAATTACTCTTTGTATTACCTTTTCTTAGAACGTGACTAAGATAGTCAAGTCCTATGACACATCCTAATTAGCTGATGTTCTTCTTAAAAACTGAACATGATATTCAAGAGGTCTGATCCCTGGAGTATATACTGGGACCATGTCATAATGGTAATTTCCACCAAATTTCAGTCTCATGACAATCTTGTGAATTTTTTCTACATGGGAATTCATATTTGTATATGGTAACCCAAAACAGTTTGATACCACAAACACCAATCATAATAAGCCTAATTACTGGGAAAGTAAAGTAAAAGCTGTGAAATAAGCTTTTGACAAAAAAAAGATACAGGTAACACGAGGCTCTCCCTATATCCACAATCCAGAACCATGGCCGAATTTATTCCAAGTGTCAGAAGAGCCATTAGATGACTTGGAGCAAGTAGGACAGATGGAACCTGGGAAAGAGCAAAACCAAAATAACAATTACAACAACAAAACCTGAAGTATTAGTAGTCGAAGATGCTTCCCTTATATTTCAAATATACTTGAAAAAATTCACAGTTAACATTATATTTAGATAGCTTTTCAACCATTTTATGGCTGTTTGTTGATTTATCTGAATTTACATAATCTAACTATATACCATAATAAATAAAAACACTCCTGGGCGCCTGGGTGGCTCAGTCGGTTAAGCGTCCAACTTCAGTTCAGGTCATGATCTCGTGGTCCGTGAGTTCAAGCCCTGCATCGGGCTCTGTGCTGACAGCTCAGAGCCTGGAGCCTGTTTTGGATTCTGTGTCTCCCTCTCTCTCTGACCCTTCCCCGTTCATGCTCTGTCTCTCTCTGTCTCAAAAATAAATAAATGTTAAAAAAAAAAATTTTAAAAACAAACAAAAAAAACCACTCCTTAAATCCTTTAAGTTGTTTTTATTCCAAATGACAATTATGAAACATTTTTATTAATTCTTGCTCTTTGTCTTTTGGAGGAAAAAATCAAAGAGATAAAAGAAGAGATACAGAAACATAAATTCTAAGGAAGATATTAAATTAAAAAAATAAAGAGATACTTCTGTCATCAAAATGAAAATTAAGAAAAGGATTCTTTTTTATTTATTCTATTTTAATTTAATGTTTTATTTTACATTGGCGGGGAGAGAGAGAGAGAAAGAGAGAGCACGCGACACGAGCAGAGGAGGGGTAGAGAGACAGAGACAGAATCTGAAGCAGGCTCCAGGCTCTGTCCCAGCTGTCAGCACAGAGCCTGATGCGGGGCTCAAACTCATGAGCAATGAGATCATGAACATAGCCAAAGTTGGATGCTTAACCGACTGAGCTACCCAGGCGCCCCAAGAAAAAGATTCTTGATTGTCTTTATTCACAAAGTTTGTAATATGAACTGTATCTATCTATCTATCTATTTATTTTAATGCTTATCTTTATTTTTGAGACAGAGAGAGACACAGCATGAGCGGGGGAGAGGCAGAGAGAGAGGGAGACACAGAATTTAAAATTTTTTTTTTTTTCAACGTTTTTTATTTATTTTGGGGACAGAGAGAGACAGAGCATGAACGGGGGAGGGGCAGAGACAGAGGGAGACACAGAATCGGAAACAGGCTCCAGGCTCTGAGCCATCAGCCCAGAGCCCGACGCGGGGCTCGAACTCACGGACCGCGAGATCGTGACCTGGCTGAAGTCGGACGCTTAACCGACTGCGCCACCCAGGCGCCCCGGGAGACACAGAATTTAAAGCAGGCTCCAGGCTCTGAGCTGTCAGCACAGAGCCCAACGTGGGGCTCGAACTCGTCAACTGCAAAATTATGACCTGAGCCGAAGTCAGACGCTCAACCGACTGAGACACCCAGGCGCCCTGTATTTATTTTTTTTTAATTAATTAATTTATTTTCAGAGAAAGATAGAGAACCCAAGCACATGCATGAGCCAAGGAGGGGAAGAGAGAGGGAGAGAGAATCCCAAGCAGACTTCGCACTGTCAGCACAGAGCCTGCCACAGGGTTTGAGCTCATGAACTCTGAGATCATGACCTGAGTTGAAATCAAGAGTTGGACACTTAACTGACTGAGCTACCTGGACGACCCTGAACTCTAGTTCTAAAATATAATATAGCAGTTAAAATTAAATTGAAGATCTATAAAAATCTTTGGTTCTATGTGACATTTTTCAGTGAGAATTTTCCAGATCTGGTGACACCTCAAATATTAAATAAATATTCAATCAAAATATGAAAGTCCTCATAACTAAATGCTAAAAATAATGGCTGTAGTTCCATTATCTAAGTAGACACAGCAGGTTTCCAGCCACATACAAGATAAGGATACCAACACAAACCCACTTAAAGCTCTAAATGTAAATATACTCATCTGTTTTATTCAGATAAGTGTTGATGCTGCTTCCTGTTTTGTTTTTTTTCTAAACGGCAAACCAAATCCCTAAGTTTATGACATCAGTAAGTACAGGAGAATATGTAACCTGTTTCTCTGGGCCTGCCTTACTAAACTATAACTTAGAAATATTAACTGTTCTTTACTCATAAATGCATTGTGATTTCTGATATATTTTGAGCTCAGTAGAATATATGAAAAATAAATTGTTATGTGCTTAATTTCTTTCTCTTTCTTTCTTTCTTTCTTTCTTTCTTTCTTTCTTTCTTTCTTTCTTTCTTTCTTTCTTTTTCTTTCTTTTTTAATTTTTGGAGAAAGAGAGAACGCAAGCAGGGAGAATGGCAAAGAGAGAGGATCTTAAGCAGGCTCCATGCTCAGTACAGAGCCCGACACGAGATGAGATCCCACAACCCTGGAATTGTGACCTGAGCTGAAATCAAGAGTCAGATGTTCAACTGACTAAGCTACTCAGGCACCCCTAATTTCTCACCCATTATACACATTTTCTACAATCTTCTAGTCTCCCTTGTTGAAAAACCCTAAATGTGTACGGCAAAAATTTTCAAAAATTTGAATAATAAGGATTCTGGCCTAAAATGAAATATAATCATCTTAAACCATAATTTTGGTTTTTAAATAATCTTGACCCCTATAAAATGAAAACTGTAAGTAATATTATCACAATCAAGATTTGAGAGTCATTCCTAGCACTGCACACTTACTCTAAGGGAGACATTATTTGAATATTAGATATAATAAGATATAATACGAATTTTTTTTTATTTAATAGGAATTTCTTGGTATAGTAGGGATTTTTTTTTATATATAATAGGAATTTAAAGACTAACATGAAAGAACTAAAGAGTTTAGAGCAGTCAGAGTAACTAAACACTGGAAACCAGAAAGACCTGCAAAAAATACATCATAAGCTCCATAGTAAAGAATGTATCTTTTAATTCTAAAAAAGTCCCCTAACATAAAAACCTATATTAAAATAAATAAATAACAGAAATACCAATAAGAGGGGCACCTGGGTGGCTCAGTTGGTTAAGCATCCAACTTTGGCTCAAGTCATGATCTCACGGTTCGTGAGTTCAAGCCCTATGTTGGGTTCTGTGCTGACATCTCAGAGCCTGGGGCCTGCTTTGGATTCTGTGGCTCCTTCTCTCTCTGCCCCTCCCCCTCTTGTGCGCGCGCGCGCGCACGCGCGCGCGCTCTCTCTCTCTCTCTCTCAAAAATAAACATTAAAAAAAAAAGAAAATATCACTAAGAAGAAATCTTCAGTTTTCTAAGTATTAGATGAAATGCTGATTACATGTGAAATAACCATACAAAGAAAAGAAAATAAATGGTCAATTTAAAGTGGTTTGAGTGTATTCTCACCTGGTTTCTTAAATGGATTGTGTAGTATATACAATGAAGGAAATTAATGAGGATCTTTTAGTTTAAGCTTTAATTAATGAGGATCTTTTAGTTTAAGCTTTAGTACCTACTAAAAACAACAACAGGGGCGCCTGGGTGGTTCAGTCCGTTAAGTGTCTGACTTTGGCTCAGCTCATGATCTCACAGTTTGCCAGTTAGAGCCCCCCCCATTGGGCTCTGTGCTGACAGCTCAGAGCCTGGAGCCTGCTTTGGATTCTGTGTCTCCCTCTGTCTCTGCTCCTCCCCCACTCATGCTCTCTTTCTCCCTCAAAAATAAATATTAAAAAAAAAAAAAATTAAAAAGCAAAGTAATGGGGCGCCTGGGTGTCTCAGTAGGTTAGACATCTGACTTCAGTTCAAGTCCTAATCTCGCAGTTCGTGAGTTTGAGCGCCATATCAGGCTCTATGTTGACAGCTCAGAGGCTGGAGCTGCTTTCAGATTCTCCATCTCTCTCTGCCCCTCCCCTCCTCACACTCTGTCATTCTCTCTCTCTCTCAAAAATAAAAATAAACAATAAAAAAATTTTTTTAAGAAGGCAAAGTAATGAATCTCTTTAACAACAACAACAGCTGGGGTGCCTGGGTGGCTCAGTAGGTTAAGCATCCAACTCTTAATTTTGGCTCAGGTCATGATCTCACAGTTGTGGGTTCAAGCCCTCTCAGTGCAGAGCCTGCTTGGGATTCTCTCTCCCCTCTCCCTCCCTCTCCCTCCCTTCCCCTGCTATGTCTCTCAAAATAAATAAACATAAAAAAAATTAAAAAGAAACAACATAAAAATAGGTACCTCAAAATACTTGAAAAGAACACGAGTGAGTGTCTCTCTGAAGTGGGAAGGACATAATACCGACTCGATAACCACAACTCGGCGGTCTCTAGGATTCACCAATAGATGCCTGGAAGGTGATAGCTTTCATTTATAAATGTAAATAAAAGTTTGTATCTATTTTGGCACATAGTGCAATTTTGTTAAGAAGAGAAAGACATCTTCATTTTATTACTTGGTAAAGATAACATTCCTGACCTTTTATTACATGCCGTGCACTGTGTCACGATCTTTGTTAACGCAATTATCTCAGAAAACAAAAGTTACAGCCTAGTCTGAATACACACTTGAAGCACTAAAAAGATTTTTTTCTTTTCTTAGGTTACGAAAGTAATATATGCTCATAAAACTCCAAATATAATAGAAGTTTATAATTTGAAAAGTACAAATATTTTACACTTCGACTACACAGAAACTACTACTTACAGCAGTTTGTATATCTTCATTATTGTCCATGTGTATGCACGTATTTTAACAGAAATATTTATTCCATAGATGTTGTTCTGCGACTTTTTTCAAATATCAATATATCTAAGACACCTTTTATATAACTACATATACAGAACTCTTTTTTAATGGCTATAAAGTGTTTCACTATATGGATATATAATAATTTAATTATCCAACCTCCTTTATAAATGAACATTTAATTTGCTTTCAGTATCTCTTATGCTTGCCAATTGTCTAGTCTTGAAATATATTTTGGAAACGGCTGAAAATAAACAAGTAAAAACGGTAATGGAAGACAACTCTTTTTTGCATCAGATGTAACACAACCAAATATCACTATGACTGGCATTAGGAAAATCTAATCACAAAAGCTGGGGGGGGGGGGAACCATAACTAAATCTTACCTGAAATACAGTATGTGGATGAATTCCTTTAAGTAGGAATATAATTCTTCTGTATTGATATTATATTGAACAACTTTGATAGGCTACAAAAAATTAAAATGACTTATTAATTTATAATAACAAAATAATTTCAAATTAATATATGCTTATTTATTGTACTAATCCATTTCCCAGTAATACATCAAAAGTAATCTGTATTGAGAATAAATACAAACCCTAAATATAAATTAATCACTTAAATTAGGAATCTTTAAGAATTGGCTCATCGAAGATGACACAACTTTTGGTTTATGGGGATAAAAGTATGTGTTCACAAGCAGAGAGCTATGTTCATTCGAATTTTTCCTCTATCTGGACTTACCATTTTGCCAGGACTGATAAAAATCAGCACTGATTAAAAAGTATGAAAAGCCTCCTCAAACACTCCAGACTTGGTTCAGGACCTGCAAGTCACTCTCAAAGCACCAACACTTTCCTGTTGATAAGATCATCCCACTTAATTACTCGTAAAATGTGTACCTTCCCAACAGACTACCTACTCCAAGGGCCAAGCACACGGTGTCGGGCCTATGATACATCTTCCTTTAATTAACACAGTACCAGGCACAAAGTACATGCTCACAAATACGTGTGGTAAAAATGAGAACATACACTATTAGCATTACAACAGTATAGGCAAACACTCCCAAGCCATGAGTGCTAAGTCAACACCAATACATAACAAGGACTTCAATTATGATCCTCAGAAAGCTCTAAGTACTCTGATGCATCACTGGCAGACCTCTATTTACTCTTTTAATGACAATACCATTGGCTCCGCTAATTTCATGATTTTATGTAGCTTAAAAAAGGTTCCAAACCATGTATGGCTGATTAGAGATTAATCTTCACAGAAATCTGTCTTTTCCAGATGAAGATAAAAGCTGAAAGAAGTGGGGCACCTGGGCGGCTCTGTCGGTTGAGTGTCCGACTTCGGCTCAGGTCATGTTACCGTTTGTGAGTCTGAGCCCCACATCAGGCTCGCTGTTGTCAGTGCAGAGCCTGCTTCAGATCCTCTGGTCCCCCTCTCTCTACTCCTTCCCTGCTTGTGCTCTCTCTCTCTCTCTCAAAATAAACAATAATTAAAAAAAAAAAAAGCTGAAAGCACTAAGAAAAGTGTCAACGAGAATGTTAAAGTTCTTAGGAATCTATCTAGTAATTTATCAAGTATCACATTAAAATCAAGTATTATAAAGCAAAATAACATAAAAAGTGAATAGACAGGAACTTCCATCACATTTTGAATACCACACCACATATATCTATTACATTAACGCAAGGATTTGCAGAAAATTTTGCAATCAATAAAATGATTCCCTAATCAAGCATAATTAAAAAGCTTTCTGAATCAACATATTTTGTGTTGATCTTAATGATCATCCCCATGCCAAATATAAATTGATGTACTAATCTATTCTGCTACAACATGTGTTTTATAAAACCAAATATCATCATATCCCATTGTTAAATAAGGGAATAATGTCTGCATAACATGTAATTTGTATTATGTTTGTTATTAGTTCATGTAAGGCAAGAGGAGCTAAAATTATAACAGTTATAACTCTCATCAAGAAAGAGAATCATCAACTCAGTAACCAAACAGGTAGGCATCCTTTCAGATCTATTTTTCAAAAGCTTAAATGATTTTCTGTACCAGAGGCTCCTTTTCCAAAGCAGACCCTTTCATGACTCTTCACTGGGCTACATTTCCTCTTGGTTCCACCTTAACAATAAATAGCCCCATTGGCCCCACACCCTGTCATCTGCCCAATCTCAACACCCACTGACCAAAGTTTTCAATCCATCATTTCATTTTATTTTTACTATCTCCGAGAGAGCCTCCAGTCACTCTCAGTTGCAAGCCAAAGCTATTCCAATTTTTTCCTGAGGGATCAATTATTATTTTGCAAAGTTACATGGGTTTTACATGGTCTCCCTCAGCCCTACTTTTCCCATTTGTGATCAAAGGGAAGTTCTTCAGGAAAGCAAATATTAAGTTAAGGCAGGAGCATCTGTATTTGATTTTAATAGGTGAATTCTATAGCATGAAAAATTATTCTTCCTATTGTTCTATAAGTCCTAATCTGTCAAATTAGCTTTGGCAGGAAACTTTTAAAATGAAATAATGATGTAAAAAATTTTTCTTGGAATACAGTCATAAGTTATATATTTAGCACTGTTCTAATCAAACTTACTTGAAGTCACATAAAAAATACTTTACAGGGGCACGTGGGTGGCTCAGTCAGTTTGGTTAAGCATTTCAACTCTTGATTTTGACTCAGGTCATGATCTCATGATTGTGAGATCGAGCCCGCATTGGGCTCTGCGCTTACGGGCAAGAACCTGCTTGGGATTTTGGTATTCTTACTCTCCCTCTCTCTCTGTCCCTCCCCTGCTCGTGTGTGCGTGCTCTCTTACTATCTCTCTCAAAATAAGTAAATAAACATTAAAAAAAAAAGTTTACAGTACAGCATTTGTTTTGGTAAATTGTTAAAAAAAAAAATACCTTAGGCAGGCCAGCTTTTTTTATCACACTAGGAATTATGCATCTTGGACCAGTTTCTCCAGCAAATCCACACCTGCAAATAACAGAAAATTGAAACATTCAACTTACAACATTCTTTCTGTGTATTTGTCACAGAAGCAAGTTTTTCTACCGTTGTTTCAAAGCAGTGGTCACAAAAAACATATGAAAACATCTCTGATGTATTCAAAGGGGCAAAGAAACTAAAAAGAAATACCATCCAATCCATTATTGTATATTATAGGTAAAAAGAAAAATTGTTTCAAATTAGTGATATTGTAAACCAGTATACTATTTCAGAATTTCAGATCAGCATGCACTTTTTTTTTAGTTTTAAATTTTACCTAGGGTGCCTAGGTGGTTCAGTCAGGCATCCAACTCATGATTTCAGCTCAGATTATGATTTCACAGTTCGTGTTCACAGCATGGAACCTGCTCAGGATTCTCTCTCTCTCCTTGTCTCTGCCCCTCCCCTGCTCTCTCAAAATAAATAAACTTTTTTTAAAAAATAAATTTTACCTTAGTTTCAGGGAGCATATCTCTATAACACTGGATTTCTACTACATTATGGGATTTTATTTCACATAATGAAATCCCATAATGTAGTAGAAATCCAGGGTTATAATTATAAGTTACTCATAATTCCATCATTCTTATATTATTAGCTTCCATATTGATGTGTTTGCTTTTGGTCTATTTTTTTTTTTTTTTACACTATGCATATTTGACATAATCACGCTGTTCACACATCATGAACTCACACAATAAGCTTCTGCCCATATTATTATAGTCTTCACTGTTATGTATATTCAATCCTCTTATTATTTACTTATTTATAATGTTTATTTATTTTTGAGAGACAGAACACGAACAGGGGAGGGCAGAGAGAAAGGGAGACACAGAATCCAAAGCAGGCTCCAGGCTCTGAGCTGTCAGCACAGAGACTGACGCAGGACTCAAACCCACGAACTGTGAGATCGTGACCTGAGCTGAAGTCGGACGCTTAATGGATTGAGCCACCCAGGTGCCCCCTAATTCATCCTTTATAAAAACAAACAAAAAAACCCAAAAAGGCTTCTCCTGAGTATTTAGGTATTTCCATGTATGTTTCATGTTAGTACAACAAAACTTTCCAAAAAATGCTGCTAAAAATGATCACCATGTGAGTTTAGTTTTAACATTATCTCCTCCTGTCCTGTCTAGTTTTCAGTACTGCTCTCCTATCCCCAAATAGTTCTTTCTATCTTCTACTAGTCACATCATGTTTACTTACACCAGTTCTCAAATTCCCCAGGATGCAACAACCCACTGGTTGATTTCAATTCCTTTCTTTTACTTCATAAATTCATCTTATCACCCTCCTGTTGTCTTTGTCAATAATCACCTTCCTGTATAGCTTTCTGCTTCTCATTTCCTCATAGCCAGAGTAATTATCTTTGTCAGTCTCAAGGTACTTATTATGGTATTAAAATAAGCCTTTAAAATAAGAAAACATAAATAAGGGAAGATTTTGCATAGAACACTAAGAGAATGTCATGGATCAAGAACTATGTTTAATCCAATTCTGAAGCACCTGAAGTCTAATTCTTAAATAGGCGGTTTTGACCCTTTACTCAACAAATAATTATTAAACATCTACTATATATTAGGCAATGTTCAGATATATATAAAGATTTTCAGATGTTTCTATTTCAAATACCTATATGAGGCAATTCTGGCTGTTACTTTCCTCTCTCTTGAACCTGGTACAAGGGCTCTCAACCTGAAGTCCAAGGACCACTGTGATGGTTCGCCAAACCCTGAAACCCTGTGCAAATATTTTAAGGTTTGTGCATCTGTGGTTTTCTTTCGGTCGTCAAAGGGATCTATGCCATCCAAAAGATTGAAAACTAATACTCTAGTGTTTACAAGTTGCCTTTTAAAACGTCAAATTTCCTAATCTAAGATTTTGGGGCGGGGGGGGGGGCGGTGCAACAAAGGATCTCGTCTTACCTACAGGGCTTCACCTCTTTGTTTATGTGTGCAGTTTCTCTCATTTGACTTCCTACTCTTGGGGAGCAATGGCTCTGTCTTGTACTCGAATTTCCAGTACCAACAGCCGCTCCACTCAATAAATTATGTCTACGTTAGTTCGGTTGCTACCTTCCCAAGCAAACAAGACCAGGATAAGGGTCTAAGTCATCGCTGTCATCCCCTGCATGGAAGATACCAGCGGAGAAGACAATTCTCTCGAAGCCTCCTGGGCCTCCCCAACAGTCAGAACCGGATCCTCGGGATTCGTATCGCTCACAGTGAAAGGAATACGGGCCGTCATTCGCGGAGGTGCGGGAGGAAAAAGTGGAGACCCGGCGACCTGCCCAGCGAGCCTGGGGGGACCCGGCCGGGGCCTCGACCACCCGCCCTCCCCCGGGGACGACCGCAGCCAGCGCCGCCGCCACTCACTTGGTAAAAGCCTCTCCTAGGTCTATCACGACTGCCGTTTTCTCCCCGCCGCTCCCCAGGCCTTCATACAGAGGCATGGTAGTACGGAGAACAGTAAGAAAGAGAGTACAGTCTTGGAACCCACCAGCTTCGGCTCTCGGAGGGGCGGGGCCGAAGCGACAGCGCGCGGGCGTGGCGACGGCGGGGACCTCAGGTGGCCGCGGCGCTCCGGGCCCGGGCTGTCACAGGCTGTGCCTCATTCCACGTCGGATCCAAATCTTCCAAGACGTCCCCGTCGCCGGTACTAAGATAGAAGAGACACGGGCGCCGGCGGATCGGGGTGCGGGATGAGCAAAGGGCCGGAGCGATCAGGCGCGCCGGGCACCCCGAGTGGGGCGGAGTGAACCGGGTCCTTTCCACCGGCCACGCCCTCAAACAGCGCCTGGGGCGGAGGCTTTCCCCGCGCGGCTGCCGAGGCAGGGATCTCGGGTCTCCAGGTGGGGGTCATTGAACACAAAAAAGAAAACCCCAGAGCTTGATTTGTGCTGTCTTGGGGCAAAATTTGTTGTGCCAGGTGTTTTACCTATCGTTTATGCTTCTCAGGAAATAATGAGAATAAGTGTTATCTTTTTACCTGTACGAACTGAAGCTCAAAGAGATTAAATAACTTTAAAAAGTTTTTTTTTCCTGGGGTGGTCATTCCGGTGAAAGTTTTCGTTGTAATCCAAAACAACAACAACAACAAACAAACAAACCAGGGAAGTAGTGTCAAGGAATCTCTATGTAGGAACAGACAGGGTGGTTTAATGGAAGGAACATTGAACCGAGGGTTTCTGTTTACTCAGAAACTGAGGAGCTAGCTGTGTAATCCGAGGAAAGTTAGTAAATCTGTGCCAGGACGGGCACACAATTGGAATGATGTAATATGGAGTGTTTACAACTTTATCGTTTCACAGCTCTACTTTTTTTTCTGCTGAAATTGCCCATGGAAACGGGAGTTAGTGGGGTAGGTTGCTGCCTTGTCTCTGAACGATAGGAAGAGGAATGACCCGTTCATCCCCAGTATGTCTTCCTTACCTGTGTGGATAAGGGATAAGGCCTTTCCATAGTAAGGGTTAAGGCTGTACGATGCAAAAAGTTAGACAATGTAATTCATGTAGAATTCACTGATCAGTGATCTTCCTGAAAGCAAATTGCCAGAGGTCAGAGGTTGAAGTTGGAATTGTGCTAGTGAAGGAAGCTTCAAAAAGACTGGGAAAGGATGAAGCATTTTGCTTCACAGGGTCAGAGTGAAGAGGACCTTTTACTCGGGTTGAAATTCTGTTTCTTCTGCCACCTTCTATTGAGTTCCTAACACTTCTGATTATCTATTTTCTTATCTACAAACTTTACTGCTACTTCACAAGGTATTTGTGAAGATCGGTTGAGATATATTTATGAAACAGTTTTGAAACTATGAAGTGTTCTCACCCATCCTGTGTTGTCCATGACTATTCAACTGTGTTAGTTTCCTAGGGATGTTATAACAAAGTAGGACAAACTGGGTGGAATTTGTCCACCCAGGAGAAATTTATTCTCACCGTTCTGGGAGCTAGAAATCTTAAATGAAAGTGTTGGCAAGGTCATGCTCTCTCTGAAGGCTCTTGGGGAGGATCCTTCCTTGCCTCTTTCTAGCTTCTGGTGGTTGCCTTTAGTCCTTGGTGTTTCTTGCTTAATAGATGTATCACACCAATCTGTCCCTGTGGCCACCTGGCCTTCTTCCCTGTGTCTATGGTCTCCATGTAACAGTCTCTTCCCCATGTTTTCTTATCATTTTCCTCCTGTGCATCTCTCTGTGTCCAGATTTCCCTCTTATAGGAATACCAGTCATTGAATTAGGGTGCTAATCCTAACCCAATTTAACTTGGCTATATCTGCAAAGATACTAATTCCAAGTAAGGTTTCCAGTGGACAAGAGTTTGTGGGGGAATACTTTTCAACCCAGCACACCAGCTAAATATTGGTGTTCTCCATGGTTCTTCCCTGAGAGCCCTTCTTACTTTATACCCTCTCCTTTGATAATCTCTTTCATTCCCATACATACAGCTAGACTCATGTTTGTTGACTTCTGTTTGCTAGGTCTTTGCCCTCACAATAACTTTATGAGTTAAATATTATTTCTCCCTTTTACAAATGAGGATACTGAGGACAAGAGAGGTTAAAAATGTGCCCAAGACCTCTTAGCTGGTAAGTGGCAGAGCAGGAATTCAAACTCAGACTCCAGAGCTCAAACTGCACTGCTTAATTATAAAGTAGTTTTGCATTAACTCAAATATGTATGTTATATCACAGAAGTTTGAAACCTTAGTATATGAAATAACCTAGGAGGGTTTCAAGTCTAAACTCCAACCAAATACAAGACTCTCCTATCCATCTGTGATGAGAGTTTTCTCCCCAAATGTTTCCAGTGATGACTAGTTATTCAATCTACAATGTACTGCAAATGCATTTGGTAATACAACTAGGGGTTTAAATAAAAGGAAAATGCTATAAGGATAAACATTTAAAGAAGCCCAACTCTTCCAGCAGCTCGATATAATGGATCAGAGTTGAGCCCTAGCTCTATTAGCTGAGTGATTTCAGGTAACTCCATTAAACTTTACAAATTTCCTCATTTGCAAAATGAGGAAGATATACAGGCCTAATAATCGAAAGTAGGTTGAATGGAATCTGCAACCCTTGAGCTAATACTCCATAGTCTGTTTCCCCTGCTCTCCCTGCTCCCTTTTCCCAAGCCAGGCATTCCTATTCTTCTAACTATTCCTATTTTTGCAGTTTTCAGGCCACTCATGAGCCCATTTACCCACTTCTGGAATTTTCCTATTTTGTTAATGTGGCCCATAAGTTATACAACACCCAAGTTACATCTGAAGAGTTCATAGTATGACAAGGCACAACTCTCTTGCTGCAGCTTCTGTGCTTTATTAATTCATAGAGTGCGTGTCTGTGTTTTATTTTCAGTCACATCATACTATTGATTCGGTTCTCTCCAACCTTGCAAATAAAAACCTAATGTGTACCAAAACTTGGAGATTTATATACCTCTTTCTGTCAAATTTGATTTGGCTTGTTTTGGTCCATCTTTCCAGCCTTTCCATATCGTGAAAAAACAAAAACCCAGGTCTTGTTGAATCAAAACTCTGGCATTTGACCTACAAAATATAGTACCACTCACAAGTTTGAGAAGCATGCTTTCAAGTTTTTCAGGGCATATTATATGCTAGAACCAGAAACGAAAACAATAGGAAAGAATGGTCTACTCACAGACTATATTGGAGAGATGGACATATAAGGTAATAAATACTGTTCTGGAAATATATAGACAGTATTAAAGGAGGAGGGAGGAAGGGAACCAATCAATTGCCTACAGAATAGTTGCAGCAGCTTCAGGGAGGTATCCATTCATCCATTCTTGAATTCAAGCTGATGCTCTGTTAGGCACTGGAAGTACAAATATAAAACAATATTTCTAGTCACATTTACAGACAAATAAGCAAACTTTTAAAGCTATTGATAAAAGTTAATGCTTGGATGAACATGGTGCTTTAAAGGCAGAGACCAGGGAACAACTTGAAATTTTTCCATGGGAGGTGGGACACAATAAATGAACTTTAGAAGCCTAGTGGCAGTGTTCCAATTGACCTACAGAAAGGACATTCCAGATTGAGACAAGAGTTTGTGGCATGTGGCAAGAGTTTGTAAGAAATTTGGTAAGGCTAGAGGGGTAGGTGTCAATTGGCAAAATTGCCAATTGGGTGGTGGGTCTAAATCATTAAGCCCCTTACTGATATACTGGGGACTTTGGACTTTATGCTATAGTTATTAGTCACCATTCAAAATATGTTAAGCAAGGGAAAGACGATGTCATATTTGTGTTCAATTTGATCACTTTGCATTCACTTCTATTTTTACTTTTATTTATTTTTTTAATTTAATTTTTTTTAAATTTACATCCAAATTAGTTAACATATAGTGCAACAATGATTTTAGGAGTTGATTCCTTAGTGCCCCTTATCCATTTAGCCCATCTCCCTTCCCACAGCCCCTCCAGTAACCCTCAGTTTGTTCTCCATATTTCTGAGTCTCTTACATTTTGTCCCCCTCCTTGTTTTCATATTATTTTTGTTTCCCTTCCCTTATGTTCATCTGTTTTGTCTCTTAAAGTCCTCATATGAGTGAAGTCATATAATATTTGTCTTTCTCTGACTGACTAATTTCATTTAGCATAATACCCTCCAGTTCCATCCATGTAGTTGCAAATGGCAAGATTTCATTCTTTTTGATTGCCGAGTAATACTCCATTGTATATGTATACCACATCTTCTTTATCCATTCATCCATCGATGGACATTTGGGCTCTTTCCATAGTTCGGCTATTGTTGATAGTGCTGCTATAAACATTGGGGTGCATGTGTCCCTTCAAAACAACACACCTGTATCCCTTGGATAAATACCTAGTAGTGCAATTGCTGGGTTGTAGGGTAGTTCTATTTTTAGTTTTTTGAGGAATCTCCATACTGTTTTCCAGAGTGGCTGCACCAGCTTGCATTCCCAACTTCTTTTATTTTTATTATTTTTTTTAATGTTTATTTTTGAGAGAAAGAGAGAACACAGGGAAAGGGCAGAGAGAGAGGGAGACAGGATCTGAAGCAGTCTCCGGACTGTGAGCACAAAGCCCTACGTGGGACTCAAACTCACAAACCGAACTGTGAGATCACAACCTGAGTCAAAGTTGGGCGCTTAACTGACTGAGCCATCCAGGCACCCTGTCTTTATTTTTTTTTAAAGTTTAGTTATTTCGAGAGAGTGCGTGTGAGTGGGGGAGGGGCAGAGAGAGAGAGAGGGAGCTAGAGAACCCCAAGCAGGCTCCATGCTGTCAGTATGGAGCCAGACATGGGGCTCAAGCCCACAAACCATGAGATCATGACCTGAGCCAAAATCAAGAGTTGGACACTTAATGGACTGAGCCACCCAAGTGCACCTGTGTTCACTTCTTTTAAAGTGGGGTAGACTGGGGCACATGGCTGGCTCAGTCTCTAGAACATGTGACTCTTGATCTTGGGGTTGTAAATTTGACCCCCACATTGACTGTTGAGATTACTTAGAAAAATAAAAAAATTAAAATCTTGGGTTTTCTTTCTTTCTTTCTTTCTTTCTTTCTTTCTTTCTTTCTTTCTTTCTTTCTTTCTTTCTTTTTGTGAAAGAGAGAGGGCGCAAGTGTGTGAGGGGCAGGGAGTCTCAGGAGGGTCAGAGGGAGAGAGAAGGGGAGAAGTGGGGCTCAAGCTCACCTGATGTGGGACTCAAACTCATGAACCATGAGATCATGACCCGAGCTGAAGTCAAATGCTTAACGACTGAGCCACCCAGTGGCCCCTCAAAAGAAAAATCTTTAAAATGGGATAGACCAGAGTGAAATGGAGGGGATTGAGATTGTGGTGAGAAACCAATTTGCAAGCTATTCCAAGAGTCCATGAGAGAAATGATGACCATTAACTAGGTGATAATAATATATATGCAACAAATTACCTTTAAAATGTTCCTCATATGGGAGAAGACCAAATTTTATATTTAGTAACAATAAAATTGCAATAAGGCATTGATCACAATTTAGAGCTGTTTTTTTCAGACACTGTTAAAAAAATATTTAATATCTGATCTAATTAAAGTTACATGGTCAGAAGTTCTTTATAGTTCCAGTTATAGAAGTCCCTCCAAATTAGTTTTTTCTAATATACAAGACTTAATCAGAATTGCAGATCTCATAAGGTAGCTTTATTTTTCAATTCCTTCTGCAGGTTATGTCCCCAAAATGAAGATAATAACTAATCCTTAAACCCATATTGAAAACTGTTCATTCTTAGTCGTCAAAATCCTCCTCAAAGCTAACAATTACTTATTGTTTCAGGAATAACTTGTCTTCTTTAAAAAAAAATTTTTTTTAATGTTTATTTATTTTTGAAAGACAGAGACAGAGGGAAAAAAAACAACAAAACAAACAGCACAACTGCGGAAGGGCCACAGAGAGAGGGAAACATGGAATCCAAAGCAGGCTTGAGGCTCCGAGCTGTCAGCACAGAGCCCCGTAGGGAGCCTGAACCCACAAACAGTGAGATCATAACCTGAGCCCAAGTCAGGGTGGCCTGAGCCACCCAGGAATAACTCACCTTCTTTAACTCAGAGACCCATGTTGGGTCCAGAGTGGCTGGGAAGGTGACCCAATCTTAGGCTTCTTGAATGCACCATAAAAGCTCTTCAACGTTTAGTCAAAGAAGAGTTTTCATTAGTAGCAATGACTCAAGCAGTTGCCTCCAGAGCTAGAGATCTGGAAGTTTTCTAGCCCCCTCTCATTCAATCTTTTCCTATCCCAATCAATTGCAAAGTTCTATAGTATGGTAAACCTTATCTATTCCTTTCCTATTTTGCAATCAGGATTATAACAATACCTGCTTAATTGGTCTCTCTGTCCCCTCCGCAGTCCATTGTCTGTACTGCAGGCTGAATAAGCATTCTAAAATGCAAATGCAATCATTAACACTCTTTGCTTCAAATTTTTCAATGTTATTCTGGAGTTTTAAGATAAAGCAGTAGCTATAATAACCTATCAGTAGTTTCCCAAATATATCCTGCTGCTTCACACCTCCCATATTGTGCTGAGAATGCCTTCTTTATCTAACATCTTTGTTCTTTGTCTCTCCAAACTTTGCTGAAGTATCACCTCCTCTGAAAAGCTTTCCCAGACCTCTGGTCTGTCAGTGTATTTAGATCTTTATCTGGGCCTCCATGACATCCTGTGCACATTACAGAACACTAAAATATTTTTGCCTATTTAGCTTGCTGTTGTCTCCCTCGTGCCTAACAGAGCATCTGGAGTATTGTAGGTTCTGTATAAATTCTTAATGAGTAACTAACATTGATTACTGTAATCTCTTATTTACTGTGCCTTCACCCTGAGAGCAGAGATTTTGTAGACCAGAACCTACCTGGAACTGAGTATGGAATAGGCTTTGGTAGTTTTTTGAATGGATGACAATGGCATAGAAAGATGGCCAGCTACACTGCCTCCCATCTTACCTTGTAGCCAGTTGGCAAGGCAAGTGGGAAATTGCTTCAGACTTTGTATGTAGCTGCCCATCTGTGTGATTGACCACAATAGTGCTCTTGAATCTGACCTCTCAAAGAATATTTCATGACACATTTCATGAATACTCGTGACACGTTGTAATAAAACTTCAAAAAATGAGCCAGAGCTCACAATGAGCTGGAATTACGGTGGTGTGTCCCCTTTGAGGAAAGAGAAGTAATTCACTAGAGAGTAGAACCAGAAACTGTGTTAAAGTCAGGACATATCTGGGCTGATTTATCACACTCTTCATTCTTGTAGAACTACATAATGAAAATTTATTGCTAACTATAAGTTATGGCAAGATCTTGAACTATCAGTCACAGAATCCATTACTCACAGAATATTTAAACTTACTTGTAAAGGCAGAGAATATTGACTAAAATATTTAATAAATATTTTAATAAACCATACATTGAGCCATAAATACGTTTGTTTGCTGAACTAGCATCCTATTTCATTAATATTCTATTATAAATTATTTCATGCCGTGCCTACAAATGAAAGAATAGAAATGGAAGTTTTCTGGTTTCCCCATATTCTTACCTCAGGCCAGAGTCAGGTTTGGAATAGAGCCTACCGACTTGGATTTGTTTGTATTATTGCTAAAATGAGAGAATGAAGTTTTTGTTGTTGTTGTTTTCTCATTATTGTTTTCTATTAGTTTCAAACAGAAAGTTTGATATTTTATTCTGAAAAGATAGAGTACATAGAATGGTTGGATATAGACCTGATTTTTAAAAAAATAGGTTCACAGTAGAATGACTTAATTAAGAGTGTCTATTTGTGGGGTGCCTGGGTGGCTCAGTTGGTTAAGCGTCTGACTTCAGCTCAGCTCATGATCTTATGGTTTGTGAGTTTGAGCCCCGTGTCAGGCTCCGCGCTGTCAGCACAGACAGCAGGAGCCTGCTTCTGATTTTGTGTCTCCCTCTCTGTCTGCCCCTCCCCTGATAGTGCTCTGGGTCTCTCTCTCTCAAAAATAATATAAATAAAAATTAAAAAAAAAAGAGTTTCTATTTGTTACAGTTATGTTACTCTAAGTATTTGTTTACATTCAGGGCAGTGATGGAAGGAACATTATTCCTTAGATAACTGATCCATGCATAATAGCTTATGGTTTTGTTGAGAAATCGGTAAGAAATAATAAATTCTAATGAAAAAAACTATTTTGGGGGAACTTTTGATAAATTACATGTTTTTATTATAGAAAATTCCTCTTTTATTAACAATAGCTTTGATTTTTTGATTATCTAGTACATGCAGGCACAGTGCTATATCCATTATCTCATTCGATCCTCACAAATCCTCATTAGTCACCAAATGAAAAATAATTCTTGCTCAGAGAGGGTAAGTAACTTGTATACGTTCATACCACTTGTATGTGACGAAACCTGGGATTGCTTTTTCTATCGCCCCACACTGCCTTTTGAGAAAGATGACAGCTAAATTATAAATGCGGACATCAGGCACATGGAAAGGGAAAAAAAATCCAGAGCCAAAACATTTAAATAAATGCGACAAGATGCATCTAAAATTAAACAGTGCATTGAAGGGTGTGATTTGTTCAGCTACAGAGAAACTATTCCCAGACAGTCTAGATTATGTCTCTAATCAATATGCTCGGTGAGGGAAAGCTATTCCATTTTTTGAAACAGATCCCACACATTTTAGCTGAAAATAGTTAGTCATTTCATAACCAAAGGGGGAGAGTAATCCTTTAACGTCCATATGGCATACGTTTTCTGAGCTTATTTTTGAATTTCCTTCAGTTCCTTAAACCCCAGCCTGACGGGATCACTTGGCAATGAGAAGAAACACTGCCATGTGTGTCCTATCAGGACACACATGGAGCCCCTCTTCTCCAAGTCCTTATCTGACAGAGGTTGTTTTGCCATCTGGGCTTATTGCTTGAAGTTGTAAACAAGTCACAGGAACAATGACTGGAACTTTTATATTAAGCAATCGTTGTTAAAATGTTTTAGATGTGACCGTGGTATTGTAGTTACGTTATTAAAGACTTCTCTGATAGAGTTGCATGATGAAAAATTATATGATGCTTGAGATTTGCTACCAAATAATATGAGGAGGGGCAGACTTAATTTATGGATGGGGCAGATAAGCCTTGGGTCGGTGGTTTGGGGGCCTACGTAATGGCTAGTTGGGTTTCTTTTGAACATTGCTTTGTCTACTTTTGCATATTAAAAAAGTAAAAGTTTTTAAAAGAAGAAATAAAAAATACAAGATTGAATCCATTCTTGGGACATGTGTTCATTCTGTGATAATTCTTACCTTCAAGTACAGCATTTAGGCTCTACATATAGTTCTCAAAGTATATTCTGATAGGGTTGCTTATAATCATGGGGATCAGTGCATATGGACAATATTGACATCAGGATAACATTGTTTTTCTAAACTCGTTTTTAAATCTTTTTTTTTTTTTTTCAATGTTTTTTATTTATTTTTTGGGACAGAGAGAGACAGAGCATGAACGGGGGAGGGGCAGAGAGAGAGGGAGACACAGAATGGGAAACAGGCTCCAGGCTCCGAGCCATCAGCCCAGAGCCTGACGCGGGGCTCGAACTCACGGACCGCGAGATCGTGACCTGGCTGAAGTCGGACGCTTAACCGACTGCGCCACCCAGGCGCCCCTAAATCTTTTTAAAAAAAGTTTATTTATTTACTTATTGAGAGAGAGAGACAGAGGGAGAGAGAGAGCATGAGAGCATGAGTAGGGGAGGGGCAGAGAGAGAGGGAGAGAGAGAATCCCAAGCAGGCTCCACACTGTCAGTGCAGAGTCCCATATGGGGCTCAAACTCGCAAACTGTGACCTGAAATCAAAGGTCAGATGCTTAACCCACTGAGCCTCCCAGGTGCCCCCAGGATAAAATTTTTATTCTCATTTTGTCATTTGATACTTCGATGTAATATTCCTCATTGGATGTCCTCCCAAATAGCATCATCCTTCTCATTATTTCCTGGGACATTTACTGTGGTGGTCATCATTGTCATTGGTATTGTTTTGCGGTACTGTTGTTTTGTAGTGGCAAAAATCTGGGAATGTGTGAGTACATTTTTGTGGAGTGTGGCAGGCACGCATCCTGTCAAAGTTGTTTGTGGTTTGGAATAGTTATGATGCATTGGGCTAGTGACTGGGTCTAATTATAATGTCTTTATCCTTTACCAATCACCAAGAAGACACTTTATCCTTCACAAAAAAAGAAAAAAAAAAAAACTGGCAAAGCCTAGCTTCACACCCTCTAGAGAAAAATAACATGACTTACTGTCTAAAGTTGTCAGTAGGCACATAGATAGCACAGAGAGATTGTCAGTGTATGCCTGTCATTCAGGGGCAAAGATCAAAGCAAAAGCAAAGCAGCAGGTCAACTATACTTACATTTAAAAAAAGTAAAACTAAACCAAACCAAAATCAAAACCAATCTGAACAAGCAAAAGCAGTGACAAATATCCATCAACTGGTGAGTAAACAAAGTGTGGTATAGGGATACAATGGCATATATTCAGAAATAAAAAGGAATAAACCACTCATACATACTGTAACAGAGATGAACCTAAAAATCATTATGCTAAGTGAAAGAAGCCAGCCAAAAAACCCCCACATATTGTATGATTTATTTTATATGAAATGTCCAGAAGTGACCAATCTATAGAGATAAAAAAAATATATTAGTTTTTTCCTAGGGCTGAGGTGGGAACAGGGATTAATTGTAAATGGGCAGTAGGAATTTTATTGGGGTGATGAAAATATTCTAAAACTGGACTATGGTGATAATTGCATAATTTGAGAAATTTAATAAGTTTACTAAAAATCATGTAAGTGTATACTTAAAACTGATCAATTTTATGGTATGTGAATTATACCTCCACAAAGCAGTACCGAGGACTTGGTTTTCACTGTACATTTGACATTGCTGAACATGTGAGATGCAGTAGTTATCAGAGCTGTAAAATGGGATGGCCCCTGGACAAAGTTTGCTTGTCACATGTTACAACATTACAAATGCCTACTCTCTGATTCGGAACTCCAGTACCAAGAAGTTTTGTACCAAAAATTGCTGGTGGTGTTGAATGTGTCTTAAAAATACATCTGTATGGCTTTCTTCTTATCATAGGGGAAAAGGATTCCCTTCTTTTATTCAAAGCTAATCCCTCCAGTTGGGCTGTGTTCTTCATTCCCTACCCTTCCTCCCTGACTTTTCTTCCTCAACTACCTGTCTCCTTTTCTTTTCCATCAGCATCTTTCCAAAAAGGAGCATCTTCCCTTAAACTATATTTTCCTCTGGCAACCACCCTCTTTCCTTTCCTTTCCTTTCCTTTCCTTTCCTTTCCTTTCCTTTCCTTTCCTTTCCAACTAACCTTATTGAAAGACTTGTCTATTTTTTTTCATCCTCCTTACTTTCCATTGTTCCTTAATCCATTACAGTCTAGATTTTGCCACGTGACCAAAATTTCTCTTGCTTGGCACATCAGTAATTTCTTAGGTTGCTGGATCCAATGGATACATCTCCCTTTTAACCTATATGACCTCTCTGTAAGTTTTCAAACTGTTGGACTCCTCTCACATTGAAACTTTCTTTTCCCTCACCTTCTACAATAATATCCTGTTTGGGTTTATAACACTTTATGGATATTTCTTTAGAGTCTTCTAGTATTCTGTCTATCCCTTAATATATATTATCCACCATTTTGTCCTTGGCTCACCTCTCTTCTTACCTCTATATGCTCTTCTCGAGTTATCTCATCCTTCTCCATGACTTCATTTACCGTCTTATACTCATGGCCACTCACACACTCTCCAACAATCTATACCTCCAGCTCAGATCTATTCCCTGTGTTTAAATTTAAAAAGTTTTTGGGGCGCCTGGGTGGCTCAGTCAGTTGAGCGTCCGACTTCAGCTCAGGTCACAATCTCACGGTTCGTGGGTTCGAGCCCCGCATCGGGCTCTGTGCTGACAGCTCAGAGCCTGGAGCCTGCTTCAGATTCTGTGTGTCCCTCTCTCTCTGCCCCTCCCCCATTCATGCTCTGTCTCAAAAATAAACAAACATTAAAAAAAAATTTTTTTAAGTTTTTAAATCTTTTAAAATTTATTTTTGAGAGAAAGAGAGACAGACAGACAGACAGAACGTGAGTGGGGGAGGGGCAGAGAGAGAGGGGGGGACACAGAATCCAAACCAGGCTTCAGGCTCTGAGCTGTCAGAACAGAGTCTCATGTGGGGCTTGAACCCATGAGCTGCAAGATCATGACTTGAACCGAAGTCAGATGCTTAATCGACTGAGACATCCAGGTGCCTGTATTCCCTGTGTTTAAAACCTACAGTTTTCAATTACTTACTGATCAGTTCTTTGTAGAAGTATCACAACCGTCTTAAATTCAACAGGTCCAAATCTTTACTACTTACAATCTGTTGAAAAGTGGCCCCATAGCCTACATTTCTTCTTATTCTGAAGGACCTCTTTCCAGGAGCCCAAACTGGAAACCTAAAATAGTCATTCTCAACTCCTCCCTTTCTTTACGTCCAATATTTAATCAGACATGAAGTCCTGTGATTTCTTTTTCTTGTATATCTCAGGTCTGTTACCTCCTTTTCATCCTTACTACTACATTAGTTAAGACCTTCACCATCCTTCTCTTTCACTCTCTAATCTTGCTTTTACAAGACCACAACACAGTAACCACGAGGATTCTGTGGGTTCTGTGCACTGTCACTTGGGACTTTATGATCAGTAAATCCCTGAGAGAGAAATTTGGTGAATACTGTCTTTGCAGAGTTTAGGGATCATATAGCTGCAGGACTTAGAGATAGCATCAAAGATGGCTTCAGCAAAGTTGACCCAGTGGCAGTGAAGCTCCTAGCAAAAGTATAGCAGTCATCCACATCAGTCATCAGCGGCAGTGTCTTAGACACAAGAACAGACGGAAGGTCAGTTCATTTAAAAGTCGAGAGTAAGATGAACCTTAATGAGACCCAAAACCTTGTCACCTTGCAAAGAGAGTATCACCTGGCCGGAATGAAATGCTTATTGATCTTTTTCTTCTTATAGTAGCCTCATCTCATAGGAATTAAGGTATCTTGGACAGAATGATGGTACCACGGATGGCAGTTGGTACAACCCAGTGGGTGACAACACAGTGGTCACAAACAACTTCAGTCTGGGTTCTTGACTGCTCTGGGTCTGTTTCAGAATGGACAAGATCATCAGGGCCTAGAAACATTGTCCTGGGAAGGAGTAAAAAATAAAAAATAAAAATCTCAGACTCCTTGGTAGGTGAGGAAAAGAGATCTCCTCCAGGGAAATAACCTCCATGGCCTTGAGCAGCTTGAATACCAAGTACCTCTCCTGTCTTCGGCCTCCAAGAGTCTGGCCATCACTGCCAATGGCTTCTGTAAACTGCCTCAGCCCCCTACTGGAGTCCTTCCCAGGGCTCAGGGCCCAACCAAAGGCCTGATACTCTCATCTGCCATTTCGTGTGTTTTCTAAAAACCAAAATCACTCACCATTTTTTTCCTATGTATTTGAACTGCTTCTTCACTAATCTTCCTGCCTTAAACATTGTCCTGTCTCCTGTCTCTTCACATTTCTCACTTAGTTTTATTTCCTTACACTGCTGCCCAAGAGATGTTTACACACCCCAACGCTGATCCTATCTTCTTCCTGCTTAAAACCCAGAGCCATTAGGATGAATTCCAGATTACTTAGGATGGAAGACAAAATCCCTCAGGACCTGGTCACTGCTCATCTCTCCCTGGCCTGGTCTTCCCACCATTCCTATCTTAGAACCATGCCAAGCATACTGAACTATGAGCAGTTCCCTAAAGATGCTATGTTTTTTTGTTTTTGTTTTTGTTTTTCCCTTCAGTTCACGGCTATGACTTTGTACACTGCTTCCTTTCCCTATCTGGACTGCCTTCATCCTTCAGGATTTAGTTCAGACAGTCCCTTTGCCGGAAGTCTTCCCTAGCCTTCCAGGTTATACCAGGTAACCCTTCTTTGGGTTCCTTTAGCCTCCAGTACTAACGTTTTATTACACCATCTTGTAATTTTCCTTTTTTCTTCTTTATCTACCTTCGGACTGCAAAATCTTTGGGTCTGAAGATGGTGTTTTAACTTTGCATTCTCAGAGCTGGACATACAAAGTATTCAATAAATGTTTTTTTTTTTTTTTTTTTTAA
Source organism: Neofelis nebulosa (assembly GCF_028018385.1). NCBI lineage: Eukaryota > Metazoa > Chordata > Mammalia > Carnivora > Felidae > Neofelis > Neofelis nebulosa. Next base: position 106,222,853 of record NC_080788.1, on the reverse strand, counting down.
TGAACCAATGATACATAGAATAATGAAGGAAAGAAGGATATAATGAATAAATAAAATAGAGCCTGTAAATTTTTCCCTCCATTTGTAAGAGGTCAAGAAGGCAAGCCAACTTACCTTCAGAAAGGAGGTCCAGACTTGTTGCTCTAAATGACTACTGCATAGTATATAAAAGGTCTGCAGAGAAGGAAATTACATGAAGGTTTAACTTCTTAAACTCAAAGACAGCAAGTTCCCTTGATCCTTTATTTGTTCTGATCTTTAACGCGACTTTATTATTCATAAAAACAATTAGCATCTTGGGGCGCCTGGGTGGCTCAGTCGGTTGAGCGCCGACTTCGGCTCAGGTCACGATCTCGCGGTCCGTGAGTTCGAGCCCCGCATCGGGCCCCTGTGCTGACAGCTCAGAGCCCGGAGCCTGTTTCAGATTCTGTGTCTCCCTCTCTCTGACCCTCCCCCATTCATGCTCTGTCTCTCTCTGTCTCAAAAATAAATAAACGTTAAAAAAAATTAAAAAAAAAAAAACAATTAGCATCTAGTTTTGGACTTCCAAGACATAAGTACTTTGATTTGGGAATTATTACTTCCTCTTGCGTATGAGAAAAGGAAATCAGCAAGAAAATTAACAAGAAGTGGGTTATTTCAGGGGTGCCTGGCTGGCTGAATTAGTGACGCATATAATTCTTGATCTCTGGGGTCATAAGTTTGAGCCCCACGTTGGGTTTAGAGATTACTTGAAAATAAATAAGCAAACTAGTTAATTAAAAAAGAAGTGGGTTATTTCAGTGGGTGTCATGTTGATGAATGCTACATATTTCTCTTTCTCTGTCTTTGTTGTTTTCTTTCTCTCGGTTTCGTTCTTTCCTTCTTTTCTCTTTCTTCTTTCTTTTCTTTCTTTCTTTCTTCGTTCTTTTCTTTCTTTCTTTCTTTCTTTCTTTCTTTCTTTCTTTCTTTCTTTCTTTCTTTCTTTCTTTCTTTCTTTCTTTCTTATGCTACCCACTTCTTTCTGTCTGCAGTCTTTCTTTTGTATTTACCCATCAATGTACACCACTCTGCAAATATGTCATTAAGCATATCATCCTGGGGCAGCACTTCTTTCCATTTATATCAGTTAATTATGATTCAGTGTTTGTTTCTAGTTCGGTAAACAGGACATGAAAAAACGTCAAACTAAAGTGGCAGATGTTTTGCTTTTGACATAAAAAAACACCTTTTTTTTCTGGAAAACTTCAAACAGGCTTTGTAGTTTTAAACAATATGAAAGCATTTTAAGTACATAAGATAAAAACACTCCTTATTAAGTTATTTTCGTGGAGAAGCATTCATATTGTATAGAAGCATATCAATTAAAATACACATACATGTGCGTTATTTTACACAAATGTGATCATTGGTCCTAAAGTTTTTTTTTTTTCACTTAATATATTTTTGACGTCTAAGCCTGTACCTATACTCTTACCTTTTTTTAATAGCTATAGCTTTAATCGTTTCCCATGGATGTATTTATTTATTTATTTATTCATTTATTTTTATTTTTAAAATGTTTATTTTGAGGGAGCAAGAGAGCGCACACGAGCTGGGGAGGGGCAGAGCAAGAGGGAGAGAGAGAATGCCAAGCAGGCTCCAAACTGTCAGTGCAGAGCCCCACGCAGTGCTCAGTCTGACCAACAGGATCGTGAGGTCATGACCTGAGCCAAAATCAAGAGTTGGGCACTTCACGAGCCCCTCAGGTGCCCCTGAATTGGGAAGTTCTATTTCCATCCAGGATGAGGCAGGTGGAAAGTATCACTTCCACCCTAACTATAATAAAATGTGAGATTAACTACAAAATCATAACATTACTTGAACCTATCAAAAAGTTTGTAATGCAGGGATGTCTGGGTGGCTTAGTCAGTTAAACATCTGACTCTTGATTTTTGCTCAGGTCATGGTTTCACGGTGTGTGGGATCGAGTCCGCTTTGGGCTCTGCACTGTCCTTTTAGGATTCTTTGTCTCCTTGTCTCTCTGCCCCTCTTTCACATGTGCTCTCTCTCTCAAAAATAAATACATACATACATACATACATACATACATACATTTTAAAAAGTAAAAAAAAAACAAAAACAACTTGTGATGCAGAGCAACTAAGCAGCTTGAAGTCCAAGAAATATAGACTCTTTCCAAAGAGATAACTTTCTTTAACTGTAACTGGGGCTAAATACCTTTTCATGTGGTTATTTGAGATTGCCTACTTATGTTCTTTGCCATTATTCCATTGAGCTGATTGCCTTTTTATTAGTGGCAACACCAGAATTCTTATATAGGAAGAACTTAAGATGAGCAATCTTGTTGGCAAGGTTAAAGCTAAGGACCTTGCCTTGAAATTGTGATTGCACAGTACTTTACATAAGATTGCGAAAAAGTCAATTGTCCTTATCAAGGAATGGAGGGCAGGTAATGGAAATAGCCTCCCCATCTCCCAGTCCCTCCTCGATATTATCACTGCTTTTATTTTTATAAGAGCTCTTTGTTTATTAAATACATCCGTCTTTTATGTTATGTTCGTTGTGAATATTTTTCCTGGTTCTTCTTTCCACTCTAGGTAGAGTAATGTTTACCCTTTAGAATTTAAATATTTTATATGAAATATTTTATCATTTATTTATGGCTTCTGAAATAACTGTCACATGTAGAAAATACTTCCAAGATGCAGGACTATAAAAAATTTTACCCATTTTTTTCTGGTACATTTATGGTGTCATATGTTTATGCTTAAATTTCTGATCTACCTGGGATATATTTTTGGCAAGAAAAAAATACAGAAATACAGCTTTTAAAAAAATGATTAGCTGGTTTTCTCATACAGTTATGATTTTTAAAAATGTTACTTCTAAAATTCTAGAGGGAAATAAACACATGGGCTTCCTTTTGTTGTAATTACTCAGAACTTGTTCCTACTGCTTTGCAATATTTCAATGAATACACTCTTTTCCCGACGTTCCAAATATGTCTTAATGCAAATTAACTGTTGTTAAAATAAAGTGATCTCAGGAGAGAATAAAATATATATAGGGATACATAAATACATACAAATAGTTTGACATGAAGTTGACTTTATTGTCACCAACACAAGATAATTCTTTGAGAGTAATTTCTACTATTTTTTGTGTGCCTTTCAGCAACCTTGCCCCAAAGAATGTATTATCTAACTGTTAAGATAATGTGATATATTTAGGTGATTTCTTATTGGTCCGTTTAAAAATTTAAAACAACGTTGGAGTACCTGGGTGGCTCAGTCATTTAAGTGTCTGAGTTCAGCTGGGGTCATGATCTCATGCTTCATGAGTTCAAGCCCTGCATAGGGCTCTGTGCTGACAACTCAGAGCCTGGAGCCTGCTTCAGATTCTGTGTCTTCCTCTCTCTCTGCCCCTCCCTTGCTCACACTCTGTCTCTCTCTCGCTCCAAAAAAATAAATAAACATTAAAAAAAATTTAAAACAATGTGTATTAAAGTATACTGTTCTTTAAAAAAATATATATATATGTATATGTATATATATACATATATATACATATACATATATATATATTTCTTTAAGTAAACTCTACACGCAATGTGGAGTATAAACTCATGACTCCAAGATCAAGAGTCAAATGCTCTTCCAACTGAGCCATCCAGATGCCCCTAATGTATAGTGTTCTTTTTTTCACTAAACTTTTAAAAATGTTTTTATTTATTTTTGAGAGAGAGAGACAGAGAGAGAGAGAGAGAGAGAGAGACAGAGCACGAGTAGGGAAGGGGCAGAGAGAGAGGGAGCCACAGAATCTGAAACAGGCTCCAGGCTCTGAGCTGTCAACACAGAGTCTGACATGGGGCTCGAACTCAGGAACCTAAGCTGAAGTTGGAGGCTTAACCAACTGAGCCACCCAGGTGCCCCCTAAAGTATATTGTTCTTAAAGCCAGGGAATATGTTTAGTCAACATCATAGTGATACTTAATAAGTAATTTTTGAATAAATAGATGAATGTCAAGCTGTAGAATATATATCCTAAAAGGTATATTGGTGATCATTAAAATGTGAGATGTAGACTTTAAAAAGTGAAGTAGGTTTCATCCTGTGATTGGGGATTTTTTTCTATAGGTTTTTTTTTTCTTCTTTAATTAAGGAAGAAGAAACCTAAGTCATATTAATGTCCAGAGTTTATATATTGAGCATATTTTAGTTCCAAATATATCAGGAGCCAAAAGATAATATTGTACTTGGATACAAAAGAACTCAACTGGAAGAATGTTCTCATTTATTAGAAGGATCACAAGTAAAATAGATTAGTCAAGCTAGCCCCTCCTCTGCTAAGTCTTGGGAGTTAACAACCCAGAATATTAATGAATAAGTCTGTGCTTCTTTGCCTATGTCCTTGAGGCAGAGGGACCGTGACAAGGGTGTACTAAAGTGGCAGGAATGAGCTGGAAGACAACCAATATGAAACAGTATAGAAGGCCTGAGTCCTGATCACCTGAAGCTTTTGAGCTTGGCATTAGATATTCCCCATAGAATGAGGCCCTAAAATTTTACGCTACTCCCTTGGCCCTCTCCCCAACTGGCAAGATGGGGCGAGGCCATGCCTTGGTTTAGGATGGTTCATCAACACTTCATTTGAAGCCACATCTAACCCAGGGGAAAGCATGACTTGGTGATCTTCTATTTTGGGGCTTGGGGGAGGAGATTGGTTGATTGATATCATTTTTATTGTCTCTTTTTTTTAAGTGCACGAATTTAATAAGTGCTTAATTTAGTTTGTGCGGGTGGGCTTGGGAAACTACTACAGGCTGTAATTTCTGTGTGTGTCAACCTACAGAAGTCATTCTGAACAAAAACAACCTTAGCTTTGGCAAAATGTAGGCAGTAATTAAGGTGAAGATGGGAACTTTGTGCTTAAATTATTAAGAGAGTTTCTGTGATTTTCCTTACCATCGCAGTGCTGAACTGGGAGAACAATGTGGTGAGATTTTTAAGCTCTCGGTTCCTGGAGAGAAGAAAAAGCAGCTTCTCAAGGACATAAAAACATAATCATTCTCATTTTTTTTTTCTTCTTTATTTAAATTCAGGTTAATTCACATATAATGTAGTATTGGTTTCAGGAGTAGAATTTAGTGATTCATCACTTATATATGATACCCAGTGTCATCCCAACAAATGCCCTCCTTAATGTCCATCACCCAGTTAGCCATCTCCCACCCACCTCCTCTGCAGCAACACTGTTGGTTCTCTAGAGTTAAGAAAGAGTCTCTTGGGGCGCCTGGGTGGCTCAGTCGGTTGAGCGTCCGACTTCGGCTCAGGTCATGATCTCATGGTCCGTGAGTTCGAGCCCCATGTTGGGCTCTGTGCTGACAGCTCGGAGCCTGGAGCCTGCTTCCGATTCTGTGTCTCCCTCTCTCTCTGACCCTCCCCCGTTCATGCTCTGTCTCTCTCTGTCTCAAAAAATAAATAAACATTAAAAAAAAATTAAAAAAAAAAAAAAGAAAGAGTCTCTTATGGTTTGCCTCTCTGTTTTTATCTTTTTTATTTTTCCTTCCCTTCCCCTATGTTCATCTGCTTTGTTTCTTAAATTCCACATATACGTGAAATCATATGGTATTTGTCTTACTCTGACTTATTTCACTTAGCATAATACATTCTAGTTCCATCCACATAGTTGCAAATGGCAAGATTTCGTTCTTTTTGATCGCTAAGTAATATCCCATTGTATACATACCACATCTTTTTAAAAAAATGTTTAATGTTTATTTATATTGGGGTGCATGTGCCCCTTTGAATCAGCATTTTTGTATCCTATGGATAAATACCTACTAGCGCAATTGCTGGGTTGTAGGGTAGTTCTATTTTTAACTTTTTGAGGAACCTCCATACTGTTTTCCAGAGTGGCTGCACCAGTTTGTATTCCTACCAACAGTGTAAAAGTGTTCCCCTTTCTCCTCATCCTCACCAACATCTGTTGTTTCCTGAGTTGTTAATTTTAGCCATTTTGACGGTTGTGAGGTGATATCTCATTGTGGTTTTGATTTGTATTTCCCTGATGATGAATGATGTTGAACATCTTTTCACGTGAAAAAATAATTCTCATTAAGTGCCAACAATTGTTAAAATGTTGACATATATTTGTTGTTTGTTATGTACATATGTAAAATATGTATTTTTTAATTTAAAAATGTCTTTTCTTACCATTCCGACTCTATTATCATACAATAGAAAGGTGTTCTTTTTTTTTTTAAGTTTATGTATTTATTTTGAGAGAGAGAGAGTGCAGAGGAAGGGTAGAGAGAGAGAGAGGGAGAGAGAGAATCCCAAGCAGGCGCCCTGCTGTCAGTGCAGAGCCTGATGCAGGGCTTGAACTCACGAACCGTGAGATCATGACCTGAACCAAAATCAAGATCAGGATGCTTAACTGACTGAGCCACCCAGGTGCCCCAGAAAGGTATTCTTCTGTTGTTAGTTATCACCCCAAGGGGCTTTCCTTTTAATATCTTTTGTGTTTTTATTTCTAATTACAAAATTAATACATGCTTTCAATAAAATAAAAAATACAGGAATGTACAAAGTAAAATTTTAAATCCTTCTTTTCTCCATTCAGTCTATTTCTTTTTTTTTTTTTTTTTTTTTTTTTAACGTTTTTTATTTATTTTTTTTGGGACAGAGAGAGACAGAGCATGAACGGGGGAGGGGCAGAGAGAGAGGGAGACACAGAATCGGAAACAGGCTCCAGGCTCCGAGCCATCAGCCCAGAGCCTGACGCGGGGCTCGAACTCACGGACCGCGAGATCGTGACCTGGCTGAAGTCGGACGCTTAACCGACTGCGCCACCCAGGCGCCCTCCATTCAGTCTATTTCTTAGAAGTAGTCACTAATAAGTAGTGGGGTGTCCTTTCAGATATATTTTCTATGTGTGTAAAAAATTTTTTTTCAGGACCCTGTTTGTATTGTTGAGAAGTGACAATGTTACTTTTGGGGGGATGGTTTTTATTTTGAATCAATTCCAAACGTGTAAGAAAGTTGCAAGAATAGCATAAAAACTTTTCTGCCCTCAGATTCTCCAATTGTTAGCATTTTACCACTTTTATTATTTTCTTTATGATTTTCTGTCCGTATGCATACATACTACTTTTTTCTGAACCATTTGAAAGTAAGTTGCATTCATGATGCTCTCTTTCCCCTAAATACTTCAGTGTGTATCTCCTAAGGACACTCTCTTTCATAACCATAGTACAAGTATCAAAATCAGGAAATAACATTGATAAAGTATACTGTTATCTACTCCATAGCCTTTATTCTATTTCTCCCATTGTCCCACAAATATTACTTTTTAAATATATCACATTTTTTGAAAGGAGTATATTAAGAGATATGTGCCTTGGGGGCCCCTGGGTGGTTCAGTTGGTTAAGCATTCAACCTCGGCTCAGGTCATGATCTCACGGTTTGTGAGTTTGAGCCCCATACTGGGCTCTGTGTTGACAGCTCAGAGCCTGGAGCCTGCTTTGGATTCTGTCTCTCTCTCTCTCTCTCTCTCTCTCTCTCTCTGCCCCTTCCCTGCTCGCACTCTGTCTTTCTCAAAAATAAATAAACATTAAAAGATAAATTAGGGGCACCTGGATGGCTCAGTCGGTTGAGCGTCTGACTTCGGCTCAGGTCATGATCTTGGAGTTAGTTGTTTGAGCCCCGCGTCAGGTTCTGTGCTGACAACTCAGAGCCTGGAGCCTGCTTCAGATTCTGTGTCTCCCTCTCTTCCCCTCCCCTGATAACACTCTGTGTCTCTCAAAAATAAATAAACACTTAAAAAAATTTAAAAAAAGAGATATGTGGCTTAAAATTTTTGTACGGTTGTTCAAATGAATGAACTGCTTGACTAACCAGAGAGGATTAAGGCACTTCTACCTTATCTCCACATTTTTCTCCTCCTCACCTCCCACCACAAACGCACACCTGCCCTTTCCCCCTTTCCCCTTTCTCACTGGCAAAATCCCACCCTTTTTGGGTGGTCAGAGCCTCCTATCTGACATTTTTCCCAACCCAATTCTCATTATGTGCCCTTAGTTTTGCTTTGTTTGTGTGCCCTTAGCTTTCTGCACAAGGCTGCTTTATAGCATTTCCCATTATACGATCACAGTTTAGACTTCTACCTGATAGTTACACCGGTAACTAAGCTAATGCAGATTGGGGCCCTCCAGCACCTAGTTCAGAACTCTGAAGAAAGCATCTTCAATCAAATGCTGGTTTAATTCTTTTTTTTTTTTTTAATTTTTTTTTAACGTTTATTTATTTTTGAGACAGAGAGAGACAGAGCATGAACAGGGGAGGGTCACAGAGAGAGGGAGACACAGAATCTGAAACAGGCTCCAGGCTCTGAGCTGTCAGCACAGAGCCCGATGCAGGGCTCGAACCCACGGACCGTGAGATCATGACCTGAGCCGAAGTCGGACGCTTAACCGACCGAGCCACCCAGGCGCCCCAGTGCTGGTTTAATTCTATGTGATCTGTAAGTCTTTTCTTCTCATGGTGGGTTACACCACAATGAATGAAATACTAATTGCCTTCTTGAAAGTTGCATTCTATTTTTTATTTGACCTAAAGTGTGTCATATTGAATAAAGGGGAGAAAAATGTTATAACGTAAACACCTAGCTGAACTGAAAACTACGAAACATTGCTGACAGAGCACCTAAATAAATACAAAGACATTTGTATTTATTGTATTCACGTGCTGAAAGACTTAATACTGTTCGGATGGCAATACTACCCAAAGCTAACTATAGATGCAACACAATCTCATTAAAATGTCAACAGAGGGGGAACCTGGGTGGCTCAGTGGGTTAAGCATCTGACTTAGGCTCAGGTCGTGTTCTGTACGGAGCCCACTAAAAATCCTCTGTCCCCCTCTCTCTGTGCCCCTGCCCCGCTTGTGCTCTCTCTCAAAAAAATAAATAAACATGAAAAAAATAAAATTTCAACAATGTTTTCTTGCAGAAATGGAAAAGATAGTCCTCAAATCCTACGGGATTGCAAGGGGCCCTGAATAGCCAAAAACAATTCTGAAAAAGAACAAAGTTGGAATATTCCTAGTTTGAAAAACTTATTACAGAGTTATAGTAATCAAAACAGTGTTATATTGGCATCAGGATAGACATACAGAGCAGTGGGATAGAAATGATTGTTTGGAAATAAACCCATTCCTGTGTGGACAATTGATTTTTTAAAATTGTAATAAAATACGCATCACATAAAATGTCTCATCTTAACTATTTTTAAGTATACAACAGTTCAGTGATATTAAGTCATTCACGTTGTTGTGCACCCATCACACCACCATCCATCTTCAGAACCCTTTTCATCTTGCAAATTTGAAACTCTGTACCCCTTAAAGAGTAATATATAAACGAATTTTTGACAAAGATGCCAAGTCCATTTGATGGGGAGAGAGCAGACTCTTCAACAAATGGTTCTGAGACAACTGGATTTCTACATGGGAAAAAATGAGGTTAGACCATCCTACCTCACACTGTATACAAAAATTAACTCAAGGTGGACTACCAACGTAAATATAAAGGCATAACCCATAAAACTGATAGAAGAATACAGAGAGGTAAATCTTCATGACCTTGGATTTGGCAATGGATTCTTAACATGACACTAAAAGCACAAGCAACAACAAAAAAATTGGACTTCATGAAAATTAAAAACTATCAGGCACCAAAAGACATTATCAAGAAAATGAAAAGACAACTTAACAGAATGTGAGAAAATATTTGCAAATCACCTACCTAATGAGAGTTTAATATCCAGAAGATACACAGAACTCTTGTAACTCAACAACAAAATGAAGAACAACCTAATTTAAAATTGGGCAAATGAATTGAATAGACTTTTCTCCAAAGAAGGCTTACAAATGGCCAGTAAGCATGTGGAAAGATGTCAACAGCATCAGTCATTAGGGAAACGCAAATCAGCCTACAATGAGGGGCACCATCTCAGTCAGTAGAATGAGTGAGCATATGACTCTTGGTCTCGGGGTCATGGGTTCAAGCCCCACATTGGGTTTGGAGCTTACTTAAAAAAAATCAATAAAGTAAAATATTAAAAAACAACTTTAATGAGATGCTACTTCACACCTACTACAATGGTTATAATTTTGAAAAATGGAAAATAAAAAATATTGTTGAAGATGTGGAAAAATTGGAACCATCATGCCTTGCTAGTGGGAATAATAAAATGTTGTAGCCTTTGTAAGAAACAGTTTGGCAGTTCCTTGTACAGTTAAACACAGAATTATCATATGACCCAGAAATTTCACTCCTAGGTATATACTCAAAAGAATTGAAAAGTGTGACTCAGACAAATACTTATATACCAATGTTTATTGCAGCATTGTTCACTATAGCCAAAAGGTGGAAACAACTCAAGTGTCAATCATCAGACGAATGGGTAAACAAAATGTGATCTATCCATACAATGAAACTTGATTCAGCCATAAAAAGAAATTAAGTTCTGATACATGCGGCAACAGGGAGGAACCTTGAAAACATGTTAAGTGAAGGAAGCCAGTTACAAAAGGTCAATTACTGTATGATTCCACTTACATGAAATATCTAGAAATGGCAAATTCATAGAGTCAGAAAGTACCTTAGGTGTTCCCAGGGGCTGGGGGTTGGGGGGGAATGAGGAGTTACTACTTAATGGTTATAGAGTTTCTGTTAGGAGTGATAGAAAAGGAAAAAAGTGGTGATGGTTGCACAACATAATTAAAGCATTGATTTTTACACTTAAAGTGGTTAAAATGGCATCTTTTATATTATATATATTTTATCACAGCAAGAAAGCAACTAACTGAACCCACCTCAGTCTGAGCTCCATATGGTTATTAGAGGCTACTTTCTAGAGAGAGTGAGGGGAGAGACATCAATCCATAAATCAGAACCAAAGTGAGGAAGAATGTCTTTATAAAGGTTAGAATCTAAACTTCTGGGTTTTCAATTTTATTTTGCATCGAATTCACCGGTACTAGATGTTTTGTCCTTACCCACAGAGATTCTAGTTCTTTAAGTCTGAGGTGGGTTGGAACACTGATATTATTAACAAGCTCCCCTGAGGTGAGTGTGAGGCAGAAACTGCAAAGAATTTGGCTTCTGCTGCTGCCTGGAAAGCCCCTGACTGCAAGTTTCCATCCAGTCTTTGCCCTTTTAATGCCAAGGTTAGGTTCCTGCTCTCCATCCCTCCCTGCTCACAGCAAGGGCTCTGGACTTCCCTCTGCACCCCCAGCCTGGGGACCAATCACAGGGGCAGTGTTCTGCTGACTCAGCACCAGGTCACAGTGACTCAGCACCGGGTCTCAGCTGTTCCTCCAGATCTGATCTTGTCGTCCAGCTCCAACCTTGCTCCCATTATCTATCCCAGTTTTGATAATTGGGTCTTTGTTTTGTCACCAAACCCCTGTCCTTTTCTTACTAGTTTTGTCAGGGAAGACTGTCCCTGAATCTTGGTCTCAGGGCAAAGGTTTTCCTGTCTTGGCTTAGTATTTTCTTTCTTTCTTTCTTTCTTTCTTTCTTTCTTTCTTTCTTTCTTTCTTTTTCTTTTTTCTTTCTTCTTTCTTTCTTTCTTTTATTATTGAAAGCACTCACTTTCAGCATCTTGTAAGCCCCAGTCCCTCCCCATTCCCAATCCTTCCCAATATGCATACTTCCCATTTAAATCCCCTTTCTTCTCCACTTTATCTCCAGGGATTGGTGCACCTTTTAAATGCTTACTTAGTTATTTTTCAGAGAGAGAGAGAGCAAGAGCTAGAGACAGAAAGAGAGAACACACACACACACACACACACACACACACACACACACAAGCAGGGGAGGGGCAGAGAGAAGGAAAGGGAGACACAGAATCTGAAGCAGGCTCTGAGCTCTGAGCTGTCAGCACAGAGCTCCACACAGGGCTCAAATCCACAAAACAAACCCTAATGAACCATTAAATCATGATCTGAGCTGCAGTTTGATGCTTAACTGACTGAGCCACCCAGGCGCCCGCCCCTCCCCCCCCCCCCCCCCCCCCAGGTTCCCACTTCTAACTCCATTTACCTTTTCATGAACATTCCATCCTGCAGGTCAATCCCAGCAAGCTGCAGTCCAGTGGAAGCCTGTCTGTGAATGCGCTGGCACCTAGCCCTGGTCTTCTTCTCCAGGACTTGACTTCTCATGACTCCCTGGTCCTGGGCCCTGCCCAAATGCCTCTTGGAATACCCCATTACCTCCACTGCTTCCTGCTGCCCACTGAGGGAAAGGGAAAGCTACTTTATAGATGGCATTCAATGTAACAGATCATTTTCACTCTTTTGCGGGGGGGATTAGAGTATGTATGGCACAGAGAGGTAAGGTAACTTGCTTAAGGTGAATCCAGTTGGCAGATGGCAAGACTAGGAAGTGAACTGTGCTGGCTTTCTCTTGCAGGTCTGGACCACCCATGGGGGTGGGAGTTACAGGCGGGAGTGGCACGGAGGTTTCAGGTCTCTGCTGCTCCCTTTCTGTCTCAGCTCATGCTCCCATGCCAGGTAATGCTGGAGGGCACCAGCTGCCTCCCCTGGTTTGTGGAGTATTTGCGGTTCCCAGGCCAGCATGAAGTGCCTTTCCTATGCTCTTTATGGTCTTGGGGGAATGGTCTTCCTAGTTCCTTCTGTGGATGTAAAAGATTAAAAAGTATGTCTTTTGGGGCGCCTGGGTGGCTCAGTGGGTGAAGTGTCTGACTCTTGATTCGGCTCAGGTCATGATCTTCAGGGTTCGTGAGTTTGATCCCCGCATTGAGCTCTGTGCTAGCTGTTCAGAACCTGCTTGGGATTCTCTCTCTTTGCCCCTCCCCCACTTGTGTTTTCTCTCTGTCTCTCTCTCTCTCTCTCTCTCAAAATAAATAAACTAAAAACAAAACAAAACAGTGTTTTTTTAAAAAAAGTATGTCTTTTAGGCTGGATATTCATAGTAACTAAACTCCTAAAAACCCTGAAGTATCTCAAAAAAAGCTGGGGAGTATATAGTGATAACCTTCAATCTATAACTATTGACCAGCACATTTTTTTTTAGAGCTTCAGCCAGTCAGACCTAGTTTGATCTCATTGTCAACAGAAACCCACTTCTCACCTGCTCAATACACATATAGAGCAAGAAAGGAGCCCCAGAATTGAATATCTCAATTGTCCTATTTAGAGAGTACACCCCAGAAGGTAACTGGTTCATTGTCAAAATGCCCAAAGCATAGCTGAACTGTTTGAAATTTTCTGTAGGGAAAGGAGCCTCTCTAGGATTCTGACGATCCTGTTAACTCTTCACACTTGTCTGGCCCTCTACAAATTTTTTCCTGGATTGCTCTATGGAAAGGGCAAATGCAATTTCCATCCCAGCAGAATCTAAAGACCAGTCCTATATATGCAACTATTTTAAGGAGGCAAATTTCAGTTCCAAACATAATTTAGTCAATTTCTATTATTAAAACTAAAATCATTCTAGACACCCAAGCACTAAACCTGCAAATGATTTTTTAATTCTCCCAAGTCTGGGGAGTCCCCCTATCCAGCTGCCTCTCCCCTTTTTCCAACCACTTGCTCAGAAAGAAGCCTTCCTCTTGCCTTGGAAGTAAGGCCAACTGCCTTGGCGTGGCATCCACGGCAGTCACAGTCTGGTCTCCACTTACTACGCCAACCTCATTTCCCACGACTCCTCCCGTACAAATTATGGTGCCAGAGCATGCATGCTCTCAACCCCATGCCTAATTCATTCCATCCCCTGACCTGAATGCCCCACACTTGTAACCCTGAGCCCTGATTTTCCTGCCATGCTAGCTTGAATCTCACTTTGTGGTGAAGTTCCTGATCACATTAGCGTACAGTTCTCTCTGCTTTCTCGCTTCCTCCTTTGTCACATAAATCGCATAATACTCTGCTTACCACAGTGATCCCGAAATCTAGTTAAGTATTTGGCAGAGTGGATAAGAGGATAGGGTCTGGAATCAGACCATCTGAGCTGGTATCCCAGCTCTGCTGCTTGCTTGCTGTGTGCCCTTTGACAACTCTCTGAACTTCAATTTCTTCATCTGTGAGACAAGGGCAATAACAGTACCTCATAGGGTTGTTACATATAAAGTTATTTATCCTTTTATGTAGATATTCTAGCTTTTTTACCTACTGTTTGCTTTTTTTTTTTTTTAATTTTTTTTTTTTTAATGTTTTTTATTTTTATTTTTGGGACAGAGAGAGAGACAGAGCATGAACGGGGGAGGGGCAGAGAGAGAGGGAGACACAGAATCTGAAACAGGCTCCAGGCTCTGAGCTGTCAGCCCAGAGCCTGACGCGGGGCTCGAACTCACGGACCGCGAGATCGTGACCTGGCTGAAGGCGGATGCTTAACCGACTGCGCCACCCAGGCGCCCCCCTACTGTTTGCTTTTTGAAGGTAAGTATTGGCGACTGATGCCACTCATTTCAACTACATCAGAGTGTTCGGGTTCAGGTACAAGAATATATAATTGAGGAATACCTGATTGAGAAGAGCAGCACCATCTTGCAAATGTAAGCTGTAGGATAGTATAGATGGCAAAAAGCCCAGAAGGAGAGAAAACAATGCTTGGCCCTGGAAGAGAGGGGGGATGAGGGGGGTGGGGGGGAATGTCAGCAATACTCCTGGAGGAAAGAGATTTTCAGATCCTTAGAGAGGGGAGATAAGAGGATTTTGGCCAGTGGATTTGAGGCCCAGTTCATTTCCTTTGGAAAGGGAGTGCTTTCAGCCACCCGGAGGGGTCCTCTGATTCTAGAGTGCTGGAGAAACTAGCTCAGGGCCTGGGACTCTAGGAGGTAGGACTTCCTACAAGTAGGATTGATGGGTGGCTCATGATTGGCTTGAGGCTCAAGGGAGCAAAGGAGAAGAGACTACCATTTTCTTTTTGGGATGCCCAGCCCTTGGAAAGGAGACAAAATTTCCATCTGATAATGCAGACTGTGAACTTGACTGGTGTGTTTCTTGGGCTGAAATCACTTAGGGTGCTTTGGTGTGCACCATAGTGGCAGTGTTAGTGGTGCTAGTGGGGTGTGTGTGTGTGTGTGTGTGTGTGTGTGACTGGATTGCTGGGGGGTTGTATATGACAGGCTGTGTGTTTGTGGAGGGCATTCAGGCTGGGGAATGGTACAAGCTGGGAGGAATACAGGCCAGGAGATCCATGTTGGGGGAGGCGAATGACCTGGGCTACAGAATGACTCAAGCTGGGGTGATCTATCTGGGGAGATTCAGCTGGGGGAAGATAGACTGAGGGGGTACAAATTGGGGATCAGGCTGGGGGAGGTTGTGTTAGATTTCTAGTGCTGTGTAACAAATAATCACAAATGTAGCGGTTTAAAACAACACTTGTTTATTAATTCCAGTTCTGTAGTTCAGAAGTCCAGGCCCAATATAGCTGTCTCTACTCAGGCTATCAGAAGGCTAAAATCAAGAGGTCTGCTGGGCTGTGTTCCTTTTTGGAGCTCAGGGTCCCCTTTCAAGCTCACATAATTGCTGGAATTCAGTTCCTTGTGGTTGTAGAACTGAGACCCCCATTTTCTTGCTGGCTGTTGGCAGGGGCCACTCTTAGCAACCAGAAGGCACTCTAGTTCCTTACCACATGACCCCCTCTATCTGCCCTCTCGTGCTTCACATTGCTGACTTACCTGTGTTAGCTTCCTGAACCAGATTTAAAGGGCTCATATGATCAGGCCCACCCAGGTCATCTCTCTATTTTAAAGTCAACAGATTTGGGGGCACCTGGGTGGATCAGGTGGTTAAGCGTCTGACTCTTTAATTTGGCTCAGGACATGATCTCATGATTCGTTAGATCGAGCCCCGCATTGGGCTCTGTGCTGACAGTGAGGACCTTGCTTGGGATTCTCTTTCTCCCTCTCTCTCTGATCCTCTTGCATGCATGCTCGCTTGCTCTCTCTCTCTCTCTCTCTCTCTCTCTCTCAAAATAAATACATAAACACTTAAAGCAAACAGATTTGGGTCTTAATTACATTTGCAAAATCACTTTCCAGGAGCATCTAGATTAGAGTTTGATTGAATGTCTGGGAGAAGGTGTCTGTGCATCAGGGGCCAGGAATCTTTGGGACGGTCTTACAATTCTTCCTTTCACAAGCTGATACAGGCTGGAGGGACATACGCAGGAAGATGTGGTCTGGTGGGGAGAGATGCAAGCTAGAGTTCATTCAGGCAGGGGGGATTCAGGGAGGGATTCAGGCTGGGGTGACTAGAGCTGAGGCGTGATATAGGTTGGTGGGGAGAATATGGTGGGGATGTGTAGGTTTGGGAAGATACCACCTGGAAAGTGATAGGGGCAGAACAGGGTGCGGGAGGTTAGGCTTAGCACCAGCAAAGAGACGGGGTGCCTGATAGATGGCTATTCTGAACCTGAGTGCTATGACAGGGCATGCCCAGGTGTGATGGGGGCCTGAAGAAGGACACTCAGTCCAGCCTAGGCCATCAGGATAGTTTCCTGGAGGTGATCCTCAAGGTGAGTCCTGAAGATGAATAAACATCCTTAGCCAGGCAAAGAAAGGTGAGACAAATGTTCAAGTCAGATAAAAGAACATGAGCCCAGGCACAGATGCATCAGTGTAGATTATGATGCTTAGCTGTAAAGCCAAATCTTTGATTAAGCCATTAAATATGTTCTCTCCCTTCGAAACAGGATAATGCCAGACAGCCCTCTGCAAGAGAGGAAGAGTTCCTGAGTGGGCTTTGCAATCTCTCGCAGTTTCAGTGTCTCATTTGATGAATGAGGAAGTTGGAGCAGAGCTATACCTCCATAACTATAAAGTGTTTCAAGATCCCTAAATAAGATAAATATATTGAGTGTCTGTAATAGGCCAGACACTATTACAGTTTGAACCTATCTTCAGCTATGTAAGTGAGGTAATTGCTTCCAGTTAAGTGATTTTTCATAAAATGCTAAATCAATTAAATAATAGCATAATCTTGGCAGATTACAAAATGTTTTCTGCCTGTTTAAGAACATTTCTGTTTGCAGGGAAAAAAAATCGGTATTAACAGGAAGTTCCTATTACTTAGTTAAACTTGAGAGCATTATTGATTAAATTTCTTTGGTGAGATTCTAAGAAAATTCTACAGAATTATGCCACAACAACCACTCTAAAATCTATCCCCAGAAAATTATCCTTTCCATCATAAACTTGAAATTTAAACAGGGGGATATCAATAGGCTCACTTCTGCTCTCAGAAACTTCCTCGAGGGAAAAAAATTCATTAGTCATCAACTCAGGAAATACCTGGTTTTACACCTGGAAATCAATACCTCATCACTGACTCTGCACTATGTCTTACATAATAGTATCTATGGACAACGTAATGGGTGTTAAGGACACTGTGCTAAGTATTTTCCATATTATCTCATTTAATCTTCCCAACAATCCTAGGCTATCAGAACTATTACTATCTTGTTTTGAAGCTAAAGGCACAGTCCTAGTTCCTAAGCACTTACATTCTAGAACATTTGTTTGCTCTCATCCTAGAAAGGCCAAGAATCTTCAGGCAACCTAAGCGGGAAGTTCTCTTTCCTTCTGCAAGGCACAGGCTCAAAGGCATGGCCAGAGTCTACTATCAGGGAGAGCCACTTTGTGTTTTTTTTTTTATTAAAAAAATTTTTTTTAATGTTTATTTATTTTTGAGACAGGGAGAGACAGAGCATGAACGGGCGAGGGTCAGAGAGAGAGGGAGACACAGAATCTGAACCAGGCTCCAGGCTCCAGGCTCTGAGCGGTCAGCATAGAGCCCGATGCGTGGCTCGAACCCACAAACCGTGAGATCGTGACCTGAGCCAAAGTCAGATGCCCAACTGACTGAGCCCCCCAGGCGCTCCAGGGAGAGCCACTTTGTAAAAAAGTACCACTGGTGGACTCTGGCTTGAAATGGGCTTTTATGGGGAGAAGGTCTATCCCATATTCCCTCTCTAAATATGTCACAGTTCTGCTTCAACCAGGGATGCTATTAAAAATACTTGGAATGGCACTGAGCACTACACTACCCAATCACAAGAGACTTCCAACTCTGCTAGACATTAATGGGCCCCCCTTTCCTTGGGGTGATGGGGAGCTGGTGGGGGGCTGACACTGGGAAAAAAAGGGCATTGGGAGGGAGGACTTGGGAGTAACAGCTTATAGTAATGGATTTACACCAACTGATATGGAAATGCTTCATTATTTTAACAACCATTGTGTATAAAGTAAAACTCCACCTTGGCCTAATCCCACTGAACTTTCCAGAAGGAAGGACTTCTCTCAGACATATTACCCCCAGTCCTCAAAGTTGCAACCTTCAAGGCTTTTCTTGAAGAAGGCTGGAAAAGGAAGGAAGGATTCTGAGTCTCCTCTCTATCCCTTGACTCAAGTGCTTTGTCCCTCATTTCTCCAGTCAAAAGTGCACCTTTGGGCCTGGAGGCAGAAACGGAGAAGGAGGAAGAGGGTGGAGGTAACCATCTTGGTCTCCATTTCTTTCTCTGTGATGGGGAAAATGTTTATATCTTCTAATATTTTTATTTCTTCCATGTCTTTACCATTTGCTTAAGATGCCCTTCATGTCTGCCACATTTCTTCCTCCCGCATAGGGGGACAGAGAGAAGAGGTAAAGCTAATAGCTTATATTTGTGCCTTGGGCAAATGAATGGGCCTATAAAAGTGCTCATGAATGCCTAACGCATTGTCCCACGTGGGATTGAGGTATAGTCTTCAAGGCTGCCTCAAACTCAGCAGCACACTGGAATTCAAGACTCTGAAATCAAAAAGGATAGGGCCAAAGTGTTCAGGCTAGCATCTTCAAAAAAGGGAACAATATACACCATGGAGAAGACCTTAAATTTCAAAAGCAGCAGTACAGAATCTGGGAAGCAAGAAGTATGAGGAAAGAAAACCAGAGACATAGAACTTACAGGAAAATTGGAGTCTGACAGGGATAAAAGGTGTGTGTGTGTGTGTGTGTGTGTGTGTGTGTGTGTGTGTGTGTGTGTGTGTTTATGAACCAAGCAATATCTGGTCTGAGGGAAAAGTGCTCATCCATGTAAGGTGGCTGCTGAGAACAATGTCATAAAATGAACATCAGCTGGCCATGGTAAGTGCCTTAAAATGGCTTTTACAAAAAGAGAGATGGAAGGAAAACAAAACATGTCACTATGCCTGAAAACCACTTATAGAAAGCTCCTAAAGCAAAAAGAGAAAAGAAAGAACATTACGTGATCATCCCATTTATCTTTACTGGGAATTTTTTGGAGACAAATTCATTTCTTCTTTTGTAGTATTGCCTCACACTTTGGACCAGTCCAAAAGGAAATAATTTCCTCTGTATGAGACATATTTTCAATCATTCTGATTCTGAAGGAGATTTTTTTTGCCTTTGGCTATTTTTGTAAACAAGTTACGGAGGAATTGCTTTGAGCAGATTCTGCAAAATGCGTCTTTTATGTCTACTTTATATTGTAGGTCTTGACAAAGAATAAATAAAACAATACACAGTGCTCTAGCTATTTCAAAGGATCTAGGCCTAGATGGAATATGAGTACTGGATTCACCTTAGAGCAGTTTTTTCTTCTTTTTTATCTTACATGCAGGGTATTTCTTGTTCCTGAGCAACTCCTTTTTATTTAAAACACTTTTTAAAAAATGTTTATTTATTTTTGAGAGAGATGGGGGGCAGAGTGGAGAGGCAGAGAGAGGGAGACAGAGGATCCGAAGCGAAGCTTGAAATCATAGCCTGCTAGGGGCGCCTGGGTGGCTCAGTCGGTTAAGCAGCCGACTTCGGCTCAGGTCATGATCTCGCGGTCCGTGAGTTCGAGCCCCGCGTCGGGCTCTGTGCTGACAGCTCAGAGCCTGGAGCCTGTTTCAGATTCTGTGTCTCCCTCTCTCTGACCCTCCCCCGTTCATGCTCTGTCTCTCTCTGTCTCAAAAATAAATAAACATTAAAAAAAAAAAAAAAAAAAAAAGAAATCACAACCTGCTAGATACGACCTGAGCCAAGGTCAGACGCTCATCCAACTGAACCACCCAGGTGCCCTTCATGAGTAACTCCTTTTTAAATGAATGTAAACTTTACCAATGAAAAAGACTTCATACTTGTTGTTAGAAGGGGACTTGAAATATCAGTTGGCTCAGTTCTCTGGTTTCAAACAGGACATGTACATGCATGGGTTAACTACGTCTCATAGGATGTAAAAAATAATTAAATCCCGAGTCTCAAAGCCCCTTACATTGGACTATATCTTCCCAGTTTGTATGAGATTAATATGTTTCATTCTGAAACTTATCACACTCTATATGTTAGTAGTATTCAGTTTGTGGTTCATAGTTGTAAAATGATGAGCATTACTGTGTTTATTTTGGTAATAAGCTTATGGCCATAATTAAATAGTTGACAAATACTTTTTTGAACAGCTGCTATGTCAAGGCACTGCCGTAGTTGTTGTGGGAGATGTGAGACTATATAAAACACACTGTTTTAATTCAGAGAGCTTATAGTTTTGGGGGAGAGGAAGATGGTTACATAACACATGTACTAACTATATTAAGACGTAGACTTTCCACATAGGCTTTGTCAGAAAGTTCTCATCTGTAGTAGTATAATGAAAAAAAGATGATAAAAAATGAGTACTACTTTACAATTAAAAAAAAAGTTTATTTATTTTGAGAGTGACAGAGACAGCACAAGTGGTGGGCGGGGGCAGAGAGAGAGGGAGAGAGATAGAATCCTAAGCAGGCTCTGCACTGCCAGTACAGATCCTGACGTGGGGCTTGAACCCACGAACCCATGTGAGTTTATGACCTGAGCTGAAACCAAGTGTCAGATACTTAACTGACTAAGCCACCCAGGTGCCCCAAAATGAGTACTACTTTTAGATTGTGAAAGAGGTGTATCAGGCAATGTTATACTATGTGTATAGTATGTGTAATATTTATGTAAAGTTTAGGATGTCTAAAGAGTTGAGTTCAATTATGTATCTCCACCTATACCACATACTTTCCACAAAACAAAAACACGTGTTGACTGATTAATCATGGAACTGAACTCTGTGCCAAAATAAAGGCATAGCCCACATTAAAGGATTCACTGCTCATTACTTAATGACTATGAAACACAAACTCAATTCTGTTGTCATCTAAGACAGTTTGGCCAGAAGAATCAGCCAAAATGTACAGAGACAGGGAATTTAGCAGGAGGATGAGTACTATGGTGAAGGAAAGTCTTTTTTTTTTCTTCTTTTTTTGGCAACGATGTCCATGCCATATGAAAACTCTGGTAAACTGTTGTTCAGATTGTTGGTATTATTCTGGATTTGAGCCTCAAGTATATCTTCATTGTAATGGCATTGGTACTCTATTGAGAGTATCCTGTTCTCTGCTTTTGCTGCCAGGTGCTGCAGATTGAACTTACTTTTGTGTATTTTGAATGTGATGTTAATACCTGCGGCATATTTTCAAAAAGCAAAATAAGCAACATTTGTTGGAAGGCAGATAATAAGCAATAGTGCAGTTAGCCGCAGTAAATATATTTGGTAGTTTCCCCACATTTACAACTATTCCCGTAATTTCTTCGTTGAGTGAGCAAATGGTGGTCCAACAGAAACCCTAGCTAGAATGAAATGAAACCTTTTTAAAAACCTAGAACATGGGGTGGCTCAGTAGGTTGAGTGTCTGACTGTTGATTTTGGCTCAGGTCATAGTCCCAGGGTCATGGGATCCTGGTGTCGCCCTCCATGCTGAGTGTGGAGCCTTCTTAAGATTCTCTATCCCCACCCCCAGCCCTTCTCTCCCACTCGTGTGTGCTTGCTCTCTCTCTCTAAAAAAAAAAAAAAAAAGAAAGAGAGAAAGAAAAAAAAAAAGAGAAACCTAGAACAGAGAATATACAACCTCTTTCACTAAGCTATTCCAGTCTCTAAGAACTTTCTCTGATAAGAATGCTTCTTTGGGCCTGAGCTTTGCTATTTCTACTAAAGCCATTTTCTTTAATTCTATCCTTAGTAGATGCAGAGAAGAGTAAAAAATCTTTCTTTGCAACATAGGCAGTAGATAATGTATACCATTAAGTCGATAATAAATATCTCATGCCCATTATTTAAGATAAGGAATCTATTAAAATCATCGATTTCTTTACCATTAGGCATACAAAAAAAGAGACAAGGATGGAGATGATTCTTTTGTCTGACATAGTGAAAGGCAATCCATAAGTTTTTCAAGAGTTATAAATGTCACTTTGAATACAGTTATTCACAATGGCCAATTCATTTAGGATTAAAGGATATATTCGATAGGAGATATTAGACCTCTGATGTTCAAATCTCTTTATTTTTTTTAAATTTATTTAAAAAAAATTTTTTTAACATTTATTTATTTTTGAGACAGAGAGAGACAGAGCATGAACGGGGGAGGGTCAGAGAGAGGGAGACACAGAATCTGAAACAGGCTCCAGGCTCTGAGCAGTCAGCACAGAGCCCGACGCAGGGCTCGAACCCACATACCACGAGATCGTGACCTGAGCCGAAGTCGGATGCTCAAGCAACTGAGCCACCCAGGCGCCCCTGTTCAAATCTCTTTAAAATAATTTTTACAGTCTCATAAGGACATTATTTATGACTGCAGAAAAAAAAGGGGGATGAGATTTCTTTCTTGTAAATGTTTTCACCCTTGACTTTATCTAAAAAGTTTCTGTTTAAATGGCTGTGCTATTAGCAATTTTGTTTTTGTACCTGCATTAGTAGTCCTTTCCTCTCTCATCATGTTTTTTCAAGGCAACAGACAAAATTTCGTTTGTTAGAATTGAATCAGAAAGTTCAGGGCCTAAAGAACTCTAACACTTAATAAGAGAATGTAGAAAATAAAAGATTTGAAAAAGAAGGGATTGTAAAGCATGTAATATCCTGCTTCTATAATGAAGACGTTTCTTGGGGAGAGTCGAGAGGCAAGCGGATTCATCTGGGTGTTTGCAAAATAAGACGTAAGTAATAAAAATAGATAAATATAGTGGGCTGTTAACAGTTAAAAGCAACGACAGCTGTTCCAAAGCTTGCTTTAAGGACAACCATTTTCTTATTGGATTTATTCTACTTACCAGTCTTTCTAATAAACTGCATACTAAAGACATAATTTAGTAGGAGTTAAAAATCTAAGCTCATTAGCACCGAAGTAGGTCATGTCAAGTGTTCTGAGGATTTTGGATGCAATAAAAAATCTATCAGAATTAATAAAACAGATTCTAACATCATTACCATTATTTACATCATCATCACTATAACCATCAAATATTTATTGAATACCCAGGGTAAGTAGAGTATTCTTAGCAATAACTATTTTACACCCAAGTCTACTCCTGGGAATTTCAGCGTAAGAAATTAAAAGCAACCAGGAAGTCCTCAACACAATTAGGGTCAGAGAGTAGCCTGAACAGAGAACATTGGGTGGGAGATGCTGGAAAACTTGTATTTATAAACTTTTAGGAAGGTCAGAAAGGAAAGACTATCTTTATCTTCTGTAGACTTAAAGGTCCAATTTGCAAATGACTCCTACTTTGCATAGCAGCTCCTGTCCTTCTCCTTCCATGGCTAGACCTCTTTCTTGGGTGCCTTGGCAACCTGTAAGAACAAAACATCCAAGAAAGGAGTTTCAGGGAGTTCAAAAATAAAGGGAGAGAAAGTCACAGAGAAAGACGGGAATAGTTTTAAGGGGGTTCCAGGTAAACTCAGCCTTCCAGGAAGATTTTTCCTCAGATGCTTCTTCCATTTCATTTTGTCCTATTGCCTCAAATGCTTGTCACTGGTGTAATTTCAAATGCAATTTCAAACAAACTAAAACTGAAAACATCCTCAGGAAGCAGTGGTGCAGTCTGGGGAAGTCCTGCCAGCTGGGTTTCAAGAGCCCTTATGTGAGCCTTAAGTGGTACTTATCTCGTTGACGTCAGTCCCACCTGGGGTCTCCTTTTCTATTCTGCAAGACCAGAAACCCAATTTTTGTGGGCATTGAAAGTGGATTTGTTACAAACACACATAATCCAGCTCACATATATTTATTTCAGCAGTGCCTTGTGGGCATTATACATGGAAATCAAGTTGTCAGATAGTTAATTGGTACTTGGGAATCAGAGTAAAGAGAATTCGTTAATATACTGTGAAGCATTTCTACCCAATTTGGTGACAGCCTCACCAGAGACACCACAATGCTCGAGTCTGCATTGCCAAGACTCTCTTTTCTGGATGGGATGTGAATGGACATTGTCCATGCCTGGGGTTGGTTACCCAGTTGTTTGCTACATGCGATCAATTCCTTCCTTTCTGACACAAAGATTTTTACCAACCAGGACCAAGTAATCATCTAATACTGCAAAATTTATCAGATAAAATACGGAATGCTCAGTTAAACTTGAATTTCAGGCAAATCATATTTTTAGTATAAATATGTTCCCAAACTGAGCAGACATTCTCTATTTTTATTTACTAAATTGGGGAACCCCAAAACTTCATTCCTGAGCTTCCTTTCTTATTACTTTGATTGGAGTTTTGGGTGTTCCCAAATTTTAACACACACATACCATTTCTTTCTTTACTCATAAAAGGCTAATAACATTCATTATGAGTGGATTTATTGATTTGACTTTTAGAGTACAACCTTCCCTGATTTACAATTCGTGTGTGTGCTGGGGTGGAAGAGTGGGTCTTATTATCATTGCCATGTACCAACAGCAGCTGTTGAGACAAATTGCATTAATTAGAGTTGTTTAAAGCAATATACACCATTGGGGAAAGGGTAAAGGACTAGTATAAATGAGTTCCAATAAGATCACTTTTACCGTATAGCTGAATGATTATATTGAGGAAAAGGGAAATAAGAATTCTACTACGGGAGAAGGGTGATTTTAGAGAAGGGAAAACTTTGAGTGTAAGGCAGATCTGGGGAGTGGAGCTTTGTAGTTGGGACTAAGAGTATTATTGGTCTCAAAGGAGAACATTAGGATGTTAGGGATGCAGAGCAGAAGGCAGGAAGAAGTCTAAGAACGTTTGAATATTTCAGGTATGTGTATAAGGCTGGCCCTAGATGCCTGGGGAGCTGGAATCCCTTTCTTCTGTTGTCTTCTGTTCTGTTAGGTCCTCTGGTCCAACCTGACTGGTCAGGTTGTTATTTATTAGTACTATTCTTTATATGCATTTGGGTCAAGTATACCCAATTTTGTGGTCTAGTTGGGAATCTCACCATACTATATAGCATCGTTTTTATGAGATGTGGTACACATTTCAAACAACTGAAATAAAAACAGAATGTTGGAACACAACTTGGTCAGGCTGGGTATGGCTTATCCACCTGGTGGGTATTGAATTCAGGTAGAAGGACTGGTCACAGTGTAATGTATTATATTGTATCACACTGAATATACATTAAAAACCAGATCTTATGTATTCAATTCAATTCAACTCAATTACATTACATTACATTCAACAACTGTTGACAACTCTTCTGCAAATGCAAAGATAATCTCTTCTAAAGAGAGGTGGAATGGGTAAGATAACAGTGCATATTTGAGTATTGTGTTAGGTGTGTGGGGTCAAAGGTAAACAAGATCTTGCTCTGTCTTGAAGGTGTTTACAAATACTACAAAACAGGACTAAAACCACTATTATAAAGAAGGGAATTAATAATACAGGAGATAACGTATGTGAAAAGTGTTTTTGCAAATGTCAGGTTCTGTGGGGGTTGTTCTAGAAAAGGCCTTTGGATTCCTGACCTCTCTTTTTTACCCCTAATGAGGGTTAACGGAAGTAAACTGAGTCGTTGACAGACTCAAGGATGGAGGTCATGAATTCCTGGTGGCCACAAGACCTTTGGCAACTTACCTTCAGCCTCGCCTTTCTTCCCTGTTAAATGGGGATTACCATTATTTCTTTCAGGGTTACTGAATGGATGCAGCAGGTACTGAGTGAAGCACCTAGCATTGATCTCGGCAGGACTAAAGGCTCAATAAAGCATACTTCTTAGTAGGCGCTTGTTGTTAACTTCTCTGAGAAGGGAACACTTTGTTTGGGACTACTTTACAAGAGCCTACTTAGAGGCACTCCTAAGCCGCACAGTTCACACCAGGAATATCCTGCAGCCTCCGACGTGCACCCTTTGCCCTCTCTAAGGACCAGAGAAATTCGGCTCTTCCAGCGAAAACAGTGCCCTGGCCGAAGGCACCGAGGAACTGCTGCCACAGAAGGCCAGGTTTCGAAGAGGGACAGCAGGACTGGGGTGGGGTGGGGGGTGTCTCCGGAGGGGTCCAAGGAGCCCGGACCAGAGCGGGACCCAGCCCGGCCACTCGGCTCGGGCCG
This sequence comes from Neofelis nebulosa, assembly GCF_028018385.1. NCBI lineage: Eukaryota > Metazoa > Chordata > Mammalia > Carnivora > Felidae > Neofelis > Neofelis nebulosa. Next base: position 106,196,482 of record NC_080788.1, on the reverse strand, counting down.
CGAGAGCCGAGGCCGGGACGTGCGCGCCTAGGGGCGTGAGGCGTCGGCATAGGGTGTCGGTGCCAGCGGAGGCGGGGCGAGCACATCTCCCCGCCGCCCAATCCCCAGCCCTCGTCGCGGCCTCATGAATAAGCAACAAAGCGAAGCGTCCTCCTCCTGGCGTCCCAGACGGCTGAGGGAGCCGCCGCAGCTGCAGGGGCCGCGCCGGGGATGCCCAGCGCTGGCGCCGCCGCTCTCCTCCGCGCGCTGCTCGGCTGAAGGCGCACAGGTGAGCACGGGCCCGGCTCCTGCCGCTCGGGCGGCCGCGCCTGCAGACGGGGCTCCGCGCAGAGACGGAGCCGGAGCCCGGGGCGGCGCGGGGTCGCCCCGGGAGCGCTGCGGTCCGGGGAGCGCGGCAGCCCGGGGCGCTCCAGGCGTGCGCCCAGAGCCCCCACCGGAACGCTGTGCCCCGACGCGGGGTGCGCGGGGGGCAGCTCAGGGCGCGCTGGGCGCGGCGCGCAGGCCTCGGAGGACTCGCCGCACTCCTCGCTCCAGCCCAGCCTCCCGGCTCCGCACCAGCGCGCGGGCCTTTGTGCTGGCGGGGCTTGCAGGGCTGGCTGCTTTTGTGTGGGCTTTTCTTTCTTCTCTCCCTCCCCTCCCAGTCTCTCGGCGGTGGTAGAGAAGTTCCTGAAGACTCTGATCAGCTCCTTTCAGAGAGCATCGATCGCTGTGTCCCCGATGCCAATCAGTGTCCAGCAGCCGAGGAGCGAAAGGGGGCTGCGGTGGCCACTGAAATGTGTTCTGCTACTTTGCAGAAGACCAACAGTTGAGTGTTTAGTGCAGAAATGTCACGGAACCTCCTTGCTCAGACCCTGACCGGTCCTCCAGGACACGGCAGGAGGATGCTGCTTGGAAAGGTCGCTTAATTGGAAAGAGGGCCTGTGGGATAGACACGGAGGAGGTCAGGCTCTGCCTGAGACCACGGAATGGCTGGGAGGTGTTGCCTGGAGGTGCCTAGATAGCAAATGTGCCTCCTGGTCACGGACAGAGCCCGACCTGCGTAGATTCCAAATATGTAAGCCATGGCTGGTGAGCTGGCTGAAGGTAGCCGAGGTGAACAAAATATAGGACTCTCAAGAGTTTGGAGTTCTCAAAGATGAGAAATCTTTGCCTTCCCGAGCCGAGCCCAAGGACCTGCCGGGATCTTAGCACCTAATTTCTGTGCAGAGGAGAGAAGACAGGATGCTTTAAAGTGTCTGCATTCTTTCTCTGGAAGTTTTAGTTCCAAACTTAAGGGGGAGCAGGAGTGGTTCACAAAACCATCCATAGAGCTCTGAAGGACTTCTCTAGGAAGCAACATGTGTGGTGAGAATTTGCCTGTCTCCCCTTCTTTTTAGTGTATTTCCTTGATCACACATGATGCTGTTGGACTCTAAGGAGTATTATTGAACCCAAGCTTATTTAAAGTCATTGACTGATTTCTGCTCACTTGCCGGCAGAAACCCTCTGTAGTATCTATTGAAAGAAACTCAAAACCGGGGTTAGATTTCACAGTAGCACAGCATTGCCGCTTTTACACACAGTAGTGATTTAAGAGTGATCTGACTTACACATATGCCTAAGGTAGAGCTGTTGGGTTTGTCATAATAATGAACCAAGCACTTATGCGGCTGACTTGATATTGATTGTGTTTATTCACAAAATTCCCAAGACTCACCAAGTCTAAGGTAGCTACGGCAACAGAGCCAATTAGGGAAAAATGGATTTGTCTTTGTTTTCATAGGAGGCTCCTTATCTTATATTCTGGTGTTTCCTGCTAGACTTTTTAATATCATAATTTGCTATTACAGAAATGGGTTAATGCATAGATAGAACCAGATTGGGAAGATAGGCTTACCTGTTACAGAAAATTTCCACTTTTGAACCAAAGGTGTACTTATTCTTTATTTAGCAGATGTTTGCCTGAAAAGTTGTGTATGGAATTGAATTTTTTGTTCGTTGAATTTTTTTTTTCCTTACATAAGGAAGCTGGGTTTAATCTCTGTAGAATGAAAACTCATTCTGTAATTAAGATGTGTGGTCAATCCTGTTTTCCCATATTGTGTTTACGGGTGATTGTAAGAAAAGTATCTGAATCAAGTTTCAGCTTGAAATGTGAGATATTATGTTTATTCCTTGAAATGTCTACCTGGGGATTACTTTCTCCAGTAAAATCGGGTTTACTTTCTCCATGTCAAATCGGGTCATGGAAGAGAATTGTATGATGGATGGAGAAGAGCTTGTTGACCAAGATGGATTAGGATAGGATTCTGCAACCATCAGGCAATTCCCAGGTCACTTTGTCTACGTGAGAAACAGAAGGAGGAAGCTCCATGGAAATATCTACAGGGAAAAAAGACACTATGGATGTTTCAAATTGCTCACATTTCGGTAGTTTGAGGGGATCGTATGTCAATATCACCCTAATATATCTTAAATTGAATGATACTTAAAACTTTTTCTTCAAACTGTTTTCATGTCTGTTATCATGTTTTGTCTCTTGTCCACCCTTTGAAGAAAACAGAATGAGCATTGTTACCTCCATCTTGCAACAAGGCAGCTGAGTTTCAGTGATTTGCCCAAGGTAGAGCTGGAACTTGAAGCCAGTATTTAAATCTTCAGTTCAGCTTCTTTTCCCAGGGATAGGATGATGCACTAGAGGCCACAGGCACTAACATCTTCATTGGTCTGCAGTGCTGCATTGTGGAGAGAACAAAGCTCTTGGGCTCGGTATGTATAACCTAGTTGTGGTCTGCGGGGATGGTAAAGCACTTTGCTGGTAGTTGCCAGTGTAACCTTCTTGACCCCAGCTTACTCATCCTCTTCCCTGTCAGCACTGATGCTGCTTTGCTCCTAGGGAACCAGGCTTTTCTTTCTAGTTATTCTGTTCTCCCTTCTTCCACTGTGGCCAAACATGCTGCTGAAAGGATCCTCTGTCATTCCAGCTACTCAATTTAAAGTGAAGGATGATGAGGTCCAGATGATCTTAAAGCCAATATATTAGGCCAATGACAGTTATCAGTAGCACAGTGAGTCAGAAATGGGGTACCGTAATGCCATGTGCCACAGCTGGGTCAATAGGGTCAGAATCTTGATAAGCTTGGCTTTAGACAAATTAAATAGCATTGGCAAGAGAACCTTAAGGATTAAAAAGGTAAGACAATGACAAGTTAATTATTGAGGATCAGGGGATGTACAAAATGGAAAGATAATTAAGACACAAACAAGGGACAGAGTTTTCCTTTTCCCCTCATCAATCAAAGAATCACTAATTGGTTTTTATTTTTATTTTTAATTTATTTGTTAAGTTTATTTACTTATTTTGAAAGTGTGTGTGAGAGAGCGTTAGAGAGAGAGAGAGCAAGAGCAAGTGGGGGAGGGACAGAGAGAGAGGATCCCAAGCAGGCTCCGTGTTGTCAGCACAGGGCTGGATGTGGGCAGGGCTGGATGTGAGGCTCCATCTCACGAGCCATGAGATCATGACCTTGAGCTGAAAAACCAAGAGTATGACGCTTAACCTACTGAGATACCCAGACACCCCGCTAACAGGTTTTTAAAAGATGAGATGATAATTGGGAAGCAAGTCGACCTGAAGCTCTGAGACTCGTCACTTGTAAATGCTGATCTATTTTTTTTTTAATGACATTAACTCTGAAAACCTAAAATATAGCAGAAGTGAGAATGCAGGTAATTATTACTATTATTAAAATGATACATGGAATAAGTAGCCAAAATTGGCCAGGTCTGAACAAAATACACATTTAGACATGGATAGACCATGCAATTTCATTGAAAATCTTACAGTATAAAATGGAGACTCTGAGCATTCTTTTTCACACTCTTAAACAGTTATTTACGTTCGCTTCACTGAAGCAAATATTTATTGAACACCTCCTCTCCATGCCTACCATTATTAGTAATTATATGGCAGACAAAGGAAGCTAAAACACCAGTGTTTGCACGCAAAGGACCGAATCTCATTTGAGGTGGCAAGACTTACGGACGTGATGATTTGTGCCAGAGAAGTTGGGAGAAGGATGGGAAGAGATTGGGCCAGGCATTTTTGTGACAGCAGTTAGTAAACAGGATGTGGGGGGAAGGCGGCAGGGTTTAGATACCTGGGTAGGGAAGGAGGGAGTGTTCTGGCTAGTGCAGTGTTGTGAGCAAAACTTAGGAACCTGGAATGACGATGGCAGGTGAGAGGGCAATATACTCGGCTGGTGATGGTTTGTAGTGGAGTTAGTGGTGTGGGTTGTCTTATAGATACGGAATTTGGCGGTTGTAAACTTCGTGACATTAAAGGATGCGTTGGGCAAAAGGGGGCAACATGAAGTTTGACAGAATTCACAAGTTCAGAAACTAGCACGCTCACGTAGGCAGGTTAATTGTCCTCTGTAAACCTGTCCCTTTCTCAGCTAATAAAAAATGGAGATAATGATAGAGCCTATCTCATTAGGTTGTTGTTAGGATTAAATAAGGTAATTTACATAAGGCACTCACAACACCTGGCATGTAGCATCCTCCAAATGGTGGCCATTTTTGATTGGTTATTGTCATTTTTATTGTTAAGAATAAGCCATCTGGATTGTGTAAAATGGATTGGAGAGAAGAGAGTTTGAACAGGATCATCGGTTGAAAGGCAATTAAAATAGTAACAGTCCAGTGAGGTGATGAGAAGGCCAATTCCAAGAGACATTATGGGGGAAGGATCCACAGGAGTTGTGAAATCTAGACTATAGAGAAGAGTTCAGGATGACACCAAAGTTTAGGTGAAGAAGACGGTGCGTTTGAGGTGGTATCCAAGTTTCTTCCAGGGGACAGTGAAAATCTAAGATGAGGCAGCTTTCTTCCCCAAACTCTATACCAGCTACTTACGGTATTTGTGTTTATCCCCAAAAAAGGAAAATATCAGGCAGATTGTTACCAGCTTTTTGGCATTCTCTATAGGCCTCCTGTGTCTTGAGTACTCTTAGGGCAATGTTCATGTTCCTTACATACTACCCATGGAACTCATTTCCTTTGGAAAAAAGGAACTTTGCCAGTGATGAGAATGTTTTAACATGCTGGTTCCCTTCTGTGTCTACATGTTGGTAACACACAAAATCAGCAGTAGACATTCCAGTTGGAAACGGTGTTGAAAAAGCGTTTAAAAAAATCCTGGTTATTAAATCTAGCAAGACGGCTAAATCTGTATCTTCTTATGTTGTCTTTCATTTGTCTTTGTAACTTGACTGTGCCTCAACTTGACAAAGAAACAGGTTCTGGACTGTATCTATTTAAGATCAAAGACAATGGTTGACAGAACAGCTTATCTGCCCACTGGTGGCAGAAATGCAGTAAATTGTTCAGCGGACTGCCGAGCCATGAGGATACCCCGATAGCAAATGATAGACAAAGTGCTACTGATTTGTTCTGAAAGGCATGCTTTTCAAGCTATTATTAGAAGCCAATACCACTATCAGCAATTTGGTTAGAGTTTATTTACCTGAATTAATGTGCATGGATGGATATAGTAGAAAGAAGGAGCAGCCATGGTGTGAAAGAAAAGTTAGAGAAATATTCTTTTGTATGTTAAATGTTCTTCAATTGAGTTCATTTAAGATAACGAAGACACAGAGTACTAATTAGCAATTAAATTTCCCCACCCTCTCCTTCCCCAGAAAAGTAGGCTCTGGACATTCCTCTGTTTGTTCAGTCAATATTTACTGAGCATTCCCTCTGTGCCAGGCACTTTGCCAGGGAGGGGGTACATGTCGAGGAAAAAAAGAAAAGGCCTACAGCCTGTGATAGATGATCACAGATGATTATTTAGTTTTAGAAATATTGCCATTGTGTTGACAACGGTCAGCCTTTTCTTATTTATTCGCTAACGTCATGCAGCTCTCAGTGGAGGACACCATACTCATGGGAGTGGCTGTCTGAACTTGTGCTTTGAAAGATGGAGAAAGGCCTAGAACTTGAAGGTCATTTACCAATTTATCTGAGTTGCAGGCATGTTCCCTGCTGTCATTCTTATAGGCTGTCTTCTCTGCTTCTTTTAAAGTTCGGGCATCGCTTTGAATAGTGGGGAGAAGGAACATATGGCTGCAATACACAGACATAGAGTAGGCTTGCAGTTCACCCCCATTTTTTCTGTAGTTGGATTTAGAAAGCAGGTGTCTGACACTTAATTACAGAAGGAAAGTCTTTGAGAGCAATGGCAGAATTCCCTTCGCACAAATTCTAAAGCTCGAGATCTAGCTGGAAATAAAACCTTAAAGGAATATTCTGTTTGGGAAAGGCAATTGAGGCTATATTAAATCTCTATGGTTTGACTCCCCAAATCTGAGTTGTTTATAAAATTCTCCTCTCAGTCTGCATGACTCTAGAACATATAAATAAAATGTGAAACATCCATCCAGTCATTAGAGTGCCTTGCCTACTTGATGGCACAGTTGTTGGAACATGAAAACATTTGCATTTTAATTCTATGCCCTATAGATAAAATATAAAAATGGATTCATGGAAGTAGAATGGATTTATAAGATTATTTTGTTTAACTCCTCATTTTATCAAAGGAAAAACTGAGGCCATTTGCACAATATCCCATAGCAAGTTCTAGTAGCAAGAAAGCTAGGATTCAGGAATTGTTTTTCTCATTCTAGTCCATATCCCTCTAAATAATACTGTCATTCATGATGGCGTGTTTTTTTCAGGTTTTTATCCAGAAGCATGGGATCATGTAGACCAAGTTTTTAGGCCACACCCTACATTGTCTGGGATGTTTAGTAAGATTTCATTGAATGGGAAAAATATTTGTTCAGAAAAGGGCAGCTCTTTGAATAAATCAGAGTGTTCTTTAGCTTTTACATATGTTTCATAGTTCAAGTTGTACAAAGATGTAGTTTCATCAACGGTGAACATTCTTGTTTACAGTGCTTCTATATTTTTGTCTTTTTTTTAAATTTTATTTTTTACATTTATTTATTTATTTTTTGAGAAACAGACAGCACAAGCGGGAGATGGGCAGAGAGAGAAGGAGACACAGAATCCAAAGCAGGCTTCAGGCTCCGAGCTGTCAGCACAGAGCCCGATGAGGGGCTTGAACTCACAAACTGTGAGATCATGACCTGAGCTGAAGTTGGACACTCAACCGACTGAACCACCCAGGCGCCCCCTATATTTTTGTCTTAAGGGGGCAGCAAGCCAGATACTATTACTAAATGTGTTACCTGGCTACGAAGTGGGATTCTTTAGGGGTCATCTAAAGTATGATGATAACTGATGTTCAGAATGTTGACATGTCTTGGCACATGCTAGTCCCCCTTTTTCAAGTATCTTTCCCATATTCTCTCCTTTTAAAATGATGCTAGCTCCCTGTATGTCATTTAATATTTTAATAAAATTGTTGCAGACTCTCATCCCACATAGAGGGAAACTTACCATCCCTCTCACTATCTCTGAAGATTCTTGAGGGGGTGTAGTGACTTCTATTTCTCCTAGTCACCTCTGGCTTCAGTTTTCTTCTGTTGCTAAATTTATGATCCTTGATATGTGCTGGTCCTTTTCTGCACATGGCACCTCATGACATCTTCTCATTCCTGTAGTCTCCCAAAGTACTGTGGATTCAAGATTTCTGTGTGACAAATTGTCCCTAACGTGGTGGCAATCAATGGTTATAATTTCATCCCACTTCTGTGCATTAGGAATTTGGGAGTAGCTTAGCTGGCTGGTTCTGGCTCAAGGTCTCTTAAGCAGTTATGGTCAAGATGCTACAATTGTCTGAAGGCTTGAGTGGGGCTGGGAAGATGACTTCAAAGGTGACTCATTCATGTGGTGCTGGTGGTTTGTCAGGAAGCCTCAGCTCCAAATCTGGGGATTCCACTTTCTTCTTAAATTTTTTTTTTTTTTTCAACGTTTTTTATTTTTTTGGGACAGAGAGAGACAGAGCATGAACGGGGGAGGGGCAGAGAGAGAGGGAGACACAGAATCGGAAACAGGCTCCAGGCTCCGAGCCATCAGAGCCCCAGAGCCTGACGCGGGGCTCGAACTCACGGACCGTGAGATCGTGACCTGGCTGAAGTCGGACGCTTAACCGACTGCGCCATCCAGGCGCCCCTCCACTTTCTTCATGTACAAAAATTCAGCCTTCTGTTTTCTCTTCACCTGTCTAGATCATGCTGTAAGGACTTGACCTTTTCTTGATCTCAGAAAGACCTACAGACTAAACAGGGAAGCTTTGAGCTTCTTAAGGGGAGACGGACCAATGAAAACTTACTTTTTATACTTTATGTGTGCACATTATGTGCTTAACCCAAATACTTTAATGATTACACATGAAAGAAAGAAAAAAATTCAACTTTTATAAAGATTACGTTTTTATTCTAGAATTTTCATTCTTAGGTTTAATTTCCTAGAACATCTACAGCATCTGAGAGATTTCTGATGATGGAAAAAGAAAGAGCCCAAACAGCAAAGTAGATAAAAAAAAACCCCGAAACTCATAAATTTGGGGGGGGATTAGTAGTTTTGCTATAGTTTTAGTTTTAATGAGAGTGTGAGTAGTTTTTTAAAAAATGCAACAAATCTTATTCTAACGATAATGTGTATTCAGGAAATGTTGCTAATTTAAAATGTATTTCATTTTCTTAAAAAGTTTTTTTTCTTAAAAACACCAATTTGCATTAACTCTTTTACCATGTCTACTCCTTAGTTTTTGAAACATCAAGGGTTTGCCTTTAATTTTTATGGTTGTTACAGAGAAAAGAAATCATTTAAGTGTTTTAAAGAGGAATTTTATTTTTATTTTTTTAAACATTTTTTTTTTTCAACGTTTTTTATTTATTTTTGGGACAGAGAGAGACAGAGCATGAACGGGGGAGGTGCAGAGAGAGGGAGACACAGAATCAGAAACAGGCTCCAGGCTCCGAGCCATCAGCCCAGAGCCTGACGCGGGGCTCAAACTCACGGACTGCGAGATCGTGACCTGGCTGAAGTCGGACGCTTAACCGACTGCGCCACCCAGGCGCCCCTAAAGAGGAATTTTAAATGAAAATCATTTACATACTTAAAAAACCTCTTTTTAAAAGTTTATTTATTTATTTTGAGAGAGAGAACAAGCAGGGGAGGGGCAGAGGATCTGAAGTGGGCTCTGTGCTGACAGCAGAGAGCCTGATGAGGGGCTCGAACCCACAAACTGTGGGATCATGACCTGAGCCGTAGTCAGACGCTTAACCGACTGAGCCACCCAGGCGCCCCTACTTTAAAAAACTCTTGCATGGAACTGGTATTCAGTGTTTTATGATGATGTCTTATAAGTTTTAAACCATAGCTGAAAGATCTCTGAATGTAATGTAAATAAATGTAAGGTTTACTTTCTGTATCTTGGACATATTGCCATTTTGGTAGTCATTTGCTTATGTGATTAATAGAGGAATTTGGGGAGAATATTGCAAATGTGACTTCAAGGGTAATTTTTTTTCAAATAGGCATTAAAGAAACAATGAACTTAGTCCTTGAACTCTGTGTGCCTTTTCCAGAGAGCTTCAAGTTAAATCAGCTGCAAAATTCAGCAGGGAAAAATGAACTGGGTTATCCAGTTCTCAAAGGTACAAAGAACTAGAACAGCCATCTCTTCCATACCATCTCTGAGCACCACGCCAAGGAGATGATTTTAACTTCTGACTTTACTTAAAGGGGCTTATTTACAAAATACATTTACATGACAGTTTGATATGCTTTATTTTTCCGCAGGACTCAATTACTGGAATTGTCAACTCTGCCAATTTATGTGCACATTTCTCTTCCACTATGAGCAGACCAATTGTATTGCACATTTGTCTGGCATTCTGTGGCCTTCTACTTCTCAACGTTGCCACACAATGCGTGGCCTTCCCCAAAATGGGAAGAAGGGAGATAGCACATGGTCTTGCAGAAACAGGGCAGCCAGAGAGGATGAACACAGATGACCCAGAAAATGACTCTGTTACTTCAAAGTGCACTCCCCAGTTGGTAGTCTCTGAAGATCCAATGATAGTGTTAGCGGGGCCATCAGCAACATCTTTAAATAAAGTATTTCCTATTAACAAAGAAGCTCATCCAGTAGGAACTGGGCTTATGCAGCCTAATAGTCCTGACATTTACACTGCTACTGAGACAGTGATCCCTGTGGAGGAGGAAGTGTTTGGGTCCAGCCAGCCAGAGAGAGTGTCTCCTGAAAGCCGACTCTCCAAGGCCATGCTAACCAACCCTACCGCTGCAACCGCACCTCTGAATATGGATGAGAAGGAGGAACTCTTCAGTAGTACCCTCATTCAGCCCATTGCGGAAGGGACCACAGAAGCAACACTGGGTTTTCTGAAGCATGTGGATCATCAGTTGTTTGCAACTGAAAGTCAGGAAAGAGTTAGTCTGGGACATTTCCCTTCCTCCGATGTGAATACTAAAGAAATGCTGACCACCAGTCCAAGGACAGAGAAGTTTGAAGCCGATGCAGAACATAGGGCAAGTTTTTCCCCTGGTGCTGAGCCCGCAGCAGGCATGGCGCCTGGAAGCCCCATGCCTGATAGGAAGAAGCCTTTGCAGATGACAGCTGATCATACCCAGACTACCGCCACCAAGCACTGGCTCACAACCTCTGAGTACACCCTGAGTGTTGAGCCAGAAACTGACAGGCCGCTGGGAGCCCCAGGAGTCACAGTGAGTGTCAGCACTGCTGTTCCAGCTGCCTCTGTCATAAGTGATGAGTGGGATGACACTAAATTAGAGAGTGTAAGCCAGATAAAGATCCCAAAGCTTGGAGACAATATGGAGACCCAGGTGGGAATGGCAACGTCTCAGACAGCCCGAGTAACAGATAACGATGCTATGGAAGGTATGGAAGAGGGTGAACCTTTGACAGAGGTTGCAGATGTGGCTCTGGGGCAGCCAGAAGGGGAAACCCACATGGGGACAGCCCTGCTAATGGCACCCGGGGAGGAGCGATCGTCTGCCTTCACGGATCAAAGTTCCTTTACTCCCACGAGTTTGATGGAAGATATGAAAGTCTCTGTTGTAACCCTCTTCCAAGATACTGCAGACTTCATGGAATCCACTAAGGAGAATGATGCTATGTTTTTCATAGAGACCACTGTCTCCATCTCGGAATATGAATCTGAGGCGCATCAACTATTGGGACATACATTGAAAGGTAAAAGAAAGAAAGAAAGAACAAAAATAAACTTTGGGAAGGTTTTGATTTGAATTTCTTATTTTTTAAAATTGGTACAAATGACATATAGCGTTGTATTACTTCTAGGTCTCATTTTATGTTTTTCTTTTTTTTTTTTTGAGTGAGAGTTTAGAAGTTCTCTAAGTTTTGATGAAAAGCAGAAGTAAACAAATACAAAATGTATTTTATGTAGAAATTACACCCAAATACAACCTCTGCATGTAGGCCATTCAACAGGAAACAATTTGTCCCCACCCCTATCATTTGGCAATTTTGGGGACATTTTTGGTTGTCATAACAGACAGGTGCCAGGATATCCAGTGGGCCAAAGAGGCTTGTGAACATCCTGCAGCACGTAGGATAGCCCCCCAACCACAAAGACTTTTCTGATCCAGAGTGTCCGTAGTGCTGAGAAACCCTGAAATAGACTGATAGTTTTCACACATGTCGTTATGAAAATGTATAACTATTCAGGAAAGTGTTAAAGAACTAGCTATATGTTTAAATGGTATAGTAAACAATATAGGATATTATTTACATATAGGTGTAAAAAATACTCACATACCTGATAATTTCTTACCAAAAGCTTTCGGTAATATTTATCTTAACAGCATTAACCACCTGAGTTCTTTTTTTTTTTTTTTTTTTTTTTTTTTAAATTTTTTTTTTTTTTTCCCAACGTTTTTTATTTATTTTTGGGACAGAGAGAGACAGAGCATGAATGGGGGAGGGGCAGAGAGAGAGGGAGACACAGAATCGGAAACAGGCTCCAGGCTCCGAGCCATCAGCCCAGAGCCTGACGCGGGGCTCAAACTCACGGACTGCGAGATCGTGACCTGGCTGAAGTCGGACGCTTAACCGACTGCGCCACCCAGGCGCCCCAACCACCTGAGTTCTTTGATTTTGTTTTCCCAAAAAGAAATTCCTCTAGAAATAAGAAAAAACCCCAATACTGATGAATTCTCTCTGTTGGCTTAATACTGTACTACTTCCTCTTGGCCTTTATATCTGTGACTGTTATGAGCTGATGAGCCTTACATTTGTTGCTGACAGATAATGTTTTTCTTTTATTATGTGTAGTTGGTCAGATAACAGCATGAGGAAGGATAGACTTAGTATACATGCTTATGCTCGTTCCAAATTGTTTTGGAATATGTTCATCTTGTTATATCAGCTCAGTAGCTCCGTTAATGGAAATTTCAAATTAGTAATGTGTTTTATAAAAGTGTTGAGATTGAATTAAAATGGTAAGATTGAATTTTACGTGTCCAGTTCAGTTTTTAAGGACCGAAAGACTTAGTATACTGTACGTTTTCGTAGAAGCGTCCAGAAAATGTTTTGTAAGTTGGTTGTTAAATTCCATTGAGAGAGTTGGGTCTCCATTACCATGAAGATATTAGATGTGACTGAATAAGAAGTTTACTTCAGTTTTCCATAACAGTTTAAGATATTCCTGGAGCATTAAGTCATACGGTTCCAGATTATTCATTGCATAAGTGAATCTCTGATACTTATGTATTAGAATTGCATAGCTTGTATTAATACAGCCTAAAATGTAAAATGAATTTGATGATTATATGGTTCTTATTTTGATTATTGAATATGCTCCTTAGTCATAATTGTGTCACTTAACTCACTTTCTACCTAATGTGACAGGCATAGTTAGCACAGTGGTTAAGAGCACTAACTATGTAGGCTTCTCTCAACCTAAATTGTAAAGTGGGTAATAATAGCTGATATATTGGAGTATGTGCTAAGTTTTACACGTGTTATCTAATTTAATCTTGGTAACAACTCTATGTGATAGATACTGCTGTTATTTCCAATTTACAGCTGAGGAAACTCAAGGCCCAGAGATGCTAAGGAATTTGTTCAAGGTCACACAGCTAGTAGAGGCTGAGCCAGAATTCAGACCCAGGCAAATTGACTCTAAAGCCGGCATTCTTGACTGCTATGATGTATGGCTTCCATGGAATGGTATTAGTACCTATCTCCCCTTAGTACATTTTAGAAGATAAAATAAGATAATGCTTACAATATACTTAACAGTACATGTCTGTAGCATATAATAGAAACCCAGTAAACATGAGTTACTGTAATTATTATTCTTTTATTCAAAATGCTAACTTCTTTTTCCCCTTCAGAAGTGCAAATGTGAAAATTAATAGATATAAATACTTCTGAGAATTTTTAAAATTATTTTTAATCTTTACTTATTTATTTATTTTTAATTTTTTTTTAATTTTTTTTTTTAACATTTATTCATTTTTGAGACAGAGAGAGACAGAGCATGAACGGAGTAGGGTCAGAGAGAGGGAGACACAGAATCTGAAACAGGCTCCAGGCTCTGAGCTGTCAGCCCAGAGCCCGACGCGGGGCTCAAACTCACGGACCGTGAGATCATGACCTGAGCCGAAGTCGGATGCTTAACCGACTGAGCCACCCAGGTGCCCCAATCTTTATTTATTTTTGAGAGAGAGAGAGACAGTGTGTGATCAGGGGAGGGGCAGAGAGACAGGGAGACACAGAGTCTGAAGCAGGCTCCAGACTCTGAGCTGGCAGCACAGAGCCCGATGCGGGGCTTGAACTCATGAACCGCGAGATCATGACCTGAGCTGAAGTTGGACACTCAACCGACTGAGCCACCCAGGCGCCCCGAGAATTTTTGAATATAACTTAGTTCTGTATAATTTGTTTCTTCACAGACTGGTTATGTTGATATTCATAAAAGGGAGCTCAGCTGTTGACCTTCCAAGTTTGTTTTGTATTTTATTTTATGTTTTTTATGTTACTGTATTTATCTCTGTCTCAGATTGATTCATCGCTCCTGAAAGCAGCAACACTGAAAACATTTATTTACTGGCATTTTGTATCTGAGCGATCCATTTGCTTTCCCATACCCTGAAATAGATATTTTCTTTTCTTTTTTTCAGTTTATTAATTATAGAGTGACTTTTTAAGGCAGGGAATTTGTCTATTTTAAAATGTTGTATCTCCCCCTTTTAAGACATCCTCACTCAAGAGATGACAACAGTTGTTCAAGAAACAGAAGCCACTTTATCACTGGTGACACAAGAGCAGCAGGTTTCTACCCTCGAGGTTACCAGAGAAAATGGTAAGATTGAGGAAGGAGAAGAGCCCCCCTCCACCACATCTGGTGTTCCTGCCGTTACTCAGCTGTCGAGGAGATGGGAGCCTCTGGCCACGACACTTTCCACTGCGGCCACGCCTCTGTCTTTTGAAGTTACTTCTGCTCTGGAAGGTTTGTAAGGGAGGGAGAATTTTGGGGGTGGATCTTTTCTGAGTTAATAAGGAATAGAATGAGTGAGGCAGATGTACCCCCATTTGCCTCCACTAACCTAGAGAATGAACAGAAAATGCAGGTGAACGCTCTGTTGTCTGGGGAGATGTGGCAAAGCCTAAAAGGATGAGGGGTTAGTTCCCAAAGCAAAGTCTCCTGGTGGCTCATCACTGGGGCCTGTGAAGGCCAGGCTTCCTGAGAACTCTCTCCTTGTTTGACAGGTCTGGCTGCTAGGAGCCAGGGGGTGGAGTGAAAACAGTGAGGACCAGGGTTTGAATCCCAGCTTTGGCCCTCACTAGTATTGTGGCCTCAAGCAGGTTTCTTAATGTCTCTAAGCCTGGTTTGTGCATCTTTAAATAATGTCTACCTATCTTAAAAAAAAAAAAATTAATGTTTATTTGTTTTTGAGAGAGAGAGAGACAGAGCATGAGCAGGGGAAGAGTGAGAGAGGGAGACACAGAATCCAAAGCAGGCTCCAGGCTCTGAGCTGTCAGTCAGCACAGAGCCTGATGCAGGGCTTGAACTCATGGACTGTGAGATCATGACTTGAGCTGAAGTTGAATGCTTAACCAGCTGAGCCACCCAAAAGATGCCCCTGCCTGTCTTTTATGTTAACTTAATTTAATTTATTTTTGAAGCTAATTTTTCTATTTTGAGAGGGAGAGAGAGAGTGCATGTGTGCGAGTGGGGGAGAGGCAGAGAGAGACGGAAAGAGAGAATCCCAAGCAGTTTCCATGCTCAGCACGGAGACCATGACCTGAGCTGAAATCAAGAGTCAGTCACTCAACTGAGCCGCTCAGGCACCATGCCTACCTATCTTATAGGTTATTTTAAGGACTTGAAATAATGTATACAAAGCGCTTTCTATAAAGGAGGCCCTCAAATGCTCTGATATCTTAAGGACAGCAAAGTTTTCAAATCTTGGTGATTATCGGAATTGCCTGGGGATTACAAAAATTATTATTTAATTATTTTTGGACCTCATGTCTCTGTCTCATTATTTGTTGGTCTAAGTAAATAGGCTTAATTTATTAGCTGAGTTTTTTTTTTTTTTTTTAATTTTTTTTTCAACGTTTTTTATTTATTTTTGGGGCAGAGAGAAACAGAGCATGAATGGGGGAGGGGCAGAGAGAGAGAGGGAGACAGAATCGGAAACAGGCTCCAGGCTCTGAGCCATCAGCCCAGAGCCCGACGCGGGGCTCGAACTCACGGACCGGGAGATCGTGACCTGGCTGAAGTCGGAAGCTTAACCGACTGCGCCACCCAGGCGCCCCTTTTTTTTTTTTTTTTTTAAATAATGTAATAAATATCTTCTAATCCTCTCTCTCCAAAAAACCCGTAGGGCCTGGTTAGTAACCTACATGTAATCCTATATCTCAACTTCCTCCTCTGACTGGTAACTGTCATCCTGAATCTTGTGTTCCTCATTTCCTTGAATTCCTTTTAGTTTATTTTTTTATTTTTTTATTTTTTAAAAAAATTTTTTTTTTCAACGTTTTTTATTTATTTTTGGGACAGAGAGAGACAGAGCATGAACGGGGGAGGGGCAGAGAGAGAGGGAGACACAGAATCGGAAACAGGCTCCAGGCTCCGAGCCATCAGCCCAGAGCCTGACGCGGGGCTCGAACTCACGGACCACGAGATCGTGACCTGGCTGAAGTCGGACGCTTAACCGACTGCGCCACCCAGGCGCCCCTAGTTTAGTTTTATTAAATGCATAAAATTATGCATTTAAACATTTCAGTAGTTTTTAACTTTATAAAAACAACATTGTGCTGGAGATAACCTTTTTGGGACTTACTTGTTTTACTTAATAATCTATGGCTAAAATTTACCTAATGTGGTTCTTTTGTTTTGACTGTTTATGTTTCATTATGAAAATAGATGGCAATTTATGCATCTAATCTTTATCCAGTCTCTTCTAGCAATTTGCATTTGGGTCATTTCCAGGTTTGGCTATTGTGAACACTGATTGCTGCCATATGCATATTCTCTTGCATATTCTCCATTGTACATGTACAGAGTTTCTCTTGGTTATATTAGCAAGGAACTGAATCGCTGGGCTCTAGGTATGAATGTTTGACTTTAGGGGGCAATGCCTAATTGTTTTCCAAAGTGGTTGTACCAATGTATACTCTTAACAGCCATGGATGTGAGAGCCTGTGAATCCATATCCTGGGAGTTAAAAAAAATAGTTTTCGGTCTTCACCACCAAGGAGATTCTGATTCAGTAAGTTAAGATATGTGGAAAGCATGAACATCGATTTTTAAAAAACTACCTCAGAGATCCTGATGATCTACCAGACGTGCAAAATAATACTATTCAAGGGTTTTTTATATAGGGGAAAACCTGGAGCTAAATCTGGCTGCTTTGAAATTGAGCATATCCTAGACACATACTCTTACTCTTTGGCTTAATTTTTAAACGTAGTTCTTGGCATGGGGCACCTGGGTGGCTCAGTCGGTTGAGCGTCCGACCTCGGCTCGGGTTGTGGTCTCCCAGTCTCGCGGTCCGTGGGTTTGAGCCCCGCGTTGGACTCTGTGCTGACAGCTCAGAGACTGGAGCCTACTTCGGATTCTGTGTCTCCCTCTCTGTCTCTGCTCCTCCCCCATTCATGCTCTGTCTCTCTCTGTCTCAAAGGTAAATAATCGTTAAAAAAAATTAAAATGAAAATGTAGTTCTTGGCATATATTTTAATAATTTTTAAAACATATTTTATTACTGTTTATTTATTTTTGAGAGAGAGAGAGAGAGAGTGTGAGCGAAGAAGGGGTGGAGACAGAAGAAGACAGAATCCCAAGCAGACTCTGCACTGTCTGCACAGAGCCCCATGCAGGGCTTGAACTCATCAACTGTGAGATCATGACTTGAGCCAAAACCAATAGTTGGATATTTAACTGACTGAGCCACCTGGGCACCCTTAATAATTTTTTGTTAAATTTTCTATCTTTTCCATCGTTCTATCTAAAATTCTGCAAAATCCATAGTATTGTCAATGGAATGAGTGGGGTATTAAAATTTAAAAAGAAAGTTCTGATTTGAGACAATACATTTTCCTGGAAGGTAAAGTGTCTGCCTTGCATAGCTGGATTGATGCACTATGGGAAGAGGGAGCTGGCCTAAGTGCCAAACTTACTGTATATAAGATACTGGTTTCATTAATCATTTGTTACTTAAAAAGAAAAAAAATACATGTATACATTTCCCCAAATGATCATCTTTGGGTCAAGTCCTATCTCTTGTGTTTGACAGATCTAATGGACACCATCACAGGGCCAAATGAGGAATTGTTCACACCAGTTATGGGCTCTCCAGTGACTCCGCCTGGAATATTGGAGGAAGCACCCAGCATTTTCCCAGCACTTTCTGATTCTGAGGCACCCTCTGAGACAAGAACCATTGTTCCATCCATTAGCCGTGTTAATACAGCTGCCTCATTTGGCCTGGAACAACTTGAATCTGAAGGTACCCATACATTGAAGAGAATCTTTTCTGTGACTGATTGAGTCACTGAGCAAATGTTGTTTTGAAGATTAAGGAGAATGTATTCCGTATGCAGTGTAGATCAGGGGTTAGTAAACTATGGCCTGGCCAAATCTGACCTGCCATCTATTTTTGTATGACCTGCAAGTAAGAATGATCTTTACATTTTGAAATGATTGAAAAAAAATTAAAATGAGAATAATATTTTGTGACATGTAAAAGTTAAATAAAATTCAAATTTCAGTATTCCTAAATAAAGCTGTATTGGGACCCAGCTACACTTGTTCATTTACATATTATTGTCTGTGGCTACTTTTGTGCCAGATTAGCAGGGTTGAGTAGTTGTGACAGAGACTGAATGCCCACAAAGTATAAAACATTTATGATATGGCCCTTTACTGAAAAAGCTTGCTGGCCCCTGGTCTAGATCAATCATTCTTAACTGTAGATGAACATTAGGATCACTTGGGGGAACTTTGAAAAAATCCTCATGCCTGATTCCTCCCAGTGATTCTGATTCAGTTGGTGTAGGATACAATCTGGTGTCCACATTTTGAAAGAGTGCTTTAGATGATTTAAAATCTGCCAGCTGGATTGAGGATATTTGTTTATAAGGAAAATCCAAGTTTCCCCACCAGATTTTCTTAGGTAGAAGTTTTAATGTGGGTTGTATTTTCACAGCACTGCTCTGGTTGTTAGTGCTGGGTTTTTCTTCTTTATGACCATCTCTGGGATGTTCATAGGATGCTGTACTATTTGGAGATGGGTAGTCTCTTTACCTGTTAAGACTGAGAAATTCATGCCAAATTATACTTTCCAAGACACTGGCTTTGAGCGTGAAGAAGATGCTCGGAGCACAGCTGTACATCCACAAACAAGAAGACTGGAAATATGATGAGAGGTCATTTAATTAATCAGCGTTTTGGCAGGCAAACAGCTTTTGGTTGGAAGTGCAGAATATCCAGAGATTTGTAATGCTGAGTTTCTAATCTAGAAGACAGGTAAGCTTTTGGGAACTAAATTATCTGTGGGTTTGATGCAGTAAAGACATAGGATGTGGTGTTATTTAATATTTTGTCTGCTGTATAGCAGGGAAGGTGGTTCATCCAGGTTTGCAGCAGACTCCCTCACAGACTTTCAGGGTAACACTGGCAGTTTTCTGGCAGAGAAACATGACGTTTTAGGAGTAGTGTGGAGAACTCCATAGTAGAAGGCTGGTTTAAGAAATGGATCAAAGCAAGCTCAGAGGCTGATAGCTCTTGCACTCCACATTGAGATAAAAACCATATGACTTTGAGATTAATCTCATATTAGCTGTCTGCTCTCCTTGACGCCATCTGGAAAAAGCAGGTTTCCCCAAATTAACCTGCGTTAGAGATGACAGCTTTACCCGGCAGGGCTCATTAAATCAGAGGGAAAAAAATATATTTGTGAGTAATCCATACTTGTGAAACTGCAATAATTTTCTAAATTTAGTAGATGATGGCAGTTGCGTTGAAATATGTGAGAATTTTCTTGACTTGCCTAAGATGTCCTGGAGTTTTAGTGCTTTTCTTCTACACAATTCAATTCCAGCTTCTTTTTGAGAATATATTTTTTTGGTTTTTGATCTAAATTATGATCCTTGTCAAGGCTTATGGAAGACCTTTTTGGTTTAAAAATACTCTGTCAGCTACATTGTTGGGCTTAAGATAGGGTTTTGAATAAGCACACCTTTTCTTCTAGAACCCAGGAAGTGCACAATGTATGTTTGATTAGTGTACATTAATAACATCACAATTAGTTTTATGTTGGTGCATCTACTTTTCTGGAAGCTGAAGTGACTACACTTATTTAAACAGAGAAACCTACTAGATTTCTGTGTGTGTTGGAGGCCTGTGGTTTCAAGGCATGTTTTTCCGCCTTGTCTTTGAGACCTTTGGGCGAAGGATTTTAATTCTATCATAGGGTTATACCCAGAGGAAGATAATGTATTCTTTAAAAAAACATTTTTTGGGGCGCCTGGGTGGCTCAGTCGGTTAAGCGTCCGACTTCGGCTCAGGTCATGATCTCGCGGTCCGTGAGTTCGACCCCGTGTCGGGCTCTGTGCTGACTGCTCAGAGCCTGGAGCCTGTTTCAGATTCTGTGTCTCCCTCTCTCTCTGACCCTCCCCCGTTCATGCTCTGTCTCTCTCTCTGTTTCAAAAATAAACGTTAAAAAAAAAAATTTAAAAAAAAATAAAAAAATAAAAAAACATTAAAAAAAATGTTTATTTATTTTTGCGAGACAGAACGTGAGTGGGAGAGGGGCGAAGAGAGAGGGAGACACAGAATCCAAAGCAGGCTCCAGGCTCTGAGCTATCAGCACAGAGCCTGATGTGGGGCTCGAACCCATGAACCGTGAGATCATGACCTGAGCTGAAGTCACACGCTCAGCTGACTGAGCTACCCAGGCACCCTGAAGATAATTTATTTTTACTAGAACAGAGGGTTGTGTGCTACATCAAGTTACCTACCTTTCAAGTTTTAATCTCTGTGATGTGTTGACAAATGACATACAATTTTCCAGTTTAAAGATGTGTTTATTTAATTATATTATTAAATTTTTATATGCTATTTTAGTATCTTCTTTCCCACTAGGGGACAGAAGCATTTCTGCAGAGAATGGAGTATTTTTCTCAATGGGATATGGGCAAGACATGCCATTATTAGATACCAGACACCCAAGGAGCAACAACCTTTGTGGAAATTTCTGAATGTTTATCCTTTAGGGGATGATTAGGGGCTCAAACAAACCTCAAATTCTATCTACTTGGCCCCCTGTCTTCTTTGTCTCCTCCTTAACGGCTCTACAGCATAGTCACTGACTGTCTTGGTTTTCTAGGGCTGTCATAACAAAATACCACAAACTGGATGGCTTAAAACAACAAAACTTTATTCTCTTGTAGTTTTGGAGCCTGGAAGTCTGAAATCAAGGTGTAGGCAGGGTCATGTTCCTTCCAGTGCCTCTAGATGGGTAATCAGCCCTTGCTTCTTCTAGTTTCTGATGAGGCATTCCGTGGCTTATGGCAACATGATTGCAACCCCTGGCTCCATGTTCACGTGGCTGTTATACCTAAGTGTGATTGTGCCCAAATTTCCCTCATCTTACAAGGACACCAGCCACTGGATTAGGACTCACTCCAATAACTTCATCTTATGTTGATTGTATCTGCCAATAACCTATTTTCAAATAAGGTCACATTCACAAGTATGGCGGGTTTTGAGTGTGTGTGTGTGTGTATTTATACATTTTATATATTTTATATATATATTTATACACACACACAACACACACACACACACACACACACACACACACACACACACACACACATACATATAGTGGGGATGCAGTTCAGCACATATCAGGGGTCTGTCTCTGAGAAGTTCACCAGGGGGTTCTGAAGGCAGATGTGCTCTGTCTCTGCAATATCCACTTGAGAGATGTGCATTTGAGAACAGGAGAAGTTGTGATGTGTTCTACATTTCTCAGTCTCTGAAGAGACTGCCTCTATATGTGCATTCCACCTTGTGCCTATTTTAGTAGGTTTTTTACCTTGTCAGCAAAAATAGTTTGATTTTTGAAGGGATAATGGTTTATCTGTCACCTTGCCTGACACACTTTAATTCCTTGTTTATTTATTTTATTTTTTTTTATTTTAGGGAATCAGTGTTTTCAGGATGGTAAAAAATGCATTATACTTGTCTCAGGCATAACTCCACTAGGGCTGCATTCATCATTTTTAAAATACAAACATGCAAAAGTGTTCTAATTTTTTATTCAAAATAGCATAATGGCAAGTTAGTTGCATATATATAACTACATAAATTAATTTTTGGATATGATCTCTGTATAGGTTGATATCCTTTTATTGTTGAATATTAATGTCTTTCTCTGCTCCAAAATAGAAACTTAACAATTTCTGATTACTTATGAAAATTTACTTGGAGTTTTTTTAATGTTTAGAATATTTAGAATATTTTAGAATATTTTAACTGTAATATTTTAATCCTAATATCAAATGGACTAGGTCTTTCAATATTTCTTACCTAGGGAAATTTTGCTTTCTGTATTTTAGAAATCCAACTGAGGATATCCATTTACTCTGAATAAATCAGACTTACTTTAGTCTTTCTTATATTCCCACAGAAGATGGAAATTTATCTGTGCTGTAAAATTGTAACAATAATTCTGTACGGTGGAAGGTTGTTGCTTTAACAATTCAATATTCAGCAAAAAATCAATTGTGGGTTTATTTGTACCAAGAACTAGGTTTCTAAGTACCTGTAGGAGGTAAAAGTACAAAAACAAAGATTTCTTAGATATTGTGATTAGGTTTTGATAATCCTTCCTCACCTCTCCCACCCCCAGACTTCCTTAATGTTTGGAAGTCAGTATTTGAGCCTTCCGGGTAGGGGTAAATGGGAAACTACTTGGTGCTCACCATGGTGCTGACCAGACAGACTTGGGAACAGGATGAATTAGTTTAGATTCTCCCACCATGACTCCGGGTTAGCTTATTGCTCTTCTGCAAGAGAAGAAGAAATACCAGTGTCTCTGGGCTGATCTAACTGATCCTATTTAATGTCCTTCTGTAGGCATAATAGACTGAGTGTTGGGGCTGTATAATCCAGTGCTGTTATCCCAGACAGTTCCCATTTCCTCATGTTTCCAAAGGCCCATTTACTATCGGCTTCATGGAACAAACTGACAGTAATTGACTTGGTAGAGAATTACCTTTTTTGTGAAACTTATAATGTATGTTATATGTACATATATAACATATTACCTTTTTTATCATACAAGAGATTTTTAATTTTTAATATCAACAGGAACATCCCATTTAACCTTTTTTTTAACATCTTGATTTTTTAAAAGTAAGACCAAATATATCATTTAACTTTAGTTTTTTCTTTTCTGAGGTTTTTTCCTTCTTTTTGGAAGACCATTTTGGCTGCCCTTATATTTAGGTTTTTAAAAAACTGCATTTTTGACATCTTTTGCCAGTCAGGCAGCACATGTAGGACAGAAAGCTTCCACTGTTATGTCATTTGTTGCTTAATCTATTTTGGTGACATCCATTTTCCTGCTTTTGTGAGTGGTGTGTGTGTGTGTGTGTGCGCACGCGTGTATTTAATTTCATGGATATTTTCTACATTCTTCTGAGAGCATTTCCATTATATATATGCAGCACCTTTTAATTTCCTCTGTTGAAGAGATAGTGGTGTTATCTCTCCTTTCTTGTTCAGAGTTGCCAGTTCTGTCTCTGCTCTAGGATTCTCTCTACTGATAATCTAGAAATTTCAGATGAACGTGATGTTGGAAAAGTATGCCTTCACTCAGATGACTGATCGTTCTGGCAGTGTGGAGGACTCATAGTTGCTACCTAAGACAAGATGTTTTATTTTCTTTATTGGTCAGTCAGAAATGAATTGGGAAATACGTTCTTTAAGTGGCATTGTGGGAAAGTCTCAGAGATGCTTTTCTTTACTAGCTCCATTGAGGATGCTTAAAAACTCATGTAGAATTTATAGAAGTGTTTGCTCTTCACTTGCACTTAATTCACAGAATCAATATTTTTTATCTTCCCAGTATGCACTCCTTTTCAGAGAGTGTTTTGCTATTATTTTCTCAATTCTCATGTAACTTTTCAACTCAGAAGGCAGCTAGAATGGATGAATGAGACAGAGTATTTAAAATCTCATCCCGAGGCTGTATTTATGAACCGAAGTGGATGTGATTTGCCTTTGGGTGCTGCTCATTGGAATCTGGAAGGAAAGATCAAGGAGAGGAGTAAATTTGAATTGTCTGTTACTTGTAATACTGCAGTGTGAGGTTAAGGATGGTCACTCTAACTGTGTTAAGAATGGATACAAGTTTTGGCTTTTGTTCTTGGAAATGCTTTGGATTTCATTTTCATTTCATTTTTTTTTTTTTCAGTAACAAAGCCACTTAAATGATATGCAAATGGGGAAGATGAGGAAAAGAGTATTTGATGGAAAATGCCCTTTGTTGGATTTTTATTTTTAGTGGTGAATTGATTTGGTGAATTAAATGCTGAATTCTCCTCCCTGCCCCCATGCTTGTTCTGGCAAAAACAATGGGAGTTTAATAAAAAACACCAATTTTATAACTCTATTAACATGAACACAGGAAATGTCTAATACTATTGCCATGTACATTAGGGAAGGATGAGCTTTTTTTTTTTTTTACCTTGTTTTTATATGTGCATCGTTTTCACATATATTACATGTCAGATTACAAAACACAGAATTGCTGGTGATTTCAGTTATCGATTGTCTCTTATAGTAAGTCACTTTGTTGTCTTGTCCTGAAGTCATCATACTTTCTCTGGTATTTATTATAGATCTCTGTTCTTAAGTACTGATATGTTGTTTAGGAATAGTATAGTAAATTACTTAGCACTCAGAATGGTCATCCCGTGTTTGCTACTACTAATGCTCATATAGCTAGTGGTATTTTAGAAATATTTAAAATCAATATTATGGTGTATTACCACAAAGTTTGCTTACAAATTCTGCTGTTAAAGAAAGATAACTGACATTCATTCTGTTTTCTAGTATGCTTTCTTATCATAAGGAATTCATTTGTTGGTATAATTACAATTAAACAAACATTATTCTGGAGCTGATTTTTTCCATCCTTTTTTTTCTTTTTTGGACTCTGTTGCCCAGCACTAGAAAGTAGAAAGTTAGCACTGCTTGGTAAACCTCTCAACCTTAGACACACATGAAATTTTACATCATGGCTCAGGATGACAAAAAGATTTAGCCCCATATTCAGAGGTTTTGTTCATCCATTTACATGCACATTTAGCAAGTATTTGTTTGGTAATTCAGATAATAAGAACAAATGGGAGTAGATCTTACATAAATGTTAGTAGAAGAGTTAAGACAGATACCTAAATAACAGAAATAAAAGGTAGAAGGTGGGACAGTATCATACAAAAAATTACATAAAAAAAGGACTTTGAGAATTAAGAATGACAGAGAGCTTAGCCCCAGCTTAGAGAAATAAGAAATTGATATTTACGCTTGTGAGTCTTGTGTGTGTATGTGCATGGGATATTTGTGTGTATAGATTTGCATATATGTATATATATTATATATATATTATATATATATTATATATATACACACACACACATACACACACTCATTATTCTATTGATATTTAAAAAAAAATAAGCGATGACAAACCCCAAAATATGGAAAACATTCTAAAGGGTGGTGAATAGAAGACCACATACACCACACAAACAATCGGTTTATAGACATGTAATCAAGTGTATTTTTCTAATTTAGCTTATTGGTTTGATGAATTATTTTTTTTCCCTAATGTCTGTTTATTTTAGAGACAGAGAGAGAGAGAGAGAGAGCAAGCAGGGGAGGGGCAGAGAGAGAGGGAGACACAGAATCTGAAGCAGGCTCCAGGCCCTGAGCTGTCAGCACAGAGCCCCATGTGGGGTTCAGACTCACAAACCATGAGGTCTTGACATGAGCTGAGTCGGACGCTTAATCGCCTGAGCCACCCAGGTGCCCTTGATGAATTATTTCTTAAGAATAGTTTTTTAATAACAGAAGCAACTGCTTTTCAATGTAGAAGAGGCAACCAGGTGCTCAGTCTCAGGCTAACAAATAGTTGATTTATTGGAAGCTGTACCATGTCTCTCTTGAGGAGGATTTTCAGAATCCCAAGCAAAAGGATCCGTTCTGAGTGATTCATCTGGGCTCATACTCCAGACTGACAATCCCTCTGAGGACTGGTCTAAACAGGGCTTTGCACGTGTGGGGGTTTCGTGCAGTTGTTGAAGCAAACATGTAGCCTAAAACCACATAACAGGCTGTGGAGATTTCAAAGGCATTTCAGATGTTTGCAGAAAATTAAGGCACTTTTTTAAAGGCATGATCTTTCAGTATGAGGCTAGACATAGCTATCCTTTTACTGGTGTAAACAAGATAATTTTGTTGCATTGGAGTACAGGCAGCACAAACCTTAGCAATGTATAAAATAATGTAAGGATATTATCAACTACACTTTATCAGGCTGTGTTCATAACCCTGAAGTTGTTTCGGCACCAGACTACCTCTTATCACTTAAGTGTATACATAACCCCAAAGGAAAAGATTAGAATAAAAATACAATGCATCAATTTGAATGGCCTTACAAGATTTTAAAAAAAAAAATTTTTTTTTTAAACATTTATTTATTTTTGAGACAGAGAGAGAAAGAGAGCATGAACAGGGGAGGGTTAGAGGAAGAGGGAGGCACAGAATCTGAAACAGGCTCCAGGCTCTGAGCTGTCAGCACAGAGCCCGACGCGGGGCTCGAACTCACGGATCACAAGATCATGACCTGAGCCGAAGTTGGACGCTCAACCGACTGAGCCACCCAGGTGCCCCAGCCTTACAGGATTTTAAGAATGTTCACACTTGGCAACATTGCATTTGTCTTCAAAGATTTACATTGATTCTGCCTAAATTTACCAGTGCCTTTTCTTCTTCGGTCATACTACCTCTGTGTACGTTGTTTGATATCTCTAAACAAAATAATCTATGGAAATTTCTTCTATAAAAAATGTGTAACGAATCTCCAATTTTTTTTTTAATTTATTTTTGATTAAAAAGTTTTTTTGATGTTTATTTTTGAGAGAGACACACACACAGAATCCGAAGCAGGTTCCAGGCTCTGAGCGGTCAGCACAGAGCCTAAGGCGGGGCTCGAACCCACAATCTGTGAGATCATGACCTGGGCTAAACTCGGATACTAAACCAACTGAGCCACCCAGGTGCCCCAAATCTCCAATGTTTTAATAGAAGAAGGAGATTCTCCAGGTGGGCAGAGGGTCTGATACTGCTTCCTCGATTTTCTCAAGGTACCTGCTTCACATGTTCTGTGAGGGGTCCTATTTCTATTAAAACTCTAGCTCGAGCATAGATGAAAACCCTCTCACTTGTTCCAACTGAAATTAGTAGAATTTTTAAAAAGACTCGGCTCAAACCTAAAGGAACATAAACCAAATAAACCAAGAAAATAAAAGAAACACAAAGTGAATTAGGCTCACAAGGTACAAATTTCTCTCTGATCTTACCTTAGCTAATAAGCTCCCAGGACAACCAGGCCCTGACCCATTCCACACTCTGAGAAGGTTTTTTATATTCTGTACCCAAAATACTAGAATAATTTTCAGGCACCTTGCTGGGCTTTCTGGCTACTCAGCTCTTGGCTTGTTTGCTATACAAGGGGTAGCTTCTTTTTTTGTCTTCCTCACCCCTGCCCCCACATGGAAGAGCCAAGGCCAAGATGTAAAGTATCTCTGGGGCCCACCACCAAGTAGGGAATCCCCAATCCCACATCCATATTATCTGTCCTGCTTTGCAGGTTGAAGGACACACTTTCCATCCCTGGGCAAATGACAGCCAGACAACTGTCATGATTGACACCATCCCACCCTTACGAGGAAAGTCCATCTCTGTTAAAAGCATGGTATGATTGATGTCTAGGCAGTGCAAGACTGTTCTCAACATAAAAGAAATATACCTGTATGATAATAGGCTCACTCTATCACATCCTGTAATAAATAATACTTAGTGCTATGCTACTCTGTAAACAGAATGCAATGGAGTTCAAGTTGACAGAGGACAGGAAGGAGACATAGAAACAGTTAAGCCTAAACTCATCCTCCTTAGGGGCCTCTCAGACCGCCTAGCCTACAGCGAAGAGCAGTACAGACTAGTGGATAATAGCTCTGGTTCTGGTCTTACATGGACAGTCTATGTTGAAGTCTTAGCTCCATGGTGAATGAGCGTTGTGATATTGACCAAATTGTTTAATTTCTTTAGACTTCAGTTTTCCTATCTGTGTATGGGAGGGCTATTGATATTCCTATCTCTTGCTGTAAGAATAAAATGAGGTCTTGCGTGTAGTAAATACTTACTTGACCTGGAGTAAATGCATAATAAATATGAGTATTTTACATCATTTGTCAATTAAAATTACATATCACTTATCATGCACTACTATGTATTAATTGTTACAATGAGATATTCACATCCTCTCCATGCAACCATGGGACAGGGGCCAGGTGGACATTGTAAGTATGCAAAGAGGAAGGCACCTAAAACAGCAGGGAGTGTTGAGTGTGGTGTGGTGGGATCACACTCCCTCTGATCCAGACAAATCTTGTTTGTATTGTTGCCAGGAGAAGTATGTGAGCTCGGTGATGCCAGATCTTGGAATTTTTTCAGGATAAGCTGAAAATTTTGATTTTTATGTGAAATATTCTGATTTTTATTTTTATTTTATTTTCCTTTTTAAAATATTTTTATTTTTGTAATGTTTATTTATTTTTGATACAGAGACAGAGCATGAACGGGGGAGGGTCAGAGAGAGAGAGGGAGACACAGAATCTGAAACAGGCTCCAGGCTCCGAGCTGTCAGCACAGAGCCTGACGCGGGGCTTGAACTCAAGAACCGCAAGATCATGACCTGAGCCAAAGTCGGATGCTCAACCGACTGAGCCACCCAGGCGCCCCGAAATATTCTGATTTTTAAAGCATTAGCAATCAATTCACATGTTTACCTATCCTGTTTCATTTTTATTAGTATGCATACCCAAAAAAGAGTCTCTCTTCCTCATTGATCATCAGTTTGTGCTCTTAGATGAGTTCTTCAGACCTCCTTAAGGGCGGATGGACAGGGTCTGATCCTTCTGTCCACATTGGCCTGTAGGTACCAGGCATTGGGTAAATGATTAGTGATGGAGTGTATGGTTTAAGGACCATTATCTTGTTTAATTGACGCGCTTGCTACTTGTCCTGCTTGTTGTTGTTATCATTTGAAATCCAGGGCTTATTCTGGGTCTGAAGTTGAACACTTTTTATGTGAATGAAGAAGTGGTTGCCAGTTATATTCTGCTAGACATTCAGTGGGAATTTGTTTAGATTTCTGGCATCCCATTGTGGGGTCGAACATTTTTCATTTCCTTTCATTGGAATGCATACCAGCATCTGCACTCAGGCAGGTAAGAGGGGATTCAGTAAACTTAAATGATTCTTTAAATCCACTTTGGGAAGCCAGAGCTGGAAGTTCTTAAGTTCTCTGGGGTTCATGTCGTTAGTAAGCTTAATAATATAAATATTGTGTATATATTCTATTCTATATATCCAGTATTACATGATAAAATATAAAAGCAATTAGTTGGCAGGAATATTTAAGATTTTAGAAATGTATTGGAATCCTATAAATTTTGAGTCATCTTAACATTGGGAGCTGCTGAATTTGGTGGATATTATTTCAGAAGCTGCTGGGGTTCCTCAACCCCTTACGATACCAGAGAGCCATCTGCTGGAGATTTGTTTCATATCCTCAAAACAAGTTTAAGTTTTCCTTTTCTGGTTTTTAAGTTTTCTACCCAACTTTATGCCCCAGTTAAAACATCTGGAAACTAAAAGCAAGGTCATCCAAAGTGCATCAGTCTTTTACTGTGGAAACCATTGTGTTACAGTGGCTTTTGATTATATTTGCATAGGGGTTGCCAGGAAAACACACGCCAACAAATGTTTCTTCTTTTAGAAATATCTCACTGGGATGTGTCCGAATCACTCCCTTTAAAGGGGAAGCAGGAGAAAGACTAATAGGTACTGAGCATCTGCCCAGCCAAGCCACCCTGTTCTCCCCACCCCCCCACCCCGCCCCCATTCGTTCTTTTCTTCCTGGGCTCTAATTTGTTTACCTTAGGATTAATGTTAAACTTTGCGAAGGAAATAAAAGGGCCATTAAAAAGAGAAGTGTGACGCTTAAAAGACGATGATTCAGACTGATGACTGCTATTTCAAAGAGGCAGGAAGTGCAGGCGAGATCCTCTTCTTCCTGTAAATCAAAGAGTGACAGTTTAGGTTGGGTAGAGTATTACTGCTGGTGTTCTTCCTACCTCCATTATTGGGGTGATGTAGTCTCAACCAAGGTTCTCTTTGACTCATTAGTAATACTCTGGTGATGCTAGCTACATCTCTAGCTTCTGGAAATCCAAAAATGTCTAAACTGTGACAAAGATGGAATGAGAGACACTGAGGACCTTTGGTGGCAGCTGCCTATTAAATTAATGGGGACCAGACTTTGTAGCAGAGTGAGATCACTCAGGCTGCGACCATGGGGTGACTTTTCTCCCATATGTCCTATTTGATTTCATGGAGAGTTAACCCATGGTTCTGGTCCTGAACAAAATTAAAACTCTTGGTTGTGATAACCTTAGGCAGAAGTGTTTGCAACAAATCAAACAGGCCTGACTTAGACAAAAATTCTGGGTTTAATAAAGCCGTTTGAGGCTCTGCTCCTATATTTAAGCATGCAAGGCAGTTACAACACTAGCTCTGTAGGGCTGTAAGGAAAACAAAGCTTATCAATCTAGCTTTCTGTTGAGCCAACAGTGTAAGCTTAGGGGATAATGCCTGGCAAGCATTTCTTCCTTCGGAAGAAAACCCCCATGTAAGTTCGAAGTTATTGTTATGGCTTATAAAATAGCTGTTAAGAGAGTCTGTCAGAGAGTGGCCAGACAGATGAACTTGGCTTAGAGAGGATACTGTCTAGACAGATTTTTATTTTTTCCTCTCTGCTACTTGCAATAGGACATTTCTCTGTTGAAGTTGTGGACACACTACTTAATATCACCAGGCATCTCTTAGCCATGTGGCACTTACCTGACATCTCCGTTTAATGTTTCACAGCTTTCATTTTACAGCTTCAGCTCGCCTCAAGCCCAACAATGAGAAATTGAACCAGGTTGCATCCCTGTTGCACACTGAGCTATCTACTCTCCAAACACCTATGTTTGTTCTTTTTGGCTGACACCTGAGTCAGTGTTTCACGGTGGTTAGGTGTCACAGTTTTTGACAGTGGACATAATCAGCAAGTGACTTGATCTTAGTAAGAATACTATGGAAAAATCCATTAGCTTCATGGCAAGGAACCTCAGTCAGTGCCTGACGGTGCATCTTGAATTCAGTTCAGTGCTGATGCTGGTTCAGCGAGAGTGAATGAGGATTTACATAATGTGTGTCACGTGCTTGGGAGTGGGAACAGTGAGAAGTGGTGGGAGGATATTGTCTGTCACTAGAGGTCATTACTCAGAAACTGTCATTACTGCCCCCTTGGTGGCGGTTCGCGTCACTGCGATTGTTTGGTATTAGGAAGTAATCAGTGTCAAGTCAGCCTGGGATTAAGGAAGTGCCAATTGCCAGGATGCATTTTCCGTTCCAGGTCACACAACGAGAAGAAATTCTCAGGCTGAACTCTGTGAACCTTCCCTACCTGGACTGCAGTGTTTTCTCAGGGATTCTCAGGGCAAACAGAACTTTAAGTCTTTGATCACTGTTACTGGGTATCTGTTAATATACCGTAAACCGAGAACGGTTGCTTCTTTTTAGAGGTTCGTGTTTTTCTTTTTCTGTTATTTTAATAGGAATACTTGTGTGCGCATGTTTTACATTGACCTACATACTTATTTAGGATTCAGGTAAACGAAAATAAAATTTTAGGTGTAACAAAATTACAAAATTCAGAAAGTATTACTCTATAACTTTTGAATACAGCTTGGTAGTGTTATTTGAATGAGTTCTTCCTTTAGATTTCGTTCTTTGGATCAGGGATCCTGTTATTGTTTTTGGCACAGTTTTATTTGCTGAACGTTTATTTCATGTCATTGCCCTTTGCGATCAGAGGTGTTCACGACATCCTTGTTGCTCTTGGGTGTAACTAGTTGAAGGCCTGGCTGAAATACAGATGACTGTCTCTTTAGTTTTTATGAATGGAAAATGAATGCGTAAACTGCGGTTTGCTTTGCACCTGTTCTCATATGTTCTTACATGTTGCCTTTGTGCTTGCTGCAAGATTATTCAGAGGAATGTGTTCCTGTTTATTGATTGTTACTCTGTGTATCTTTAGATCTAGGCAGTTGTTAAAAACCTGGATCTAACTCATTGTTTATGCATTCATTCATCTGTCTATCCATTCAACAAATACTTCGTGAGCATTGCTGATTGCCAAGCACTGTACTCCTCATTGGTGCCACAACAGAGGACAAGACTATCCTTCCTTTATCCGGTAGTTTTCTACCTTTCTGCGTCAAACTGCAATAAAATACATTACTTTGGTAATATTAGGAAAGGTGATCATGCCTTTCTTTGTTACCGATTTGTAGGAGTAGTCACTGTTCCATGGGAAATTGTAGCAGGGTACCGGTGACATACTACTAAAGGTGTTTAGCAGCTACAAAAATGATTGTAGGGGCGCCTGGGTGGCTCAGTCGGTTGGGCGGCCGACTTCGGCTCAGGTCATGATCTCGCGGTCTGTCAGTTCGAGCCCCGCGTCGGGCTCTGTGCTGACAGCTCAGAGCCTGGAGCCTGTTTCAGATTCTGTGTCTCCTTCTCTGCGGCCCTCCCCCGTTCAAGCTCTGTCTCCCTCTGTCTCAAAAATAAATAAACGTTAAAAAAAAATGATTGTAGACTCCTACAAAATAAGAACATTGTCTGGTGGACAAAGATAACTAGGAAATAAGGTTAGACTAAAAGAGAACTCTCACTCTTCCTCCTGTCTTCTCTGCATGCTTCCTGAAACTTCCTTTTTCTAGAGCTGTCTTGTCGGGCTTGCTACATAAGTCCTCAAGTATGAAAAGTGACAAATCGTAAACCTTATAAGTTCCTTTGTGTTTTGAAGTGGGGGATGGGTGGTACAAGGAGAAGGCTTTCCTCTCTTATCCCCCACTGCAGTCAGGGGCCCTCTTTTTTTTCCAGTAGAAATTGTATGCTACTCAATAGTGTTTCTGGAGAGAGTATTCCTCCAGGAGAATACTCTGATGTGGAGTATACAACTCATGTCGGGCATTTCGGGACAGGAAGAAGGGGAAGGAAGGCTCTACCAGGGTGTGTGAGTGGAGGAGAGATTTTGAGACACGTTGACCTAGGCAATGTCACTGAAATCACATTTTGAAGGTAGTGACCTTCTCGTTGGCCTAGACTTGCTTACATGCATCTCTCTTTTTAGGATGTGAAAGCATGGAGTAAGATGACTTTTGAGGTCCTTTTCATTATGTTTATAGCTCTGTGCTTTATTTTGTCTGACTTTGTTGAGGTATAGTTGACAGATAAAGCTATAAGTAAGATATTTAGAGCGTATAATATGGTGATGGTACACATAACATTGTAAAGGGATTCCCACCATTGGATTGATTAACACTTCCATCACTTCACATATTTACTCTTTTTGTGTGAGGACATTTAAGTTTTACTCTCTTAGCACATTTCAGTGATATAATACAGTGCTATCAACTATTGTCAGCACATTATACATTAGGCCTTTGGACCGTATTCATCTTAGAGCTGAAAGTTTGTACCCTTTTACCAATCTCACCCTATTTTCTTTACACTCTAGCCCCTGGCAACTACTTTTCTACTTTCTGTTTTTGTGAGTTACACTTAAAAAAAAATTTTTTTTAGATTCCACCTATAAGTGATAGCATGTAGTATTTGTCTTTCTCTGTCTGATTTATTTTTTTAAAAAAAATTTTTGATGTTTATTTATTTTTGAGGGGGAGAGAGAGAGAGAGGGAGGGAGGGAGGGAGGGAGGGGCAGAGATACAGGGAGACACAGAATCAGAAGCAAGCTCCAGGCTCTGAGTTGTCAGCACAGAGCCTGACATGGGGCTCGAACTCATGAACCGTGAGATCATGACACGAGCAAAGTCAGATGTTTAACTGACTGAGCCACACAGATGCCCCCCTGACTTATTTCACTCAGCATAATGCCCTTCATTTTCATCCGCATGGCAAATGACAGGATTTCCTTCTTTTTAAAGGCTGAATAATTTTCTGTTATATGTATATCACATCTTCTTTATCCATTTGTCTGTTAATGGGCACATAGGTTGTTTCCATGCCTTGGCTATTGTGAATTATGCTTCTATGAACACAGGAGTACAGATAACCTCTTTAGGATAATGATTTTGTTTCCTTAGGATATATACCCGGATTTGGGATTGCTGGATCATATAGCTCTATGCTTTTAAAAAAAAAATTTTTTTTAACATTTATTTTTTTTTGAGACAGAGAGAGACAGAGCATGAACAGGGGAGGGTCAGAGAGAGAGGGAGACACAGAATCTGAAACAGGCTCCAGGCTCTGAGCTGTCAGCACAGAGCCCGACGCAGGGCTCGAACTCACGGACCGTGAGATCATGACCTGAGCCGAAGTCGGACGCTTAACCGACCAAGTCACCCAGGCGCCCCCATATAGCTCTATGCTTTAAGGAGCAGGGATTAACTGAGCCCATTGAGGGCCAAGTAGAAGTTGTCCTTGGTAGGTGATAGTGGTCAGTGGTCAACAGTTCAATGATGAGAACTGAAAACTCAGGGCTCGTTGCTCTGGTTTTGTCTTTGTGTTCCTAGGGGATTAGTTTCATGTTGTCAAAATCATTCCATCAAGTACAGCTCTTTTAGGTTTGTGGAAA
Source organism: Neofelis nebulosa (assembly GCF_028018385.1). Classification (NCBI taxonomy): domain Eukaryota; kingdom Metazoa; phylum Chordata; class Mammalia; order Carnivora; family Felidae; genus Neofelis; species Neofelis nebulosa. The sequence continues at coordinate 106,161,949 of NC_080788.1, read as the reverse complement.
GGAAAGGTAGCTAAAAGTGATTTTATAGTGCTTTAAAAATAAAGAAATGTTCTTTTTGGCCTATGATCAATTTCTGTGTACAGGAGGAAGGTCAGTGAAGCCACCAAATAGTTTTGATGATCCCTGATAATTTTCTCCAAATTCCAAGGAACCCATGCTTTTTCTTTGCTTTAAAAATTTTTTTAATGTTTATTTATTTTTGAGAGAGAGAAAGACACAGAGACAGAGCATGAGCAGGGGAGGGGCAGAGAGAGAGGGAGACACAGAATCCAAAGCAGGCTCCAGGCTCTGAGCTGTTAGCACAGAGCCCATGCGGGGCTTGAACTCACAAACTGTGAGATCATGACCTGAGCTGAAGCCAGATGCTTAACTGACTGAGTCACCCAGGCGCCTCTCCATACTTTTTCTCTATCCAATTTCTTCCTCGGCTTCTCTTTAATTAGAGTCCCTGGTTCATATCTGCCGCCCCCTCCCCCCCCCCCCCCCCGCCCCCCGCTTCCAGCTTTACTGGAAGTATGTGAGTTTAAGGTGTACCACGTGATGATTTGATACACTTAACATGTTGCAAAATGGTTGCCCAAGAAGGTTAGTTAACATTTCCATCTCCTCACATAATTAACTATTTTTTGTGGTGATAGTATTTAAGATCTACTCTCATAATAATTTTCAACTATGTAATACGATATTTTTTTTAAATGTTCATTTATTTTGACAGAGAGAGAGAGAGAGAGAGAGCGCGAATGAGCAAGCACAAGCATGAGTCGAGGAGGAGCAGAGAGAGAGAGAGAGGGAGAGAGAGAATCCCAGTATAGGGCTCGATCTCATGAACTGTGAGATCATGACCTGAGCCCAAATCAAGTTTAACTGACTGAGCCACCCAGGCTCCCCTGCAGTATTGCTAATTATCGTCACCGTACTGTACATTAGATGCCCAGAACTTATTTGTGTTATTGTTGGGAGTTTGTACCTGGTCCATCTTTAGCCACTCCCTTCACACACAACAAACCATCTCCTTTCCCCACCCCTCCCCACTAAGCTCTCCTCCCAAAATCTGCTGCTTGGTAAATCTGCCTACTCTACCCCTCCACACAGGCCTGAAGCCAAGCAACCGAACGTGGCTGGAGAAAAACACAACCGTCTTAACATGTCTCACTTTGAATTTATGATGCCGCATCTCACGTGGGCCCACAGGGCTCCCTGCCAGTCCTGCCACATTTTCCAGGGGAATTCACTGGCCCGTTTTCCACGATGACTATTTCACACTTTCAAACCACCAACATTTCTTTTTTTTTTTCCTTCTTAGTTTCTCATTTGACTGAGAAAATAAAAGAAAGACGAAGGCAACTCTCACATGTTCCCACCAGCAGATCTATCCTTCTGCCTACACCTGTGCCCACTGCGGTGGAGGGTGTGTGGGAGCCGGCCCGTGCGCTGGATCCCATCCCTTCCCAGTGTTGGCACGGAAGGCAACCTTACATAGTGGCCACCATGGGCGAGGCTTAGTTCTGAGTGCCTTAGGTGTTAACTCAAGCTGAGGCACAGTAACTTGTCCCGAATCCCACAGTCATGGTACGTTTGTGTGGCTCAAGTCCACGTATGCAACCACGCTGCCACACCTCGTCTCCAGACATTCTTCCAGCAGCCCTCTCCCCTCCCTCCTGAGTCGTCAATATCCCCCGCTCTGCCAGATCTTACCCAGCAAGTTACAAGCAAATTCTAGCATCTCCTATTTTAAGCTACCTTGGACCCTGCATCTCTCTCCGGCTACCCGCTTCTGTCCCTGCTCTTTTTTTCAAAAAATTTTCATGCGCTTTTTTTTTCTTTTTTTTTTAGTATTTGTTGCATCTACTGTCTTTTTTTCTAATTTTCTTTTCAACCACTCCTGTCTGGCTTTTATCCCTGTCATTCCACGCAGACAACTTGTGTCAAGTCACTAATCACCTCCAAAGTGTCAGAGCCAGAGGTAATGTCACTGACAGAATTCTCAAATTCGTACTCAGGCCCTCAGAAAGGTTTTAGTCCTTTGGTTCCCTTGATACCGCACTCGTTTTGGTTTTTCTCCTACCTTAGCGGTCACTTCTTTGCTGGATCCCCCCTCTGTTGGCCAACTTCTAACTCAGGGCTTGGTCTGGATCACGTTCCCTTTTCCCTTTTGCCACACTCATTCTCTTGGTGATCTCAACCAGTCTCAAAGCTGTCAATATCATTGCTTTTTTTTTTTTAAATTTAATTTTTAATTTTTTTAAAATTTACATCCTAATTAGTTAGGGTATAGTGAAACAATGATTTCAGGAGTAGATTCTTTAATGCCCCTTACCCATTTAGCCCATCCCCCCCTCCCACAACCCCTCCAGTAACCCTCAGTTTGTTCTCCATATTTATGAGTCTCTTCTGTTTTGTCCCCCTCCCTGTTTTTATATTATTTTTGATTCCCTTCCCTTATGCTCATCTGTTATGTCCTCATATGAGTGAAGTCATATGATTTTTGTCTTTCTCTAATTTCACTCAGCATAATACCCTCCAGTTCCATCCACGTAGTTGCAAATGGCAAGATTTCATTCTTTTTGATTGCCGAGTAATACTCCATTGTATGTGTGTGCATATATATATATATATATATATACATATATTATATGTATACATATATATATGTATATATGGCTATATATACATATATATATGTATACATATAATATATATACACCACATCTTCTTTATCCATTCATCCATCGATGGATATTTGGGCTCTTTTTGGGCTCATTCCATACGTTGGCTATTGTTGATAGTGCTACCAAAAACATTGGGGTGAAATGTGCCCCTTCGAAACAGCATACATGTATCCCTCGGATAAATGCCTAGTAGTGCAATTTCTGGGTCATAGGGTAGTTCTATTTTTAGTTTTTTGAGGAACCTTTGTACTGTTTTCCAGAGTGGCTGCACCAGCTTGCATTCCCATGTGAATATCATTTCTAAATTGATGACTCCTAGATTTCTATCTCTAGCTTTGATCTTTCCAAGGCTTCTGGCGTTTCCATTTGGAAGTCATAGGCATAGCAATCACATAATTAATCTGTCTCAGATAAAATTCTTGATTTTGCTTTTTACCCTTCAGTTCCTAGCTTTAATAAAGTGAGACCTTTCTTCCACATCCCACATCATAATTATCAGCAGGACTCTCTCTACCTTCAGACTGCCTTCACATTACATCCTAAGTCTGACCATCTCTTCCAACATCCCTTGTCCAAAGCACTGTCATCTTATCCCCTGCGTTTTGAAATAGCCTCCTAATGGGTCTCTTTGCTAATTTGAAATAGCCTCCTAATTTGTTTCTTGCTCTGATATAGTCTGTTTTTCACCCTGCAGTCAGTCATTGCTCATAAATATATGTCAGATCTGGCCCCTGCCTACCCCCTCACCTCATTTCCTGTCCCTTTCTGCTTCCTGGGGCCCAGTCTTTGTCATTCTTTGAACACAGCACACATCCGCCCCAAGGCTTTTGTTTTTGCTGTTCCTTCTATTCTCTGCTACTGGGAATGCCCTTCCTGTAGATATTGACCTAAATTAAAGAGTATTAATTATTTTGGTATAATCTCTTTTCAAACTTTTCCTTGATCTCCCCTCCAAAAAAGCAGGGACTGGAACTTTCCATTTTCTTTTCATGTTTTTAAAAAAATGTTTATATATTTTTGAGAGAGGGAGAGGGAGAGAGAGAGGGAGAGAGAGAGGGAGAGAGAGAGAGAGAGAGAGAGAGAGAGACGGAGAGAGAGAGACGGAGAATCCCAAACAGGCTTCTCACTGTCAGTGCAGAGCCCAATGTGGGGCTCAAAGTCACAAATCATGAGATCATGACCTGAGCCAAAATCAAGAGTCAGATGCTCAACTGACTGAGTCACCCAGACACCCCTTCTTTGCAGTTTTAATCAGAGTGTAATGTTGTATTATGTATCTGTTTGCTGTGTATCCCCTTGAGTGCGTATCACTCAAGGTGTACAACATGGTGATGCGACAAGTTTATATGTTGTGCTGAGTTCACTACAAGTGTAGCTATCACCTGTCACCATATTACACTATTACATACCATCGACTGTGTTTCTTCTGCGGCACCTTTTATCCTTGTGACTTATTCATTCCATAACTGGAAGCTTCTATCTTCCATTCCCTTTCACCCCTTTTGCCCACTTCCCATCCTTTTTCCTTCTGACAACTATCAGTTTGTTGTCTGTATTTATGGGTCTGTTTCTGCTTTAAGTTTGTTTGTTTATTCATTTGTTTTAGTTTTTAGATTCTACACATAAGTGAAATCATATGGTATTTGTCTTTCTCTGCTGACTTATTTCATTGTGTCTGCTGGCATAATACCCCTTAGGTCCATCCATGTTATTACAAATGGCAAGATCTCATTCTTTTTTATGACTAATATTCCATAGTGTGTGTGTGTGTGTGTGTGTGTGTGTGTGTGTGTATACACCCCACATCTTCTTTATCCATTCTTCTATCCATGGATAGATGTTTCCATATCTTGGCTATTGTAAATAATGCCGCAATAAACATAAGGGTGCATAAATCTTTTTGAATTAGTGTCTTTGTTTTCTTTGGGTAAATATCCAGTAGTGGAATCACTGGATCGTATGGTATTTATATTTTTAACTTTTTGAGGCATCTACTTACTTTTTTCCACAGTGGCTGCACCAATTTGCATTCCCACCAACAGTGCACAGGCTTATTTTTTCTTCACATCTTCAACAACATTTTTATTTATTGTCTTTTTGATTTTAGCCATTCTCACAGGTGTAAGGTGATATCTCGTTGTATTTTTATTTGCACTTCCCTGATGATGAGTGATGTTGAGCATCTTTTCATGTGTCTGTTGACCATCCGTATGTCTTCTTTAGGAAAATGTCTATTCAGGTTTTCTGCCCATTTTTTAACTGGATTATTTGTCTTTTTGGTGTTGAATTATATACATTTTTTAATATATTTTAGATATTAACCTAATGGGGAAATCTTTAATGACCTCCAGAAAACAGGGAAGGGATATTCCCTACCTTTGTACATGTAAATATGACCAATAAATATTTATATTACCTGAACTTTGACTCCAAATAAACATGCTGCATAACAATTATCTGACATAGCTGTGATGTTGGAAGTTTAAAACATAGGTATATGGTGAGCAATAATCCTGCGGTGCTCACATCGCCCAACTTTAGCTATAAAATTTGTATTATTATTATCAACATCATTATTATTATTATTTTAGAAAGAGAACATGCAGTCAGGAGGGGAGGGAAGAGAGAAGGAGAGAGGGAGGGAGGGAGGGAGGGAGAGAGAGAGAGAGAGAGAGAGAAAGAAAAAAGAGAGAAGGAGAATCTTAAGCAGATTCTATGCTCAGCATGGAGCCCAACACAGGGCTTGATCCCACAACCCTGGGATCATGACCTGAGCCGAATTCAAGAGTCGGGCTGACTAAGCCACCCAGGCGCTCCTAAAATTTGTTTTATTTTATTTTATTTAAAAAAAAATTTTTTTTTCAACGTTTTTTATTTATTTTTGGGACAGAGAGAGACAGAGCATGAACGGGGGAGGGGCAGAGAGAGAGGGAGACACAGAATCGGAAACAGGCTCCAGGCTCCGAGCCATCAGCCCAGAGCCTGACGCGGGGCTCGAACTCACGGACCGCGAGATCGTGACCTGGCTGAAGTCGGACGCTTAACCGACTGCGCCACCCAGGCGCCCCTAAAATTTGTTTTAAAAGGTCAAGCACAATTATTTTGTAGTGTTTGGGTCATTTCAAAAGATTCATATGTAGGCACTTACTGTATTCCTTTATGTTTCTTGTTGGTTTCTTTTTTTCTAGAGGGAGAAGAAGATGAGGATGAAGAGGATGAGGAGGAGGAAGATGAAGAAGAGGAAGATGAGGAGGAAGATGAAGAAGATAAAGATGCAGAGCCCCTGGATGAGAGCTTGGATGGTGATGCTGAGCTGCTGGGGTTTACTCTCCCTGGCGTCACGTCTCAGGAACCTGGTTTAGAACAAGGAAACCTGGGCCTGTTGGAGGGAGCTACCTACCAGGTGCCAGACACCATCGAGTGGGAGCAGCAGAATCAGGGCCTGGGTAAGAGGCATGCGTGTTTCCCTTTTCCAACTCCCTGTCCTTCTTTATTTTTCTAAGGTGGCAGCTTGCTTTCTTGGCATCGATTATGGGGCAGAATGGATTTTCTGGTTATGTTTATGGGTGGTTCATTTCAGAAAAAGTTATCACTTTCTTTTTATAGGTTTATATTTAGTGCTGTTAAATAGCCAGGCTCCAAACAGTCTCCACTAAGAGCACAGTTACCTAATTTTTGGAGGGAGTTCCATTTCTTTCCTTCCCAGCTGGAAGACAGCTATAGGTTTTGGGAGGACTTCCAAATGGGGAGGGATGTGAGTAACCAGCGTGCTGAACAAGCAGCGTGAATGGTCTGAAGTCAGAAAACAAATACGTGGGGTTACCTTCTGTCCCTGTAGAATTTGGTGCCTAGCGGAAATTCCTCCCCCACTTCTGTGTGAGCTTCTCACAGGCTTGTCACTTTGCTGTATTCTTATGGCTGCATTCCGTTGTCAGACAGTCTCCGTTCAGCAGCCAGTGTCTGGACACCCGTGTGGTCACTGTCTCTTGGGTACAGCCCAAATTATCAACGAGAGGCTCTGTGAATGCAGGCTCGCCTCCCCGCTGACACTGTCTTCCCGGTCAGCAGGGAAGCTCCCCTGTCTGTCTCCTCTTGGCTTTTTCTGGAGAGATGCTATAAGCTCTGGGTGATTTCTTGAGGCCTTACTCTCTTGACTTGAGGTAAGGTGACCTCTTCTCCAAAGAAGAACCCTCTCTAAAATTTTCTTGGTCTTTAACAGCCAGCCCCGTTTGTAACCTTCAGTGTAGCCGAGGTTAGGTTGAAACGTCACAGAACCAATGTTTGGCGATTTCATTGAAAATGTGGATGTTGGCCTGGAGCTTTGCTCAGGAATATCATACTAGTGTATCTTGTGCCTCAGTTGAAATGTCCAATTTAGAATCCTATTGCATATGATTTGTTTTTTAAATATTTATTTACTGGGGCGCCTGGGTGGCTCAGTCAGTTGGGCATCCATCTTAGGTTCAGGTCATGATCTCACGGTTCGTGGGTTCAAGCCCTGCATTGGGCTCTGTGTCAACAGCTCAGAGCCTGGAGCCTGCTTTGGATTCTTTGTCTCCCTCTCTCTCTCTCTGCCCCTTCCCTGCTTGTGCTCTGTCTCTCTCTTTCAAAAATAAAAACATAAAAAAATAAAAAATTTAAATATTTATTTATTTTGGGGGGGGGGGCGCCGAGAAAGAGGGAGAGCAAGAATCCCAAGCAGGGATTCGATGTAGGGCTCAATCTTACGAACCATGAGATCATGACCTCAGCCGAAATCAAGAGCTGGGTGCTTAACCGATGGAGCCACCCAGATGCCCATGCATATAATTTCTTAAAGATCGTTCTCCCCTCCCATGAAAACTCTCTTTTTTAGATTGGTGGTGAGAAAGGGTGAGTGCACTAAAATGCGTGTAGAGCTGGGAAATCGCTGTGTCAGTTTATTGCATGGGTGTGCAGTTTAAAATAAGCTCTCTCTGTCTTTTTTTAAAGCTCAAATTGGACTTGTAAAGTTTTGAAGGTTTGCAGGCAAAGGAGGAATGCTTTTCTTTGATGAACTGTCCTTTCCATTTGGTTAATTAGTTCATCCAACAAACCTGACTGAGCATCTACTCTGTTCCTGGTACTTTGCATGGCACTGGGGACACAGAGAAAAACAAGAATAGTGCCTTTTTTGGATTAGAACGGAACTCATTTCATAAAGGTTTCAATGTGGGGAGGGTGAGTTCTATTGTAAAAGTAGGTTATAACAGGGCAAAGCAGAAATACTGAAGGGGGCCCTATTGTCCTCCTGTCCTGCCTCCTTATTCCAGCCTGATGCACAGCTAAGTTTTCTTAAATTAGTGATACCAGTTTAGTGATTTGTTACGGTTTTAAAAGTGATTCCCACAAGGAATTTTTTTTTAATATATCAGGTTTTTCTGTTAAAAATAATGATTTACCATTTCCCTAGATGTCTCTTACCTTTTATTGTCACTTGCTTTCCCGATAAATTCATTGTATCCACATGTTTTTAGGACTGAGTTTCCTGGGAACCCAAACAAGGAACACATCTTCCAAGCTGTTTTGTTTTGTTTTGTTTTGTTTTTTTTCTTTCCACCGTGGGAAGACTGTTTGAGTAGTGTCTGGGACTAAACTTTTATTTGCTCATCAGCTTTTTCTTGGAGTGACAGGAGTATCTCCTAGTCACTCATAACCAGTACAGCTTCTGGTCAACATTAATTCATACAGTTTTCTAAGTATACTCAGGTCAGATGAAACAGAGGAAAACCTCTATTTGTATTTGGAAAACCTTCTGTGATGGACTTTTGTGGTAGGTAGAATAGTGGCTCCCTAAAGATGTCTATGTCCTGATCTCTGGAGCTTGTGAATTTGTTACCTTACACGGCCAAAAGGACTTTGCCGATGATTAAGTTAAGGATCTTGAGATGGGGAGGTTATTCTGGATCATCTGAGGAGGCCCAGTATAATCACAAATGCCTTTCTTTATAAGGGGGAGGTAGGAGAGTCAGAGGCAGACAAAGAGATGTGATGAGAGAGGCAGAGGTAAGAGTGATGTGGTCATGAGCCAAGGGATGCCAGCAGCCTCCAGAAGCTCGGAAAGACAAGGAGATGAATTCTCCCCTTGAACCTCTAGACTATAACCATGTTGACACCTTGGTTTTAGGCCCTCAAGACCTATTTCAAACTTTTGACCTGCAGAACTCTCAGATAATAAATTTGTGTTGTTTTGAGCCACTAAATATGAAACTAACACAGATTTCAGTAAGCGTTTCATGGAAAGCATCATTTTAGAAAGTAGTACTGCAGGGCAGCTCTAGTCAGAGTGTGAATCTTGTAAACTTTAGTATAGTTTTTTCTTCATGAATCATTAGATATGCAAAAATTGAGGGGCGCCTGAGTGGCTCAGGCAGTTAAGCGTCCAACTCGGCTCGGGTCATGATCTCGCGGTTCATGGGTGTGAGCCCTGTGTCCAGCTCTGTTCTGAGAGCTTGGAGCCTGGAGCCTGCTTTGGATTCTGTGTGTGTGTGTGTGTCTCTCTCACTGCCCCTCCTCTGCTCATTCGCTCTCTCTCTCTCAAAAATAAATCAACATCAAACAAATTTTAAAAATGCAAAATTGAGACCTTTTAAAAAGAATTCTATTTAATATAATACCATTCTAGTTGACCTTCTTCATTTTTGCTTTCAGGCGGGTTATTTTATTTATAGATTATCACATCCTATTTTATAATATGAATGGTGTTCCAAAGCAAATGCTAAAACCCATATAAGCCTTTAAAAATGAACAGATTGAAGTGGGTAGCTGGGATTGGCTAAAAATAACACAAACTCTTTGAATAGATTATAATTTCATTCCCTGTGAAGTAACATGAGCAGAAAACTTAGATGACTTTCTAAGGCAAAGCAGTAGATTCATGGCCTCAAATTCTCGGAACTTCTGTTTTCTGCATTGCCACATACACATCACCTCTAAAGCTTTGGAGAGAGATTGCTCAGCTTCTTGATCTTGCTGTTGGGAGGTGTGAGTGGAATGAACTGTATGTCACTGAGATAGAATTAGGAGTGAAAATCCCCTGTTATAGCAGAGGTGGATCAGTTGATTGGTATATAGGAAGTTCCTTTTTTTTTTTTTAATGTTTATTTATTTTTGAGAGAGAGAGACACACAGTACAAGCAGGGGAGGGGCAGAGAGAGAGGGACACACAGAATGGGAAGCAGGCTCCAGGCTCCCAGCTGTCAGCACAGAGCCCAATGCAGGGCTCAAACTCACGGACTGTGAGATCATGACCTGAGCCGAAATCGGACGCTTAACCGACTGAGCCACCCAGGCGCCCCATATGCAGAAACAATTTCTTCTCTTATCTAACAAGTTCATTTTCAAATTTATTGGCAAGGACCCGCACAGAGTAGACACTATGACTCACACCACTTCTAATCCTGTTATGTATTATAGTATGTCATACAATTCTGCTTAAAAAAAATTTTTTTTTAATGTTTACTTATTTTTGAGAGAGAGAGAGAGAGAGAGAGAGAGAGAAAGACAGAGCATGAGTAGGAGAGGGGCAGAGAGAGAGAGGAAGACACAGAATCTGAAACAGGCTCCAGGCTCTGAGCTGTCAGCATAGAACCTGACGCAGGGCTCGAACTCATGAATGCTGAGATCACAACCTGAGCTGAAGTCGGACCAGACCAGCCTGCTTCGGATTCTGTATCTCCCTCTCTTTCTGCCCCTCCCCTGCTTGTGCTCTGTCTCTCTCTCTCAAAAATGAATAAACATTAAAAAAAATTTAAAATCCATATGATCCAAGTTGAGTCAGCATATCCATTTTATTTATTTATTTATTTATTTATTTATGTATTTATTTATTTATTTATTTACAAAGTTTACTTCTTCATTTTGAGAGAGAGGTGAGAGAGATAAAGACAGAGAATGAGTGGGGGAGGAGGAGAAAGAGGGAGAGAGAGAGAATCCCAAGCAGGTTCCACACTGTCGGTGAAGAGCCGACATGGGGCTCCATCCCACAAACTGTGAGGTCATGACCTGAGCCGAAACCAAGAATCAGTCGCTTAACCACCTGAGCCAGCCAGGTGCCCTGACATATCCATTATAATGTTTAAACATTTCCAGTGCAATTAGTACCTGGGGATTCTTTCCTTTTTGCATTCGGTATCTGCCAGGATGCCTTTAGCTATCGGTAGCAGGGACCGTAACTTAAATTGGTTTAAAGAAAAAAGAAATGTATTTTCTCCAAAACAAGAAGTCCAGAGATAGAGCTCTTGGGTCAGTTGACTCAGTAGCTCTGCTGTCATCGGTGACCCAAATTTGCCCACCTTGCTTCACTGTCCTGCTTGGTGTACTGACTTTGCCCCTGGACTGGCCTCCTTACAGCTGTTGGTATGGCTGCAACAGCTTCACGTGTCACACCGGGAAAAGACACTGTCCAGGGAAACCAGGAGGCTATCTTTTCACCGTATTTCTTTCTTCAGAGACAGGAAGCTTTCCAAGAATCCCCCAGTAGAATTCTTGCCTCCAATTGGCTGGGGTTAGGTCACATGCCCATTTTTAAATGGTCGTTGCAAGGGGAGTGTGGTCACGTGGCTGGTGGAATGGGTGGAGGTGAGTGTCAGTCACCAGGTCTGTCAGCCAGGGTTCATGTGTTTTTCTGTTCACTTCCTTGTAGCTGATACTATCCATGTCTCTTCTATCCTCTAAGAATCCCATGACCAATCTTGTTAAAATAATACCTTCATTTTCAATATGTTTTGAATTCATAAGTTCTGGATGAGAGCCTGAGGGTGGCGTTGTTGCATTTTCTTCCTCAGGAGACCATTTTGGCCACTTCAGTTTGGTTGATGTTCTGGATGGACCGTGCTTTCAAAACCATCAAGTAGTTGAGTGCAGGAGTATTATAGCTACCTTCCCTTTCATTTCAAAGCCTACATCTAACATTGGAACGAGCTTTTGATTTAGGAAGTGGTATATTTTCCCCTAGAGGTCTTTAAAAATCATGATAGGGGCGCCTGGGTGGCTCAGTCGGTTGGGCGTCTGACTTCGGCTCAGGTCACGATCTCACGGTCCGTGAGTTCGAGCCCTGCGTCGGGCTCTGGGCTGATGGCCCAGAGCCTGGAGCCTGCTTCCGATTCTGTGTCTCCCTCTCTCTCTGCCCCTCCCCCGTTCATGCTGTGTCTCTCTCTGTCTCAAAAATAAATAAAACGTTAAAAAAAATTAAAAAAACTCATGATAAATATTTAGTTAATAACCTAGGGATGTTTGTGGAAAGCAGAAGAATGAAGGGCTCTCATGTATCTATTTTTTCGTCAGACATTCGGTGAGTACCTACTACACGTGTGCTATGTGCTGTGGGAATACCGAGAGGCTAACATATGAAGAGGGAACTTAGCATGGGTCCAGAGAGTGGTCCCATAGATGTGAGGTCAGTGGCTGAGCAATTCCACAATGCAGGACTAAATCATCACTTACAACCAGGGGCTGCTTTGAGTAGCAGCCATCTGGGAAATGTGACTTCAAGGGAGCTTTGCCTGATCTCCTAATTTATATCACCCTTTCTGCCTTAACATGATGCCTACTTTTCTTTTCTTTTTTTTTTTTTTTAATTTTTTTTAATGTTTATTTGTTTTTGAGAGAGACAGAGACAGAATGTGAGTGGGTTAGAGGCAGAGAGAGAGGGAGACAGAGAATCCGAAGCAGATCCAGGCTCTGAGCTGTCAGCACAGAGCCCGATGTGGGGCTCGAACTCACAAACCGTGAGATCATGACCTGAGCTGAAGTCGGACGCTCAACTGAGCCACCCAGGCGCCCCTGCATGATGCCTACTTTTCAATACTAGAGCCTTACCTGTGATTGAGATTATGTATCTTGAGAAGGCCTTAGAAAAAAATGCAGATCTGTCTGGGCAGAGTACCTCATTAGGATATTATCATTTACATTTTATTATTAATTTATCAGGTTCATTAGCAGGTGATGTAGGATGATTCTCAGATAAAAGAGAGAGGAATACAGGACAAATGTGTTTTGAATTGGTGGGAAGGTAGAATGAATTGCAGGCAAAGGTGTGGGGGTTAGGCCCTATAGAAACAGCACTTGGGGCACGCAAGTGGCTCAGTTAAGCGTCCGACTCTTGATTGCGGCTTGGGTCATGATCTTAGGTTCCGTGAGTGTGAGCCCCACATTCGGCTCTGCACTGACAACGTGGAGTGTACTTAGAATTCTCTCTCTCTCTCTCTCTCTCTCTCTCTCTCTCTCTCTCTCTCTCTCTCTCTCTCTCCCCCCCCTCATATAGTGCAACATGGGCTATGGCAGCAAGGGAAAATGCTCCACACAAGTAGTGGGAACAGTGAGATTTCAAACATCTATGTATTTTGATGTATAACATGTTAAACTGTGGATTAAAAGGTTGCTCAGGAAAAAAATAAAATGTTGCTCAGGAAGCTGTCAGGGCCAACATAAGTAAGTATGTGTATGGAAGGGGAGGGAGGAGCGAAACTTTAATCCAATGTAACCAGCGCAAAGTGAACGGCAGATTGGCTAAAGCCTCCAGACCAGTGGCTCTGGATCTTGGCTGCACATTGGAATTACCTAGAGAGCTGTACAACACACTGAAGCCTGGGTCTTACTCAAGAGGACAACTGCCCCATACTGATCGACTGCTTGTTGTTCCCTTGGGGTAAGGCGGCTTCTGTTCATACAGGAGAATGGAGAAAGGGGATTTTAAGAAGTGTTTGTATATTCTATGAATAGAATCCCCATTGGTAGAGATTTACAGTGCTTTTAGTGATCTTTTGTGTATTGTATTAGCGTGTCTTACGGAAAAAAAAAACCAAACAAAAAACCAGCCAGCTTTATACGGTGACAGAGAGATCAAACTTAAATTCAATACCTATGTTTTAATTTTCCCCAGAAAGCCCTTGGTCACATTACAGACTCCTAAATCTGCACTGGAGACGTTTGTCCCCAGACACCTGCATCTGGGAAGACTGAGCATCTTCCAGTATGAGTTTCCTTGGTGGGCACGTGCCAGTTGCCTGGGGTTTCTTTGTGTCCCGAGTTGGTAGCCAGGGTTTCTGGATTTGAGGGTCATGCCATTCGCCCTTACTTTGGGAAGGACTGAATTGTTTTATTTTTCCTAGACAGAAGGAATGGAAGACTTGGGACCTCCCTTTTCACATAGGCAAGGCACCCTGGTGCCCAAGTTTAAAATAGAGATTGTGATCCCTCCCTCTCTCTGCCTCACGAGGATGAGCCCCTAAGAGAAATTAGGTCTGCAGAGGAGGACATCTTCCAAGGCCAAGATATTATTTCTTCATAGATCTTTCCATTTGAACTGTTGATTACTTGCAGATTAGTACTAGTTGGGGATTCTAGGGGAGAAAAATCTGTCCACACACCTATGGTGAAAGATTCAACAAACTCATGATTTCCGTAGGTTTTAAAAACACTTATTTCCTGAAGTTTCCATTTACTTATTTTTATCCCTTTGTATTGTAGGTGTTTTTGTCAGAAGCCTTAAATCCTCTTTTTAGCACGAGGAAGGTTATAAATAGGTTAAATTCATAAAAACGAATAGACATCCTTCCTGCTGACCCTTTCCAACTGTGCTCACAAATGTCTGCCAAGGACCACAAAATAGAAATTCGTATGAACCAAGTAGAAAGGTGAGCTGGCCAAGCCAACGGAAAATCAGATGCTGGCCTAAAAACAATTTAATGTACTCTTGTCTCTTTCTTTCATTTTGATGTTCATGACACTTTTGAAGAGCAGTTATGTGTATTGACTACAGTCAAGCTTTTGTGTTCCTTTAACACAGGAAATGTTAAGCTGTTTGGAAAGGGGGAAAGATTGATGGCAGGGATAATTTTGTGGATTGTGCTAATTTTTTTTAAGACAATGATTTTTCAAGGCTGTTTTTGCACCAACGATCTCAGACTGAACTGAGGCTTCAGGAGTTCATTAATTCCAAGAGTTCTAGGCAGAGCTCATATTGTTAACACACGCACATACACACGTATGCACACTCACAGTTCGGTTTGTGCAAGTCAGCTGTGGGACACTGCACGTTCCCTTCTCCTCCTCCTAAGTTTTCTTTTGAGAAAATGAGCAAGGGAAACCCATAAAATAGAGTTAGTAGAGACTGTCTCTCTAGCACAGAGGCAGCGGCGACTACCTGTGTGTGCGATTTTGTATGTCCAGAGCAGCTAACTCCCTTAGACATAAAGCCTCTCTGGGCATATTCCTGTGTTGCGGAAGGGAAATCAGTCTTGGTGGTTAAAATAAAAATCTTTGCACCAGCTGAGTCTTTCCGGTAATATAGTAGTAAGTTCTGTGTGATCTCAAAGAACTGCCAGCCTCTCAAGCTGGCCTCAGGAAGCCAAAGCTATTTTCGAAATTCAAAGGATTAGTGGTGCAAAGCAAAAATACAACACGGCGCAAGTGAAGGAGGGAGTAAATGTTGAAACAGGGACTCAGAGATTTAGATCAGGTAACTTGGAGATTCAACACTTTGTGGATCGGAGGCATTTCTTAACATGTATTTGTCTCTTTTATATACCACCGGTATATTCAAGGACCTCCATGATCTGTCTGGGGTCTACTTTCCACTTCACTTTTCCTGACCTCTGCCTTCATCAGGCTGTAGTCACTGTCACCAGAACATGCATTTCTGCAGACATGCATTTGTCTGTATGCAGCTCTTGCAGAAGCCTTCCTGGCAACCCTAAGTCATGATGAGCCCTCCTTTCTGAAACTCCTCCAGCATTTATTGTCAGTATTGCTCAGTTTCTATACACTGCACTGTCTCGTTTTGCTTATTATTTTTGGAGAGCCTCACAACATCTAGCACTTGGCATTGAGTACTGTTGGTTGCTTAAAAGGGGTTGCTTAAAAGCTCTTCCAGCTGGTAACCATTCTGGGCCTGAAACTTTCCAGCACAATTGGGAGGAGGGGTGGGCATGCTTTATTGCACTCGGCCAGTTAAACAGTAGTCCCATATGTAACTATCCTGAGTAGCAATATGGGGCTGAGGTGTGGTTTTAAAATGGAATTCAGCTCAGGTCACCTGGGTGGCTCAGTTGACTAAGTGTCCGACTCTTGATTTCGACTCAGGTCATGATCTCATGGTTTGTGAGACCGAGCCCCTCATCGGGCTCTGTGGTGACAGTGTGGAGCCTGCTTGGGATTCTCTCTCTCTCTCTCTCTCTCTCTCTCTCTCTCTGCCCCTCTCCCACTCATAATCTCTCTCCCTCTCTCCCTCTCAAACTAAATAAATACACTTAAAAAAATAAAATGGAATTCAGCTCAATTAATGGAAAAAGCATTAGCTCGATTCATGGAATAAATGGTAACTGATCAGGTACTGAGGGCTTTCCATAATGCTTAAAACTGACATTAAGCTTAGATATCACATGGCAGGTAGAGCTTCATCTGATATTAACTTTTTTCTTGTTCTCTCTACTTACGCCAGAGTAGTTTTTACATCTATTTACAAAGCCTTTAGCAATGAACTAAATATAGCATGCCTTTGGGTCCCATAGAGAGCATAGATAGCATTTTGAAGGCCAGGTTTTCTGGAACATAATCTAACATTTTATTTTACTTCTCTAGCTTTAGTGAGATATCATTGACATATAGCATTGTGTAAGTTTAAGGTGTATAATGTGTTGTATTGATATACTTATATATTGCAAAATGATTACCAACATACTGTTAGCTAACACCTCCATCATATCACATAACTACCATTTCTTTCTTTCTTTTTTTTTTTTTTGGTGAGTAATTTAACATTTTAGAATATTTTTTCAGAATGAACTTTGAGTGATTCTACACTGTAGAACTGATCAGACCTTGGAAACATTGGGCCAGTTACCTCATTGTCTTAGCATCTGAATCACATAGAATCAGAAGACTGCATTCCCACAGTGATCTAGCATTTAGAAAATTTCCAAATAGTGAATTAGGTGGCTTGATGGAGGTAAGGCCTTTGATTGCTTCTACCAAAGAATGTAAACAGTCATAGTATCAGCTAGATGAAAGTGAGAAATTAATTGAACCTGATTCTCTTGGCTACTGGATCATAGCTTCCCCAAGTCAGAGAATCTGATTGTCTGTTTTTTTTTTTTTTCAGTTTATTTTAGAAGAGAGGGAGAAAGCACATGAATGGGATAAGGGGAAAGAGAGAGGGAGAGAGGGAGAGAGGGAGGGAGGGAGGGAGGGAGAGAGAGAGAGAGAGAGAGAGAGAGAGAGAGAGAGAGAGAGAGTCCTAAGCAGGCTCTGTGCTGTCAGCACAGAGCTGGATGCCAGTCTCGATCTCACAAACTGTGAGGTCATGACCTGAGCTGAAATCAAGAGTTAGATGCTTAACCCACTCAGCTACCCAGGCACCCCCTGGTTGTCTTTTTGTATCTTGCTTCTGGCTGCAGGAAAATTATAATTATAATAATAGTATTTTAAATGCTTTAGGGTACTGCTTTGAAAAAAATGTTCTCTTTTCATGTCTTTAATGCCCTGTACGAGGTCCTAGATATTGGGTTCTTGTATCAAAGTTTCCCTAAAAATAAATTTGGACTGTTGATTATGGAGATCCTTCTGGAAACCTACACTCAAATATCTCAGCTCCAAATTACTCATCTTTATTTATTCAATGATCTGTATGAGATAATAAATAGA
Source organism: Neofelis nebulosa (assembly GCF_028018385.1). NCBI lineage: Eukaryota > Metazoa > Chordata > Mammalia > Carnivora > Felidae > Neofelis > Neofelis nebulosa. The sequence goes on along the minus strand of NC_080788.1, from coordinate 106,144,619 downwards.
CTTAATGCTTTACAGAAGCTGAAGCCCTTATCTGAATTTTTGTAATTAAATTTCATTGAATTGGAGAATTAGGAGAAAAAAAATCACGCTTCTTTCATTAGGAATGAATTTCTTATGTGAAAACTCAGCAGTCACTTTTCCTTTGGAGAGCTAGAGATGGAGTCTTGGAACTAAGCCAGAAGATAATCTCTTCATCAGCTACAGTTAATAAAAACATTAATAAGGCACGTTACCTCTGAGGAGAGTGCTGTGAACTGAATCCTTTGTAATCAGAATCCGAATCCTAGTAGGCTCTCCTGAGAATTAAACAAGAAGAAATACTGAGAGAATTGGGAAAATTTTCGGAAAGGAAGAAATTAAGTATAAATTGCCCTCTTCGAAAAATACAGGGGAAGTGAACAAAGGTGATGTTAAAAAGCTTCCAATTGTGCTAAACCAAAATTGAGAAAGTGGTGGAAACAGTGTCCTTATTTCCTGATTTGCAGTTACATGCTGCTAAATTAAGTTGAATTACTTCATCAAATGCTATTGGTGCGCCGTATTAAGAATCGAACTGTTTGGAGTCTCTCAGACATTATTTGTTTTACTTCCTCTGGATCAGCAAAAGAATGCATTTAACTTTTGCATTTCAGAAAATAGAGCAATTTGGTAGTTTTTCCCTGTCTCCAACCGAGACCATAAAAGAAGGATGCTAAAGCCTCAAAGCCCAGCTTAGTGGTCAGGGGAGGTTGAAGTCAGCTGGTGAACTTGTTCATTTCATTTTGGCGTTTGAGAATTAATAACCACAGGGTGCTGCCTTTCCAACTCAGAACTATTCTGCTTTTCTGTTGGACAAAAAAGATTCTTTCACAGAACCTGGCACAAAATATAGATATATGGTCAACAAGGGGTCCCAGTTTCAATTCATGTGGAGAATCTTTAAAGTAAACTTCACAAACATACAGATTATCAAGACCCAGGGAAGGAATTTAAAATGAAGGAGTGCTCACAGTGGAGGGGATTTTGATTTACATCTTCCATCTCTAAGTTCTCCTGCAGGGCTGAAATATTTCTGAAATAATGGGATTTGATTTTTAAGCTGCTTCTTTTGAAAGAAGACAACAGCTGTTCAGAGCAGGATGGATTTGATGGATCCTTGGGGATAAATACCCAAAGTAATGTTGCTGACTTCCAACTGCATAAGGTCTGATGTGAGATCAGCCATAGGCACCCGGTGAATGACTACCTGGGTTTGTTTATCACAAGCCTGATAAAGTATTGCACATCCTGCAGGACCAAGACCTTGGGCTTTTGAGCCCTGCCACAGGCAGGGAAGCAGATAGGTAGGGGAGGCCACTCACAGAGTGTTAAGGTGAAGAGTTATTGCCAAGTAGACCTTACTACTCAGGGCTCAGCTATTGAAACCACAGAGACGACTTATTGACTTAACCCACTAATAGAAAAGGGGTGGGGGCAAGCCATGGGAAAACTATGATGCACGGGAGTTTGTTTTCAGAGGACTCTTGTGGGCTTTTCCTGGTCCGTCTCCCTGGTCACCATGTCATCATCCTCACTTTGCAATCTTCCTCTGAGCTCAGGTGATGGCGCCGTAGGACCTCCCTGGGATTCAGAGTGGCTTCAGTCACTTAATCCCTTCCACTGTATCAAACACTGTTTCTCTAAGACCTTGGTTTTAAGACTTTTTGAAGGACCATCAATAATTCATAGTTGTTAAAAGGTACATTTTAAAATTAGGATTAATCATGATTCTCATTGAGATATAAAATGAAAATGTCAAAGATTTTTAAAATCTCATTAATTAATAAAGGAACCAGGCAGATGCCTCAACCAGTTCAAAGCACAGATCAAAGAGTCACAAATTTACATGGACTCAAGGTCTGTTAAAATGAATTTAGAAATGGATACAGGGCTGGGTGCCTGGGTGGCTCAGTCGGTTAGGTGGCTGGCTTTTGATTTCGACTCAGGGCATGATCTTGCAATTGTGGGATCAAGCCCCACATTGAGCTCTGCTCTCTGTGTGGAGCCTGCTTGGGGTTCTCTCTCTCTCTCTCTCTCTCTCTCTCTCTCTCTCTCTCTCTCTCAATCTCTCTTTCTCTCTCCCTCTCTCTCCCTCTGCCCCTCCCTGGCTTGTGCTGTCTCTCTCTAAAAAGGAAAAAAAAAAGGGATGCAGGCCAACTTTTTCCAGTATTTTCCCTTGAGAAGAATTATTTGTATTGCTATGAGCTATCTATGATTTAAAGATTTGTAAAATAGTCCAAAGCCAGTGCAGAGCCCTAATGGAATCACATAATTTTCAGGGGCTCTAGCACTCCATTACAAGATATTCAGTAATCTCCTCCTTATTCTAAAGTTTACATTTTTTTCCCTTACACACTAAAGTAAGAATACCTTGTAACCCTAATTTGTTTGGAAACATTTATATCGTGAAAGAGTAGTTGTTAACTCAAAGAGCTAAATGGTGGACATTGGATAAGTGGGAGTGTATCTGTCAGGGAGGGCCAGTTGCTGTAACAAACAATTCCCATCTCAGTGACTAATCACAATAGATTTATTACTTGCTCTTCTCACAGTTCCCATAGTCACTCAATTATTCTTCCATCACGTGTCTTCACATCTTTTTTGGGCCTAAGCAGCTTCACTGGATCCTCTGTATCTAGCCAGAAGGCAGGAAAAAGAGAGAACTTGAGGAAGCGGGCTGGGAACTCTTTAGTTTGGAATGGACTTACTTTTCTTTCACTCAGATTCTGTTGGTGAGAATTGGTCACATGACCCCATGGGCCAGATGGTCATGGCAGTGATAAATGTGGCTTAGCTGAAGCAAAAGCAGCTTGGTGAGCCCTTTGCATTTTCAGGGGTCTGCTTCTGTGTGTAATTCTCCTCCTTCAAAGACAATCCCCAGAAAACGGTTTGCTATTTATAAATTATTGCTAGGTCATTAGTGATGAGCAGAATAGTGTCTGCTCTCCAGAAGCATGTGATTCATCGGGAAGAAAAATCTGTAGTGTGAGGCAGGATGTGATATATGCTGTGGGAAAAAAATGCTCTGAGTGTACCAAAGGGTGAAAGAGTAATCTCGACCAGGAGGAACCATGGAAAGCATTAGAAATAACACTAATGCTTGGCAGTGGAGAGCCTAGAATTTGGAGTCAGGAAATCCTTGATTCAATCCTTTGTTTAATCACTATTGACCCTGGATGAGTTTTTAACTTCTCTGAGCCTTGGTTTTCCTGACTCTAAAAAAGGGCATAGTAACGCTTAGTGCCTAGAAGTTTTGTAACATTACATGAGTAAGTATACGTGTGCAAAATGAAGCAAAAGCTCATTTATATGAGATCTGAAACGTTAGGTTGATTTCAACAGACAGTAAAGGGCAAGAGTTCTGCTGAAATAAAGGCCCGTGGGTTCCAATCCTTTCCTGCCTCCCTCCTCACAGAGCTTTTGTATGTTGGGAATTACTAATACAATGTGTTTGAGAAGAAGGAGTCCACTACCAAAAAGACATTTGAAAACCTAGATATTTTTGAGAGTATAATAATTGAACTCTTTAAAAATCTGACAAGGATTTCTAGAAGTCTTTGCTGATCTGTTTTTTTTTCTCCCCAACAGTGGTCTACCCAACACGCAGTTAACTGTTTAACCACTGTAGTATAAAGCAATTGTCTGCCTTAGAGATGGCACAAATAATTATTAGAGTTTTTCACCTTTCAGATATTATTTTTTCCAGCTATAGGTAAGGTTTCAGTTTCTTTTTTCCACATTTTTGCCTGTAAGGTAAACATGGAGAATAATTATATAGTGCTGTTAGGAAAGAAAAAGAAATCACAACATGACTACCTTCAGAACATTTAGCATAAAGGCAGTAGCATTAGGATATGAACTTGAAAATGGAGTGTTTTATACTACTTAGTTCATATAAATTCATACTACTTAGTTCATATCAGTCACATTCAACTTCTCCACACCGTGAATGTCTTAATATTTTTACATAGCTGAGCATAAAAAAAAGCAATGAACATTAACATACATACAAATTACTTGGGGATCCTGATACAATGTGAGTTTTTTTTAATGTTTATTATTTTTGAGAGAGAGAGACAGAGCATGAGCGGAGGAGGGGCAGAGAGAGAGGGAGACACAGAATCCGACGCAGGCTCCAGGCTCTGAGCTGTCAGCACAGAGCCTGACACAGGGCTCCATCTCACGAATGGTGAGGTCATGATCAGCTGAAGTCGGACGCCTAACTGACTGAGCCACCCAGGCACCCTTACAATGTGGATTCTGATTCAGTAGGTCTTGGGTGGGACCCGAGATGCTGCAACAAAGCTCCCAGGAGATGACAATGCTGCTGGTCTTTGGATTATGCTGTGAGCAGCAAGGGGCCAGTGGATATAACTTTTTATCTGGGAGGTTGAGGAAGCCTCACTTAGGACATAAAGGGGTCCAGAAGGTCTTTTGAAAAAGGAGTTAGAATTTTACAGTATCTGCTTTTATTTTTTTTTTAATTTTTTTTTAACGTTTTATTTATTTTTGAGACAGAGAGAGACAGAGCATGAACGAGGGAGGGTCAGAGAGAGGGAGACGCAGAATCTGAAACAGGCTCCAGGCCCTGAGCTGTCAGCACAGAGCCCGACGCGGGGCTTGAACTCACGGACCGCGAGATCATGACCTGAGCCGAAGTTGGCCGCCCAACCGATGAGCCACCCAGGCGCCCCCAGTATCTGCTTTTATTAAAGCTGCAGTTGGTTGGTCCTCCCATCTGTTCAAGACAGAATTCTTTAGATCCTTAGACTAGCTAGTTTGGGCCCTGTTTTAAAATTTAATTTAATTTAATTTAATTGGTTTTGTTTTGTTTCCTCTTAATGATAATGACAAGGTCATTTCATCTGTCTCTGCCTTAGTGTCTTCAAAAGTAAAACGGCCTGGCTGTTACCTAGTGCAGAGGAGGAATGCGGATGAACGATGCCATCCTCTTTTTTCTCTTTTTCTTTAATGTTTATTTATTTATTTTGAGAGAGACTGAGAGAGAGCACAAGTGGAGGGAAGGGCAGAGAGAGAGAGGGAGAGAGAGAATCCAAGCAGGCTCCGTGCTGAGCACGGAGCCTGATACAGGGCTCGATCTCCTCACCGCAAGATCGCGACCTGAGCCACTGTCAAGAGTTGGACACTTAACCGACTGAGCCACCCAGGCGCCCCTGAACTATGCCACTCTCAACTAATATGTTTAATCTTACTGACCAATCTTACCATGAACCCAGCTACTCAGATAAATCACTTCCATGGTTATTATTTTTGCTTATAGGAAGTGTGGAATTTTAGGACTTCCCTGTGGCTGCTTAGAGTGTCATGCTGAGGAAGCCAGCACCCAGCTGCCTTCGGCTAAGGATCGCAGGCTGAATCCTAAAAAGAAGCCACATGAATGTGCTGTTTATCACAGGAGAGTCCCCGTCAGAGCAGATTGGAACAGAACGAGTCTAGCCTTGCTCTAGAGAGAAAAATATCCAAGTATGGACTTCCAAGTACATATTTCTTCAGAATTTTTATTGAACACCTACCTTTTACATAGCATTTTTATGGGCACATAAATATAGAGTAAAACTAGCAGTAGTAGCTGTCATTAACTAGATGCTTGCTCTACATCCATCCTGCTAAGCACCGGATTTACTTTAGATAATTTAGGTTTCATAGTTACGTATTACTATTCTCTGTTTACAATTAAGGGAACCACAGGATGTGCCTCAGATCAAAATGGCTCCCAAATTTCCATGGTCTCAAAATAGCTATGATATTTCCAGGCATCACATCCCAATGTGATGATATCCAGCAGAAAAGAGGGATCATCTCTTTTTCACCGTCTTTTTAAGGAAGAAAGACTCCCAGGAGCTGCTCACAGATCTTTATTTATCTCGTATTGGCCATGGTTGTATCATATGCCCATGTGCAAACCAATCGCTAGCAAAATAAATGGAACTACATTGGTCCTGGTGAATTAGCCAGGCGTCAACAGAGTACAGCCTTTGGGCCAAATCTGGGCTGATGCCTGTTTCTATAAATAAAGTTTTATTGGAACATAGCCATGCCATTTGTTTACCTATTTTCTGTGGCTGCTTTCACCCTACAACGTCAGAGTTGAGTGGTTGCAACAGAGATCTTACAGCCTGCAAAGTAAAAAATATTTACTACCTGACTCTTTCCAGAAAACGTTTGCTGACTGCTGGCATAGGCCAGTCAGGAGCCATTTCTTGCACTAAGGAGGGGGCCACATAGATAGAATTAGGGTTCTGTTAAGAAGGAAGGAGTAAGTGGCTGTTGGATAGGCAACCAGCAGGGACTGCTACAGAAGGGGAATCTTTCTTCCAGTGAAGCAGATGTGCTTTGAAGGACATTTGTGTGGGAAGGTAGCTGTAAGGTGACAATACAATATCTTAGATTGAGGCCAAGTGGAATATATTTGGTGAAAGTAAAAGTAGAAGGAAACAGGAGTGATGTCCCTTAGGTCTTGACAGGTGAGGAATAATGAACAATTCTTCCAAAACCAGATCACTAAACTAGTGCAGGATCTTATGTCGTTCCCAGGGGTCATATGTGACAAGGGAGCACCAACAGTGGAACGGAGCTGTCCCTGAGCTTTTGCCTTGCCCTGATCATAGTTTTAATTTCTGAAGACAAAGGAAACAAGAGGAAGTGCGAATATGATCAAGGCAGCACTGAGTCGTAGCTGAAATGTAAGCGGCAATGCCCATTTGATCTTAGGATAGGAGAGAATGCTGGGCTTACTTAGCCACACCTCGGGATTCCAGCAAAGCACAATGAAAGCCAAGAGAAAAATATTGTCTGTATTCATTAAGTTTATTTTTTTTTAAATGTTTTTATTTACTTTTGAGAGAGAGAGAGAGACAGAGTGTGAGCAGGGGAGCGGCAGAGAGAGAGAGGGAGAGGGGCTCTGAAGCAGGCCCCAGGCTCTGAGCTGTCAGCACAGAGCCTGAGGTGGGGCTCAGACTCATGGACTGCAAGATCATGACCTGAGCTGAAGTCAGACACTTAAACGACTGAGCTACCCATGCGCCCCATCTATCCATTCACTTTAAATGAGTACATAACTAACGAGTGATAGTAGTTTCTAAAAATTTCTGTTCTGATAGTACAACTGAAAATGAACTTTATGAGGAAGCTAAAGGTGGAATTTAAAAAAAATGACTGTGGTTTCAGGAGGAATTTGGGTTTCAGAAAAAGGAGACAGTACATGTATGTGGGAGCGGTGGAGTCAGAATGATGTAGATTATATCACTTGCTAGCTCTGGGAACTTGAAAACATTAGTTAACCCCTCTGAGCCTCAGTTTCCCTATTTGTAAATTAGAAAAATAATATTAAACCATACAGAGTATTCCTGGAGGCCAGTGCATCCACCCTTGCTCTTGACCTCATTGTTTTTTCACTTTGAGATACTGTTGTTTCTATCAGTTTTCACTCTTTAAAATCTTTTGATCTTACAAAACCTTTTATAATTGGTGTGTTGTTAATGACTTTTAGCTTGTCAGGGGCTTTTAGATTGTTTCCTTCAGCCTCCCCATCCCACCTGCTCACCAAATACATACAGCCTCCAAGTCTGTGGCCCCTTCACTGGGCTTTGAATGGGCTGGGGCATTGGCTGTGGTGTGGAGGGTCCACTGGGGTATTCTGAAGGGACTAAGCAAGATTACAGCATGGCCAGACATCACTGCTGCTGGCTAGGCAGGGAGTGAGGCCTTGGTGCAAACAAAACAAAGTCCTGGTAGGTGACCACCAACAGGAGAAGTGAGTGACTTCAAGCGTGGCTTCAGCAGGGATCCTTGGCAAGGCAGCTGGTCTGCAGGAGTCGGTAGACATTCAGGTGAGTCCTGGGCACTCGGGTGATGCTCTTTCAAGTCCCCCCCTTGCCAGGTCTGCTCATTTTGGGTGGTGGTGCTGTTCCCTTCTTGCTCAGCTTCTGGAGGACCGCCTTTCAAACCTCCACGGTCCTGTTTGTTAACCCTCTTCCTTTCCAGCCTTTCTTGCTTTCAGCTCCAATACTCACTTTTATCTTTCTTCTATCTTCTGAAAGTTTGTTCTCGTTTCCTTCCTTCCTTCCTTCCTTCCTTCCTTCCTTCCTTCCTTCCTTCCTTCCTTCCTTCCTTCCTTTCTTTCCTTCTTTCCTTTTCTTTCTTTCTTTCTTTCTTTCTTTCTTTCTTTCTTTCTTTCTTTCTTTCTTTCTCTTTCTTTCTTTTCTTTTCTTTTCTTTTCTTTTCTTTTCTTTTCTTTTCTTTCTTTTTTTCTTTCTTTCTTAAACAGCCTTATTGAAATAAACTTTACATATCATAAAATTCACTTGTTAAAAAATATACAATTCAGTGTGCTTGAGTATATTCATGAAGTTGTAAAAATATCAGCAAAATCAAATTTTAGAACCTTTTATTTTGGACATTTCTTATGATATGAGGTCATTTGTGACTGGCTTCTTTCATCTAGCATAGTTTTTTTTGAGGTTCATCCATGTTGTAACATATGTTAGTACTTCATTCCTTTTTATTGTTGAATGATATTCCGTTGTGTTGATATACCATATTTTGTTTTTCCATTCTTCTGTTGAGGAACATTTAAGTTGTATCTACTGTTTGGCAATGATGAATAGTGCTGCTAAGAACATTCATGTACAAGCTTTTCTGTGGACAGATTTTTAAATTTTTCTTACATAGATTCCTAGGAGTGAAATTTCTGGGTCATGTGGTAACTCTGTTTACATGTTGGGGAACTGCTGAAACTCTTTTCTAGAACATTTGCACCGTTTTGCAGTCCAGCCAACAATACATGAGGGTTCCAATTTTTCCGCATCTTCACCAGTACTTATTATTGTCTTTTTGATTGTAGCTATTCTCACGGGTGTGAAGTGATGTCATTGTGTGAAATGACATCATTGTTGTCTCTCTTTATAGAGATATAATTTATATTCTGTACAATTCACTCATTTAAAGTATGCAATTGAATGTTTTTTTTTTTTTTAGTAAATTACAGATATGTGCAACCCTCACCATAGTCAACTTTAGAACATTTTCATCACTTCAAAAAGAAACTTTGTTCAGATTGTAGCTTTGATTTGCACTTCCCCAATGACTAATGATGTTGGACATTTTTTCATGTGCTTATTGGCCATTCACATATCTTCTTTGGAGGAATGTCTTTTCAAATCTTCTGCCCATTTTGAAATTGGGTTGTCTTTTTTTTTTTTTAATGTTTATTTATTTATTTTTTTGAGAGAGAGCACGCACAAGTGGGGGAGAGGTAGTGAGAGAGGGAGAGAATCCCATGTGGGCTCTGCGTGGGGGCTCAGTCTCATGAACTGTGAGATCATGACTTAAACCGAGATCAAGAGTTCCACGCTCAACTGATTGAGCCACTCAGGTGCCCCTGGGTTTTCTTCTCATTATTGAGTTGTAGGTTTTTACTTTCTTGATGGTGTCATTTGAACCACTGAAGCTGTTAATTTTGAGGAAGTCCAATTTATCTTCTTTTCCTTTGTGCTTGTGGTGTTGTGTCTAGAAAATCATTATTAAGGTCATGGAGATTTCTCCTATTGTAGTTTTCGCTCAAAAAATCCATTTTGAGTTCAAATTTGCATATGATGTGAGGTAGTCCAAATATGTTCTTTTATATGTAGATACCCAATTATCCCAGCACCGTTTGTTGAGGACTTATTTTCTTTTTCTTAAACCCATTTTTAGGAGCAGATTGGAGTAATGTTAGCAAATGGCAAAAAGAAAGCAGAACTTTACAATGCTGTTTTGCTTTTGTCTTTTTATCAAGGAATGTAGTCTTCACACGATGAGGAAGAGCAATTATTTAAATCCTAAGTAGGTGAAGAGACAGTAAGACATTAACTATTTTAAATGGATTGTAAATATTGTAGATAAATTATATCCCAGGATAGTATCTAAATGTAGGCAGTGGCTGCTTAACTGCTAGCCTTAATGTTTGTGGAGTAGGGGTGAATGGGCAAGGCACTTACAGCCTAAAGACAGTCAAACAGGATTTTAATTTGCATCAACAGAGAATGGTGGGCTCTGGAAAGTACACACAGGAAAGCTTGGGATATTAATCCCCACAAAATTGTATCCGTGGAAAGGATAGTGTTCATTGGAAGCCTGAATAGGTTCACTCTGAATAAGTAACACCAAACTAACCTCAATTTGTTTGTTTCATGGGACTGATAGACGATAATATAGAAACCGTGTACCTAAACTTGAGCAAAGCTATTGCATATCTCACAGGTATCCCTAGAGACAAAATGGAGAAATATACTCCACATAACAGTGAAGTTGGCTGGATTTGATGATGGTAGCCCAGATAGTACATGAAGTAACATCACTTGGAGAAAGCCATGAGCCTCCCTGTTAGAACTTGATCTGTTCAGACCTTTTACTAATATTGGATGAAAATACAGAGGGTATGATAAAAAGCTAGAAGGAATACATTGGATGACGAGGATCAAAACTAACAAATAACTCAAAAGACTGGCCGAATCTAATAAGGTGAAAGATACGGGAAATAAAATGTAAAGTCTCATACTTAGATTACTCAAGCTCTGAATAGAGACTTCATTTAATAAAAAGTATTTGAAGGGGGAAAAAGTCTTAAGTGTCAGAGTTGACAGCATCTCATACTGAATTAACAATCTGAGTTGCCTGCAAAGAGAATGCATCATTTACTGCAGTCTACTATTTGGAAAAAAGAAAGTAGGACTCTAACTTCATAGTGCCCGCTATTGCCAGTCTTCATGTGCCAGACTCTGGCTGGGGTTGAAGACCCAGTGAAGGTTGTCAGTCTGTGGGAGTTTTTTCTCTTGGTTCTGAAAACAGGGGTACAAGTTAGAGTTTCAGGTCGAAATAAAAGACATTCAGTCCTTTTCTGTCACTGAGCAACTTATGAAGGGAGGAAAAGTTGGTTAGATTCCTTCCTTCTCTCTCCTTCCTTCCTTCCTTCCTTCCTTCCTTCCTTCCTTCCTTCCTTCCTTCCTTCCTTCCTTCCTTCCTTCCTTCCTTCCTTCCTTCCTTCCTTCCTTCCTTCCCCAGATTCCTTTAAATAACCCTAGACAGCAGTGATTCTTAGGAAAAGAAAGGATAATGACTCAAAGATCTAAGGGGTCATTCTTCCCTGGCTTCCTTCCCAAGTGCTTTCCATGCCTATGGGCATCTCTTCCATTTCCATACGCTTTGAGACCTGGAAGCTCTTTACCCTGCTTAATGATGAGGACATTCTTCAACGACAAAATGATAACATGCACTTCCTCTTACATGTTTTATATGTACCAGGTATCGGCTATGATGATAACATAGAAAACCTGATTTAATCCTCACAGTAACCCTATGAGTTAGATAGTAATATTTTCTCCATTTTACCTATGAAGAATTTGAAGATCAAGGCCATATATCCACTATGTGGCAGAGCCAGGAATTAAACCCACATCCATTTAGTTGTGAACGTGCTTTTCTTAATATATAAGTCCAAATGCCCCTCACAGTTTTGTGAATCCTTTCCAGTACCATACTGGAGCTAGCTCATAAAAAGCGATTGTTCAAGTTTCAGGGATTTTGTAAGCCAATTGTTAAATCCATCCATTACTGTTATTTTTTAATTTTTTAATGTTTATTTTTGAGAGAGAGAGGCACATACAGAGTGTGAGCGGGGGAGGGGCCAAGAGAGAAGGAGACACAGAATCCGAAGCAGGCTTCAGGCTCTGAGCTGTCAGCACAGAGCCCGACACAGGGCTCGAACTCACAAACCACGAGATTGTGACCTGAGCCGAAGTTGGCCACTTAACCCACTGAGCCACCCAGGTACCCCTAAACCAATCCATTATTAAAAATCAAATTATATAAACTTACATAAGTTGTAGTAAAATGTAGGTAAACATATGGAAAACTCTTCGCTTCCTAATTATTTTACTACATTTTCTGTCTGCGCTCTTGAGGTTATTTCCATCTCTTTGGTGGAAATACTATGTAATAGTGTGCTGCTGTTCATCTTTTTTCCAATTTACATTCAGTGATGTCCTATTGGTAGCTTGAAATTGGCTATGGTCAGGGTGCCTGGGTGGCTCAGTTGGTTAAGCGTCCGACTTCGGCTCAGGTCATAATCTCATGGTTTGTGAGTTCGAGTCCCATGTTGGGCTCTGTGCTGGCAGCTCAGAGCCTGGAGCCTGCTTCGGATTCTGTGTCTCCCTCTCTCTCTGTTTCTCCCCCACTCTCACTCTGTCTGTCTGTCTCTCTCTCAAAAATAAATAGATTAAAAAAATTAAAAAAAAAAAGAAATTGGCTATAGTGAATATTTCTATCACAGAAGTGAGTAAGTGTTACAAATCGAGGCTTGATTTACTGTTTTGTTGACTGTTTAGAACAAAAAGTTATGGAGAAAATGTTAATAATGCAGATTGCACTTTAAAAAGTGTGTTGAATCTAGTGTCAGAGCTGAGGGTAGCTTCAGCTCAGTAAATATAATTTGTACCAGGGTGAGGAATAGTTGAGCAGTAGATCCCACATCAGACTTAATGGCAGTAAATTCATTAGGAGAAGAGTTAGTGGAAGGGGATGCAACTTCCTGTGTCATCCCAGAGATGAATTACAACCTTAGGCCGGTTGCAGGTAGACTAATTTGGCAAAAACCAGTGAAAGCATTCTTTGAGAACCAACTGGCTGTGTAGCATTTACCCTAAAGAACATTATATCTGTTTTTGTTACTTGCACATGGTGTGCTGTGCATCCTTTCTATCAGTAAAATTTATAATAAACACACACACGTCTTTTCTCAGGAGAGCTCGTTGTTAGGCATCAACCAGATGTCACTGCCACCTTCACATCTCTGGTCTGCAGTGGAAATGAAGAACTTGTACAACCATGCCACTGTGTTGTTCTTCCACAATTTTCTGTTCTCTGGAACAGAATAATCTGTGATTCATTGGTCTTTTCCTATGGGTTTTATTTTCCTGGTTTCCTCCGAGCAGCATGAAATCAGGCAGAAACCTCTCTTTACTGGAGGTGTGCAGAACTAGGCACGTGATAGTGTTCTAGAAAGAAGATTACTCGTGCTGGGTGGGAGACCTGCCTCACTGGGGACCTGGAATGAGCATGAGCTGGCAATCAGGAGACCTGGCTTCCTGCAGAAGGTTGTCCCCATGAGTTATCTTAAGCAAAAACTGGTGCAGCCATTCTGGAGAACAGTGTGGAGCTTCCTCAAAAAGTTAAAAACAGAACTACCCTACGACCCAGCAGTTGCACTCTTACGTATTTACCCAGAGGATACAAAAGCACATATTTGAAGTTGTACATGCACTCTAACATTTATAGCAGCGTTACTAACAATAGCCAAACTATGAGTCCATTGGAGTCAAATGTCCGTTGACAAATGAAAAGTTATTTTATTCTTTTTTTTTTAAGTTTATGAATTTATTTTGAAAGAAAGAGAGCACAAGCAGGGGAGGGGCAGAAAGAGAGAGGGAGAGAGATAATCCTAAGGGGGTTCTGCACTGTCAGGTGTGGGGCTCAATCTCACCAACCCTGAGATCATGACCAAAACCAAGAGTTGGATGCTTAACTGACTGAGCCACCCAGTCGCCCCGAAAAGTTATTTCACTCTTCAGCAAAAGTTTGAGTTAAGGTGAATTTGACAGTTCTTTGTAAGTTTAAACTCTGCATTTCAATGGCTGCTTCTTGAACTTAGGCTATTAAGTATTGGACTTCTTGGTTTATCAAGAGACATGCAAATATAGTAGAATTTCCTCAGTGATTCACTTTAGAGATTTAAGAAGTAATAGTTCTGTAAATTTGTGTGATCCTCTTATAGTTTACTAAATATTTTAACACATATTACCTTGTTTGTCCAAACAGTGAGATAAATGGGGAGCTATTAACACCCCCATTTTACTGCCGGGAAAGAAGGGGCTCAGGGTAGTTCATAACTTGTTCCTAGTGCATAGGTACTTGGCAGAGAAGCTAGGTCTGGGGCTGCCACATCATTTTCTCCATCTCCAGTGTCCTTTCCCTTCCATCTGCTTAAACATAAAATTCCATTGAACCTGTAATGAGCATGTCTTGATATGTTTTCTAAGCACGAGTTGAAAAAAAAGTGTTTAAAGATAAATTATAGCTTTTAACGTTTTTCTGAAGACATCCATAAATCCAGACTTTCTTTTATTTTTAAGTTTATTTATTTATTTTGAAAGGGAGAGTGTGAGCAGGGGAACGACAGAGAGAAAGAGGGAGAGAGAATCCTAAGCAGAGCCCCAGGTGAAGCTCAATCCCATGAACCGTGAGATCACGACCTGAGCAGAAATCAAGAGTCAGATGCTCAACTGATTGAAACACCCAGGTGCCCCTAAATCCATCCTTTGTGAGATCAAGCAAAGAGGTGAAGAGGACGTAACAGTGGGTTGCTTGCTAGAATGATAATCACTTTAGACCTCGAAGGCGTTGAGTTGCATGAATGTGCACACACCAGAGTGGGTGTCAGTTGACAGAATGACCTGATGAGGGGACAGCTGCTCAGGGAGGGTGTTATTTGACATTTTATTTTATTTCACGCAAGAAACATAGTCCTGTGTAAAATCTGGGGTTCTGTAAGCATTTTGATTCTATGAGTTGGGGTATGTTTGTCTATAATCATAGGCAATGCCCGCCTCTAATATTTTTTTTTACACTTTTTATTTTTTTCCACTTTTTATAGCAGATTGGCTTTAGTGATGAGGCTAACACAGAGTGACTTCTTTTTTTAAAATATTTATTTATTTTTGAGAGAGAAAGAGACAGACTGCAAGTGGGGGAGGTCAGCAGAGAGACAGGGAGACACAGAATCCAAAGCAGGCTCTAGGCTCTGAGTCAGCACAGAACCTGACGCGGGGCTCGAACTCACGAACCGTGAGATCATGACCTGAGCCGAAGTCTGATGCTTAACCAACTGAGCCACCCAGGAGACCCTGCAGAGTGACTTCTTAAGTGAACAATGGCACTGGAAAAATAACAGCGTTAAATTATTTTTGCAACATGACATAAGGCTGTTTCTTATACTCTTTTAGGTTTCCTGATTTTTTTTCCTCCCTACTCATTTAGTTTGGAGTTGCCATATTTTTATGGGCCAGATTCCCAAAGAGGTGGCGATTTGTCAAGGCCAAATGTAGATATAGAGGTGGTATTCAGATAAAGAGGAGTTTATACTAGCAATGCATTTCCTCTAGCGAGGGATTTCTGCAATAATCATCCCCCTTCACCATTCAGCAAGGTTCCAGTGAGAGGCACTATAGCCAGGAGTTGGGATTAAGGGCTCTGTCCCTGATTTGCTCTGGGATATGTTAATGAATATACACTCAAGTTTCCTGTTTGTAAAGTGGAGATAACAGTCTGTAAGACTCATTATGCAGGATGATAGGGTGACACCTGGAAGCCCTGAGGTCTTCTCTCAGGCACCACCTGCAATCAGCAAGTGGAAAGATGGATCTTCCTGCATCTCAGCAGTAGATGTCGCTGCAGTCAACTAAAACTACAGGAAAGCTCTGGCCGAAGGGATTCTAGTAGAGGAAAAAGGAAAGGAACACTAATCGCCATTAAAATTAACAGAGCATCTAGCATTCTTCCTCACCCCAAACTCAAATCCTTTGCAATATACTACTGTTCATTATTTTTAACAGCCCAATAATGCTCAGGTCTTTTCAGAAAAAAGTTGATTCAGAAAACCATTTCATTCCATCTTTCACTTATTTACCAATTCATTCATTCAAGAAGTGCTTCCTAGGCCCCTACAATGTGTGAGGCTCTGGGCTTACAATGATGAACAGTACAGACAATCCGGCTTTATGGAGCTTCCTGCCTGGTGGGAAAGATAGGCAATCAAGGAGGTGATACACGGGGCGCCTGGGTGGCTCAGTCAGTTGAGTGTCTGACTTCGGCTCGGGTCATGATCTCACGGTTTGTGGGTTTGAGCCCTGTGTCGGGTTCTGTGCTAACAGCTCAGAGCCTGGAGCCTGCTTCAGGTTCTGTGTCTTCCTCTCTCTCTGCGCCTCCGCCCCCACTCACACTCTGTCTCTCTCTCCTTCAAAAATAAATAAACGTTAAACAAAATTAAAAGAGGTGATACTAAAAAAATGAGAAGTAATTATAGTACGGAGAGATTAACGTAATCATAGGACATGTGCTAGATGAAAAGAAGCAGATGACAAGGGGACTTGGCTGAGTTTAGGGGTCAGGGATGGTCCTGGGATAAAATGGTGTTTCAGAAGATGCTCATATCATGCAAGCCAGCATCTGGCATGGATTCTCATTCTGGTTCATTTTACTTCCTTTGTCACCAGCACTATCTGAAATGCATAAAAATTGCCTTCCTTCCTAATTTTACTTAGGTAATTTGGAAGGTCTAAAAAATTAACCATGATTTGTATTACTGCCATGACCTCTCCACCGAGATATTAAAAACTGCTTCATGTCTTTTATGTCAGACACTTTGACAGATAGTCTTGATTATTAGTGTATGATATATGGAAGTTAAAACTGAATGTTGAAGCAGTCTGTCTTCCCTTGTTTCTATATTCATTCCTCACTGGGGTGTTTGGATTAAACAAAAGCTTCATGTCCCATCAGGATGTTGAAGTTAGCCTAAAACACAACTGTGGGCCGAACTTTGGTTATGCTCACATGACCTGGCTAGAGGGAGGGGCTGGACATGCATTAGAACTTGGACATTTTAAGCAGATAGTAAAAAAAGAAATATTGATAAGAAACATGAAGTTATTCTGTTTAGTAGTTGCTATATCTCTAGCAACTTATGAGTTATATTTTGAAAGCCTAAATTCAATTTATTGCATCACAAATATTGACTTTTGGATGAATAAAAACAAGTTAGCAAATCTGAATGCCTTATTTTTAGGAGAGTAAAAAATTTGTAGTGTAAAGACAGCAGAAATGTATTCTGATGGATCAGCAAAAGCTTTTCTTGCCTCCTTTTCAATTAAGATTTGGCAAAACTAAGTTTGTTTTTTTAAAAACTTAACTCTGAGGTCTGCACTCGACTGCATTTAATTCATTCAAAAAACATTTACACTCAGGAAACAACAGATGTTGGTGAGGATGTGGAGAAAGAGGAACCCTCTTGCACTGTTGATGGGAATGCAAATTGGTGCAGCCTCTCTGGAAAACAGTATGGAGATTCCTCAAAAAATTAAAAACAGAACTACCCTGTGACCCAGCAATTGCACTACTAGGTATTACCCAAGGGATACAGGTATGCTGTTTCTAAGGGGCACATGCACCCCAGTGTTTATAGCAGCACTATTGACAGTAGCCAAAGAATGGAAAGAGCCCAAATTTCCATTGACTGATGAATGGATAAAGATGATGTGCAATGGAATATTACTCAGCAATCAAAAAGAATGAAATCTTGCCATTTGTAACACCATGGGTGGAACTAGAGTGTATTATGTTAAGTGAAATAAGTCAGTCAGAGAAAGACAAATATCGTATGATTTCACTCCTGTGTTGAATTTAAGAAACAAAACAGATGAACATAGGGGAAGGGAAGAGAAAATGAAATAAGATAAAAACAGAGAGGGAGGAAAACCATAAGAGACTCTTAAATGCAGAGAACAAACAGGGTTGCTGGTGGGGTGTTGGGTGGGGGGATGGTCTACATGGGTGATGGGCATTAAGGAGGACGCTTGTTGGGAGATGAGCACTGGGTGTTATATGTAAGTGATGAATCACTAAATTCTACCCCTGTAAAAATTATACATATATGTATTAAAGTTTATTTTGAGAGAGAGAGAGAGAGAGAGAGAGAGAGCACGTGAGAGCTTGTGTGCATGAGTGCGGCGGGCGGTGGGGGGGCAGAAAGAGAGAGAGAGAGAGAGAGAGAGAGAGAGAGAGAGAATCCCAAGCAGGCTCCAAGCTGTCAGTGCGGAGCCCAACACAAGGCTTGATTCCACAAACCATGAGATTATGACCTGAGCTGAAATCAAAAGTGGGATGCTTAACCAACTGAGCCACCCAGGCACCCCACTTAATTCTACTCATGAAACCAATACTCACTATATGTTAACCAACATGAATTTAAATTAAAAAAAAATTGTTACATTACAAAAACCAGGGCCTCAGGCTTAGTATGACTCCATCTGTTGATCTTTCCCACTATTTTCCTTAGAATAAAGACAATAAATGTTCCAGGGTACCAGGTTACAAAATAAATTGGTAAGAGCTGAATGTTCAGAACAGCAGAAGGCCTAGCTGTATATGATTTTGCTTAATTTGCAAAAATGTCTTCTCTTCCATTTCCATGCTCAAGAAGTTCCAGTATTTGATGCTGTCTTGATTTATATAAAGAAACATTAAATTATCATGGGAGGAGCCCTGGGGAAACTTCTTGTGTTGCTCTATTCTTCTAACGTATAGTGTGGTCTTCGGCAGCTCTTTTGATTGCTCTCAGCTGTGTTTTTTTCATTTACATAAAGGGGCTTTGGATGGATCTGAGGTCACTGGTAGAAGCCCCTTTAATTTTCCTTTGTGCTCCCTTCTTTTTGACTCAAAAAAAAGAGGCAACCCACCCCCTGCCCAAGTCTACCCCTTCCAGCTGTGATCTGGATCCTGTCAACTTCTGCCTCCCCTTGAGCTGATAGGGGTTCTGAGCCATTTGGGAACGCTCTTTGTTAAGTTATAAACCAGGGTATCATCTCGAAATCTTCTCTATTCACTCAATTCCCACATCCAGTCAGCAGCAGAGTCCCATTAATTCTGTCTCCTAAGTTGCTGGTGAACTCACCCTTGCTGGCCATAGTGCCTTCCTTTGGCCAGCATTGTCTTTTGCCCAGACTATGGCAGGAGCCTCTTTACCCATCTTTATTGTGGTGTCTTCCACCTTCCAGTTCATTCTCTGCACTGTTTTCAGTGATACCTTTCTGAAACACAGATCTGATTGTCTGTTGAGCAGCAACTACCCACTGAACAAATATTTATATTGTGAAAGGGTGTTATGCCAGGTTCTAAGAGACCATCAAATTGAATAAGACAGCACAGTCCTATTTATTTATTTACTTATAGCTAGAGCAGGGGAGAGGGTCAGAAGGAGAGAGAGAGAGAGTCTTAAGCAGGCTCCTCACTCAGCACAGAGCCTGATGCGTGGCTTGATCCCACAATCCTGGGGTCATGGATTTGAACTGAAATAAGGAGTCAAACACTTAACTGACTGAGTCACCCAGGTGCCCAGCACAGTCCTGTTTAAATGAAAACCTTGTGTTGGCTACCTTATTTACCTATGGGACACATTGAGTTTCCTTTGTATGGCCTCTGAGGCTGTGCACATTTTGGCTTTAAATCTGCCTTCTTAGAAACTTCTCTTCTGCTATGTTGCTTCTTGATATGTGTGTACTTCAACTTCACATTCTTGCCACACTGAACTCCTCTTATCCTGAGCATGCAATGTTCTTCATGTTTCTAAGATTTTGCATACCAAGGTCTCTGTCTGGAATTCCTTTTCCTGCTTCTCTCGTGTCCGTCTGTGGAATGCCTACTCAGTCTGTAATACCTGATGCAAATGTCATCTCACTTGGGAGAATTCTCGTGAATTGATTACTTCCTTGTTTCTACTTCTACAGACCTTTGCTGACAGTGTTATATTGTATTTGTTAATGTCTGCCTTCTTCATAAGATTGTGAGCTACTTGAAGACAGGGAATCAAGCTTTATTCACTGTTGTATTCCCTGCACCCTATCTTAGTGTATAACACGTTTCAGTGGCTCCACATGCAATTATTGGTTGACTAAAATAATTGAGTGAATGCCTTTGCATACACACGTGGGTAGGAGAGGTTACTGCAAGCATTTCTCATCTCAGTGGAAATGTGAGTAACTGTGGAAAGAAGAAACTTAGAAGTTACAACTGGCTGTTGATCTTCTAGGTAAGGTTCTTTTTTTAAAGTTTTTTTTTATTTTGAGAGAGAGAGAGAGACAGTGTGAATGGCGGAGGGGTAGAGAAAGAGAGAGAGAGAGAGAGAGAGAGAGAGAGAGGATCAGGATCCCAAGCAAGCTCTGCACTGTCAGTTCAGAGCCTGACGTGGGGCTTGAACTTACAAAACCATGAGATCATGACCTGAGCCGAAATCAAGAGTCAGATGCTTAACTGATTGAGCCACTCAGGCACCCCTAGGTAAGGTTCTGATATCTGCAGATGGCCAGGGGATCTTTGGACTCGATCTTTAGAGTCCTCTTTAAGCTGTTAGAGTTGATGACTTTATTTTGGCTCTATCACTTCAAATCCAAGAGTCAAAACACTTTCCTTGTAATACTTTTGCCTGCTGGCTGAGAAACAAGGGTAATTTGCTCAACGTAAGCTGTCACTATCTCTTTTCTTAGATCTCTGAAATCTACCTTGTGTCCTTTAGTGACAAAACATTAGGCTCATTCCCAAATGAATTGGTTGTCAGGTTGTCATCATGAAGGCTAGTGAAATGTCTCAGTTTCAGCTGAGCAAGGCAAATATGATGCTGTCTTATCATGACAGGCATGATGATGGGATGTTCCAAAAGCGAAGAACATCTTTCAAGGCTACAACACTTCATGTGTAGGCAATTACTCTAGTCAGTGAATAGTGATCAATATGTAAAGCTTAAGGCGGGAACATTAATACTTCCTTTAATGCAAAAGCATCAGCAACTAAAGGGATTTTTTTGAGGAGGTTAGGGACTGAATCCACCACATCATTTCCAAATGTGGAAAGTTGATTTTTATAGTCAATATGCAGACATATCCATTAAGGGATGTGAATAATAAAAAAGAACTAAAAGCTTTTTGAAGGTCCCTTTTCAGCATCTGCTCGTCTTACATTCTTGCTTCCTGTTAGTCCTTTAGCACCTATGTCACATCCATTATCATCCTGAAAAGAAAAATCATTCAGGCCACTTCAATGTTTCAATGACATATAGTCCATTAGAATTCAGAAAAAGCCAGCACTTTCCAAAGAGAAATATGACACTCTCTTTCACTTATTCTTTCTCTCTTTTTTTTTCTTGAAGTGAAATTTCAGCTTCTCTTGGGATTTCTTATTTTATGTATTCATAAGGTGATTATTTTAGCAGAAAAGGACCTGTCACTCCTAAAACCACTTGCTTGGTTGGCTAATGGGAGTAAGGCAGGAGTTAATATTAGCCCATTTCCCCATTTTTGTTTGTTTATTCTGATTATGAAGCAGTAGATGCTCAAAGCAAAAATTTTGGGTAAAATATATAACCTTGGCATTATGCCCAGAAACAGCTGGGTTAGGCTTCTGGCTCTGCCCACCACCTGAAAGAACACTGATTTACAACAGATCACAAAATCGCTCAGAGGCCAGGGGGGTGGTGCAAGTGTTTTGCTACCATTTCCCTCTGGTGGCCTTTCAGGCTGTGCTGACTTTCCTTATATGAGTGGTCAGAAGTCCCTCTTTCTTGGTCTCCTTTCTTATTCTTCTTTATCACTCTCCTGCTGGGGCTCCAGCTTCACCCTGTGGTTTTGATTGGATGCTCCATAATCAAAGACTTTTCAGACTCACAGTCGTCTCCCTATTGTCTAGAACAATGCCTACCACGTAATAGGCCCTGGATGAATAGGCCCTTGAATAAATGTAGTTTTCAGAGAGAAGTACTGACCCTGAAAAACAAACATCTCTATTGCCATCATTTTCATCTCTTATTGCGTCGTGTTGGTGCCTGAGGCCAGAGGGCCCTCTTCCTACCAGGAGAAGATGGGAAGCCACAATCTGATGAAAGGTGAAGAAATCCTTTTATGTCACTTTTTCAGTGTTTGAAGAAGATGGGAAAACTCACCCATGATTCCTCTACTCAGAGGAAGTAAATTGTCTTCCAGTCCAGTAATTATCTATTATCTTCCAGTCCACACATTTTTTCCATAGTTGACATTATAATTTTTCTACTTTATATCCATGCATTCTAAGTTACATTATAGGTTCATCAAGTAAAATATATCTGCTGAAATTAGCAGTTGCTGTGTTTATTTTATTTGTGATAGTGTTTTCCTTTGAGTCTAGTGATTTTTTTTGCATTTGAATGCTTCCAAAATCATGGATAAGTCTTACAATGTGTATCTTGAATGTCAATGGTAAGTCTTATCATCAGTGACCTTTTAGGATCCATGAACATAGTATCTAGAAGTAGTATGTGTAGTAAGTTGCTTTTGGTTTTTTCCTTTTGGAAAAGTGACCAGACTGAACTTTTATGTTTCAAAATTATTTCTCTGAACCCTTCAAAGCTTTCTTAGTTCCTACTTATCTCTAGTTACTCTTTTTTCCTTTGTATCAAAAAAATTTTGCTTTATTGTGGTAAAATTCACATAGCATAGAATAACTACTAACCATTTTAAAGTGTACAATTAAGTGGCATTTAATACATTCACAATGTTACATAACCATTACCTCTCTTTACTTCCAAGACATTTTCATCACCCCAAAAGGAAACCCTGTACCCATTAGGCAGCTACTCCCCCATTTCTCTCTTCTCCTAGCCCTGGCAACCTCTAGGTTGCTTTCTATCTCTATTAGATTTATCTATTTTGTATTCCCTATTTACTCTAGAAGGCAACTATGAAGAACAGGATTAGGTTTGTCATCTGGTGTGTAGAGGCACAGGATGCATGGGCATGACTGTGGCACATTATAACGTGTATACAGACCAAGATATTAGTATCAGGATTGACCACAAAATGTGCATGTTGTTGACAGTTGTTGAATTATACTGGAATTTCTGAAGATCAGTGGGCATTTTTGTGAAATAAATAAACGAGGCTACAAGCAAGCAAGGCTATGGAGATGAGGTAACGTTAGGAGGAAGGCACAGCCTAGCTGGGTTCTCTGCTGTAGGATCTCCACTGTAAGGTGTCAGCTGAGACTGGCCTCATCCCAAGGTCTGACCAGAGAAAGATCTGCCTCCAAGCTTACATGGTGGTTGGCAGAATTCAATTTCTTATGAGTGGTAGGACTGAGGACTTGGGTTTTCGTTGGTTGGAGACTGGAGGCTTACCCTCAGTTCCTTGCCATGTGGGCCTTCCCACAGGGCAGCTCACAACATAGCAGCTTGCCTTAAGAAAGCTAACAAGAAAGAAAGTCTGCTGGTAAGGCAGACATTAAAGTCTTATGTAACATAATCATAGAAGTGACAGCCCATCACCTTTACCATATTCTGTTGGTTAAAAGCAAATCATGGTTTCTGCCCACACTCAGATGGAGTATCAGGACACTCAAGGACATGAGTATTAGAAAGTGGGGATAACATGGAAGCATATTGCTATATAAATGGGTCATCCAGTCACTCACATCTATCGGCAGAGCTGGTTTCTACCCATCCTCTCTTGAAGAGTAAATTAGGTAAGGAAATGGGTTATTCGAAAGGACAGTGTGGGCACGAGAGGAAGCTCTGTGAGAGTATGCTGTGTATTTGCAGTGATGCATAGAAATCACAATGACTCACCATTTGTATAGATCTTTCAAGGGGAACTGGAAAAAATAAGTCCCCGGAGAAGGTCTTAAATGATGGTGATGTCTGCTGGGCTCAGCTGGATGTCTGATTTGAGTCTTGAGGCTTGAGGGGACAGAATGGCTTCGATCACACAATAAGGCAATGCAGATAGATTCTCAGAAACCAATGGCATTGTTTGCTAAAAAGTTATCCTCCAAGGTCCAGTGTCAGCCAGACTTATTCTGAAGAAATTCTGAAACCATCTAAAGGGCTCTATTTTGATGCAGAAAGATTGAACTGTACTTTGCCTGGCAGTGTACTTTTTGCGAAATGTTTTTTGATCTAAATGGAATTACCCTGCTTGATCAGTAATACCGGGTGTTTGACTTTGCTCTGAACTGCTCTAGAATCTTTAAAAAAAATCAATGACACCTAGTACAATATCACATACATGGCAAGCACTAAATAAGAATTTACTAAATTAACAAAGGAATTATGAAGAATATTTTATACACTCTGGTGGCATTATAGGAAAGAAGTCTTTCAAAAAGTTTTGAGTAATAATTGACATTATTGAAAAAAAATATTGTGCTTATTTAAGAGCACTCTTGTTCCCTGATAATGTTGATGTCTTCTGCTCCAGCAGGGAGGTATTATTTTTTACTTTGAATACCGCAGTGAATACAGTGGTTGCCAATATCAAGAGCAAAAGTAGTGAGAATCACAAATGTCTCACAGCTTTAGACATCGTTTGACAGCTCCTACCTGCTCCTTCTTTATAGTGTATACTTTAAAATTTTTATTTATTTTGAGAGAGAGAGACAGAGAAAGAGCAGAGGAGGGGCAGAGAGAGAGGGAGAGAGAGAATCCCAAGCAGGCTCCATGCTCAGCAGAGAGCCTGACAAGGGGCTCAATCCCATGAACTGTGAGATCATGACCTGAGCCAAGAGTCACACATTAAACTGACTGAGCCACCCAGGTTCCCCCCCATAGGTATTTTTAATCAGAATTTTTGCTAAATTTCCATGCTTATGATGCTATGACAAACTAATCAGGAAGGAACAGATAATAATTAAACACTTTGGGAAAAAGTAATGAACGCATAAATGTTATAAGTGGTAATTTCTTTAACATGAAAACTAATACTCTGCTGGAATTATTTAAGTAAAATTTTAATGCCAATGTTTTAGGTATCAACCTATTATTGATATTTTAAGTCTAGCTAATTCTTAGTTTAAAGTAGTGGATTATCTGCACTGATAATTTACTCCCAGATTGGTTTTTGTTGCTAATCTAACTTTTTAAATTTTAGTTTATTTTGAGAGAGACAGAGATAGCACAAGTGAGAGAGGAGCAGAGCCAGAGGGAGAGAGAGAATCCCAAGCAGTCTCTGTGCTCTGAGTGCAGAGACTGACATGGGGCCCCAAGTCACCAAACAGTGAGATTATGAACTGAACCCAAATCAAGAGTCAGATGTTTAACCAACTGAGCCACCCAGGCATCCCGGTCTAACTATTTTTTAAATGTTTATTTATTTTTGGTTGGGGGGAGGGGCAGAGAGAGAGAGGAAGACAGGCTCCAAAGTGGGCTCTGTGCTGACAGCAGAGAGCCTGATGCAGGGCTCGAACTCACGAATCATGAGATCATGATCTGAACCAAAGTCGGATGCTTGCTTAACTGACTGAGCCACCCAGGTGCTCCCAGTATAGCTATTTCTAGGCTGCTTTCTTGGACTGCTTCTTCCATGTGATCTAAACTGAGGGATTACAAACTATTTTTAAGAATTGTCTGAAAATTTTTCAATTAAAAAAAATGATCAAATTCTAGCCAGGTGGAAAGTTTTTGTTAGTTTTAGTGTTTACACAACTGCTTGCCTCTGTCAGTGTGTGTGATTGAGAATTAACCATGCAGCTTGACACAGGCATCGATTCTGCATTCTTATTGATCAGGGGAGACATGAGCTAGCGAGGTTGTGATAGATGGATAGTACCAGAATGTTCCCGGCAAAAGCTGTGAGACTGTGTCCTTCCCCGACTCATTAAATCAAAGCAGAATACTAAAAATGATATGCCAGGCATGGCAAGCCTTTCTTAGGATGCAAATAGTCAGATTTTCTCCTCATTTGGAAAGAACCATGACTTGACTACTGATATTTAATTAAATGCTATTTTATTTATTTAGTTTTTAAATGTTTATTTATTTATTTTGGTAGAGAGAGAGAGCATAGTGGGGTAAGGGCAGAGAGAGAGAGAGAGACAGAGAATCCCAAATGGGCTCTACACTTTCAGCGTGGAGCCTGATGCGGGGCTCAAAATCATGAACCGTGAGATCATGACTTGAGCCGAAACCAAGAGTTGGATGCTTAACTGACTGAGCCACCCAGGTGCCCCACAAAAATGTTATTTTAAAAGAGCACGTAGATTATCTTTCCCATTTTTATCTTTGAAAACCCTCCTTTTGGACTACTGGCTCTGGGGTCATGGGTTGAATTGTATCCTCCTCCCCCAGATAGATATGTTGAAGTCCTAACCCCCAAGACCTCTGAATATGACATTTGGAAATAGGGTCTTTGCAGATTTAATCAAGATGAGGTCATTAGGAAGGGCCTTTAATCCATTGTGACTGATGTCCTATTAGAAGAGGGAAATTTGGGCACAGACACATGAGAAGGCCATAGAGACGAACACACACAGAGAAGGAGCCATGTGAAATTGCACTGATGCTGCCACCAGCCGGGGAACACGTGGGCCTACCAGAGACTGGAAGAGGCAAGGAAGGATCCTTCTTTAGAGTCTCTGTTGGGAGCATGGCCCTTTCAACTTCCTTCCTTCCTTCCTTCCTTCCTTCCTTCCTTCCTTCCTTCCTTCCTTCCTTCCTTCCTTCCTTCCTTCCTTCCATCTTTCCCAGTGTAGTTAACATACAGTTTACATTAGTTTCAGTGTACAACATAGTGATTCAGCACTTCCGTATATTTACTTAGAGCTCATCGAGATAAGTGTACTTCCAAGCCTCACCACCTGTTTCACCCATCCCCCCACCCAACTCCCCTCTGGTCACCATCTGTTTGTTCTCTATAGTAAAAGAGTCTGTTTTTTGGTTTGCCTCTCTCTGTTTTTTTTTTCTTTTCTCCTTCTTTTTTTTTTTTTTTTCTAAAATTCCACATATGAGTGAAATCATTCAGTATTTGTCTTTCTCTGACTGGCTTATTTTGCTTAGCATTATGCTTTCTAGCTCCATCCATACATACCACATCTTTATTCATTCAGCTCTCGATGATGGACACTTGGGCTGTTGTAAATAATGTTGCTATAAACATTAGGGTGCATGTATCCCTTGGGATTAGGGTTTTCGTATTCTTTGGGTAAATAGTAGTGCGATTGCGGGATCATAGGGTAGTTCTGCTTTTAATTTTTTGAGGAACCTCCATACTGTCTTCCACAGTGGCTGCACCAGTTTGTATTCCCAGCAACACAGGGGTTCCTTTTTCTCCACATCCTTGCCACCACTTGTTTCTTGAGTTTTTAATTTTAGCCATTCTGACAGGTGTAAGGTGGTATCTCATTGTGGTTTTTATTTGTATTTCCCTGACGATGAGTGATGTTAAGCATTTTTCATGTGTCTGTTGGCCATCTGTATGTCTTCTTTTGAGAAATGTCTGTTTATGGCTTCTGCCCATTTTTTAACTAGATTATTTGTTTTTGGGTGTTGAGTTTGGTAAGTTCTTAACAGATATTAGATACTAACCCTTTATTGGATATGTCTTTTGCAAATATCTTCTCCCATTCAGTAGGTTGTCTTTTAGTTTTGTCGGTTGTTTCATTTGCTGTGCAGAAGCTTTTTATTTTGGTGTAGTCCTGATAGTTTATTCTGCTGTTGTTTCCCTTGACTCAGAAGACAAGAAAGATGTTGCTTTATGTCTAGAAACAGATGCTATGTATCTAGAAAGATGTTGCTATGACCAATGAAATGGTCCAATGAATTTACTACTTGTGTTCTCTTCTAGGATTTTTACGGTTTCACATCTCATATTTAGGTCCTTATTCCATTTTGAGTTTATTTTTGAGCATGGTGTAAGACAGTGGTCCATTTCATTCTTTTGCATGTAGCCGTCCAATTTCCCCAACACCATTTGTTGAAGACACTTTTTCCCATTGCATATTCTTTGCTGCTTTGTTGAAGATTAATTGACCATATAATTGTGGGTTTATTTCTGGGCTTTCTATCTGTTCTGTGGATATATGTATCTATTTTTGTGCCAGAACCATACTGTTTTGATTACTACAGCTTTGTAATATAACTTGAAGTCTGGAATTGTGATACCTCCAGTTTTGTTTTTCTTTTTCAAGGTTGCTTTGGCTATTTGAGGTCTTTTGTGGTTCCATACAAATTTTATGACTGTTTGCTCTAGTTCTGTGAAAAATGCTATTGGTATGTTGATAAGGATTGCATTAAATCTATAGATTGCTTTGGGTAGTATAGACATTTTAGTAATATTTGTTTTTTCACTCCATGAGCATGGAACGTCTTTCCATTTCTTTTTCTTCTTTAATTTCTTTCATCAATGTTTTATAATTTTTAGAGTACAGGTCTTTCACTTCTTTGGTTATGTTTATTCCAAGGTATTTTATTATTTTTGGTTATTTAGACGTTTTAACAATATTTGTTTTTCCACTCCATGAACATGGAACGTCTTTCCATTTCTTTGTCTTCTTTAATTTCTTTCATTAATGTTTTATAATTTTTAGAGTACAGGTCTTTCACTTTTCTTTGGCTAAGTTTATTCCTAGGTATTTTATTATTTTGGTGCAATTGTAAATGAGATTGTTTTCTTAATTTCTCTTTCTGCTGCTTCATTATTAGTGTATAGAAATGCAGTGGATTTCTGTATATTGATTTTATATCCTGCAAGTTACTGAAGTCATTTTTCAGTTCTAGTAGTTTTTTGATGGAATCTTTAAGTTTAGGATTTTTATCATGAATGGATGTTGTACTTTGTCCAATGCTTTTTCTGCATCTATTGAAATGATCATATGGTTTTTTATCCTTTCTCTTATTGATGTGATGTATCACATTGATTGATTTAAGAATATTGAACTATCCTTGCATCCTGGAATAAATTCCACTTGGTTGTGGTGAATGATTTTTTTTTAATGTATTGCTGGATTCAGTTTGCTAATATTTTATTGACAATATTTGTATCTGTGTTCATCAGAGATATTAGCCTGTAGTTCTCTTTTTGTGTGGGGTC
This sequence comes from Neofelis nebulosa, assembly GCF_028018385.1. NCBI lineage: Eukaryota > Metazoa > Chordata > Mammalia > Carnivora > Felidae > Neofelis > Neofelis nebulosa. Next base: position 106,115,892 of record NC_080788.1, on the reverse strand, counting down.
TTTGGTTTTGGTATCAGGGTAATGCTGGCCTAATATAATCACTTTAGAAGTTTTCCTTCTTCTATTTTTTGGAATAGGTAAAGAAGAATAGGTATTAACTCTTCTTTAAATGATTGGTAGAATTCGTCTGGTCCTGGACTGTTGGGAGTTTTTGGATTACTGATTGAATTTCACTGTTGGTAATCAGTCAGTTCAAATTTTCTATTTCTTCCTCCTTCAGTTTTGGTAGGTTATATGTTTCAGGAATTTATCCATTTCTTCTAGATGTCCAATTTGTTCTGTGTTGCTGGTGGTTATGTCTCCTCTTTCATTTATGATTTTGTTTTTTGAGTCTCTCTCTCTCTCTCTCTTTTTGATGAGTCTGGCTAGAGGTTTATCAGTTTTGTTGATCTTTTCTAAGAACTAGCTCCTGGTTTCATTGATCTATTCTGTTGTTGTTGTTGTTGTTGTTGTTGTGTTTTTTTTGTTTTTTGTTTTGCTTTTTTTTTTAGTTTCTGTATCATTTATTTCTGCTCTAATCTTTATTATTTCCTTACTTCTGCTGTTTGGGGTTTTGTTTGTCCTTCTTTTCTAGCTCCTTTATGTATATGGTTAGGTTGTTTATTTGAGGTAAGCCTTTGTTACTCTAAACTTCTCTCTTTGAACTGCTTTTGCTGCATCCCAAAGACTTGAACTGTTGTGTTTTTTATTTTCATTTCTGTCGATGTAATTATTGATTTCTTCTTTGATTTCTTGGCTGACCCATTCATTGTTTAGTAGCATGGTACTTAACCTCCATGTATTTGTGCTCTTTCCAGATTTTTTCCTGTGGTTGATTTATACCTTTCAACATCTTGATTTTGAATTTTTAATCTCCAGAACTGGGAGAATACATTGCTGTTGTTGTAAGCCACCCAGTTGGTGGTACTTTGTTACAGTCCTAGGAAGCTAACACATCCTCTTTTGAGCTCCTGCTTTCTTCTTCTTCCCTTCATAGCCAAACTGCAAGTTGGCTAGATTGCAGCACCACCAAAACTGTTCTTGCTGAGAGGCCTCCCAAGAGGGCTAAGCCTACAGAGCCCATTTACCAGGGTTCAAATCCAGACTCTACTTCCTGCTACCTGTGTGAACTTAGGCAAATTGTTTAACCTTCCTGTGTCTTATTTTGTGCTTATCAATACAATGAGCCTATCCCTGGGGACTGTTTTAAGGCTTCAAAGAATTAATATAGCTAAAGTAGTTAGCATAGTTCCAGGCACATGGCTAGCACTTAATGTGCACTTATTTCTATTAATATAATTTGCCACATATGTTGTCCCTTTCAGCTCTTACATTGTTTGACTCTCTTCAGCACTGGACTCTACTAGCTGTTTTCTCCTCCATGACTCCTTTGTTCCATTACCTTCTGGTTATCTTTCCTGCCTCTGGCTGCTCCTTTTATTAAGCTTCTCCTAGGAAGACATTGTAGCCTGTGGATAGAGTTCAAGTGTTAGAATCTAACACTTCTGGGCTCAGTTCTCAGCTTTATAATTATTCAAGTGACTGAATGAGCAAGTTCACCTTTATGAGCCCCAGTATTTTCTGGAGAAAATAGTGATAATCTTACGTCCTTGGATTTGTGTGAGGAGTAAATGGGTTAATATAAACAGAGGACCCATTGTAAGCTGGATTCTGACTTTTACCTTCACCTTTGGCTCATCCTCTGACCTCCTTGTTGAAAGCTGGAGTGCCAGGCTCTGCAGTTGGTGTCTTTCACAGCTCCAGGGGGAGTCCTTTACTTGAAGTGATATGTGATACAGCAGCCTCCCTCCTCCCCCCAACTTTTGTTGTATAGATAGATCTCTGGAATATTCTTAAGGCACTGGGAAAAGCCTTACCAGATTGAAATTTCCATCATATTTCGTGTGTGTGTGTGTGTGTGTGTGTGTGTGTGTGTGTGTGTGTGTGTTTAATTTGAGAGAGTGAGAGAGAGTGCACAAGTAGGGAAGAAAGGTAGAGGGAGAGAGAGAGGGAATCTCAAGCAGACTCCATGCTTAGTGCAGAGCTCAACACAGAGCTCAGTTCCACGACCCTGGGATCATGACCTGAGCCGAAATCAAGAGCCAGACGTTCAATCAATTGAGCCACCCAGGCGCCCCCATATTTCATGTTTTAATCTCAGCCTGTACATTCAATGGTTACCGGGTCCCATGGTTTTGATTTCTCCTACAGCTCTTATAAATATCTTCTTTTTGAAGAAACCAGACTATAGCTTTGAAGGGGATAGCAGGAGAACGAGGCATGATGTCTGATGGAAATTGTTAGTTTCTACCCTGATTTCAGTAAGGATTGATTCTAACGCAGCCTGGTGAGTTGGGCTGAGCAAGGCAGAAATCCAGAAGTGGTTCATGTGTGGTGTTAGACAGGGAAGGTTGTCACCAGTGGGAGGTGGGCTCGAGGTATGAGAATTGGATTCTGGCAGTAACATGCCAGGATCAAGCCTTAGAGGAGGCACTGGCATAAATCAGGAGGGATTTCAAGGGCTGGCCAGTGAGTTGGGACTCAGGGAAGATCTCTGATCTTAGAATGAGCAACTGATCAGAATTGAGAATTTGGATGCTTTGGACTGAGCCTGCTCAGAGCTAGGAAGTAAGAGCTGCAGGAGACCGTGGGCCAAGATAGCCATGGAGGAACCTCATCAGGAACACAACATGACATCTGGAAGGCAAATTAATTCTAAGCCTTACCAGTGGGGCCAAGGGGCTGAAGCAGGGCTGTTGGTAAGGGTTCATCTGTCGTCATTGCTTTGGAAACAAAGATAGGCCAAGGCTGGTGGTCCCAGCTGGGAAGGCCTGGAGAAGGAGAAAGACAGGGGAAATAAAACTAATAGATATATAGTTCATCATTGTTCGGGACCATTAGGAAAACACACAGAGGAAGTTTGGGAGTCTGGGAACTATGAAAACATTTTCTTTTCTTTTTTTTTTTTTTAATATGAAATTTATTGTCAAATTGGTTTCCATATAACACCCAGTGCTCATCCCAACAGGTACCCTCCTCAATGCCCATCACCCACTTTACCCTCCCTCCCAACCTCCGTCAACCCTCAGTTTATTCTTAGTTTTTAAGAGTCTTTTATGGTTTGCCTCCCTCCCTAACTTTTTTCCCCTTCCCCTCCCCCATGGTCTTCTGTTAAGTTTCTCAGGATCCACATAAGAGTGAAAACATATGGTATCTGTCTTTCTCTGTATGGCTTATTTCACTTAGCATAACACTCTCCAGTTCCATCCACGTTGCTACAAAAGGCCATATTTCATTCTTTCTCATTGCCAAGTGGTATTCCATTGTATATATAAACCAAAACTTCTTTATCCATTCATCAGTCGATGGACATTTAGGCTCTTTCCGTCATTTGGCTATTGTTAAAAGTGCTGCTATAAATATTGGGGTACAAGTACCCCTATGCATCAGCACTCCTGTATCCCTTGGGTAAATTCCTAGCAGTGCTATTGCTGGGTCATAGGGTAGATCTATTTTTAATTTTTTGAGGAACCTCCACACTGTTTTCCAGAGCGGCTGCACCAGTTTGCATTCCCACCAACAGTGCAAGAGGGTTCCCGTTTCTCCACATCCTCGCCAGCATCTCTAGTCTCCTGATTTGTTCATTTTAGCCACTCTGAGTGGCGTGAGGTGATATCTGAGTGTGGTTTTGATTTGTATTTGCCTGATGAGGAGTGACATTGAGCATCTTTTCATGTGCCTGTTGGCCATCCGGATGTCTTCTTTAGAGAAGTGTCTATTCATGTTTTCTGCCCATTTCTTCACTGGATTATTTGTTTCTCGGGTGTGGAGTTTGGTGAGTTCTTTATAGATTTTGGATGCTAGCCCTTTGTCTGATATGTCATTTGCAAATGTCTTTTCCCATTCCATCGGTTGCCTTTTAGTTTTGTTGATTGTTTCCTTTGCAGTGCAGAGCTTTTTATCTTGATGAGGTCCCAATAGTTTATTTTTGCTTTTAATTCCCTTGCCCCTGGAGATGTGTCAAGTAAGAAATTACTGAGGCTGAGGTCAAAGAGGTTTTTTTTTCTTTCTCCTCTAGGGTTTTGATGGTTTCCTGTCTCACATTCAGGTCCTTCATCCATTTTGGTTTATTTTTGTGAATGGTGTAAGAAAGTGGTCTAGTTTCATTCTTCTGCATGTTGCTGTCCAGTTCTCCCAGCACTATTTGTTAACAAGACTGTCTTTTTTCCATTGGATATTCTTTCCTGCTTTGTCAAAGATTAGTTGGCCATACATTTGTGGGTCCGATTCTGGAGTCTCTGTTCTATTCCGTTGGTCTGTGTGTCTGTTTTTGTGCCAATACCATGCTGTCTTGATGATTACAGCTTTGTAGTAGAGGCTAAATCTGGGATTGTGATGCCTCCCGCTTTGGTTTTCTTCAATATTACTTTGGCTGTTTGGGGTCTTTTGTGATTCCATACAAATTTTAGGATTGCTTGTTCTAGCTTCAAGAAGAATGCTGGTGCAATTTTGATTGGGATTGCATTGAATGTGTAGATTGCTTTGGGTAGTATTGACATTTTAGCAATATTTATTCTTCTAATCCATGAGCACAGAATATTTTTCCATTTCTTTGTATCTTCTTCAATTTCCTCTGAAAACATTTTCCCCTTTGTGCATTTGCTATACATAGTGTATGAAATCCCCATGGCAGCCCGAACACCTCAGACATACCGTTCTCCATGGTCTTGATTGCTCTGAAGAAGCAGTGGCCTTTTGCAGCTAGAGAAATTTTTTGTAAATAATATCCTGACTCAGAAATGCTCCATGTGATTGCCTTATTTTACATCTTTAAAACTTTTTTTTAAACGTTTATTTATTATTGAGAGACAGAGACAGAGCATGAGAGGGGCAGAAAGAGGACAAGACACAGACTTTGAAGCAGGCTCCAGGCTCTGAGCTGTCAGCACAGAGTCCGATGTGGGGCTCGAACCCACCAACTGTGAGATCATGACCTACACTGAAGTCGGATGCTTAACCAACTGAGGCACCCAGACGCCCCTATTTTACATCTTTTAATACGGATTCACTGGGCACAGTTCTGATGGGATGATCTACATGATCAATGTCATGGTTGTCCAGTTATTCCTTGCTAGCAATATCTAGATCTAAGACTCACACATGCTGCAGCGTCCAGTGATCAAATCATGGTTTTGGAGGAACATCAGTGATGAAGGGGTAAAGATCGTTTTCAAAATCTTTATAACCCTACCAGGCCTTTGCTGGTGTTTGCTAATGTTGGTCAATTTATCTGTTAGGATTAGGACCAAATTGCCTTCCACAGGTTCCGTGGAGATAGAATAAAGAGGCAGATCGGTGTAGTGCGGGTACAAAGCCAAGAACAAGCTATTCCCTGTTAGTGATGGTTATGAGGCGACAACAGCAAACCTTACTCATTAATGCTGCTTTTACTACCCTGTTTAAGAGACTCTAGAGATGAATTACTCAGTCTTCTTAGTGTAGGCAGACAAGTGAAAGAGTGAACAAAATGTAGCTCAGGAAAAGTCAAAGTAAAGGTGAAATTATGATCATATTAAATAAGATTGAAAAATGAATCCAATATTGATTAAAATAGACAATAGTCCAATGGACTTAATATGAAGACATTGAAAGCATTTTTTCTTTTTGCAGATTCCAGACAGTTTTATGTTTCAGTTTGTCTGAATATCACTTTGTTTTCTGTGTATTGACAACATGGCTTAAAACTGTAAACAGCCTCTTGACAGATTCTGTTACTTACCTTTTCAGTTGCTTGAAATCTGGAGCTGTGGTCACAAGGGAGTCCACCAGGCTCTTCAGAAATACCAGGGAACTTACACATAATGCAGCATCTAGGGTTTTATATTCTGCACACATTGAAGTCTGTTGCCTTTGGAAAAATGAACCAGAGTATAAAATTTTTCCTATGCATTAATAACTGCTGACTCTGGTCAAAGTCCATAGACTGCAGCTGGTCATTAATTCCCCATAAACGCCATACGCAGAGAGAGTTATTGCTTCAGAGGGTTTTCAGTGGCATATTTTTGGTGAGTGATGTGGCATGAATGGGTATTTACAGGGTACTTTTGAGATGATTAGTGTCCAAAGCGTTAGTTGAGACATTTCCAATAGTCCATTCGGAACCCTATCTGTAGGCACAGCTGAAGAGACATGTTGAATCTACATTCCTAGACCTTGGGAATGCATACTTAATGTAAAAGGTTGGCCGTAAGTGTTGACTTTAAAATTAGAGCTCACTGTGTGATGAGATTTAGTGTACCTGCCAGGGGGCTTCTGAAATCTCGCCCCGCTGTCTAGGGTCTGGCAAAGGGTTTGGCAGAGTGGCCTGGCATCTGGCATTCAGCAGGTCCACCTCGAGCATAACCTCCCAGATTTATATGTGCCCTGGGAAACATGAAACATCAGAAAGGCCATTGAAGTATTTTATGGAGCTTTCTTCTGTTCCTGAACACTCTCGGCCTTACCCTGTGCTAATGCTGCTGTCTTCTGATAATGATTTGTATCCCACAGACCCTTCCCTTTGTGTCTCTTGGATGGGTTATGTGCCCATTTCAAACTGTGTGCTCTTTCTGCCTCTGTCCTCCACATTGCTCAGCATTTAAAGACTCCTTCTGTAGGAATTGTTTCCCTCCTTCATGAGTCCATAGGGGACTTGTCCCAAAGACTCTCCCCAGTTCTCTTTCCATATGGCCTATGATTCAGTATTCCTGTGCTTACTTCTTTGATTTAATCTAGTTTAATTTATTAGCAAGGCTGCAGTGAAAAACAATGGTGGAAAAGAACCCAATTTCCTATCTTTCCATTCTGGGACAGTTATTAGTACCATCTCGCTTTGCTGAAGAAGAATAAAGAAGCAGATCTGAACAGGAGAAAGGATAATAACCTATAGCACTCTGAAGCTCCATGCATTTGAGGTTGTGGGTATACTATGGTTGTCGCATATTGCTTGTGTAAACTTTCACACTCTGCTGTTCCTTCAGAGCAACACAACCCTTTTTTCTTCAGCAAGCTCTTCTGTTGGGTTCACACTTGAGAGTAAAAGTGTCACATAAGTGGTAGTGCATGGGTGACAGCATGCATTTTTGTACATTTGCTGCACACTGTTAGAGCTGTTTCTTTAGAGATCGTCTGTCTGGTTCAGGTAACACATTTTACCATAGAGGACACTTAGGCCCTAATAAGCTAAATAGCTTGGCCAGAGTTATAACCTGTGAAAATCCCAGATCTCTTTCTATCAGTCCAGTGTTTCTGGTCATCATATCTATCTGCCATGCTTATTTCATCCACTTGATCCCTGTCCGTCAATACACACACATACACACACATGGACACACACACACACACACACACACACACACACACACACACGAGGTATAGCATTTTGGAAAAGAGCACTGGCTTTAGAATCACTCATACTTAGGTTTGAATTCTACTCAACAGTAACTATTTATAGATTTAGCTAATTCATCCTTCTAAGCCTCATTTTTTCTCCTGTGCAAATTAAAGATAATAAGATTTCCAGGCTCATAGGGTTGTTGTGAAGATTAATTAATTTAATGTGTATGTGGGTTGTTTAACAAATTGCACCTGGTAAGTGCCCAATAACATGTCCGTCTGTGCAATAAAATCTTCGGCTATGTCTCCATCCATGTCTACCAGGAACTGAGCTGAGTCAAGGGATTAATGCAAAGTGATACTTCTTATTATAGCTCTTGTACAACTTCATTTAACCTCATTTTAGTTACATTTTATTGGTTATATACTAAGATTGGCTAGGGTGAGGCTGGGTCATCATAACAAAGAGACCCAAAAATAGTTCAGTTTAACAAAGAAGGTTTTTTTTTTCTTTCTCGCTAAAAGTCTGAGGTAAGCATTCCAGGTTGGAGGGTGGCTCTTCTCCATGGATGATTCAGGGACGCAGGCTCCTTCTTAAGTTGCTGCTCTGCATCTGCTAGTGTGCGGTTCATGATGGGGTTGCACCTGTGGGGGATGGGGGAGGGGTGGGTAAAGGAGGCTCGTTTAGACCCCAAAGTCATATGTCACTTCCACAGAAATTTCACCGGCAACAACATAGTCCCAAGGCCACTTCTAATGCAGAAGAATAGAAACCCAGGGCAGTGGGGTGGATGTGTCCAGCTATGGTTCTGTTGCTATAGAAGGAGGGGAGAATGGACTTTGGTGGGCAACTAGCAGACTTGGCCTTACAGCCAAGTTCCAGAAAGCCAGTACTGCTGAGGGGGCCATGGCATGGTAGAAGGAGTTAGGCGGGAGCGTGGTTTCTCACTCTGGTTCTCTCAGGTGAAAACACCTAACTCCTGGCACCTCCGTTTCCTGGGACTGTTGAGCTCCAGGATTCCCTCTAGCCACATGAAGCCCTCTCTGACCACCCTGCCTCAAGGGCTCTCTTCCTAAAGCTTCTCTTCATTTTGTATCTTATGGCACACAACTCATACAATTTTATTTGTTATAATCAAGCTGCTCATGGCACTTTGCAGGTGTCAGAAGATAAAAAGAATCTATAGGTTGGTTAATTGGTTGGTTGATAAATGTGAATCGTTTGGAGCTCATTGGAAAAAGAAACTATGGATATGAAGGCAGAATGATTTTCTTCAGGAATGAAGCAGAGCTGAGGGAATAAGCTAAAAGGTCTTTTCTGGGCTCACATTTTATGATTCTATGACTCAGCAGCTCTTAAGCGGGGAGGAATCCCATCTTGGTTCCCTCTGGTGACATTCCCTCTAAAAGATGTTTATCATTGAGTTCAACTTGATGAGAATTTCCATCTGCTCCAGTGGCTTCTGTAAGGTCAGTTTAATACATAATAAGCTTTAAAAGAAAATGCTCTTATCAGTATGAATAGAGCTATATTTTAAAACCCTTTAGCATTCCAGGTAAGGGTCTGAGTACTCATAGGATATTAAAATTCAAGGACATGTAGTTTGCTGAGCTTTAGAATCCCATTTTGTACGTTTAGGTCCTAAAACAAATCCCTCAGAGATTCACGTTAAAAACAAGGTATTAAGCATTTATTCTATAAAAATCTGAGTCTCGGCTTTGAAGTCAGCTTCCATCAACTTTGTCACTGGTGGGCAGTGACTGAGTGCCAAATAATGTAAAGCGGTGCTTCTCCAAACTTCATGGAGCATTTGAATCATCTGGGGGATCTGATTAAAATGCAGATTCTGTTTCCGTAGTTATGTGATTGCATCTGAGATTGTGCCTTTCTACCAAGCTCCCAGGCGATGCCCTGATGCTTCTAGTCCATGGACCAAGCTTTGAGCAAGGAAATAAGGAATATTACCTGTTAACATACCGCTTTAAAGATGCTCTGTTACTAGTTAATTAAATATGAGATAATTATGTTGCCTTACATTAAAGTTGTTTGCATATGTGATCTGCAATACCTGAAGAAGGTTCTGAAACCAGAAAAGAGCCCTGTTTATTTCACCTCACTTTCTCCTATGGATTTAGCACACTTTCACATACTTCATAAGCCTTTACAACTATCTGTTTAATGAATGATTGAAAAATTTAACCGAATGCTTATTTTTGTTCCAGGCAGCAAGTAAAGGATGCATACATCTGCCTCACCTGGGACACATTTTGTTGCTTTCTCTATCGGAATTAGTAAATCAGAGGAAACGTGGCCCCATAGAGGATCAAATTGGAAATATTTTTTCTTAGTGCTTTATTTCCTCTCTGGGGTGAAGACCACTGATACATGCGTTAGCAAGCACATGGCTTGAGCAGTCTTCAGGACTCCAGGAAGCCGTAGTGGCCATTTCAGTTGAAGTCACACAGGCTTCCATTGATTTTTCCATTTAGCCATGGCAGTGTGGTCTGTGTCTTTCTTGAAATCTAGGTCCAAGAGAAAGGGTGCCTCCATGGCCAGACCCAGGGCAGGTGGGGAATAATGAGCGTTTTTGGTTGTCCTGGACCAAACAGATGAAATGGAAGCACTTTGGTAAGGCATGAAAATTATATTTTAATCTACATTTTCAGTGTGGTATTTTTGTGCTCAAGCCCTCACAAAAAGTTCTGTGTAACACTGCAGGCCTTGGTAGTCTTACTGGCAAATGAAGTTCCCACATAATTGCTTTAGGGAAAAAAAGGAATGTCTTTGCATTTAATGTAGTCAGGAAGCCATATAGGTTTAACCTTGGAGGTAGCTGACTCTTCATTGCATATTACAAGATGGTTTCAAAGCTTTTCTAATCACTCAGTTGGTCAACATAGAAATGGAAGGTGTGGAAAGTGGCCTTGATAATGCCATAGAATCTATGTGCCACTCAGCTCCCTGTGAGAAGTGAAATGGCTTATACGATCATTCATAAATTCACAGGTAGAGCATCACTCACGTACTTTACCAGACTGTGAGCCCTGGGACAACAGATTCTGCATCTCAGTTTTCTTACCTGTAAAATGAGGACAGTAGAATAAACACTCCTTGAATAGCACTGAGTCTCAGTATTAATTTCTTAGCATCCCAACTCTGAGAGGCCAACTTAGTGGCTCTTTAGAGCTTACAATGTAGCATATGGTAACATGTGTAAATTCACATAACATATGTATAAATGGCATAGGAAAGTGAAAGACATTACATAAAGACACATGCATGATTGTCTCAAGAGGATGGTGATGTGACCCGCAGCACATGTAGACATTCTTTCCTACCCAAAGTAATAGAAACTTGAGTGAGAATCCAGCGGTGCTAAAAATACCCCAGCAAGCTCTCAGACACTGTGACTGCCCTCATGACAGGGCACAGACATTTTAATAAGGAGAAAGGCACAGATGTTAATCGAGCAATCACCAGTCTTTAAATTACAATTATGATGAGTACCATGAAGGAGAAGAGTAGGTGGCCAGAGATCTTACAGTAGGGGCAGTGACCTGAGGGGGTCAGAGAAGGCTTTCCTGGGCAATGTGTTTGTGAACTCAGGTGTAGACAAAGAGGGGTAGAGGCTGAGAAAGAAGGATTTCGGGCAAACACAATGGATTTGTGAAGGCTGGAGGCAAGAAGTATTTGAGGACAGGAATGAAAGCCAGTGTGCCTGGGGTTAAGAGTAAGAATGTGGTGGGTGGTGAATCAAACAGGGACCAAACTTGCAAAACCTTGCTGCTAGGACAAGAATTCAGGATTTCATGCTGAGAGTCATAGGAAGCCATTGAAGGGTTCGAATGTGCTATCTGAATTTTAAAGGCATCACTTTGGCTACAGGATGTCTTGTGAGGAATGCTATATAAAAAAATGGAGTAGAGTAGGAGCAAGAACAGATGCAGGGAAGCCAGTGAGGATGGCTGTCACAATAGACTGGGCAAGAGGAAAGGTGGCTCTTACTGGGACAAGGAGAAAGTGGATGGACTCAAGATTAAATTAAGAGGTAGAATGAAAAGGTCTCCATGATTGGATCTTGGAATGGAGGGAAGGGAAGTGTTCAAGGTGACTCGTAAGCTTTTGGCTAATGCAGTTGGGTGGGGAGTGGTGTCATTACTGAGATGGGAAGACCAGGGGAGGACCTAAGTTCGGGGTACAGTAGGGGTGGGAAGAGGAAGAGATCAGGAGTTAAATTTTGGGTGCATGAGAGACACTTGAAGGAGAGAGATGTCTGGAGCTTAGAGGAGAGGCTGAATTTGAGTTACATATTTTTTTATTTTAATGTTTATTTATTTTTGAGAGAGAGAGAGAGAGAGAGCAGGGGAGGGGCAGAGAGAGGAGAGAGAGAATCCTAAGCAGGCTCCGTGCTGTCAGTGCAGACAACAGAGACTCAGGGCTCGAAGTCATGAACCGTGAGATCATGAGCTGAACTGAAATCAAGAGTCAGTAACACACTTAACTGACTGAGCCACCCAGGTGCCCCTGGGCTACATATTTTATAGTCATCAACATTGGTTGGTAATAGGAGTAAATGATAATGCCTAGGGAGCAAGTTTAGAGGGAGAAGGAGGATGGTCTGGAACAGAGAAACTTTAATAATTGAAAGGTGAGGTAGAGTAGGTCACACCCCCTAAAGGAGGCTGAGGAGGAGTAATTGGAGATCGGACAGGTGAGAAGCTCGGTGTCACAGAATGTAAAGAAAGGATTGTTTCAAGATGGAGGGGTGTGGCCCACTGAAGGAATACAGCAGAGTAGTAAACAAACAAGCACACAGACAACAATCTGAAAACACTTTGATAGAAAGCCCTGAAGTCGAGAGGCAGTTCAAATCAAGAACTTCTAGAATGCCCCACGCATCTAGCTTTTCTTTGGCTTCCTCCTTATAAAATTGGGATGGCATTGGAGTTGTTTTGAAAACGGCAGGAGATGGTCGCAAAATATTTAACCCAGAGCTGGCACCCTGTAGGTGTATGCTAGAGGTTAGCTGATATAATAATGAGCAAAGGTCACAATCCTCCTTGTTGAAGTGGGTTTGAGTAAAGCAGCCAAGACTATACTCCAACCTCTGCAGACCTTGGAGGAGGGTCTGTTTGTCCCGGCCCCTTTCCATATTACTGCATCCGCAGGGTCAGACAGTGTTCTACTCACAGCATTTGCCTTGCCAGTTGGAAAATCAAGGCACAGAAGTTAAGGCTGCCTGGAAAGTGCTCCACTTGAAGCCAACAAGTTAAAGGCGAATGTCATGTTGTGGGACCTGAGAAGTGCACTGTAGACAAATTACTGAGAAACCCAGGTTTGAGTCAGTTGTTTTTATTCTCTGCGTGAGAATCTAGGTGGATACAAAAGGCTTTATCAAAAATTCTTCTGGGTAGAATCATTCACTCTCAGAACCATAGGAACATTGCATCATAAGAGGAACAAACTCCAATTCAGGATCAGGATTCAATAATTGTGACTTAAAAAAGCAAATGTTGTTCCCATTCTGAGCTCTAGTGGAGGTGCCTAAGTTGTTAGTAGGGTGAGCTTGCTATGTGGCACTTCATGTTGCAGAGTCATTCATTTTGAAATCCCTCAGGGTAAGGGAGACTCCTCTCCACCACCCCGAGTTTCCACCGGAGTAAAAATACTTGTTAATGAATGCCTTCATTCATTATTTGTGACAGCCATCTTTGCCACCGTGGGGACTTAACCACTTGTCATATTAATTCTCACTAGGTCTTCTCTGTGAGATTGTAAGCTCCTTGAAGGCAGGAACTGGGTCCTGACATCTCTGTACCTGCCATCCAGCAAGCACCTGGTCACAGAAGAAGGTCAATAAATTGTTGAAATGAGTCAACACAGAATTTACGTAGGCTTATCAGGTTCCAAACATTTGGTTCTTCTGGGCCTACATCTTCCTTTCTACTTTGTAACCTAAAATAGACACTACTTGTGGTGCAGAAACCATCAAATATAAAACTTAGTGCTGACACAGACAGAGAGAGAGGCTCTTTGAAAAAAATGTGAAATGTGAGTATCTATGATTATGACATTTTTTTATAGCTCAGAAGCAAGTCTATCTTGCAGCCGGGAAAGATCGTCTTTTCTCAATGGCATGATCTTTGATTTTGCGTTGTTGTTGTTGTTTTTTTCTCTCTCATCAGTGAGGTTTAATGCTATTTTGATCCTAAGTCCAGTGGGTTGATTTTCTTATTTATGAAGTCAAAGGTTTACTTATGGGCACCTAACTTTTATCATTATAACACAAACCCAGTTTTAGGAGGGCTCCTATTCATTATGTCCAAATAAGGTTTTAGAAAAGCAGACTATTCATTGGAGTTACAGCAATCATTTAATCTTGCTTCACCTGTGATCGAGTCTATACCAACTTGATCTAGCTTGATGTCTTTATATTTTTAGAATGTGAGAAGTATTAGGGAGCAAAATTCACTTAATGACCTGGTAGATGACAAGAGGAAGAAGCCTTGGATTTTTCCTATGGTGAGCTTTTGTGACTTTAATTCTCCAGAGAGTTGAGTGTCACTTTTATCTTTCTTGTGAGGGGTCCTCTTAGGCAACATATGTAAGTTTATACTCAGCTGACTGGGGTTCCTTTTTGCAGGATTCTACTGGAGCTAAATAGGCAACTGTAACAGCTCCCTCCCTGTCATACCCAAGGCTGCAGATGTTTTCCTTTTCTGCTTAGAGAAAACATCTAAGTTTTCTCTAAACTAGATGAGGCAGAACTCTGCTCACTCTGCCTCACTCTGCTTCAGACCTGTTTACTCATCCAGTTTCCTTGGTTTCTTCCTATTGATGTCTACCCAGATTTTTCTACTCTACCTCGCTTTTCTGGATGGATGCCTATTTAGGTGAGTTGCCTGGCTTTTTGGCTTGCTGAGTCCCTAAGGCCCCTTTTTCCTGTCCCCATGCAATGCAACTTCCCACCCCTCATTCAAGCTCCTCGTTACTGCAACTCTTGCCAACCTGGATCCGTTCACTCAGATTACTACTTACTTGTTGGGAGTAGAGAGAAATCAGACTCTACTACAAATCTTGGAATGCAAATACCTCACTTGAAAAGTATATACAGTTAGTGTTGAAGAACACAGAGTCTGGATCCAGACTTTCTGGGTTCAAATCCTGGGTCTGCCCCTTAGGAGCTGTGTGATCTTGGGCAAATTGCTTACTATCTCTTGCCCAGTTCTATCATGTGCACAATGGAAATAATGGTTGTATCTACCGTACATGGTTAATATGAAGAGTAAAGAAGTTAGTGTATGTAATAGGCTTAGAACAGTGTGTCTGCTATATAATAAGCATAGTATAGTGTTAACTATTACCAAGCATTTGAAGTCAATGTTCACTGAATTCTGACCCTGCCAGGAAAAGGCAAATGGAGTAGATCAATATTTATCAAAGGGAGGTCCACAAGTTCACTATAAGAAATTTTAAATCCTGTGCTCACATTTGGATGATAATGTGAACACCCCAGGGTAAGCCTGTATTAGATTATTTAATGACTCCTAATAGCTGAATATGCATATGATTGGAAAGCCTGCATTTATGTTGTGCCTATGATCACGTTTTTAGGAAGTGCAGACCATGGTATCGAGGCAGGCTGCAGGAGGGCAGGCCCGGTCATGGTTCTTGGAGAGAAGAGTGGAGGAGGATAGTCTCCTGCAACATGTATAGCCTGAGCATGCAGACCTGTCAGGGACTGGTTCTGTGACAATCACTGACTGCCGGTGTCATTTTGGATTTTATTGGGATTCTATTTAATTTATGAACTTGTTTTAGTTTTATAGTCATATAAAAGAGCTACCAGGATTAGGGGTTTCTATATAGACTTTGGTATTTATTTAAGTAACATTATAATAAAAACAATTTGTTATCACCTGAGGATCATAAGCATTTTTATCTTGTAAAAAGGGTCTGCCCACATATTTCCCAAACTTGAGAAAGACTAGACTCTCTGTGGTTCCCAAATGCCAGTTCACAAACTGTGTTTGTCAGGTTACAAAAAAAACTGGGGGGAGGTATGTGGGCAACTTTAGAAATATAGACTTTTGGGGGAACCTGGGTGGCTCAGTCGGTTAAGTGTCCAGCTTTTGCTCAGGTCATGATCTCATGGTTCATGAATTCAAGCCCCACAGTGGGGGAGGGGGCAGAGAGAGAGGAAGAGAGAGAATCCCAAGCAGGCTCCTCAATGTCAGCATGAAACCCTACACAGGGCTTGATCTGTGCTGTCAGTATGGAGCCTGCTTCAGATCCTCTGTCCCCCGTCTCTGCTGCCCCTCCCCTGCTTGCTTTCTCTCTCTCTCTCAAAAATAAACATGAAAAAAAGAAATAAAGACTCTTGGGCTGTGTCCTGGGGTCGCTGGGCCTGTGAATCTGTATTTTTGCTGAGTCAGGTGATTCCGCTGTGCAACAAGTTTGGGCCTTTCTGGGCTGATGACCTCTCAATGTTCTTCATAGTCCTGGGATCTTAGAATTCAGGGTCTTTGTCTTCAAAATTGAGATAATCACACTTGTCCCTGTCTTGCTGCACAAGGGAGCAGTGAGAATTAATGAGGCAATTTTTGTAAGTGTTCTTGGAAGAAAAGTACCATTAAAGTGTAATATATCGAGGCCAGAATTGAGCTGGATCGCCTCAGCATGCAAATTGTTCCATGGGAACAAAGAGGTGACTCAGGGCCTTAGCATCATCAGCAGGCTGAGTTTTGCTACCGAGGATCCAGTTTCTGAGAGTGTTGGACCATCTCCAGCATGGACTCAAACCCCATGAAACCTGGCACATTAACATGAGATTTATATATCAGTAACCTGGTGGTAGCAGAGGCGGGAAGGCTGGACGGGGAAGTGTCGGGGGGAGAAGCCCTAAGCTTATTGTATCAGTTTCCTGGGCCGCCATAACAAAGTTCCACTAACAAGGTGGCTAAACACAAGAGAGATTGACCCTTTCAGCTTTCTGGGGGCTAGAAATGGAAATCGAGGTGTTGGCAAAGTTGGTTTTTTCTTGAGGCTCTGAGGAAAAGTGTGTTCGGTGCTCCTCTCCTAGTTTCAGGCATTATGGGGAATCCTTGGTGTTCCTTGACCTGTAGATGCATCATTCCCATCTCTGCCTGTCATCACATGGCCATTTTCTTCTTCCTGCCTGTCTGGGTTTTCACGTGGCCCTCTCCTCTCAGTGTGCCTCTCTCGTCTTATGGGGATACAAGTCGTATTGGATTCAGGGCCCATGCTACTCCAGAAGGACCTCATTTTAATTTAACTAATTACATCTGAAAGCTCCCTATTTCCAATTAAGTCACATTCTGAGGTACTGGCAGTTAAGGCATCAACATATCTGACATATCCTTTTGGGGGACGCAATCCACCCCTTACCTCCATGTTTCTATTTACATAAGGAAGCACAGGATATTTTACATTTTGGAGTGAATTCTTTTCCCAAAAGTGTTTTTCTTAAAGAGTTTTTTTCTTAAAAAAATTTTTTTATGTTTATTTTAAGGGGTGGGGAGAGAGCCTATCAGTGGGGGAGAGAGCAGAGAGAGAGGAAGAGAGAGAGAATCCCAAGCAGGCTCCTAGATGTCAGTGTGAAACCCTACACGGGGCTCAATCTCATGAACTGGGAGATCATGACCTGAGCTGAGATCAAGAGTCGGACGCTTAACTGACTGTGCCACCCAGCGCCCCCACAAAAGTGAA
Source organism: Neofelis nebulosa (assembly GCF_028018385.1). Lineage (NCBI taxonomy): Eukaryota > Metazoa > Chordata > Mammalia > Carnivora > Felidae > Neofelis > Neofelis nebulosa. The sequence continues at coordinate 106,098,809 of NC_080788.1, read as the reverse complement.
ACGCAGAGGGCATTACACCTTAGAAACCATGCTATATGTCATGGTAAGTTCTGCCGGGTGGCCCCTAACAACTGATTTAGCTCACAATGTACCAGAAGTAGGAGTTCTTCTAAGGGCCTTGTAGAATCTAACCAACACACCAGAAGAGGTCCCAGTCAGAAAATGTGTTCCAGCTTTCCACTTGAGGTGTTACGAGCACATCTCTCTCCATCAGCTCTTAGAAGCTTCGTGTTTGTTTATTTCTCTCATCTTGATTCTTCTGTGCTCATTTACATTTCCCCTTTTGTGGAGTGTTCCTGTTCCCTATTTATTTTAATATTGGTTCTAATATTACCTTTTATGTTGTTATTATACCTGAGGTCCCTGGTGGAAGGGGTGGAGAGTGGGGAAGGGAGATGCTCTGTGCCGTAAACAGTCTTTTTCCCTCTTCCGCATTAAGATTTACTTGCCACAATCCTGTGTCTGCAGCACCTTCTCTTCGATTCTGAGTTACAGCTGGCCACCCGGTGTATTAGCTTCTCTATTGTACATGTGGAGCTCCTGTGTGCTCACTTCATACCCATAGGATTTTGTCAGAGGGGCTCTCAGGGATGACGGTGGGGTATTCTAATGGGTTGACATTGTGTAATCTTCAAACCGTCTTATTGAAATAAAGTCTTTGTGGTGGCTGTAGCTCTCAGTTCTCTTGTTCCTGTTCCAAGTTCCTTAATGAGCCACTGTCATCCGTTCAGGGAGGCTAGTCCTTGGCCTTAACCCTATGTGAGCCTTCCTTTGGATGACAAAGAGTTGATGGGAAAGATTTTTTTTAAAAAATGCTCTGAAAAGCCCTTTTATGCAATCAGGTGTTAGGTATTGGTAAAGCGTTGTAAATGTAGAATGTCCAGATATTTTCAGAATAATCAGGTCTGAATAAACCCAGTTGAATAGGCCTTTCTTTTCTCCTTGATTAAAAGGTATTGCATGGGGTGCCTGAGTAGCTCAGTCGGTTAAGTGTCTGACTCTTGATCTTGGATCAGATCATGATGTCACGGTTTGTGAGTTTGAGCCCTGAATTGGGCTCTGGGCTGATAGTGTGGGGCCTGCTTGGGATTCTGTCTCTTTCCTTCTTTGCCCCTCTCCTGTTCTCTCTCAAAATAAATAAAAACAAAAAAAGGGGAGGAGGATTGCGTTTGTTCAGATCTTCTTGGAAGCAGAATCAAGATGGGGTTGTGTGTGAAGGAGATTTATCATGAGGACACCTGGGAAAGATGAAGGGAAGGGCAATGGTGTAGGCTGGGAGAGCTTTCAGATGAACTTTTCGGTGCCGGTCTGACTTCTGTGAGAGGACAGGTGGAAGGAAGGAGGACAAGGGGAGGAAAGGACAGATGGGAATGGACACATGAGGAGAGGAAGGACAGTTCTGAGAATGTCTTGGCCGGGTTGATTGTGAGTTCTTGAGGCAAAGTTGCCTACTGGGGGATCCCTCTGTCCCACGGGAATGAACCCGCACTGGTACCCTGCCATGTTCAATCAACATATGGGAGCCACGCAGGGGAAACGTGGACACTGCACAGATGTGGTTGTGCATCCAGGTGTGTGTGTGTGGGGGGGGGGCAGGTAGCCTATACTCCCCCACAGCAGGAGAGCCAGGCAGTGCAATTATTTGGCTTTTGCAGGGATCTCCTGAGGGGTCCATGAAGGTGGATGACAAAAATGACATTCTTATTTTCGCTAACTTCTGACTGAATTTTAGTGTTTTAATTATGCGTGGAGCCAGTGGCCATGCCAGTAGCTGTGTGTCTTTCTCACTAATAAGTATCACAGCTATTTTTATATCAACATTATAGTTATCACGGATAATCTCAATATGTTATTTATGCTCATCATTACTTTGAAATCATGGTAGTTACTAGACCTGCCACCTGACCTCTTTATTTAATGACAGTGAAAAGGTGTATTTACTATTGTATCACTAATTTAGAACATAATTTGATAGTGGGATTCGAATATAATTATTTCATTAGAGTCCTATATATCTTCTGTCATGCATTTATAAGCATTATTCCAAGAAGGGGAATCCATAGTCTTCATCTGACAGAGAGGTCCACCACTCAAAAATTGTTAAGAACCCCTCCTGCAGAGAGTACTCGGTAGGATCATATTAATTATATTAGCTCGGTTATCTTTTATCTGGTTCCAAATGTGTGAGGACAGTAGCCTCAGTCCCCACGAGAATGTATTATTGTAGAAGATGATTCATTAATTCAACAAAGAGTGTCTCCCGCGTGCCAGGTATTGTGTGGTGTTGGAGCCACGGCAACAAGCAAGACAGACAACCCCTATCTCAGAGAGTTTAATCAACTAACATGAAAGGCAGTCATGGAACAAGAACAATTATGATCGCATTACCATGTTAACAATACAGAACAGCAGGATGCTCTGGGTCCCCCGGAGAGGGACCTAGTGTAGGGGCCAGAGCAGACCTCTTTGAAAAGCACTCTTTCACCTGAGCCTGAAGAAAGAGTAGAGGTGGGTTGGAAGAAGAGGGGTGGAGACTGAAGTTAGAGCAAGTGTGAAGATTTGGAGGTGTGGCACGCTTAACTTGTAAGAACTGAAATCGTGCGCACCTCGTAAGCCACGTGAAGTTTAGATTTTTCCCTAAAGGCAGTAGGAAGCTTTGAAGGGGTTTTAAGCAGGGGGTGATGTGATCAGATTGCCTTTCAAAAATACTGCTTGGAAAACGCCAGTGAAGGCTCTCATGGTACTAGGGTGAAAATGAAGGCAGCCTCCTGTGAAGCGTGTGGTGGGAGAAAGCAGAATCAAGCAAGACTCTTCTGGTTATCCTTATATTTGACTTCTTTTTGGCCCTGTGGGAACGACTGGGTCTTGAATTTTGTCACTCTATCCTAAGCCACATTAAAATCTTGGAAGCCTTTTTCTTAGACTTAAGATGTTCAGAGTAGCTGCAGTTCTCTCTGAAGTCTGTTGCAGATGCCTCTGTGTGAACCTGAAACCTCACACAAATCTCGGGAAAATATTTCTCGATAATGTAGAGCCACGGAGAAAGTAGATGTTGTTTGGTAAGTTCTTAGTGTACATTTGTTACTTGCTACAGCACCGATGGCCTTTAGACTTCTATATTAAGAGGAAAGTAAACTTGTCATTAATAATGTAGGTGGTTATATTGCCAATTAAATGAAAGATCTCTGGCTGCTTCTTCAGAAGAAACTCATAATGGGCTCAAGGTTTGTTTGTTACTAGGTAAAAACAAGTCCATTTTGGTTGATGGCTAACTCAGGACCATGCACAGTTAGGCAACTCATAAAAGTGTTCGTCTGGAAATGAGTCTCTGGGATAATCAGATTTTATTTCTAGTGTCTAATTGATGCCCAGAGCTTTGGGGTTTAATTATGTCTGCTGAAAAAATACAGTTCAATTTCTCTTCCTCCCTTTTATACATAACTTCAAGCTTTATTTTAATTCATAAATATGCAAGGTGTTACAGATATTTTCTGACACAGTACCTGGTATTATTTAGATACTTAATAAACGTTGGATTCTTCTTGTAATGGAATGAATACATATCAAATAAGAAACTTAGGTAAGAGTTTCTGGCTCTTCTGTTTATGGTCTGGCAGTTGAATTTGAATATTTTATGGTTACTCCAGAGAAATAAATAATTTAAGTGGGAAATTGTTTTAATAAGAGGGGACTCCTGTTTTGCAGTCATCTAGGCAGGCTGGCTTGAATGTAATGTTGGGTGTTTGTTCTACTAGGGAGTGTGGTAGGCGGGTATTTTATGGGACCTGGGGCAGGAAGAGCTGAGTATGTGTGATGGACTATGAATTACACCCTTTCCCTTCTGTACGGTATCTACCCAGCTTCCAGGAGGGCCCAGATAGCTTCTTTACCTCCTCTTCGATCACCAGCTGGTGTGTCTGTCTTCTTTCACTTAGCATTATGTTTTTAAGGTTCATCCATGTTGTAGCATGTATCAGTATTTCAGTCCATTTTATGGCTGGTAACCCTCCAGCATACGGATATGCCATGTTTTGTTTATCCATTCATCCGCTGATGGACACTTGGATTGTTTCCACCTTTTGGCTATTGTGAATAAGGCTGTTACGAACATTCGTGGACAAATATTTGTTTGAGGACTAGTTCTTTTGGGCATATTCCACCTAAGGGTGGAATTGCTGAGTCATATGATAATTTTATGTTTACGTTTTTGAGGAACTACCAAATCGTTTTCCACAGTGGCTGCAAATGTTACATTTCCCCCAGCAACGGACGAGGGTGCTAATTTCTCCACCCTCTCACCAACACTTGTGATTCTCCATTTTTTTTTTTCATTATGGCCTTCCTAGTGGCTGTTGAGGTGGTGTCCCCTGTGGTTTTGGTTTACATTTCCCTAATGGCTAATGATATTCAGCATCTTTTCATGTACTTGTTGGTTGACTGTGTACACGCTGTAATATGGATGAACCTCGAAAACGTTCACGCTAAGTAAAAGAAACCAGATATAAAAGGTCATATAGGATTCCATTTACATGAAATACCCAGAATAGGTAAATCCATAGACACAGAAGGGAGATTAGTGGTTACTAGGGCTTAGCAGGAGGGAAGAATGGAGAGTGACTGTTTAATGGGTACGGAGTTTCCTTTGGGGTGATAAAAACATTTTGGAATGAGATAGAGGTGATGATTATAAAACGCCGTGAATGTGCTGAATGCCACTGAAGCGTAGGCTTTAAAATGGTCAATTTTAGGTTACGTGAATTTTACCTCGATAAATAAAAAAACAAAAACATCTGGTTAGAAGTTGAGTTTGCCTGTCCAGTTCCAGCAGTATGAGACAGAGAAATTCTGCATAAAGTAACACAAAAATTTTAAATATGTACCTGAGCTTGAAAAGAAAGCCATTGTTGCCATCGGCAGCAGCTTGAATCCCAAACAGTAGCCTCCTGAGCTAGAGCTGCGGTACCCCAGGGGAAGCGTGGGCCACATATAGAAGCTGAGATGAGGGGTAGAATTTAACACCAACGTGGGGCCAATTGACAAGCCTTGGACTGGTGTAGGGAAGCAGCAGGGACTAAAACCTTTGCATAAGGAGGCGTTCTGGAAAAAATGCCTCTTTGGTGAAAGGGGATCTAGAAAAATCCCCCACATGAGCCAGGGGAACAGCAAGAGAATATCACTCTTCCTGATGCTCTGAGTCAGGGGAGAAAAATGACACTGAAGCCCAAGGACTGCCTTCATCATGCAAGAACCTATAACTGAGAAATTACTGTACAGCCAGGTGGTAGGTTCCAGGTGGGTGAAGCCCCTGGTGTCCTTGGCACAAGCAAACAAGAAACTACTCATCTATAGTGACACTTCTGCAGTGCAGGGTGGACAAGATACCCAGGGAAAAACAAGCCCCGGTGACAAATGACAGTTTGCACAAGGAAAGAGTCCAGCATGAGGGAAAGGAAATAAGCATAACGGACAGGAGGATTAGAATCTCAAGAACCTGGCAAAATAGAGGTATGTCTAAGATGGTTAAACAATGAGGACTTTGAGATTGGCTCTACTGCCTTAATAAAAAGTTTCCCCGTATAGTTGAACACCTGCTCCCAGGGAGCATGTGCAAAGTTTGCTTGTGAGATTTAGAAGGAGCAAAGGTAGGGACTGAGATTGTTCACCAGCTGACTGTCCTATAGTGGTTTGGAGAGACCTTTAGGTTTTTTCCGAAGGATCAAGAGCTCAGGGAAACTTTCTTTCCAAGTAATCCATTTAAGATGGAAGAAAAGCTCTTCCTTTGAGTATTAACTGTGATGCTCAGGTGCTCTTAACCAGAGATTTGCCTTCATTTCTCTCGAGGGTGCAGCTTGGTATTTGCCCATTATTATGAGGAGTGACACATTATGAACTGGTAAGTGGAACTTTTGGGAACAAACCTTGAAGCTGCCTTGAAAACCACTTTAGTACTCATTCAGCTCCCCATGTCTAATCGACATCTGTTGGCTGAGCCTTGGCACTAGGGAAATGGGAGCTTCTTGTTGACCAAGCAGAATCATGCCAGCAAGTTTAGATGGCTCGTTGGTAAAAATGAGACTTCAGGGTTACCTGGTCACTGGCTAGTCTTCTCTTTGCCTCACTCTATGCTCAAGCCATAGCTTTTGATCAGTGGAAGCCCCACATTTATATGTAGAGGAGAAGGGTGTGTGGGGACCTTGTCATGAAGCTAAAGTGGGCTATCACTTTCCATGAACTTGAGAACAGGGGACTACAGGCAGGACTGATGGACACTAGGTAACTAATGCCTCACATCTATCTTGAGATGGGAAATTTTACATTCAGTGGATCTGGCAAGCAACACACATACAAACTTGACTTTGCCCCGGAAGCCTGATGAGACTGCACTTCAGAAACCGTAATCTTTCTATTAAAAATTAAGTATCGGGGTACCTGGGTGGCTCAGTTGGCAGAGTTGGTGTCCAACTCTTGATCTTGGCTCAGGTCATGATCTCACAGTTGTGACATTGAGCCCTGCATTGGGCTCCATGCTGGGCATGGAGCCCGTTTAAGATTCTCTCTCTTCCTCTCTCTCTGCCCTTCCCCATCCTCTCTCTTAAAAAAAAATGAAGTATGTGCTCGCTTCGGCAGCACATATACTAAAATTGGAACGATGCAGAGAAGATTAGCATGGCCCCTGCGTAAGGATGACACGCAAATTCGTGAAGCGTTCCATATTTTTAGACCACTTTCTCACACCATTCACAAAAATAAACTCAAAATGGATAAAGGACCTGAATGTGAGACAGGAAACCATCAAAAACCTAGAGGAGAAAGCAGAAAAAGACCTCTCTGACCTCAGCCGCAGCAATTTCTTACTTGACACATCCCCAAAGGCAAGGGAATTAAAAGCAAAAATGAACTACTGGGACCTTATGAAGATAAAAAGCTTCTGCACAGCAAAGGAAACAACCAACAAAACTAAAAGGCAACCAACGGAATGGGAAAAGATATTTGCAAATGACATATCGGACAAAGGGCTAGTATCCAAAATCTATAAAGAGCTCACCAAACTCCACACCCGAAAAACAAATAACCCAGTGAAGAAATGGGCAGAAAACACGAATAGACACTTCTCTAAAGAAGACATCCGGATGGCCAACAGGCACATGAAAAGATGCTCAACGTCGCTCCTCATCAGGGAAATACAAATCAAAACCACACTCAGATATCACCTCACGCCACTCAGAGTGGCTAAAATGAACAAATCAGGAGACCATAGATGCTGGCGAGGATGTGGAGAAACGGGAACCCTCTTGCACTGTTGGTGGGAATGTAAACTGGTGCAGCAGCTCTGGAAAACAGTGTGGAGGTTCCTCAAAAAATTAAAAATAGAACTACCCTATGACCCAGCAATAGCACTGCTAGGAATTTACCCAAGAGATACAGGAGTGCTGATGCATAGGGGCACTTGTATCCCAATGTTTATAGCAGCACTGTCAACAATAGCCAAATGATGGAAAGAGCCTAAATGTCCATCAACTGATGAATGGATAAAGAAATTGTGGTTTATATATACACAATGGAGTACTACGTGGCAATGAGAAAGAATGAAATATGGCCCTTTGTAGCAACATGGATGGAACTGGAGAGTGTGATGCTAAGTGAAATAAGCCATACAGAGAAAGACAGATACCATATGGTTTCACTCTTATGTGGATCCTGAGAAACTTAACAGAAACCCATGGGGGAGGGGAAGGAAAAAAAAAAGAGGTTAGAGTGGAAGAGAGCCAAAGCATAAGAGATTCTTAAAAACTGAGAACAAACTGAGGGTTGATGGGGGGTGGGAGGGAGGGGAGGGTGGGTGATGGGTATTGAGGAGGGCACCTTTTGGGATGAGCACTGGGTGTTGTATGGAAACCAATTGGACAATAAACTTCATATATTGAAAAAAAATGAAGTATGAAGACCACACTATTTCCTTTTTCACCAGTGGATTGAAAATCAGATAATACAAATGTGAAGAGAGAAGTATAAGAGTGAGTTGGGAGAATTTCAGGTGCCCTGATCATGGACGTGATGCTGTGGAATGATAGAATCATAGATCAGAAACCTCCACGCTCAACAGAACTTTCAAGGGAGTTTCATGCAAAGCCCAGTGACTTTTTTTGTTCCCTCTCAATCAGGTGTAGAGGAGGGGCATGACAAGTTGTTTTCTCCCTTGTGAGCAGTTGTATATCATGCTTCTCTTTTTGGGAAAAAAAAAAAAAAAAGCAAACATGGAGGGGTGCTTTCTTCATTTATGCGTCACGTATTTCCATATGGATGAAGTTCATAGCAGCCTTCTCCTCACTAGAGTTGGTAGCCATACAGTTTATAGTTCATCAGTATGGTTAGCATTTCTTAAGTGATCCCGGGAAGATGTGCAGATGATTACAAGACATTCTCTTTGCATCCTCCTGGTAGGTATTTAGTATTGTTCCTCAGCTTGCAGTTAACTAAAGACATTCTTAATGTTATGTGAAAGTAGAGATTAGGGTATTTGGGCTCTTTGTACCCTTGTCTCCAAATCTCAGTGCAGAGCCTTCAGGATTAATGCTTCTCAGATGCACGATTGCTGCTCTCTTAGCCCTATGCAAAGAAGTACGTCATTCTATTCATCGGAATCTTGCTGTTCTCTGTAATTATGTGAAGAGCAAATGATTATGGATAGAGCTTCTCTGTGATTGTTAAAACAGGTAAACTTAGCATCGTTAGAGAATAGTGTGTAGCTGGAAAAACTTAAGATTTTTACAAAATCATGCAGACAATATTTAAAACAGTAAGTTTTATTTTATTATTCTTAAAGGTGTTATGTAAGTTGGAAAAAAGCTTTGCTGTTCTTGGGCTGCAAGAGACACTTATGGTGAAATAACAAGGAAGAAAAAGAGCTGGGCTCCATTTATTTCTTGACACTGTAGAAACCCTGTAATTGAAATTTAGTTACATATGCTTTGAACAAAGGGCAGTGTTCTGACATTGCATTTTTTATTTAGGTGGAATATACATTTTTCTTTTCATTGATTGACAAAAAATAAAGTTTCCCACCTTATTGAAAGATGTAAATGATCTTGAAAATTTCATTATTAAGGAGACTGTATAACCCATTCAAAATCAAATGTGAACTAAGTGTAACTAGGTGTGAAGTACATCTTACACAATGCTTTATGGAATGAGTATATCTTATAAATCCAGGTAGCCTGAGCCCTTCCATTAGAATTAGTTTAGATCATTGGAGATGGCGTCTGCCTTGAACTTGGTCAGCTTGCCTTTCTTTCTTGTGCCTTACTTCTGTTCGTTTTAAGAGTTTGTTTTAATTTACAAAATAAATAAAGTTGGTGTGGTATAGGGGAGGCCTACCTATGTGGTGGCGGAACTAGACTGGGATCTTAGTTTGAATTCTCCATAAAAGCAGACCCTGAGTCTGGATTGGTGTGCAAGGAGTTGGTGTGCGAGGATTGGTGTGGAAGGATGGCGAGGGAGTGAGGAAGTGAGACAGGGTGGCTGGAGAGCCAGCAAAGGGGGCGTGCATGAGGAGATTATTACTGTGGTTCCTTGCTCTTAGGGGATCCTTGAGAAGCTGTGTGGAACATACCTCAGGGGGGAGGAAATCTGGGGAGTTTACCCAATGTGGAAGGCACAATAGTGTTCCTTCCCAAGATGTCTACATCCTAAGACCCAGAACCTGTAAATATGTTACCTTTACAAAGGGTACTTTGCAAATGTGATTGAATTAAGGACCCAGAGATGGGGAGATTATCACAAGGGTCCTTATAAGAGAGAAGTAGGAGGGTCAGAGTCAGCGAAGAAAATATGACAAAGGAAGCAGAGTTTAGAGAGAGCGAGATTGAAGTGTCGTACGGGTGGCTTTGAAGATGGAGGAAGGGGCCATGAGCTAAGGACAGCCTCTAGAGGCTGGAAAAGGCAAGGAAACATGTTCTCCCCTAAGGCTTCCAGAAGGAACCAGTCCTGCTGACACATTGACTTTAGCCATGAGACTGACTTTGGATTTCTGACTTCCAGAAGTATAAGATAACAAATTTATGTTGTTTTAAGCCATTGAATTTGTGATAGCTGCAATTGGGAGCTAATATACTCACCAACTCATGGCTCTCATTGATTAAAGATGGCTTCTAGAACAGTATTTCCTCAGTGCTTCTGGCTAGCCCCATGTGGGCTCCTATGACTGGAAGATACCCTCAGGCAGAGAGACCCTTAGGCCTGCATGGGAAGGAAGTGGTCTGTGGGGCACCAATGGGCTTGGCTTTACTTGGACAGAAGACTTGATCGATAGAATGTGAGAAGTGTCCTCATAAACACTTGAAACTAGCTGTTTTAGGTTGTTTCGTATGAACAGTCCAGGTTTCTGAGCTCCTCTGACTATTCCTTCATCTCTTCCTCTGGCCTTCTCTTGGCCTTTAAATATTGGAATTTCTTGGTGTTGTGACCTTGGTCTTGTGCAGTCTTACTCAGTGATGGTTAATTTTATGGGTCAACCTGACCAGGCCATGAGCTGCCCACACATCTGGCCAAACATTATTCTGGTGTATCAGTGAGGGTGTTTCTGGATGAGATTAACATTTGAATCAATGGACTGAGTGAAGCAGATCACCCTCCCCAGTGAGGGTGGCCTCATCCAATCAGCTGAAGGCCTGAATAGAGCAAAAAGGCTGACTGTTGAGCAAGGGAGAATTCTTCCTGCCTGACTGATGTCCCCTTCAGGCTGGGACATAGGTTTTTCCTGCCTTCAGACTCATATGGAAATACCAGCTCTTTCTGAATCTTGAGCCTCTAGCTCTTGAACTAGAACTACATCATCAGGTCTCCAAGATCTCTAGCTTGCTGACTCACCATGCTGATCTGATCTTGGGACTTATCAGCCTCCATCACCACACAAGCCAGTTTCTTAATTTCTTATGATAAACTCACACTTTCTCTCTCTCTCTCTCTCTCTCTCTCTCTCTCTCTCTCTCTCTCTGTGTGTGTGTGTGTGTGTATGTCTATATCTATCTATCTATATTATAGATAGAAATATATATATTTCTCTTTCTCTGGAGAACCATGTCTAATATACAGTTTATACTCCAGGGTGATCTTAGATCTTATTCACTCTTTGGACTTCTGCTTTCATGAACATTCTGGTGAACCCCAAACCTGGTCTTCAGCTTGGGTTTCTCCATATCCAAAATCTGAACTGCCAACAGAAACATCCCCAGGGATATTGTGCAGATACTTTAAACTCCACCTAGTCAGAGTAAGATCATTATCATGACCCCAGGAATCTGTTCCTGCTTTCTATATTCTTCTTTTTTCATGGTGCTACCACGTACTCTTATCTCATACTCAGTATCTTCAGCATTGCTCATTCTGGGTTTTAACTTTCATCTCAGGATTTCTGCCACCAGGGCTGTTGTTCTCCAATGCAGAGCAACTCTGTACACAGGACTGAGTTGGGAAAATTCTCAGGCTAAGATAGACCTAAGATGGAACTAAGATAGATCTAATTTATTCTCATACAAAGACACACACACACACACACACACACACACACACACACACACACACAAAGAGTGGGGGAGAGAAGACATATATACAGAGAGCAACAGTCATAGACCAACAGACTCAGAGAAGGAGAAAAAAGGGGAAGAAAGAGACAAACCAGAGTGAGAGGCAGAGTTGGAGGAGACACACATTGAGGCAGAGAGAGGAGGACATTTCTCAGAGAGAGGAGACAAAGAGAAGCAAATAGAGAAAGAGCAAGCCAGGATAACAGATAGGTGAGCTGATACATGTCTCACCCTGATCTGGGTATGCCATTATCTCCAGAAGTTGAAATAGCCCTATCATGTGCTCTGACATGGCCACACCCCTTCCCAAAGCAACCCACTGGCATACTGAATAGACATATATTTTAGCCATAAGGGTCTGGGTTCAGATTCCAACTCAGTCAATTTTTAGCTCTGTGGCTTGCGGCATTTTACTTAAGCTTCATTTTCTTCATTTGTAAAATGGGGATGATAATACCTACCTTGCAAGCTTTTAGTCAAGTGTCCAACAAATCTTAATTATTAGCTCAGACAAACCCTGGGTCTCCTCTTGCTCCCATCCGTTTCCTCTTTAGTGAAAGGGAATTTATGGGTCTATCTGGAATAAATGTAGCCACTAAAATTTTGTTATTGGAAATAAAGGAAATTACTTTGCAGGCAGTCTGTTAAAAACCAACCATACTTACAATTGATAGGATACATAGAAATGTTATTTTATCTGCAATTTCTTCATTACTCTTTCCCTCTTCACTTTTTCTCCCACTGGATAAGCTAGGAGAGGGCAAATTGCTCTGCCTTGGATGCTACACACGAGAGAACACTAGTGGATGGGAGGGAGAACCTGCCGTTTTTTTTCTTTAACCAAAGTACAGTTGATGCGCAATGTTATGTTAGTTTCAGGCGTACAACATAGTGATTTAAGAAGTCTATACTTTATTCTTTTTTTTTTTAATTTTAGAGAGAGTAAGTAGGGGAGAGGGGCAGAGGGGGAGAGAGAGAATCTTAAGCAGGCTCCATGCTCAGCACAGAGCCTGACACAGGGCTCGATCCCATGACCCTGGGATCATGACCTGAGCGGAAATCAAGGGTTGGTCGCTCAATGGACTGAGCCACCCAGGTGCCCCTAAATAAAATTTCAAGAAAGAAAACAAACTAGAATCAGTGAGGTTAGAATAGATCTGTAGTTGTGGGCTGAGGAATTATCTGAGTGGAAGGGCCCTAACCTCTTGTGCTCATCTCTGTCAGCAATCCAGCATTAACTTCCATTTGCAAAGGTCTACAGAATTTTCTGGGGCTCTTTTAACTTAAAAGTAGTAAGAAATTGGAGGGTATTCTGCTTAGTGAAATAAGTCAGTCAGAGAAAGACAGATAGCATACGTTTTCACTCATGTAGAATTTGAGAAAACTTAACAGAAGACCATGGGGGAAGGGAAGGGGAAAAAATAGTTTCAAACAGAGAGGGAGGTAAACCTATTAGAGACTCTTAAATACAGAGAACAAACTGAAGATTGATGGGAAAGTGGGAGAGGGGAGGGGAAAATGGGTGATGGGTATTGAGGAGGGCACTTGTTGGGATGACTCCTGGGTGTTATATGTAAACGGTGAATCACGGGAATCTACCCCCAAAACCAGGAGCACCCTGTATGTTAGCCAACTGGACAATACATAGTATTAAAATAATAATAAAAATTAAAAAAAAAGAAATTATAAATAATTTTTAAAATTCTAAATATTGAGGGAATAAAAGAAAATCACCCATAATTCTATAACTCATTGAGGAATTCATTTAACACTTAGATGTACATTATCCCAATTATATACATAATATTTTTATCCACAAACTTGGGCTTATGTTATATATACTCTATTTTTTTCATTTGTAACATATCAAGTATTCTTCTTTAAATAATTTAGGTTTTTGTGTAATGTACCACTCTGTAGATATAACCTAAGGTTTTGTTTTCCTGTGAGTATTTCAACCAATTTTCTATGGTTGGCTATTAATGTTGTTTACATGTTCTTTTCCACTACAAATAATGTTACAGTAAATAGGATTTAACAAAAATTTTTGTGCATATCACTGATTGTTTAAGATAACTGGAAATTTGGATGAAAAAAATTAAACCTTTAAAAAACTTTTAATATAGATTGCAAATCCCTCCTCACATCTCCAAAAAGTTGTATCAGTTCATACCCCTCTCATCAGTGTGATGTTTCTCTGTTTAAAAAATTGCAGTGTTGATTCTCCTCTTTATAAATCATCTTTTCTTCTTCTGATTTTTTTGTCTTGACTTTGCATTCCCTTATCAATTTTTATTCCTTCAGTTTATTTATTTATTTAGGGAGAGCGTGTGCACACACGTACAAAGGAAAGGTGGAGGGAGAGATAGAGAATCTTTTTTTTTAATGTTTATTTTGAGAGAGAGAGAGAAAGAGAGAGAGAGAGAGAGAGAGAAGATGAACGGGGAAGGGGTAGAGAGAAAGGGAGAGACAGACAATCCCAAGCAGGCTCCACACTGTCAGCGCATTGTGGGTTCTAGAGAGGCTTGAACCCACAAACCGTGAGATCGTGATCTGAGCCCAAATCAAAAGTTGGTTGCTCAACTGACTGACAGACGCCCCATTCCTTCAGTTTTAAAATGTATAAATGCAAAATTTATTTTGACACTGACTCGAACATTTTATTGAAAACAGTTTACAGAATCCTCATGAAAAAGAGTCATACTTATTCAAAAATTCTGAACTCACTTGAAAGCAATATATATTCACCAAAAGAAGGAAGAAATATTTATTAAGCACCTGAGTGCCCAATACCAGGTGAAAGACTCTTGCAGATGCCTGAGAAGCACAAGACATGACCCTCAGGGGTCTCATGATCTTAGGTGGAGAAATACAACCAAGCTTGCATATTTTAAAGAACAGTCTTTCTCAACCTTTTTAGACCCATGCCTCCCCGAATACTGTCTCATTATCTTCTATGTATCACCGACCCCAGTAGCCAAGAACATTTGACCAAGCTTTCTTTTTGTAGTTTGTGTCATAAAGAACCAGATCCATTGAATATGCTCTTTCAAACTCCCTGTATGCAGACACATGTCCTGTTCTGATGTGCCTTCCCTCCCCCAGTGGAGAACTGCTGCCTTAGAGAATTATAACAAAGCGGGACTCTGTGAAATTTACACGAAGAACCTGATATAGAGACAGTTTACTAGTGAGACCTGGCTTGATAAGGCATAAGTTAAACTGTTTCTCTTGACAGCGAACTTCCTATAGTTTAAAAGTCTGTTGGTGCACCAGACCCTGGCTTGATCTGTGCCTCCCTTTCCTCTTCTCCGAGCTGCCCTTACTCTGCCATCCACAGGCAGTCCCATGGCCCTTTTCACCCCTTCCACGAGGTGCTCACTTTTTCCTTTTTCTACGTCGCTCTTATTTTGCTCTTTATATAATATCCAGCCCATTCCCTGATTCCAAGTGTCTTGCTTCAGAGTTGGCACTCTGCCTTGGTCCCAGTAATTGGCTTTCCTGCTCTGTGCCTTACCTCTCCATCCCTGCACTGTTACTTGTCATTCGCTTCTCATAGACCTGATGGCCTGCTCCTTTCCTCACTGGAGTTAGCCAACCCCGCCCCCCCCCCCCCGACCCCATGCCTTTTACTGACCCCCGTGTAGAGCGCAGTGCCTGGCCAACACAACGTGCATAATAAATATTTGCTGAATGAATAAATGAATTCGAAGCATTCTCATGCTTGAATTTAATTTTATGTTGAGACATGTTGAAATAGTCATGTTTCATTTGTCTTTCTCCCCTCCTGCCCCAGTTTTCTTATTTTTGTTTTATTACTTCTCTACACCAGGTGCTGTACTAGACACGGGGCACTTGTTATTTCTAATCTTCACAACAGTCTTGCAGGACGGGGGTTACTATCGTCATTCTACATATGAGGAAACTGAGGGTCCAGGAGGTTCATTAATTTCTCCAGAGCCACTCAGTGAAGCAGTGGTTGACTTCACTTCTCCATGGAACCACTAACTCTTAGTCCCATTCCTGGGGTTCCTGCACTTTCTTCTTTTGGCCTTCCCATGACTGATCAAATCCTGATTGTGCACCACTGTCTTTGCCTGAATCCTGGTTGAGACAGAAGGAGTGAGGAGGGAAGGATAAACCCAAGAGGTCTTGCCAAGATCTTGACGTGAGGGATTGAAGTCAGGGACTGAAGGAGATAGAAGAACCCAGGGTATCTCCACATTTTCAACCTGAGAGAGCAGAAGAGTGGTGGTGTCACCAAAATAAATGGGTAGCAAAGAAGTCTTACTCCTTGAGGTTGTTAAATCAGATAGTGGTTGGAATTTCAGTGACTCTTAACTCCCTGGTTAACCATGAACAAGTCTCTTAGCTTCTTGGAGTCTCTGTTTCCTCATCTTTTCCCTGAGCATAATCTTACCTGAATCTCATGTTTGATATTGGTTTGCTGATCAAATGATGCACTAGATCTGAACCTGCTCGGTACAGGGTCGGGCCGTGTGCGCATGTCAGCTGGCATCATTACTGTCAGATATGTTATTACTAGAGTCAGACAGTAAATGGAGACACCGACTTCTTGGGTAAAAGCGTGTCTGTATCAGGGGTCAGCAAACTGACCAGTCTAGCCTGTTACCCTATGAGCATTTTTTTATCACCTTTTTAAAGAATGATTTTTGCGTCACCTATGAGCAAAGGAAGTCTTTTACATTTTATTTTATTTTATTTTTAATTGTTTAAAATTTTTTTTAATTTATTTTTGAGACAGAGAGAGACAGAGCATGAGTAGGGAGGGGCAGAGAGAGATGGAGACACAGAATCCAAAGCAGGCTCCAGGCTCTGAGCTATCAGCACAGAGCCTGACGCGGGGCTCGAACTCACAGACTATGAGATCATGACCTGAGCTGAAGTCGGATGCTTAACTCACTGAGCCACCCAGGTGCCCCTTTTACATTTTTATATGGTTGAAAAAATCAAAAGAAAGATATTTGTGACATATGAAAATTACATGAAATTCAAAGGTCAGTGTCCACAAATAACATTTTTTGGAATATAGCCAAACTCATTTATTTATGTACCATCTATGACTGCTTTCACGTGGCCACAGCAGAGTTGAGTAGTTGCAGCCGAGATTGTATGGCCTGCAATGCCTAAAATATTTGCTGTTTGATTCTTTACAAGAAAACTTTGCCAATCCCTTGTCTATACTTTTTGGCAGCCGTTTCTAGGCTTGCCACTCTGTGTCTTTCCTTCCTATCTGTTGAAGCTCCTGGATAGGAAAGGAAATGTAAGGAAATCTTGAAAGGTTTTGTTTATTTATCTGTTTACTAATTTCTTTGATAATATTTGTCTTCTTTTCTCCTTTTTAATGATTTTAAAAAAGAATTTTTATTCAGAGCTGAAATATTATTATAACTTTAAAAGGCAGTAAGGATGGGGGACCCTGGGTGGCTCAGTGGGTTGAGCATCTGACTCTTGATTTCAGCTCAGGTCATGATCTCGCTGTGGTGGCTCTGAGGCCCTCCAGACTCTGTGCTGAGCAGAGCCTCCTTGGGATTCTCTCTCTGCCCCTCCCCTGCTTGCACTTGCCTGTGTGCTCTCTATCTCTCTCTCCCCATTGCTAACTTCGGACTATCCTTAACATGGCCATTCTAACACATGCCTTCATTTTGAGTGATGCCTCCTTCTATTCTCAGCATGTGTACTTCCAAATGGTTGTAATAGTGGTCTACTAACATTTCCTGCTTGATGTAGTCCTTTTCAGTGGCTTTTATGACTGTTACTTGATTATTGCCTTTTACTTACTTCCTTACTATTTATTTATTTATCTATTTATTTATTTGTTTATTTAAAAAAATTTTTTTTTCAACGTTTTTTATTTATTTTTGGGACAGAGAGGGACAGAGCATGAACGGGGGAGGGGCAGAGAGAGAGGGAGACACAGAATCGGAAACAGGCTCCAGGCTCCGAGCCATCAGCCCAGAGCCTGACGCGGGGCTCGAACTCACGGACCACGAGATCGTGACCTGGCTGAAGTCGGACGCTTAACCGACTGCGCCACCCAGGCGCCCCTATTTGTTTATTTAAGAGAGCATGCACCAGTGAGGGAGAAGGGCAGAGGGAATGAGAGAGAGAGAATCCCAAGGATACTCCACGCAGAGCCTGATGCTGGATTTGTTTCCATGACCCTGGGATCATGACCTGAGCTGAAATCAACAGTCTGTTGTTCAACTGACTAAGCCACTGAGACTCCCCCCCGCTTTTTTTTTTTTAGATTGTTGCTTTTATTTTTTTTTACAGTCGTTGTGTTATTGTGGAGTGGTACTATTTGCAAGCTGTGTATGCTTCAGAAATACTTCCTGTTCTTGCCTTTGGTCAAAATTTCCTTCTTCAGCTGTGAATGCAAATGCTTCTCTCTGGAGCCAGTGCTGAGCAGCCCTAGCCTGCGCACTGCCCCTTCCTACCTTACTTGGACATTGATTCAAGTGCAGAATACCCATTGAGCTTAAAAACTGAGAGATGTGAGGAATAAAGTAAAAGAGAAGATGTCAGATGAGACACAAATTTGATATTTTATTTTATTTTATTTGGTAGTGCATGGGTCAAGGATGAACTTGATATTATAAAGATGATTTCCTGTATCCTTCCCCAGACCTCCCTCCAAAGCATTCGATAGTAATGGCCACCTGGGTGGCTCAGTTGCTTAAGTGTCCAACTTTGGCTCAGGTCATGATTTCACAATTCGTGGGTTCAAGCCCTGCATCAGGCTCTGTGCTAACAGCTTGGAGGCTGGAGCCTGGAGCCTGCTTTGGATTCTGTGTCTCCTCTCTTTACCCTACCCCACTCACACACACACTCTCTCTCTCTCTCAAAAATAAATAAACATGGGGCGCCTGGGTGGCTCAGTGGTTGAGCATCTGACTTCGGCTCAGGTCGTGATCTCGCAGTTTGTGAGTTCGAGCCTCCGCATCGGGCTCTGTGCAGACAGCTCAGAGCCTGGAGCCTGCTTCAGGTTCTGTCTCCCTCTCTCTCTGCCCCATCCCTGCTCATGCTCTGTCTCTCTCTGTCTCTCAAAAATGAATAAATGTTAAAAAAAATTAAAAAAATAAGAAAAAATAGTAATAAAAATACATTTAACAAACAAAAATATTCTCTGTTCATCTAATGATGATATGAAGGATATGGTTATGCTCTCTGTTGATTTTTTAATTTTATTTTAGAGACAGAGAGCATGAGGTGGGGAGAGGGGCAGAGGGAGATAGAGAGAATCTTAAGCAGGTTCCATGCTCATCCCCAGAGCCTGACATGGGGCTCAATCCCATGACCCTGGGATCATGACCTGAGTGGAAATCAAGAATCGGATGCTCAACTGACTGAGCCACTCAGGTGCCCCCCTGTTGCAGTTTTAAATAAATGAGAATCAAAACAAGACTATTACTGTCATGTTAATACTGTTGACTCTTTCATAGTATTTCATATAATGAAACCAGTGCATCAAATTAATTCAATACCATGAAATATAAGTTATAAAATTAACTTAATGAAATATAAGTAAAAAGATGGCTATTTACATTTTATTCTCTTATTTTCCCTAGTGAGAAGCTGGATGGAAAAACTAAAAGACAAGGTAAGAGAAGTATTTTCTTTCTTCAGATTTATCTTAAAGGGCACGGCTTTGTCAAATAAAAGATCTTCAGAGTAACTGAGCTTTAATTCATCATTCTGATTCTGGTGACCTACTCAGAGATGCAAGGTCACTTCCAGGTGGCCAGCAAGAAGGAAGACCCTCCTTTTAATTTCCTTCTTGTATAGTGCAGGGGACACCTTATTCTTTGGAGCACCATTCCTTCTTATGAAGGCATCCTGTAGTATGTTCAGCTGAAAAATACCCTTGGTATATCAAGGTGGAGTTTCTTCTAGGAATCAGGAGTATAATCCCATTGTATTTAGCATTTCTTGTCCCAGTGCAAGGCTTTTGTAAGCCTGATCCTCCTGCATAAGGAAGAAAAACCTTGGATTTTTGAAAAACATTTTATTATTATTTTTTAAAAAGTTTTTTATTTTTTATTTTTGATGGGGTGGAGGGGCAGAGAGAAAGGGAGACAGAGGATCCAAAGCAGGTTCTGCTCTGACAGACGAGAGCCTGATGCGGGGCTCTAACTCAAGAACATGAGATCATGACCTGAGCTGAAGTCGGATGCTTAACTGACTGAGCCATCCAGGTGCCCCAGAATTGTGTGATTATATTAATTCTCCTCATTATTATCTTTGTGCTTCTCAGTAAAATTTAGCATGGATGGTTTTTGAGAATGAGGCTATTATGTATTCGTAGGTATTAAAAGTGATATTGAAAATTTTAAGCATATTGAGGTTACCGGAGGCCATTTTCATATCTGTAATGGGTCCAGTTGTCTAAGGGAGGTAGAATCAGATGGACCGAGTAGGATTTAGGGGGAAAAAAGCTCAAAGGTTAAGAACTGAACACATTAGTAGGGCTTCTTGTTTTTTTTTTTTTTTCAGGAGAAAATATGATGCAATGAAAAGGAAATAGGCTTTGGTAGATGAATTTAGGAATCCATATATCATTGTTTCTATAGAAAATATCCTTCTGAGTAAAAAAAAAAAATGCACAAAAAACCCTTAGGAGAATACATTTTTGCATGCAGTCAGTTTTGAAGTTAGATATTGCAAAATTTCTTACCTGTATCTATAGATAGCTTTGCCATAATTTTTAAAAATCTGTGCAGTTTTATAGAAAGGCTGTATTTTCTATTTCTGTAGACCTTTCTTGTCTCAAAGGCTTGGCACCTTCTCTTTACTCATTTTCACCAAGAGAAATAATTTTATGTGTGATCCTTAGTTTTCTGGATTGAGTTTTTCCAGTCCTCTCTCTATTTTCTTCTGTAGTGTTTTTTCAGTATGTCTTAATTAAAAAAAAAAAGAAAAATAGTTGCTATTCTAACCATGTTTGGCTTATTTGAGGTCCTGTTTCTTTATATTTTGACCCTCTTTTGGAGGTACTCACTGTAATCTTTCCCATATCCCCCCTTCCTCTGTGAGTGAAATATTATACACTTACCTGCAATGTGCATTCATATGTGCATACACGTATGTGTGTATATGTATCTTTCTCTCTTTCCCTTCCTTTCTCCCTCACTTCCCCTCTTCACCTATCTAGCTAGCTAGTTAGCTATCATCTATAAAAGTCTTGTGAGTTATTATCTTCAGAAACTGTTTGGTATAACTATTGCCTCTGATGAAAGTCACAGAATCCCTTAAACCTGAAAACTAAATACTTATTTGACTGGCTCTTCGGCCCACCAGGACGTTTTCTCAGTTTCGCTTTATTTAATTTTACCCAATATTGGTATTTCTGTTAGTTGGTTTGGCTCCAGAAAGAATAGTGCTCTAAAAAGTTCTGAATTATTCCTTTTGCTGTTATTATTTTGGATTTCTATATTAGTTAGGATTAAGATCAGCTATGAGTGACAGAGAACCCCAATGACAATGGCTTAACCAAGACGAATTTTGTCTCTTGTTTATGAATCTGGAGGTAGCAGTCAGGGGTTAATGGGAAGCAACACTGTGACAAGGGCTCAAGCTCCTTGTATTTGATGCTCCACTATCTGTGGACATTCATTCCCAAGGTCACCTCATGGTCCTGGATGGCAGTTCCAACTTCAGTAGCTCTATTCTAGCCAGAGGAAGGAGGAAAAGGGAAGGCTAAGGTACCTCCTCCCTCTTAAAAGGGAAGATGGAGGCACTCTCATTCTTAAAATGTGGGGAATAAAGGCTGTGCTCCCCTCTTAAAGATCATGGCCTGGAAGTTGCACCTGCCACTAATGTATTATCTTCTCTCTCTCTCTTTTTTAAAAATTTTTAAATCTTTATTTTTGAGAGAGAGAGAGAGAACAAGTGGGGAGGAGGGACAGAGAGAGAGGGAGACACAGAATCCAAAGCAGGCTCCAGGCTCTGAGCTGTCAACACAGAGCCTGACGTGGGGCTTGAACCTGTGAGCCCTGAGATCATGACCTGAGCCAAAATCGGATGCTTAACCGACTGAGCCACCCAGGTGCCCCAAATTTATTATCTTCTTAGTGAGAGTTATCACATGGTCATAGCCAGCTAAAGCTGCACAGAAGGCAGGGAGAAGTGATTGTTGCCCAGCCTAAATGGGAGGTTCTGTTGCTCTGAAAGAAGAGGTGAATGAGTATTGAGGGACAGTCCCTATACTCATTCCATTATTGCCTTCTTTCTGGTTATATGTCCAAGTTAGTGATGGTTGTTAGGCAAATCTTAACTTGGCTATATATCTTTTCAGCATCTAAATGTTTCTCAGAATTGGAGAGGCATGACAATTGTAGTGGTATAATAAAGACCAGCTCTGTTGTTGTGTCATCAAGGTCATTCTATTTCTTTTAGCTTTGGGAAGTAATCTGGAAAATGGATGACCCAGAGTATACTGCATAACACTGATTCTCACTGGCCCCACAGTGTCAGCATCACCTGGGAGCTTGCTAGAAATGCAATTCTTGGGCCCCACCCTACACGCACTGAGTCAGAAACTCTGGGAACAGGGCCCAACAATCTGTTTTAACAAGTCTTGCGGGTGATTCTGGCACATGCTGAAGTTTGAGAACCACCATTGCAAAGCAATATCAGGGCACTATCTTAATTCAGCAGATTTTAGGCAGTATAGCATATCATTTGTTTTTCTTATACCTTTCTTGAAAACAGATGTTTCTGAATAACTACATTGTCCTAATACTTTCTCATGAAAGTATTTCTCTTTTTACTTTCTCATGAACAAAGCAAAACAAAACAAAGTAAACAAAACCAAAACAAACACAAACTAAAAACAACTATGACTAGTAATAATTTTAAAAATGTAAAACTTACTCTTTATTTGGAGCTATTTTCAAGTTTACAAAAAAGATACAAGAGTAAATACAAAGAATGCCCCTTTAACTTTTACCCAGATGCACTTGTTTTTAATATTTTATCTCATTTGCTGGTCTGTCTCCCCATTTCTGTCTCTTTTTCTGAACCATTTGAGGAAGAGTTGCATATACTATGGTGCTTTGACCCTAAATACTTTAGTGTGTATTTTCTACACACTAGAGTGGGAATATTCTGTTAGCAAACATAGTACAGTTATCAGCTTGAGTATATTTAATATTAATACAGTACTTTTTATCAAATCTGGCATCAGTTTTTTCAATAGACTCAAAATACTTTTCTTTTTTTTAAATGTTTATTTATTTTTGAGAGAGAGGGAGAGCACAAGCAGGAAGGAGGCAGAGAGAGACACACACATGGAATTGGAAGCAGACTCCAGGCTCTGAGCAGTCAGCACAGAGCCTGATGCGGGGCTCAAACCCATGAGCTGTGAGATCATGACCTGAGCTGAAGTTGCTTAACCAACTAAGCCACCCAGGCGCCCTTCAAAATACCTTTCTAAAAGTATTTTTTCTTCTCTAGTAGAGGACCCAGTCTAGGATCATGCAGCACATCTGATTTCCATGATTTGTTAGTTTCCTATAGTCTGGAACATTTTTTATAGCCATCTTTTGTCTTTCACGACACTGATGTTTAAAAGAATATAGACCTTTTTTTTTTATGTTTATTTATTTATTTTTGAGAGAGAGAGTGTGAGCCGGGGAGGGGTAGAGATAGAGAGGAAGACAGGAAGACAAGAATCTGAAGCAGGCTCTGTGCTGTCCATGCAGATGCGGGGCTCGAACCCACGAACTGTGAGATAATGACCTGAGCGGAAATCAAGAGCTGGACGCTTAACCAATTGAGCTGCCTAGGTGCCCCAAAAGAATATAGACCTCTTTAAAACAATATCACAGGGGCGCCTGGGTGGCTTCTAAGCGGCCGACTTCGGCTCAGGTCATGATCTCACGGTCCGTGAGTTCGAGCCCCGTGTCGGGCTCTGTGCTGACAGCTCAGAGCCTGGAGCCTGTTTTGGATTCTGTGTCTCCCTCTCTCTGACCCTCCCCTGTTCATGCTCTGTCTCTCTCTGTCTCAAAAATAAATAAACGTTAAAAAAAAAACAATATCACAGTCTTCATTTTAAGTTTATTGGGTGTTTTCTCATGATTAAACTCAATTTATGCATTCTCAGCTGGAATATACGCAGGTGCAGCCGTGTCCTTCTTAGGGTGTTACATGTGGAAGTTCATGTACATACAGTGCTTTTGAACAAATAAGAGGTAAGGGGCAGGATTTAGAACTTAAAAAATATGTACATGTTTCTTACTTGTTTTCATTTGTGCAGGAAACAAGTCATGGGTGATTTAAGAAGAGCTTCTTCTCCGTTAGTCAGTTTTTAAAGAGGAATGGTTAAAATATACTTGAAGAGGAGAGGTTACTTTGATCCCATCTTGTAATTGTAATTTCAAAGCACAGTCAGTTATCTCTCTCTCTCTCTCTCCCTCCCTCCCTCCCTCCCTCTCTCTCTCTCTCTCTCTCTCTCTCTCTCTCACACACACACACACACACACACACACACACACACACGAGGGGACAAAAGAGAGGAAAGAGGGAGATACGAATTAAGTTTTGGTGAAATATAGATGATTTAAAGCTCTAGAAACAAGAAGTCTAAATGTATAAATAACAAGTGTGGGAAAGAGTGACACTTTTTGGAATCTTCGTGCTATTGGGGTGAAGTTACATAGTACAAGGAGACCCACACAGAGAGTGGTCATGCTGAGTTTCCAAAAGCTCAAACATCATCCTTTGAATGTACATCATCCTCTTTAGAGTTTTATCTATGGGACTTAAATGATCATATTTCAATATGTACATACGTTTCCATGCACTGGGAATGGTGGTTTTAAAACAATATACTCACATTTCTTGTGAGAGTACCAAAACTTTGCTCTTGTCCGGTGTTTTCCCACATGGAAAATTACAGTTTTTATAAACCTTAAGTAGATCTGGAAGAACTTTAGAAAAAGTTTGGGTTTCTGCAAAGCATATTAATTTGTTGAAAAGTGACTGGGCATTGTTTCTTGGAGAAAAACACTTAGTATGCTGATGAACAATGCTATTGTTCTCAAATTAATGGAAAAATTTCCATATTCTGCTCTAACACAAGAGTCTGGAAAACAGAACCAGTGGTTGAGCCGGCTGTGTGCAGGAGGGAGCTGCAGTTTTATAAGGTCGTGTGTATTCCTTTGATTTACTTTTGGAAATGTTGGGAAAGCATCACAGTCTGCATACTTCAGCACTTTTTAGAAAACTTTTATTCTCTGTCCCTCTCTGATTTTGTCTCATTCTGAAAGGTACTAGAAATAGTTTGAGCTATAATAGAAATTTTAGAAATAGTCAAATAAATGAACAGACTCATGATCCTCCCCCCCCCCCTAAATAATGCCTATCTAAAATTCAAAAATTTAAATTTTTTTTTACGTATTTTGTCTGGGTGGGCCGCTAGAAGAGGCCTTCTTGGAAGGCAAACCAGTATCCTGTTTTTCTATGAAAGCGCTCTAGGTAGGTTACATAATGCTTATTAGGCCAATACATATTGACCAAAATGCAGGGAGCGCCTTTAGTATGATGGCCTTACCCTGAGCTTGGGAAGATCCTCAGCTACTCACCCAAGCCCAGGGATGTGTGAACATCACGCTGCTCTCTTATGAGCAACTTATTCATAGTGACATCTTGGGGACATTGGAGACACTTCAGATACCAGATACCTCCAGGCTCTTTAGAACGTGTCAGTGTTGTTGGCAGTGATCTTTGTACCCTGCTCTGCCACTTTCTTTCTTTGAGTCTGGAGATGCTCAGAATTTCCTCTCAAGCCCCAACTTTGGTCTTGTCCCCTGGCAGATTTTTCCTTTCATATAAATCCCTCTTTACGCGCATGCCCTCTCCTCTCCTTGTCTTTCCTGTCTGTGCCCCAACATCTGGCATCCTCCGTCTTCCCTCTTTTACTGTAATGCAGCTGAGATTGTGAGAGAGAAGACCACCAATGTTGAGGCCCTCCCTTTGCCCCCCAAGAAGCACAATATTCCAGCGGGCACTTCAGCCCCCTTGGAGCTTGTCTCAGGCTGATATTTCCAATTTATAGCATTTTAATAGTCCTGGCATTCTTAGAAGCTTACTTCATCCATCTCTAATACAAATTATATTTCTGCCACCAAAACCTGATGTTGATAAATGTTCATAAGGACACGGCTGGTGCTGCCACTAGGTCTGGGTGATTTATTTCAATACTTCTACTAAATACTTGAACTCTCCAAAAATAGTCCTCCCTTTCTCCCTGTTGCCTTCTCCCTAAAAATACCTTTATTCTAGGTGCTATTTTATAGCAAGGCAGGTAGGAGAATTTCAGGTGTTGTTTAAGAACCTCGTGCCATCCAGCAAAAATGAGAAACCCAGGGCAGTGGTCCATTCAGCATCCTGATGCATGTTTCCTTTTCTGTGCAGGCTGGCTACATGTCTGGGATGCTGGTTCCTGTAGGGGTTGGGATAGCTGGAGCCTTGTTCATCTTGGGAGCACTGTACAGCATTAAGGTTATGAATCGGCGAAGGAGAAACGGCTTCAAAAGGCATAAAAGAAAGGTATGGAACCAACAAGAGCAAAACCTAATCAGTTTCAGAACATTCTTCGCTTTTCTAATTTGCTTAATAAAGCACATGGGGCTTAATGATGCATGAATGGTATTGACATGCCCAGTGGTTTGGATTAGCTGCGGCAGCTGCTGCTTCGTGTGTTAGTGTGTCTTTTAAAGGGGCCTGTTTCTCAGTTTTGCTCTGCAGCAGAAAGGGTTTAATGCTTTTCTGTTTTCTTTCTCCAGCAGAGAGAATTCAACAGCATGCAAGATCGAGTAATGCTCTTAGCCGACAGCTCTGAAGATGAATTTTGAATTGGATGGGAGTTTAATTGGGATATTCGACTGTGTTATCATTTTATTTTTTATTTCGGGACAAAAAAAAGAACAGCATCCTGCAACATCACTACGGTCAGGCCATCAGTCTTACTATCTTCTGGGCAGTAGATTTTTCTTGTACTGAGCTGAAAAGGCTTGCTGTATACTTAATGTAATAGTCAGTGTTTGTTTTTCTTCTGTAGTGAATTTCCCACAACCGTAGGCTACAACTCATCAATATGCAGTGTTCACGTTGCTCACCAGGAGTTGCTAGGTAAATAATTTGTATTTTTCCAAAGGGCCTTTGCCTTGGTTTACCTGCACTAAGTATAACGATTATTGCTGCCAAGGTATGTTGGCTCTGAAATAGAAATCTTAACAAAGAATAACTTGTGATGACTGCATTCTGCCTACTTGAAGCTATAGGCTTCTGGGCCACAGTACATCCTACATTTGCATCAAGACTAGCAGCAAGTTAGAATGAAATCTTTTTGTTGTTGTCAAGAAGATCTCTCGGCACATTAGGATTGTGTCTAGATTTGTATGTACCTTGCATTATATACTCCAGTCTCCCAGTTTTATTATTTTTCATCTTCTGTTTTTATTCTCATTCTTGGCAGGAAAAAAAAAGCACCAGAAATAATACATTAAGTTGACTCTCAGTCTCAATGCAAACTTGTTTTCTTAAAGAGTGTGATTGAGCCCAACAGACCTATCAGTAGATTCTTACATGTCTTTCATTAAGAGATGTTCTTTTTTGTGTGTCATTTGACTTTGCAAGAAGAAATGAGGAAGAAATCAGGACGAAAATGAGGGTTGGTAAGCTCTCAGAGCATTTATCTCTGCCATTTGGCTCTGTGCTTGTGTGGCCACTATTGTGAATTATTCAGAGTGCTGCTTTTCTACTTCTGGGGTCCTGGCCACGCAATGATTGGGCCAGCACTGGTTCTTGCTTGGCTTTATTAGACAACAGACATCCTGTGGTGGATGCAGGCTCATTGGCCAGAGTCCTGGCACATGATGGAGCTTATGAAAACCCAGCCTCTCTCAGGGCATCCTCTTCCGGGGATGTTGCCCTATGTTAGATCATTTCTCATTTCTTTTGCATTGTAATTCCTTGCCCTATCTTTTGGATCTGGGTATTTGGGACTTCTTTAAGTCAAGTTTTTAGGGATAGACTTGGCTCGTTTGCATGGGGGAATAAAGGTTACCACTAACACTGTCCTTAGTGCCTGACACATAGAGAATCTGTTCACGTTTATTGGAGCCTGCTGTGCCGCATTCGAGGCAAGTTGCAGTTATTCCTCACAGTTACTGTATGATGTAGGACATACGTTATGACTTAGGATGTATGTTTTTATTCTCCCCGTTGACTAAAGACAGAACTAAAGCAGAGAAGTGAAATGATAATCCAAAATTATGCCCAGGAACAATCAGGACAAGAGCCCACTTGGACTCAAAACTGTGCACCCCTCTCATCAATTCAGTGCCTTTCCACATACTTTGCAGGAAGCAGTGACGTTTCAGGGTCCTTTAAAAACCAAGATTCTAAGGAAATACAGGAGACCCTTGAACAACATGGGATTGAACTGCACGGGTCCACTTATACGTGGATTTTTCAATACAGTACTATAAATCTATTTTCTTTTTCTTATGATTTTCTTAACATTTTCTTTTCTATAGCTTACTGATTGTAAGAACACAGTATGTAAAGCATATAATATGCAAATTATATGTTAGTTAGCTGTTTATGTTATCACTAAGGCTTCTCATCAATAGTAGGCTGTTAGTAAGGTTTTTGGGGCGTCAAAAGTTATACTTAGATTTTCCTTTAAAAAAATTTTTTTAATGTTTATTTTTGAGAGAGAGAAACAGAAAGCAAGTGGGGGAGGGGGCAGAGAGAAGGGAGAGAGAATCACAAGCAGGCTCTGAGCTCTCAGCACAGAACCTGATGTGGGGCTCGAACCCATGAACCACAAGATCATGACCTGAGTCTAAGTCCAACGCTCAACCCACTGAGCCACCCAGGCACACAGTTAGATTTTCAACTGTGCAGGTGGGGGGTTGGCACTGTGAACCCCTGTGTTGTTCAAGGGTCAGCTGTATGTAGTTGGTTGGCCAAGGAACATTTCACATGAATTTCTGTCTTTGTGAAATGAACAATGCCTTACTAACTTCCCTCTTATTCACACACTGGTCTCTTCCTCTCCCACCTCAGCTATTTCTTTTACAACCACATAGATTTACTATCACCTATAGAGAACTAATAGAAAAAACTTTCTAGAATCCATTGTTGAATGATAGCTAGCATGCAAGAATGTTTTCATCAAATAATTTCTTTTTTTTTTTTGCCAAGAGATGTAAGCAAATGTGTGAAGTTGGTCAAGAAAATGAGAAGCTCAAATACAGTTAGAGGTTAACAATTGACAAATAAGCTCAAAGTCGGGCTTTAAAAATAAAATTCAGCATCATGACACTCATAAGTAATTTGTAATTTCAAGAACAGAGACATCCTGAGACTGCATAGGGTATGTTTGTCTTTTCTAAGAGCAGCCCCTTGCTGTAAGGGTTCCTAAGGTTAGGAGGAGGATGGGCATGATTGTTTTCTTAACAAGCTATTTATAGTGAACACACAATAAACCATTTCATTCAGCAATACCTGGGCAATGCTAATGGCTATCAGTGCCTCAGGCTACTCTTAATCTGTAGTTTTCACTAGACCATGGCTAATAGGTTGAACTTTCAAACTGTAGAATAATAAGGTCACAAATAACAGACACATATTTTCATTTTTTCCAGAAGGCCATGGGGATGATATGTATGTGCATTTAGGCTAAGCAGAAATGTCTCCGCAGGCCTTTTTTGGGAAGGTGACTGTTAAGAGACAAAGAGATGACTTAGATCACAGTAGATTTCTGTATGAACCCATTTCACCACCTGGGTTGTGTGGAAGGTTCTGTAGATGGCTCAACTGCTATGCTTATCTTGGCCACTTTCCTCACTGTCAGTGGCTGTGGCACAATGATGTTGAGTAGTTAGCTGAAATTATTGAGAGGTTGTTTATCAGAATTTTCAGAAAAGGTTGTCTTGTTCTAAACAAAACCCGAGATTGGGGTGTTGCCACCAGAGGGGGGTGCCGGCTAGTGGTTATACTATAGTCCAGATTAAAAGTAGTAAATCAGGCACTGATAGGTTTACCTAACATAAGTGATTGATATGCTCATATTTGCACATTAAAAATAAAAAGGCAAACTTTATTCTAACAACGAACCTTAAAACATTTAGCAGCAAAATAAATAAAGCTGTCTGGTGGGGGCTGCGTGATAGCTGCAAGCTTCAGTTGCAAACATCTTCCCTTCTGAGCTGTATTCATCTTCTCAGAACTGCAGCTGTCCCACTGCAGGGGCAGGGATTGTATCTTATTCTCAGAGGGAGAGGCAGTGTTTCCCAAACTCCGGGTGATTCCTGGGAGCTGGCTCCTAGGAATCACCTGGGAGATGTGTTCAACACAACAGATTCCAAGGCCCTGCCCCAGACCCATTGAATCAGTATCTCCAAGGGAGGACTTTGGGACTCTTGTACCCAGGCAAGTTAGAGAATAGAGTTAGGAGGGCATCTATCCAGAGAACAGTTTCCTTAGTAAAGAGATGAGGGAGAGCAGGTCCCATGGGGAAGAAACGCCCTAGTCAGCTATCCAATAAATCACACCTGCCGTTGTGGAGAATGGAAAACAAAAGGAAAGAGAAAAGTGTAGAAGCTTCTAGAACGAATAGAATGATGGGTCAGAGAGAAAAGGTCTCCTCCTATGTCCCTGATGTCTTTTTCTCTAATCAGAAGGTAGTACTTTTCTTTCACACCTCTTCAGATTTTCCTCGCCCATTAGCTGCTTCTTTCAGTAGCTGCTAGTTTAATTTATATGCAATATTTGGAGTTAATTAGTATCCCAGGGAAACAGATTCCCTTAGCAATTCCTTAGCCTTGGCTTCAGCTCATAAACTGCCTCAGATACAGTCTTCCAGAAACATTTTCTTAAAGTACCTGTATCTCTTACATAGGTCAATAATGTTGTGGGGAAATTGTTAAAGCACAGTTTTAGGACATATTTAAAGTAGTTTTAGCTTGGTCAGTCACAGCCGATTGTTTATTTCATTATTATTTTTTTTTTTAAAGCTAAGACTAAAAAGTCAAATGTTACAGAGACATCAGAAAATAATATAGAGCCATATAGAACATTCTGAATGCCTGGTGCTTTTCTCCACGTTCCTCCAGATATCTCTTTCATGTGGAAGTCCAAGTGAAATATCCAATTTCTGTGGATATGAATAATCAATGTTTCTACCAGCTGCCAAAAAAGTAGCTTTTGGGAATAAGATATATCATGTGGCTGAAGTTTATAGCTATGTGCCCTTTTGGCAAGGTAGGCTTTGTTATGATTACAGGGAAATCTGTGACAGAAATCTCTACTTTTAAGGGTATGTGAATGTATGGTGACAAGGAAAGAAGTGTGGGTAGAAGAAGATGCAAGAAAAGTCACGATGCAATGGAAACGTAAACATGGCACAAAACACTGGAATGTGCTAGAGGAGGCCAAAGCTCCATCGAATGGACTGATGCTTGGAAAAATGATACAGACAAGTAAGGAGAAAAAGGCAAGTGAGTTAGGCCATTGGCAGGGGAAGGCGCTATAAATCTAAATTTGCTTCCATCGTTTCCATCAAAGAAAATTATCCTACACTAGGTAGAAAGGACATGAGTGGGAGGGAATTGAAACCCAAGATCAATGAGGAGACAAAAGGAGCTTGGTTACTTTAAGTAATCTCAGTTAAATATCTTTCTTAATTAAACAAAGTTCAAATAACTGTATATAAATCTATAGGAATAGGAAACAATTTGAAAGCAAAATAATGGTGTTGACCAAATAAAAGCCCCTTATTTGTATGTTTAGCATCCCCCATAGGACACAGACCTTTTTGGGATCTATTTACTCCATAATTACCAATTTTGGCAGTCAAAAATAGCTGGAAACATAATTCTGTCGCTTAAGTTCTACATTCAGCAAAAATAATCTGCATTTATTTTGTAAGCCACTGTTAGCTATACAAAGGCATTGGGATTACCCTATTTTGGGTAATTGATACATCTAACTCGCTGTTAATTAGCCTAAATTATGTGTATATAGGATAAAGGAGAGGAAAGAAAGGAGGAAGAAAGAAAGAAAAAAGAAAGAAATTTCTTCCAGATAATAGCAGCCAAAGTGCAAAGAAACAAATCCTATACTCCTCTCTTCTAGTATGCTTAAATACAGAAAACAATATTGGAGTAAAAAGAAAACCACACACAAACTCTCAAATCTTCCATTTAGTAAAGCAAAGGTCTTACTTTCCATTCTCAAGAAGCAACAGGAACAATAATACAAATAATAACCATTAATAATTTGTAATATGGACTAGTATACATTCTTACCCTAAGACAGCAGTCTCCAGATCTGAAGTTTAAGACTGATTTTGTTGAGAGGTGTAACCTTTTGTGGGATAACGATGGAGGAACTAAGGAGAATTAACTACTGGGAGGAAAATCCAATTTTTCCCTTCAATGCTTATAGATATGGGAACAGAGTACAAACAGAATGGAAGGAGAATGGGTGCTCACTTGGCTTTTTTTATTACCTCTGAGGCTGGGAGGTCACTTGCTCTTGTCTTAAAACACTGAACTTGGTATCAGGTTAGGACACTGGGGTTTATATTAACCAATGTACTGTACATCTCCATGTTTTTTTCCTAATTCACAGTGAAAGAAAGGATGGAACCAATAGCATTTGAAACATTTCTCCAATTTTATGCCTCACAGAGTTTGTGTACTTTCAGGGGTCTTCATGATCAAACAGACCAAAATATACACTTAGGAAAGTATAAATCCAGTCTTCCAAAAAAAAGGAAGATGTTTAGATACAAGGTGCTTCAAGCCCTTCTCTTCCAAAAAGGAATTTTGGCACAAAATCTCCAATGATCAGTTTCCCTCGTTTGCTTCTTTGTGTAAGAGATAAAGGAAAGGAGAGGAAATCTGAAATGGTTCTGTAGTTGGACAAATCAAATCCCAAAAGTCAAGGGACAGAGGGTGGTTAGAAATTGAGTAAATGGGCCATTTTATCACAGGGGCAGGATGGGACCCCCCCCCCCAAAAGGAGCATCTAATGCTGCCAAGATTGGGGATGTTTCTCCAGAGCTGGTAGCATCAAACCTGAAACCGGAGGGATGAGTCAGGGTTAGTCAGGTGAAGAGGGGGATGGGATGGGTCTTCCAGCCAGGGGAACCTCATGTACAGAAGCCAGCAGTGAGAGATCATGGAAAATTCAGCAGGGAGAGATCAAGGAGTTAGTATGGCTGGAGTGCTGGATATACTAGGGAGGTGAGGGTTGGGGTTGGGGTCGCGGGTGGAAAATGGCAATGAGAAATAGGCAGCTGATCCTGAAGAGTCTGCTAGGTCATGTCAAGGAATTAGGACTTCATTTTGAGGGCATTCCTAGTTGTCATGGAAAGATCTTATGCTGAGAAGTGTTAAGATCAGGGCTGAGTTCATGGATTGGCAAAGTTAGAGTCGGGGACACCAGTCAGGGGCTGGTGCAGCAATGCAGGTGAGAGGTGACTGTGGCCTGGACCAAGGCTGCGGGAGTGAATGGAAGGGAAGGATGGTTCCAGGAGGGGTTTAGGGCAGGGAAACAGGACTCAGGGGTTGGCTAGAAGTGCAGATGGGGTAAAGACCGTGGTTAAAGCTGACCAGGGTCATGACACTTTTGAGGCTCTCCAGATATTATGGAGTCTAGTGTCCTGGCTTCTGAAGGACTGACTTTATGTTATTCCAGCACAGCTCACCTGAAAAAAAACAAATACAAACAAAAAAAACCTTACATGTCTGCCAGAAATGTGTAGGCAACTTTAACTTTCTACATAATGTATGTGAGTGTGTGTTCATTCTCTGTAACTTAATAGTAGGTTCCAAAGAAAAACTTTAAATTTAATAAAACTTAAATGGAACATCTGGCAAAAACCCTCCAAATACCGTTAAATGATTATATGACTTTGGTTGAGCCCAGGTATGAATTACTATCTGAGCTCTGATTGCCTCTCTCACTTTGAAAAGACTGGTAAGTTTCTTATTTTTTTGATGAGAACCAAAGCTCTGGATCTTGTGGGGTTTTTTGGGTTCTTTTATTGTTGTTGTTATTTGTAAGAACCAACTTGATACATTGTATGTCTATAGGATTACTTTCTCATTTCTTTTTCAGTTTTATTGAGAGAGTTGGCATACAGCTCTGTGTAAGTTTAAGATGTATACCGTGTAATGACTTGACATGTGTATTGTGACATGATTAGCACAGGAAGTTTGGCTAACAGCTATCTCCTCACATAGCTACAAAAATGTTTTTTCCTTGTGATGAGAACTTCTAGGATCTTCTCTTAGCAACTTTCAAGTACACCACATCGTCATGGTGTACTCATTTATCTTGTGACCGGAAGTTTGTACCTTTTGACCACCTTCTTCCAATTTTCCCACACAACCTACCCCACTCCTCAGGATCTTGTTTTCTTGAAAACAAATCCAGGAGGCTTCTCTCAAGGCTGTTCTGCATGAGGATGAGGTCAGGGTTTGGGTGTGCGGCTACGAAGCCACGCAGGCTCCATCTCTCAGCTCTGAGTGGTTTCTGCGAACTTTTGACAGTTGTCATGGCTGATCATCAAGTGGTTAATCTTCCTTAGCATATGAAAAATAAAGTAGGTTTTCCACGGTTGCCATGTCAACACAAGGCTGGATTCTGGAGGGCTCAGGGCAACAATGTAGGTTTGAGGAAATGCAGAAAAGCATGAGAAGAAAATAATTATTACTCAGTCTCACTCCCTGGAAATAACCATTGTGAACATTTTGGTCTGTATATTTCTAATCTTTTTCTCTGTGTATTTATGATATGTTCTATATACATGCTTTTATTTGTACACAAAATCAGGATTATCATTTACTTGCTGTCTTGTTACCTTCCTATAGCTACAATTTTTCATGGTTGTTTAAAAGGAATAAAGGGAAAGAAAAGAGCTTGTGAATATCCTGAGGTTGTATTTGAATGGAGAAGCTGTTTTTTTCTCATTAAGATTTACTTGCTATTTGATTGTCTGTGACTGCCCAGTTATCTCAAGACACTTACGTATGATATAAATGATACCAGAGTTGAAAGGGGAAAAGTCTCCTCAGACACAATGCCCATGGGCAAATGTCCTATCCCTGTGCTCTGAGGGATTAGAGACCTTCCCCCCCCCCACCCTCTCTCTCTCTCTTTTTCTTTAAAAATGTTTATTTATTTTTGCAAGAGAGAGCACTAGCAGGGGAGATGCAGAGAGAGAGTGGGACAGAGGATCCGAAGCGGGCTCCGTGCTGACATGGGGCCCCTGATGTAGGGCTCGAACTCACAAACCATGAGATCGTGACCTGAGTGGAAGTTGGATGGTTAACTGACTGAGCCACCCAGGCTCCTGAGACCTGCCTCTCTCTGTCTTTGCTGTCAAGGCAAAAGTTGTAAACTTTTGTGATTAGACAGTAAGACTGAATTACCATGAGTGTAGATACTAGGTGGTAGTGTGAGAAATAATGGGGAAGAATACACTTGCTGTAATGACCTACATTGGTTAACGCGACCTGAATTGGTTCAGTTCAATCCTCTTGAACTTAATTAGTATTTTTGTGGCATTTATTATAACCCACAATATTTTCTGTATTTGATTTCACTAAGGTTAAATAGGCAAATGTTCACTGTTCTGTCCATTGTTTTCTTCTCTGTGTCATAGTTATACAGAGAAATCACAGCTTTTCACATTCCCCCTCCACATCTTCCTAAAATTTTAGGTCTCTTTAAAAACAGTTAACGGAGACTGGTGGTCCCTTTGACCAAGACCTTTACAAGTGTCTCCATTAGCCCATACTCTCCAAATTTCTTGCGCAGAGTAGGATATGAAATTAAATAAGGCACACAATAATGCCCCATGAATTTTATTCTAATAATATTTTCTTTGGTTATGAAAGTGAATTCTTGTTCATTAGGTATTGCTAGATTAAAATAGAATGGAGTAAGCACTTGGCAAACTTTGGCTGACTTTTCATTGGGAAGACGATGCTCTTCAGGACACATTTCTGTTCCTGCTTAAGGCTAGGAGTCCATCAAAAGCAGCTGGGAAATTTTCTTTGCAAATAAATGAATTAAGGTCTTACTTATTGTCTATTATAAGTAATGAGGGTCTTTTTATTTTTTATTTTTATTTATTTTTTATTTATTTATTTTTTTTATGAGGGTCTTTTTAAAAGTTCAGTTGTGGGGGTATTATTGAATAGGTGAGTTTTATGCTATTTAAATAAAATGTGAATTTAAAAAGTTTTAGTGAAATCCACATTTATTTCTACTTAGTGATAATAAAACCATGAACACTTATTGAGTTCTTACTGTAGGATGAATGCTCTGCTCAGTGCTTTACAAGGGAAAACTCACTGGATTCATCCCAAACTCAATGAGGGAGGCACCCTAGGTCACCAGTGACTCTACTCATGTCAGAAATCTCACTTCTAGCAAATAATTATCCTTGACAACAGAAACATAAAAAAAGACCTCTAATAACACTTTTGTTGGTTATTTTTCATGCTGTGGAAACTATATAGCACTTTAGCCATGATTTTGCCTCAATTTTTAAAGTGTTCAATTTTTATTGTATCTACCCACAGGGAATGTTGGCTTTAGGATAATGTCTTTGTCAACTGGGCCTGCTCTGACAAAATACCATAGACAGGTGGCTTAAACAGCAACATTCATTTCTCACAATTCTGGAGGCTGGGAGGTCCAAAACGTGGATGGCAGTGTGGTTGCGTTCTGGAGAGAACCCTCTTTCTGGCTTGCGAATGGCTGCCTTCTTGCCGTATCCTCTCCTGGTAAGAGAGAGCTCTAATGTGTCTTGTTTTCTTATGGGGGGCACTAATCCCATCATGGGAGCTCCTCTCTTGTGACCTCCTCAAAACCTAATTGCTTTTTATTTTATTTTATTTTTTTAATTTATATCAAAATTAGCATCTAGTGCAACAGTGATTTCAGAAGTAGATTCCTTAATGCCCTTTACCCATTTAGCCCATCCCCCCTCCCACTACCACTCCACTAACCCTCTGTTTGTTCTCCATATTTAAGAGTCTCTTATGTTTTTGTCCCCCTCCCTGTTTTTATATTATTTTTGCTTCCCCTCCCTTATGTTAATCTGTTCTGTGTCTTAAAGTCCTCATATGAGTGAAGTCATATGATATTTGTCTTTCTCTACTAATTTCGCTTAGCATAATACCTTGTAGTTCCATCCATGTAGTTGCAAATAGCAAGATTTTTTCATTCTTTCTGATTGCCGAGTAATACTCCATTGTATATATATACACCACATCTTCTTTATCCATTCATCCATCAATAGACATTTGGGCTCTTTCCATACTTTGGCTATTGTTGATAGTGCTGCTATAAACATTGGGGTGCATGTGTCCCTTCGAAACAGCATACCTGTATCCCTTGGATAAATACCTAGTAGTGCAATTTCTGGGTCATAGGGTAGTTCTATTTTTAGTTTTTTCAGGAACCTCCATACTGTTTTCCAGAGTGGCTGCACCAGCTTGCATCCCCACCAACAGTGGAAAAGAGATCCTCTTTCTCCACATCCTCACCAGCATCTGTTGTTGCCTGAGTTGTTAATGTTAGCCATTCTGACAGGTGTAAGGTGGTATCTCATTATGGTTTTGATTTGTATTTCCCTGATGATGAGTAAAGTTGAGCATTTTTTCATGTGTCAGTTGGCCATCTGGATATCTTCTTTGGAGAAGTGTCTATGTCTTGCCCATTTCTTCACTGGATTATTTTTTTGGGGGGTGTTGAGTTTGATGTTCTTTATAGGTTTTGGATACTAATCCTTTATATGATATGTCGTTGGCAAATATCTTCTCCCATTCTGTCGGTTGCCTTTTGGCTTTGCTGATTGTTTCCTTTGCTGTGCAGAAGCTTTTTATTTTGATGAGGTCCCAGTAGTTCATTTTTGCTTTTGTTTCCCTTGCCTCCGGAGACGTGTTGAGTAAGAAGTTGCTGAGGCCAAAATAAAGAGGTTTTTGCCTGCTTTCTCCTTGAAGATTTTGATGGCTTCTTGTCTTACATTGAGGTCTTTTGTCCATTTTGAGTTTCTTTTTGTCTATGGTGTAAGAAAGTGGTCCAGGGGCGCCTGGGTGGCTCAGTCGGTTAAGCGGCCGACTTCGGCTCAGGTCATGATCTCGCGGTCCGTGAGTTTGAGCCCCGTGTCGAGCTCTGTGCTGACAGCTCGGAGCCTGGAGCCTGTTTCAGATTCTGTGTCTCCCTCTCTCTGACCCTCCCCCATTCACGCTCTGTCTCTCTCTGTCTCAAAAATAAATAAACATTAAAAAAAATTTTTTTTTTAAAAAAAGAAAGTGGTCCAGATTCATTCTTCTGCATGTCACTGTCCCGTTTTCCCAGCACCACTTGCTGAAGAGACTGTCTTTCTTCCATTGGATATTCTTTCCTGCTTTGTCAAAGATTAGTTGGCCATACGTTTGTGGGTCCATTTCTGGGTTCTCTATTCTGTTCCATTGATCTGAGTGTCTGTTTTTGTGCCAGTACCATACTGTCTTGATGATTATAGCTTTGTAGTATAGCTTGAAGTCTGGGATTGTGATGCCTCCTGCTTTGGTTTTCTTTTCCAAAATTGCTTTGGCTATTTGGGGTCTTCTTTGGTTCCATACAAATTTTAGGATTATTGTCCTAGCTCTGTGAAGAAGGCTGGTATTATTTTGATAGGTATTGCATTGAATATGTAGATTGCTTTGGGTAGCATTGACATTTTAACAATATTTGTTCTTCTTATCCAGGAGCATGGAATCTTTTTCCATTTTTTTTTGGTGTCTTCTTCAACTTCTTTCATAAGCTTTTATAGTTTTCAGTGTATAGATTTTTTACCTCTTTGGTTAGATTTATTCCTCGGTATTTTATGGTTTTTGGTGCAATTGTAAATGGGATTGATTCCTTGATTTCTCTTTATGTTGCTTCATTGTTGGTGAATAGGAATGCAACCAATTTCTGTGCATTGATTTTATATCCTGCAACTTTGCTGAATTCATGAATCAGTTCTAGCAGTTTTTTGGTGGAATCTTTTGGGTTTTCCATATAGAGTATCATGTCATCTGCAAAGAGTGAAAGTTTGACCTCCTCCTGGCTGATTTGGATGCCTTTTATTTCTTTGTGTTGTCTGATTGCAGAGGCTAAGACTTCCAATACTATGTTGAATAACAGTGGTGAGAGTGGACATCCCCGTCTTGTTCCTGACCTAAGGGGGAAGGCTCTCAGTTTTTCCCCGTTGAGGATGATATTAGTGTTGGGTCTTTTGTATATGGCTTTTATGATCTTGAGGTATGATCTTTCTA
Organism: Neofelis nebulosa; assembly: GCF_028018385.1. Classification (NCBI taxonomy): domain Eukaryota; kingdom Metazoa; phylum Chordata; class Mammalia; order Carnivora; family Felidae; genus Neofelis; species Neofelis nebulosa. Next base: position 106,059,862 of record NC_080788.1, on the reverse strand, counting down.
TCTCTACTTCCTTAAGGATTTTTATCAAGAAAGGATGCTGTATTTTGTCAAATGCTTTTTCTGCATCTATTAAGAAGATCATATATTTCTTGTCCTTTCTTTTATTGATGTGATGAATGACATTGATTGTTTTGTGGATATTGAACCAGCCCTGCATCCCAGGTATAAATCCCACTTGATCATGGTGAATAATTTTTCTAATGTATTGTTGGATCCAGTTGGCTAATATCTTGTTGAGGATTTTTGCATCCATGTTCATCAGGGAAATTCGTCTATAGTTCTCCTTTTTAGTGGGGTCTCTGTCTGGTTTTGGAATCAATGTAATGCTGGCTTCATAGAAAGAGTTTGGAAGTTTTCCTTCCATTTCTGTTTTTTGGAACAGCTTCAAGAGAATGGGTGTTAACTCTTCCTTAAATGGTTGGTAGAATTCCCCTGGAACCATCTGGCCCTGGATTCTTGTTTTTTGGGAGATTCTTGATTACTAATTTGATTTCTTTACTGGTTATGGGTCTGTTCAAATTTTCTATTTCTTCCTGTTTCAGTTTTGGTAGTGTATATGTGACTAGGAATTTGTCCATTTCTTCCAGATTGCCCATTTTATTGGCATATAATTGCTCATAATATTCTCTTATTATTGTTTGTATTTCTGCTGTGTTGGTTGTGTTCTCTCCTCTTTCATTCTTGAGTTTATTCATTTGGGTCCTTTCCTTTTTCTTTTTGATCAAACTGGCTAGTGGTTTATCAATTTTGTTAATTCTTTTAAAGAACCAGCTTCTGGTTTTATTGATCTGTTCTACTGTTTTTTTGGTTTCGATAGCATTAATTTCTGCTCTAATATTTATTATTTTCCTGTCTTATGCTGGTTTTGGGTTTTATTTGCTGTTCTTTTTCCAGCTTCTTAAGGCATAAGGTTAGGTTGTATATCTGAGATCTTTCTTCCTTCTTTAGGAAGGCCTGAATTACCGTATACTTTCCTCTTATGACCACCTTTCCTGCGTCCCAGAGGTTTTGGGTTGTGGTATTATCATTTTCATTCGTTCCATGAGCTTTTTAATTTCCTCTTTAACTTCTTGGTTAACCCATTTATTCTTTAGTAGCATGTTCTTTAGTCTCCAAGTATTTGTTACCTTTCCAAATGTTTCTTGTGGTTGATTTCGAGTTTCATAGCATTGTGGTCTGAAAATATGCACGGTATGATCTTGATCTTTTTGTACTTTTTGAGGGCTGATTTGTGTCCCAGTATGTGGTCTATTCTGGAGAACGTTCCCATGTGCACTGGAGAAGAACGTATATTCCACTGCTTTAGGATGAAATGTTCTGAATATATCTGTTAAGTCCTTCTGGCCCAGTGTGTCGTTCAAAGCCATTGTTTCCTTGTTGATACTTGGATTAGATGATGTGCCTATTGCTGTGAGTGGGGTGTTGAAGTTCCCTACTATTATGGTATTACTATTGATGAGTTTCTTTATGTTTGTGATTAATTGATTTATATATTTGGGTGCTCTCACATTTGGCACATAAATGTTTACAATTGTTATGTCTTCTTGGTGGATAGACCCCTTAATTATGATATACTGCCCTTCTTCATCTCTTGATACAGTCTTTATTTTAAAGTCTAGATTGTCTGATATAAGTATGGCTACTCCAGCTTTCTTTTGTTGACCATTAGCATGGTAGATGGTTCTCCATCTCCTTACTTTCAATCTGTCTTTAGGTCTAAAGTGGGTCCATTGTAAACAGCATATAGATGGATCTTATTTTCTTATCCATTCTGTTAGCCTATGTCTTTTTATTAGAGTGGTAGGCCATTGACATTTAGAGTGAGTACTGAAAGATATGAACATATTGCCGTTATGTTGCTTGTAGAGTTGGAGTTTCTGGTGGTGTTCTCTGGTCCTTTCTAGTCTTTGTTGCTTTTGGTATGTATGTATTTTTTCATCTTTTCTCCCCTCAGAGAGTCCCCCTTAAAATTTCTTGCAGGGCTGGTTTAGTGGTCACAAACTCCTTTAATTTTTGTTTGTCTGGGAAAATTTTTATTTCTCCTTCTATTTTGAATGACGGCCTTGCTGGATAAAGAATTCTTGACTGCATATTTTTCTGATTCAGCACATTGAATATATCCTCCTTTCTGGCCTGCCAAGTTTCTGTGGATAGGTCTGATGCAAACCTGATCTGTCTTCCCTTGTAGGTTAAGGACTTTTTTTCCCTTGCTACTTTCATGATTCTCTCCTTGCCTGAGTATTTTGTGAACTTGACTATGATATGCCTTGTTGATGGTCAGTTTTTGATGAATATAATGGGGGTCCTCTGCACTTCCTGGATTTTGATGTCTGTGTCTTTCCCCAGGTTAGGAAAGTTTTCTGCTATGATTTGCTCACATAACCCTTCTACCCCTATTTCTCTCTCTTCCTCTTCTGGGAACCCTATGATTCTGATGTTGTTCCTTTTTAGTGAGTCACTGATTTCTCTAATTCTTTTTAAAAAGAAAATTTTTTAACGTTTATTTATTATTGAGGGACAGAGAGTGAACAGGGGAGGGGCAGAGAGAGGGGGAGATACAGAATCAGAAGCAGGCTCCAGGCTCTGAGCTGTCAGCATAGAGCCCAGCACAGGGCTGGAACTCACAAACCACAAAATCATGACCTGAGCTGAAGTAGGACGCTTAACTGACTGAGCCACCCAGGTGCCCCTGGTTTCTCTAATTCTTAAATTGTGCTCTTTTGCCTTAATCTCCCTCTTTTTTTTTCTGCTTCATTATTCTCCATCAGTTTGTCCTCTATATCACTGATTCTTTGTTCTGCCTCATCCATCCTTGCCACTGCTGCATCCATCCGTGATTGCAGCTCAGTTATAACATTTTTTATTTCCTCCTGACTAGCTTTTGCTTCTTTTTATCTTGCAGAAAGGGATTCTAATCTATTTTAGACTCCAGCTAGAATTCTTATTATCGTGATTCTAAATTCTGGTTCAGACACCTTGCTTGTATCTGTGTTGGTTAAGTCCCTGGCTGTCGTTTCTTCCTGCTCTTTCTTTTGGGGTGAATTCCTTCATTCCATCAGAAAGGAATTAATGAGGTAAAAAAATTGAAATTAAAAATTAGAATTAAAAAATATTGAAATTAAAAAATTAAAAACACACATACAAAAATCGAATAAATGATGTTAGATCCTAGGTGTGTTTTGGTCTGGATGTTGAAAGAGGCTTGAAAGATTAGAGAAAAAAGGGGAAAGGAAAAAAAGGAAATTGTTTGAAGATTTGGAAAAATGAATACACTGAAGTAGACTAAAATGAAATGATGGAAGTAAAATAGAATTTGAAAAAATTAACACAAAATTAAAAAATATAGTAGACAAAGGTTAAAGAAAAAGGAATTAATGAGGTAAAAAAATTGAAATTAAAAATTAGAATTAAAAAATATTGAAATTAAAAAATTAAAATTTTTAACAAAAATTGAAAATAAAAATGAATTGTTTCTGTATTCAAGAAAAAGAGAAACGAAAAAGAGAAAAAAATTGAATAGATGGACCCATGAACAGACTGAAATACCACTGAAATTACTTCGTTTTCCCCTAGATGTCAAACTATGAAGCACTTTATAGTCCATAAACTAAGCAGGCAGAGTGTCTTGTGTTCCTGAAGAGTGAGGTTGGCCTAGTCAGGCAGGAATTAGTGTAATTGCTCCGTTCTCCACTAGATGGCGCTGCTTAGCTTATTGGGATTGTTGTGGCGCTTGTAGGTGCATGTGCGTATGCGCATGCGCGGAGTGGTGGAAATGGCGTCACCCAACTACTCAGCCTCTAGTATTGGAACTCTGTTCTGAACCGTGATCGGCAATCGCGCACCTGTCTTTTGTTCTCGGCTTCCGTCCACTCCCCGCTTTTACAAAGTCCGTAACCAAGCCCCAGGCAGCACCTCCCTCCTGAGTTTTGTTTCAGATGGGGCTGTTTTTCCCGACCCCTTACTTCTGAGGGACTGCGGCTTTGACCTGTTCCGCCCCTCTGTGGGAGGGTCTCACCGAGCAATGGCCAAGTGCTGGCCACACCCAGGAACGTTCACAGGACCGTGCTGCTGCCGATGCCCAGAGACTGTGGCCGGGTGCCAGCCCGCCCCAGAAAAAGTTCGTGAGATAGTGTAGCAGCAGCGTTTCAGGGATTATGGAAAATCACAACACATCTGGCACCAGGCTTCAACCCCAACGACCTTGTTCTAGCACCAGAGAATGTGGTTGTTCTCCCGGGTCTACTGGGACCTTGCCTTTGGGGGACCCACATGGCCTCTACCAGGTGTCCTCCCGGCAGGGGAACCGCCTCTCCCCATGTGGCCTAAAGAACCCCGGATCCCGCTCTGCTCCTGGGGATTCGACCTTCCCATCAGAGCACCGCCAGGTATTGAGCTGCGGAATTTCAGACTCTGAGCTCCCCCTGTTTATAGTCTTCATGGAATTTAAACCCTCTCCTTTCTCCTTTCTCCCTTTTTAGTTCAGCCCCTGCGGCTGTTTCCACTTTTCCATTTTCTCTCCAGCTGCTTTTGGGGGGAGGGTACTTTTCCCGTATTTGCCCCTCTGTCTCCGTCCTCTCTTCTCACACAAAAGCAGCTTCCTGCCCTCCGTGGCTTCTCTCTCCCTCAGTTCACTTCTCCGTGCCATGGACCTGCTAAATTCTGTGGCTCAGGTTGTGCAGATTGTTATGTTAATCCTCAGATCAGTTTTCTAGGTGTGCAGGATGGTTTAGTGTGGGTCTGGCTGTATTTCACGGACGCGAGACACACAAAAAACTTCCATGCTGTTCCGCCATCTTGGCTCCTTCTGGAACCAAATTGCTTTCTGAAGCCCCCACTTCCTAATATCATCACACCAGGAGTAAGAGATTCAACATATACATACTGGAGAGGAGGGGGAGACACAGAAACATTCAATCTATGCCAGGCAGATAACCTATCTCCCAGGGGCTCCAAGGTGAGAAGCCCAGAAAGAAGAAGACTACATATTGAATTACATCTGGAAATCATTGAATGAATACCTGTGGCCATATAAACACCTTGCTTCAATAGATAGTGTTCAACAGACAATCCAATTATGCAAAATGGTTTGGAGTTAGCTTCTATCATTTACTGGAGAAATAGTTTGCAATTCTTTAGCAGGAAATTCAAATTTATTACCGAAATCTGAAATAATTTTGTAGTTTACAAATACTTATGTTTGGTTCCGAAATACAACCAAAAGGAATAATTGTGTTGTGAAACTTATGTCATTAGAAAATCTGTCGTATTATAACAGCCGCATTTTAAAAGTTGAGAGTGTGCTATGTTCATACATTATTGGTTTCTAGATCCACAAGGCTTTTATGTATAGTTCTGGTGCTTGACATTGCTAACATGATTTTTCTATCCCTAAAGAGACTTATCATTCAGGTTGCATTTATGCAGTGCAGCACTTTGTTCAATTAAGTATATTAAAGTACAATCTGTGTGGCATAGGATCTGTTCCTTGGCTAAAGAATTAGCAGAAGGTGGTTTCTCTGGGTCCATTCTTCATTTGCCTCAATAAAGACAAAGTGTATTCTATCCAGAGACATTTCCTCAGAGGGCAGTAGAAAAATATGAAAAAAAAAAAAAACAATGAAGAAGAAAAAACAACTATGAAACTATAATTCTGGTGGGAATATTTATGTGTGTGCTTCTCAATGTGTGTGTGTGTGTGTGTGTGTGTGTGTGTAAGAGCAAAGTGACTATTTTTATGATCTGAAGTGGGACACATCTGAGAGTGAAAGGAGATACTATTAATAATTACAATGGGACAATCGGCATAAACTGGTATTGTCCTGGGCAAACTGGGACCTAAGGCCATCTAGGAGGGAGTGTATCAGACACCCCTTGTGTCACTCCAAATCCTAGCTTTTATTTCAGCCAGTGCAGCAGCCATCAGTTCTGCACAGGCTTCCACCAGTTGGCAAAGGTGCAACCCGACAGTACCTCATTTCTAGCACGCACCGCCTACCTCTATTTCTTCCCCAGTCTGCTCTGGTGGAGCAGTCTGATCACAGGATGGATCGCTGTGGGGCCATGCTCTGCCCTCACATGTGTACAACCTGGAAACACAGGGGCGCTAATCCTGTGGGCGTTAACCTATGGAGATGGAAGTTGATGGGTTGCTCAAATGGCTGGTTCTCAGATTCATTCACGAGGCCTCTCAGCATGTTTCTTAGGAAGGAGCACTGGGCTGTCCATTGTAGTGTGCCTCGAGAACCCATCCATGTGTTGTGTTTCTTCCTTCTCTGTTTCACTCCAGCCTGTATGCAAAATTTTGTCTCAGGCTTTGCTTTTAGGGAACCCAGGCTGCATGAGTTGGGACTGAAATTCTGGAGTGTGATCCCTCACCCGCCACAGGTGATAAGGACCCCATTGTTGGTGGTAGGTGGGGTGGGGCTACCTGGTCAGCTGCATCTCAAGTACTAAGACTCTTACCCGTGGTGAGTTGGTATGGGGTGCAAGCAGAAGGCAAAGTATAAGGTTGTGTGGTAGCTGTGGTCCCTAAGCACTATGGGAACTATGGTAATTGTAAGGATTGAGTTGGCTGGTGTTTTTAGACTACCTTAGAAGCTTTGAAAAAAGAAAATGAAGAAAATGATTGGGTCAGGTCAGTCACGTGTCAACACAAGGAATCTTCTGAAAGCCAGAAATGCCTTTATGGAAGTGTTTTAGGAGACTCACCTGCATATTGCGCTGAAATTCTTATCTTCAAGGTCACCCTCCAAGCAAGCAACTAGACCAGCCAGGATGCTGGCCAAAGGTGGGAGGAATCTAGATGGGAGATGGAGAAGGAAGATGTAACAGCAGCAACCTTTTTTGCAGAGATTATGGCTGGCTGCCAGCTTGAAGGGGACTATGACAGAGTGAATATAAAGAGGGGCACAAACAAGTATGAGAAATGGCTTGTGTCCGCCACCTTCTGTGCCATACTCTAAGTCTTCCTGCTCATGCCTTTGTGGTTGCTGGGCCTTTGCACAGTGCAGCTTGACAAGGATGAGCCTTATGCTTGGCCCTCTCATTTATCTGATGCTGGAGTGTTCTGGCACCACACCCTGGGAACCAGATCCATGCTGTCATGTGCAACTCACATGTATGAGGAAATTGACATCTGTAAGGCCATCTTTGGCCAGTAAGCATGAGAGTTGGTGGATAACTGCTTTCTTTTTTTGGGGTTACAATTTTCAGGGCTCCTTGGAGATCTGGTAGGAGAGGCAGCTAGTCACCTGTAACAGTGGCCAACCTGTTTAATGTATCCTTGATAATCCTGTCCCTCCTCTACTTTTCACTCCTCTGCCCTACACTCCTATTCCTTGAGATCACATTTTCAAACAAACTGCTTCATTTAAGACTTTGTCTCAGGTTCTGTTTGGGGGAGAGCCCAGATGAAGACAGCAAGAGAAAGTCGGCAAGTTGTAGGTACAAAGCAGAGGAAGAAACTGATCTGCTATTAAACTGCAGGAGTATTTCAGGACATCAGAGACCATTTAGTACTATGATATCTCTAATAATGAAGATGACACATTTAGGCCACATGCTTCCTTGTTAGAAACTCTGTAACCAGAGGATATAGCAATTTTAGAGCTGAAAGTATCCTTGGATCTCATTTTTAGCTCAACTCCTTTATTTTAAAGAAAAGGAAGTTTGGGCTGTGGATATATTCCAGGACATGTGATAAAGGGGATTTTACAGTATGTCCAACCATCCAGTACTAACCAAAATAATGATGAATATTCCCCAAATTGTAAAATTATATACCTGAGTCTTGAAGACAAAGCAAAATGGAAACAGGGTTAGAATAAGGTTAGTTGAAGGCTGACTATGTTCAAAAGGTACAGAGGGTGGGAGTATTTCAGAAAGAGAGAGAGGAAGAAAAAACCTTTCCAGCAGATGGATTTCTCGTGGGATTTGTTACGTTTTTGGCCACGAAAGAAAGGAACATAGGCACTCTGCGCACCAAGAATGTGACGTATTTAGCCACGTGAGGTGGGCACTATTATATCCATTTTATAGAGCAGGAGGTGGAGGCTCAGAGAGGTTAAGTGACTTTCTAAAATGTGTTGTAACCCAAGTACTTTTGATCGTATTCTTTCTATTCCCCCCTTATCATATTTTCTCTGCCAAAGAGAAGCCCTGGTTTCCTCTATCCTCAGTAGTTTGAGTTTGTAGGTAGCCTTGCTAGGGCTATATGCATGAGTCCATCAAAGGTAGAAAGAGATCACTGATCATTCCTTCTAGTCCCTCACCACATAGCTCTTAGGAGGGGAAAGACTCAGTTTTAGCATCAAGGTCAATTTAACATGCCTAGTTTCTACCTTTTCCTTCCCACTCCCATCTAAAAGGTTCTACCAGATGGCTGGTGATAACTTGAAAGTAATTTCATTGAAACGAAGAAGACGGTTTCTACCTAAAGTAGCACGGAACACAAATTTTAGTTGTAGGAATCAAAGTCAACGAGAGTATTTTTGCAAATCAATGACAAAAGTTTTAATAACGTTCTTGGTGCTTTTGATAACAGATTCATTCGTCTATTTGATACAGTTTTATTTTTTTAGTGCCCAGAGCTGTTCACTATGGTAGAAAGTAGCTGCACATGGCTACTGAAATTTAAATAGATTATAATAAAAATTAAAATTCAGTTTCTCAGTCATGCTAGCCTCACTCAAATGCTAAGTAGCCACCCGTGTCCAGTGGCTACCATATTGGATAGAGTGGGTGTAGAACATTTCCATCATCACAGAAAGTTCTGCTGGATAGTTCTAGCCATGCTGGGCACACTGGTAAATTCTGGGGATGCAGCAGATAAGGTAGATATGGTCCCTATTGCATGAGCTCACATTTTAGCGGGGAGAGAGAGACAAAAAATATGCAACTGAAATGATAATAGAAGGTAAGTGATATTCTAAAGGAAATTCATGATGTGCCAGGATAAAGAATATTAGGAGGCCCTTGTTTTGTATAGTGAGGTCACCTAAGAGAGGTGAAGAAGCCCCTGGGAAGGGCATTCAAGGCAGAGAGAACAACAGGTGCAAATGTCTTAAGAACTTACGTTTCAGGGAAGGGGAATAAAGGGCTTTGAAATATCTGGTGGAGAAAATTGGCCATCAAATGGTATCATACAAGCAGGTTCGTGAGAGAACAGCTTTAGACCAGTATTTAGAGAATATCTAGAACAATATTTGAGAACAATAGTTCTTAAACTAGTGTGCATTGAAATCATCTGGAAGGCTTCTTAGACCAGAGATGACTGAGTCTTACCCTCTGACTTTCTCATCTAGTAGGTCGGGTTGGAACCTGAGAACCTGCATTTCTAACAAGTTCCCAGGAGGTGCTGATGCTGCTGGTCTGAGAGCCACACTTTGAGAACCCCTGATTTAGTAGATGGGTTCTCAAATTTAGTAGGAATGAAATCCTGGACAGAGGACATAGCTGGCTGGGTTCCATAGCTAGTTAGTGGAAGAGACAGGCCCTAGCAAGTTCTCTGGGCTGAATCCTGGGCTCTTTGCTTTCTACCAGTCTCCCTGCTGTTTGCACCTTCAGATGCTTCCCAGTTCACTCTCTCTGCTTGCAGTGAAATCATGCACATCTTTCTCCAGACTTCTCATCTGCACAGTGCAGGAAAGTGGCTTCCACTTGCACCCTAGAGGTGGCCATCTACCTTGATGTGCAACATAGTGACTACTGACCTGGCAGCTGCTCCCAGAATTTTTCTTAGGGAGGGAGCTTTGTTAAAAGCTTTAAAAAAAAGTCTCTGTGCTGAAGAGGGTGCAGGAGCCAAAGCAAGAAAGAAGCCAATTAAACCACTAACTTTTTTTTAAAGTTCATTTATTTATTTTGATAGAGAGCAAGCGGGGGAGGGGAGGAGAGAGAGAGGGAGAGAGACAGAATTCCAAGCAGTCTCCACACTGCCAGCGTGAAGCCCGACGTGGGGCTCGAACTCACGAACTGTGAGGTCATGACCTGAGCTGACACCAAGAGTCCGATGCTCAACCAACTGAGCCACTGCGGCGCCCCTAACTTTGCTTTCTATTCTTGAAAAGAGGAGAAAAGGCAGAGAAGGGGAAGAGAGAAGAGGGAAAGTTGGGTTCTGTGTGGGGAGAAACAACCAGTGACAAATCCAGGGTGCTACAGTGTCTGAAGTTCCTTTAAAGATAAGGATGTTCAGTGTTTGATTGAAGTTGTTGGCATTGCTTCCTTGAAAAGTCCATTAAATATACACAGGCCCTGCGGAAAGTGTTCGTGAAATCAAGCACAGGACTACGTTACACATTTGGGCTAATGTGACCCAAACACTAGCTGGAGTATGGGTGGAGAGTGGAGGCAGAAGGTGAGATGTTTCAGCTGAAGCAGCGGTTCAAAGATAGGGGGAGTAGCCGAACCCACCAAGGCCCTTTGGACTTCCCTGGGGGGGGGGGGGAGGGGAGGACAGCAGAGGGGCCAGCAGTGTGCAGTAGCCTTACCTACATCCCACAGGGTGATGGGTTTGGCAGCCTGCTGGTGCCGTGAGAGAATGGGCGTGGCCTGGCTGAGAGAAACGCTTCCCCTGCTGCGCTCATCCTCGCTGTGGCCCTGGCCATTCTGGGGAAGGGGGGGGGGGGGCTTTGACAGTCTGGGGAGGAAGTGGGGTCCGGGACATAGCCCTGACTATGAACCATGTTTGCCTAAGGAGCAGTGTCTGGGAAAGGACCGTGGATTTGAAATCAGGAGAGGGACTCTCTTCCCTGCCATTGGTGGCCTTATCTGGTGCTTTAGGCAAAGGAGATAGTGGTTTAAAATGTGAATTCTGGAGTCAGCTGCCAAGCTTCCTAATCCCTGCTTTACCATATTTAGTTGTGCTAACTTGAGCAAGAAATTCAGTTTCTGCCTCAGCCAGGGTCCTGGCAGGAAAGAGATAGCACACTCAAGGAATTTAAGCGAAGGGTTTAACAAGGATTGTTTTCAGAGGTGTAGGAAGGTCAGGGTAACCAGCGAGGGACAGTAGAACCCCCAAGGACTAGCCGCAGAGGAAACCATTGTCACCTTTCTCCCTGAAGGGACAAGAGGAAGGAACAGAGTTACCTGCACCCTGGGAAGGGCTGTAGTGTTGTGGGGCCCCCTGGGCCGGAACTGTGGCCCTGGAAGAGGAAAGCAGCCACCGCCAGAATTGGCCCCACACGGAGGAGGAGGGGGGTGAAATGCCTATACTTTTCTTCAAGCCACTTCCTCCCATTGGCCCAACTCATCCGGACCACAGGGCAAAGAGGCCCTGTTGATACAAGTCACAGAGGCCAGTCTCCCAGGGACACAAAGCAGTGCAGGGAAGGGAACAGAACAGATACGGAGAGTCAAACTCAGTGTTACCAGCCCAGCTTCAACGAGCCTTCGTGTTCTCATCTGTAGAATGGGGATGCTGATAGTAATGGCAGGTACCTCACAGGGTCATGGTAAAATTTAAATGAGATGGCACATGTGAGTTTGGAGCTCCCTTGTCCGGCCCGTGGGACAGGCTCGGTGTTGTTAGCTCTTATTATGACGTTAAAGGTAGCCACCGGGCTGCAGGGAGAGACGCTTCTTTTGTGGGCTGTAATCCTGATTCCCTGAGGCTCTACCCTCTTGGTCCTTGCTGCAGAATAACCCAGGAGGGATCATACTCAGCGGCCCATAGATGCCTAGTCACGGCTGGTGAGTAACACGCTGAATCAGAGGGTTGGCAGTAGCCTTCCTCACACTTTTTTTTTAGCCTTGTTGATATTTAATATGTCAAGCTAGATGAGGCTTAGCCTGTCTGATGGAGGTGACCAGTTTTATTTATAGACTCAAATTCTGTGGGGGTGAGCAGTCCCAGGGGTGGGGATAGATAATCACTTTCCTTCCCCAAGAAATAACAAATTGGTGTGTTCATGGAGATTCTGGGACTGGCCTAACCCATGACACAAGCAGCTATGGCTTTGAGCTGCCCAGCACAAATGTTCTCACATTTCTTTTGTGTTGAAAAGGGACTCTCCCCCCTCCCTCACTGTCCCCAGGCTGAGCCCAGAAGCTGACCTGGCTAAGCATAATACCTCGCTCTTTCAGACCTGAATTAATCCAAGGGTTCAGAGATGACAGTTTCTTCTTTAAAGAAAGGAGACGTACAAAAATCAGCTCTCGGTATCTTCCAGATCTAGAGTTTCTGGAGGTTAGAACAAACAGCTAAAAAAGAAAACCTTAGTTTAAACAATCCAGTGATCAACCACAGGTATTTTACTCAAGGCGATATAAGCATATGGCTGACGAGTCGACAGACCTCGTGCCCAATCCTGAATGTGACCTGGGCAAGTTTCTTCATCCAAGTGCCTCCTTCCTCATCTGTGAAGTGAGGATAATTATTGTACCTTTTCCCCTACAGAGCTCAGCAGCTGGTAGTAGTGTAGGAGTTGGAGTAGATGGAGAATGGAGGGCATGGTGTCCTAGGGGGAGGACTAAACAAGATCATGTATGAGATTGCTTGGTACCTGGTACACCTATCATTTCTTATCTCTATTTAAAATTTTTTTTTCAATGTGTATTTATTTTTGGGAGACAGACGGACAAAGTGCAAGCAGGGGAGGGGCAGAGAGAGGGAGACACAGAATCCGAAGCAGGCTCCAGGCTCCGAGCTGTCAGCACAGAGCCCCACGTGGGGCTCGAACCCACGAAGCATGGGATCATGACCTGGGCTGAAGTTGGACACTTAACCGACTGAGCCACCCAGGCACCCCTCTTATCTACATTTTGAAAGAACCTAAAAACACAGATATCTGTGGAAGGACACAGAGGCTTTCCCAGCCCACAAAGTTCCATGTGGGTTTCCATGGAAAAGGTCACAGAAATTTCAACTATTCATGTTCACCCTCAAAGTCAAGGCCAGCATTCGGAGTTGACTGCAGTTTGACCCAAGATGTAGCATGAATCAAGAATTACACTTGTCAAGCTCAGTGGGAGAAGGTTTCAGCCGGAGAAGATTTTAAGAGATTAAATGTTTCTCCCAACATAAGACTGAATAATGGCTCTGCCCGATCCTACAAGGAAATAGAGCCACGAGGGTTCAGCCCTTGCCTTCTCGTGGGAGAGCCTCAAGAGAGACAAGGAGACGCTGGTCTGGCTCTGGCAAGCAGCGCTGACATGGGACCTGCCTCTAGTCACACACTGGGAGGCTGTGGTGGTGTCACTATCACACGGCCAGAACGTGTCCCTGAGACCCAGTCCTGCTTTGTTCTGGCTCTCGCTTGCATGGGAAAGATGCTGTGCCCACGGCTGAGCCATGGCCCAGGAGGAGCCAGGAGCATCTGCTATAGGGCCCGTCTTTGCTGCATAAGTGGAATTCTTTTCTTTTTGAAGTGCCTAGTGTTTGAGAGTGCTTCATTCTGTTGAATTACTCTCCACTTTATAGCTGCTGTAATAGGAGAAAAGGAAATAGAGAAAGCCAGCTTCTCCATCCTGGCACACCTATACTCTGAATATTTCATTTTTTCTGTTCCCTTCTGGTCCTCGTTGTATGGCTACATGGCTTTTAGACAGCTGAAACCATAACAGAAACTCTGTTTTGAATTTTTACTTCATTAAGCTCTGGAAACAATGCTTGTAGACTTTGTGTTCTCCGTGTTAAAAAACATTCACAAGGCTATCACTTGTGAATCCCTACCCACGCCTCCTCCCATATGCACTTGCCTTAGTTATGAAGAAATTTCAAAAGAAACCCATATAGGGGCGCCTAGGTGGGTCAGTGGGTTAAGTGTCCGACTCTTGATTTTGGCTCAGGTCACGATCTCACGGTTTGTGTGATTGAGCCCTATGTTGGGCTCCATGCTGACAGTGTGGAGCCTGCTTGGGATTCTCTCTCTCCCTCTCCCTCTGCTGCTTGCCGCCTCTCAAAAAAAAAAAAAAAAAAAAGAATAAAGCCCAATAAAGTGGACAAAGTGTGTACCCCAAGGAGATGACCCCTAAATTGCCCCCACTGGCTCATGAAAAGCTTGCTTCCCCACAGAGATGGTTATAAATCTCAAAGCTTAGAGTGACTGGTTTTTGGGAGAATAAACATATGTCCAGTTTGTCTGAGACAGTCCCAGGTTATGCCTGTTGTCTTGGCATGCTAATAATAGTGCCCCTTCATTCTCAAAAACGTAAATGATATGGCCACCCTAGTTTTTGAGGACCCCAATACGATTGTAGGACATCTAAGATTGAGAGTACTGTCGGGGCACCTGGATGGCTCAGTCGGTTAAGCGTCCAACTTTGGCTGAGGTCGTGATCTCATAGCTTGTGAGTTCAAGCCCCACGTCGGGCTCCGTGCTGACAGCTCAGAGCCTGGAGCCTGCTTCGGATTCTGTGTCTCCCTCTCTCTCTGCCCCTCCCCACTCATGCTCTGTCTCTCTCTCTCTCAAAAATAAAAAAAAAAACATTCAAAAAAATAAAGAAGGGAAAGCTAATCAATATGTACTCATCACTTACTATATCCAGATAAAGAGAGAGAGAGAGAGAGAGAGAGAGAGAGTATTGTCACATTTGCTGGGAACACAAATCTGGGGGAGAAATATCTGTGAGTCTAAAGTTCAGAGGCAGAGTGGCAAAGAGGCAGGAGCCACCGGGATGCCAAGGCAGGAAGACGGGTGGCCCTCCCCTCCTGCCCATGAGAACAGGGCCTGAGCAGCAAGAACCTCTGGTGTTCGGGGAGCAGAGTCACAGCAGTGTGGGAAACTGAGTTGTTGAGTAGGGCCAGCTGCAGTGGGAATGAGGGTTGGGACCCACCTATTTCCCATAAATGGAGAGAGAAGTGAGGCCAGTTGAATTAGGGTCCCAAAAAGACTTGATGGGGCAAGAGCCACACCCTTCTGGGGTGGCATCCAATGCTTTGACGTTTTTAGTAGCCAGTGGTTCCTCCAGAAACAAGGTTATTGTTCCAGTAAGAAAGCAGGCTACCTCTTCTGGGTCCTAGCATCATGTTCCTCCTACGACAAACCATTCTCTCCCTATCTGGATAGCCCCACCTGCCCTTTTCTTCTTTCTGCTCACATCCCTGCCCTTCGATCCCACTGGCTTTTCTGAATCAGAGGCAATGTGGAACAATCCTTGCCCCAAACAAGAATGCTGGTTCATCAGGGAAGTTGGGAAGCTGAGCAGCTGCGGACACAGCTGGTGCTGGGAAGCCCTTTCAGCAGTGTCCAGCTCTGTTTTTGCTGAGTCGTACTTTTCAGGAGGCATCACCTATAATTTTTCAGCCACACAAAGTCATCAGAACAACACTTCACTGCTGTTGGCTGGAGTGGGGCTCAGGACGCCATTTTGTCAGCACAGCAAGTTTCTACTGCCCTGCTTCCTACGACTCAGCATTCCCAAAGCTCACTCCATCTCCCCTACCCACACTTTAAAAACCTACCCTTGAAAATATGTCCCCAAGAAGTAGCAAGTGCCTCTTTTGACCATGTCTGCTGACATGGTTTTTAATTTGGAAAAGAGGGCGAGGAGCCATGTGGAAGCATCATTCCCTGGAATGTCACCCTCTCCTTGGAAGAGCCCTAATTAAGGACTCAGAATGAATGACAGGTGTGGAAGCCCACAAAAAGCACACTTGACATGCAGCAGAAGTCAATGTCTGAGTTGACAAAAAAAAAAAAAAGGCAACTAGAGACCTTGAAAAACCTTTGCAGGTAATACTATAATTTTGTTCCTTGGTTATAATTTATAAAAAGTCGCTGAAATGGCTGACAAAGGAACCCCGTATGGACATGCTTTGACTTTCTTAAGTGGGCTGTAATATAACTTAGTAGCAAGTTTATTATTTCAAATTTAATTTTTTTTAAACCACGCAGTCTTGCTGAAGTTCAGTCTTTGAATGTATTCATTTGGGGTTAGAAATGTGTGAACAGGAAAGTTTGATTTACTGCTGTCAATAACAAAAGCGTGATGCAAAGGCATCCCCATAAGAGATGAAAGGATGGACACAGAAAATTAACACGTGCAACATTCCTCCAGTGCTCTGTGTTTGTTCATGCTATACTCTATCCTACCCATCATTTTAGGGTAAGAATGAGGTCACGTCTCTTTTAATATTCAGTTCACATGACTATGCAACCCGATCTCCCGGCACGAGAACTGCCTTCTTCCCAGCCTGGCTACTAATGAGCCTCAGTCATCTGGAGCCTCAGTTTCCTCATCTCTGAACCGGGGATAATAACAATGGCCTCCACCTCGTTAAGTTGTTGTTCTGATTAGGTGAGAAAACACATTTGAAACGCTTAGCACTTAGTCACTGCTGCATGGGAAGCAATAATGTTATAATCTTTTTTAAGCACAGTGGCTGGGTTCTGGTTACATGTGCTCAGAGGACAGAAGATGAGAAACTCAGCTCAGCTCCCCAAGGAGAGGGGATGCTTTAGCTGTTGTTACTTTTGCTACCACAATGTGTCGCTGGCCGTCCCAAGGGCTAGTGCAGTTCTTCCTGGCATGTCTTTCAGAAGGAAGTTCAAGGGGTTCAGCAACAGAATTCCAGGTGTAGAAAACAGAGGAGAGCCCCTCTCTCCCTTGTTATATTCAGTCATGGTTGTTCCATGACACTCTGAGCCTGTGATGCAAATGCTACAGTTCTTTCACAGCACTGTCTGTGATGATGGAAGATTTTTATACCTGTGTGATTCAATATGATAGCTGCTACATATAGGTGCTTACTGAGCAATTGATTACTTCTTTTATCCCCTCAGCTTTATTGAGATAACATTGTGTAACACTGTGTAAGTTTAAGGTATGAAATGTGATGATTTGATAATTGTATATATTGCAAAGTGATAACTACCATAAAGTTTGTTAACATATCCATCATTTCACAGTATTATAAATTTTTTTGTGGTAAGAACATTTAAGAGCCACTCTTTAGCAACTTTCAAGTATGTTAACTGTAGTCATCATTCTGTATATTAGATCCCTAGAACTTATTCATCGTATAACTGAAAGTTTATAGTACTTTTGACAAATATCTCCCTATTTCCACCCCCTCCAGCCCCTGGTAACCACCATCTTACTCTCTGTTTCTGTGATTTTGGCTTTTTTTTAGATACCACAGACAACTGAGTTCATATTTCCCTTTCTCTGTCTGACTTCTCACTTAGCATAATGCCCTCAGGATTCATCCATATTGTTGGATGAGGCAGAATTTCCTTCTTTTCTGTGGCTGAATAATATTCCCAACATTTAATTTTCTTTATCCATTCTTCCATCTATGGACACTTAAATTGTTTCCATATCTTGTCTGTTGTGAATAATGCTGTAATGAGCATGGGGCCATGCTTAGCCCTTCAAGATAGTGATGTCATTTCCTTCCTATATATACCCAGAGGTGGGATTGCTGGATCATAGGGTAGTTCTATTTTTAATTTTTTGGGGGCCCTCCATACTTTTTTTCCATTATGGCTGCATCAATTTACATTCCTACCAACAGTGTACAAGGGTCATACTTATAATGCATAATTGGAATGGATATTATTAATAGTTGGCGGGACTTTCACATTGAGTCCCTGACCTGTGGATTAAGAGCCAGAATAGTAGGAAGAGTTATATGGGTGCTCTGATACTATTCCTATACCTCGCCAAGGTAATAAGCCAGAGGAATATACCTGATATCAAATCTTATCTCTTCCAGTAAGCTGGAGGAATTTTCTGCTTCTTGGAAAGTGAAATTTCTGGACTCCGTCATCAGGTTTTAAGGCCCCACAAACTCCCAAGTGCCTTGGCATCAGTATTTACTTCTATAAAAAAAGGCTGTTGGCGTGAAAAGCTTGTGCACACTTTCATGTAACTCGGGTATGCCAATCTGATAGGACGCCCAAAGCTGATTCTAATACACTACTGGGATGGCTTTTTTGAAGCTCTGACATCAGGCTAGCCCCAGCTTTTGATGACTAGTGGAGAGGAGGCTACTTGCTCCTGCTAGGTCAGCTTGCAGCAAATCTCTCTGGGACTCTGGGGATTGTAAGAAAAGTGGTCACTGTCACAAAATGGTCACTTTGATCATCAAGTCTTTATGTCATATGATCATTCCTGCGATTCATGTAGGGGCGGACACCTGGGGGCTTTAAAGTGACATTATTATTTTCATTAGGTAACACATTGAAATGAAACTTACTTATTTGGGGAATCCTGAATGAATTAAGCCTGGTGATTTGCACATAAAGCGGTTGTAAACCACATTGCTTCCTTCCTTTGCTTTCCAGTATAGTCCTAAAAAATCAGCCTTTGAGGAGTTAATTTTTGACACCTTGCCAAGGTTGGGAAGTGTTTTCATATGGCCCATCAAGCATGATGATGATGACAAATACTAACAGGGAACTTACTGTGCGCCAGCCAGGTGCTCTTCTAAGTGCTTCATATATATACAATCTGTTCAGTCTTTGCAACCTGGTGAAGAAGGTATGTCGTTCTCATCCTCTCTTTACAGAGGATGCCTTCTCTGTCATTTCTTGAAGCTACTGCCCGTTGGTGAAAGGAAAGGATTGATGGAGGCCAGTCTCCACCTCAGCCACCCCGAGAAGTCCCTTTATAGCCCATCCGGAAGCCAAGTCCTCCGAGTCCCCCAAACCATTTGATCAGATGTTTGTTTCCATTTCTCATTTACCTTTCCCATGGATCTAAGTGAGCAGTAAATATTTAAGCAGTGTCTAGCAACCTGTCCATAGGAGGTTAAGAGGGCCACCAAGTAATTAGTACTCCAAAGAGAGGTAGAGTCTAATTCACCTCACTTTGCATGTGAGCTGGCCTCAGTGACCTTTTCATATGGAGAAGTATTGTTCTGAGATTTCTGAGGATAGATCACAAGAAGGCTTGCAGCTTCTGCCTGGGGTTCTGGGGAACCCCAAGCTTCCACGTAAGAAATTTGCCTACCCCACAGCTGCCGTGCTCGAGAGGTCATGGTAGGGGCTCACCTGAGACTGTCAGCTCAGCTGAGCCCAACCTTCCAGCCAGTGCCACCAAGGGAACCAGACATGTGAATGAACTTGTCATGGGTCTCTAGACGAACCCACCTGCCAGCTGGCTACTACCAAGTGACCTCCACTGAAACTGTATGGAAATGCAGAACTTCTGACTCATGAAATTTAACAGAACGATTGATGTTGTATGCCACTAACTTTTGGGGGTAGTTGTCACACAGCATTGGACAGTCAAAGCACTCTCCAGTTTTGAAGAGTGGTGGTGTTGGTAGTGGGGGATGGTGAGGGAGAGGATGTGGTGGGGCAGTGTGGGTTTTGGGGAGTGTGTATGCACATATGTTACAGAATGGCTATTATCTTTGTAACTGTGTTCGCCAGTGAGCATGTGACAAATAAGAGGGGAGAATGCTGATAACTTTCAGTTCCAGGCATGAGTCTGACTTGAGGCTTGCTTGAATTTCCTTTCTTGGGGCCATGCAATACCCTGTTCCCCTTTTCTGCTTCAGGTGGTTTGAAGCGGGCTCCTGTTATAAGCCATCCGAAGAGCTTGAATTAAGACTCTATAAGGTCCCTCTTGGCCCCCATGTCCTATGCCTCGGAGGGTTGTGATTAGACCATGACATTGATTCCACAGGAAACAGCATCGGCTTTCGGCTCCTGAAGAGAAGTCCCCAGCAGGGAAAAAGAACCACAGGATGCTGCCCCTCTTTCCTTCATCTTTGCCTAGAAAATCGCTATAGAAGCTAAGGTGTGTAGACCCAATTGAAATGGTGATTTGTAGTTGAAATTCATAATTATTCCTGGAGACAATGAAACCTAGTGATTACAAGCATCCTCCTGGGTTCTCTGGCTGCCCGCAAGTTATGTGTTTCATATCCTGCAGGGCAGCACTTACATAAAGACTAATTATTCCCATATAATCATCCACAGAAAACTTCCTGGCAAGTAGCTGGAAAGGAAAATATCACGACCACACAACAGGTAATGTGAGAAGAGCAGAGCATAATCTCTGGGAGCAAAAAGGAGGCTGACCTCTCCGCCAGCTCAGAGCTAGATGGGGGAGCTGGACAGTCTAGGGACAATACACCATTTGCATGGAGCTTAGGAAATGGCTCATCTAACTATTTTGTGCCTCATTTTACTGATCTGTAGCGTCAGTTTAAAAATGGTACCCATCTCATAGTGTGGTTGTAAGGATTAGATGACCTAGTTGTGCAAAGCATTAAGGTCAGCATCCAGCATGTAGTAAAGGAACTAGAAGTTAGTCCTCTTCCTCCTCATCATGTCCCATGTCCCCGTCAAAGGCTGACGGACATGATTTTGTTTGCTGTGCTGGGCAGGGAGTGATTGGGCTTCTGCACGCCCCGGGCATCCTGAGGTCTGAGGGGATGATGGATGCTGGGAATGTGGCATTCTACAAACACCCTGCTCGGACTCTGCTGCTTGGGGCCATGATGGTGGCTCTGCTGCTCCAGGAGAAGGGAGGGAAGTGAGACTGCTAGGTTGAGGGCAGGATCCTGGGTTTGGATCCCGGCTCTGCCGGTAGTGAGCCAAGCATCTCGGAACCAATCACTCCAGCCCTTTGGGCCTCTGTTCCCTTGCTGTAAGATGAGAAGATGCTAAGCCTCCTTCCAAATTCAGCACAATGCATTGAGATGCTCCTTTCTGTTTTTCCCTGTTTCTAAAGCTACTTACTATTTAATTATGGCTTGGATCTGTTTACTTCTATCCAACTCTGCTGCCACATGCTTATCCAGGCCATCATCATCTCCTACCTGGACCACTGCTCTAGCCTCCTAACTGAGCCCCTGCTCCTGCTCCCTTCCCAACTCTTTCCAGATAGCCCCCAGAGCACTCTGCTTAAAAATGTCACTCTCTAGCTGGGGTGCCTGTGTGGCTCAGTCAGTTAAGCATCTGACTTTGGCTCAGGTCATGATATCATGGTTTGTGAGTCTGAGCCCCGCATTGGGCTCTGTGCTGACAGCTCAGAGTCTGGAGCCTGCTTCAGATTCTGTGTCTCCCTCTCTCTCTGCCTCTCCCCCAACTTGCACTCTGTCTCTTTATCTCTCTAAAAAATAAACATTAAAATTTTTTTTAAAATGTCTCTCTGTAGCTTAAAACCATCAGTGTATCTTGTTATATATTTCAAATAAAATAAAATAACATTTAAGAATAAACCACAAATGCCTTTTATGATCTACAAGGTGTTACATGATCTGGCTCCTGCCAACATCTCTTTATCTGATGCTACGTACCCCATCTTTTTCACTATCATCCAACTCTGGCTGTCCACCAGTGTCTGAAACACACTGAGCTCTTTTCTACCACATGCTGTTCCCTTTGCCTGCTGCATGCTGTTCCCTTTGCCTGGAATATTCCTTGTTACATCCCTGAGCTATCCCTTTGTGACCGTCAGTCCTCAGTTTAGCTTCTGTTGCTCAGCCAGACCTGTCCTCCCCAATGTAGTTAAAGTAGATTCTCCCACTGCTTTTCCATCTGAGATTTTTGTTTGTTTTCTTTTTAGCTCTTAATCACAATTTCATTTCCTTAATTTGTTTTCTTATTTTTTGTTTCCTTTACTAGAATACAGGCTCCATGAACATCAAGTCTGTTTTTCTTGTCTACTGTTTTACCAGCAGCGCCTAATGCAGGGTCTGATTCATCGAAGAGGCATAATAAATATTTGCTGAATAAGTGATTGGCTGTACCTCACCCTATAGATAAATTCCAGGTAGCCTTTAGCCTATGTGACTGTCAACCTGAACCCAGGCCCTGCCTGATTCTGGAAGATTGCATCTGAAGGAGGCCTAAACTCAGTCTAGGTTAATATTTCAATTTGTATCACATGTTGGCTATGTTTTTTTTTAAGTTTATTCATTTATTTTGAGAGAGAGAGAGAGAGAGCATGAGCAGGGGAGGGGCAGAAAGAGGAGAGAGAGAGAGAGAGAGAGAGAGAGAGAGAGAGAGAGAGAGAGAGAGAATCACAGCGGTCTCTGTGCTATCAGCACAGAGCCTGATGTGGGGCTCGAACTCACAAACTGAGATCATGACCTGAGTCGAAATCCAGGGTCAGACAGCTAACTGACTCAGCCACCCAGGCACCCCACATGCTGGCTATTTGAAGTACTAGCTTTTGATAAGCAGCTGGCCACTCTCATTTCCTGAACTGGAAGCCTGTGAAAACAGAGAGGTAGGGTCATGTTATATAATCATGGCTTCCAGACTAAAGAAAGTCTTTAGGGCCTGGAAAGACACCCCCCAAAGTGTTACTATAGTCCTGTATCAAACACTCCCCTGGCCAAGGTGAGTCCTTAGAGAGACACCAAGGTGATCTGAGCCTTCAGACACATGGCTGCCACTGACTTTCTGTCCCCACCTCTGTGCCTCTGCTCACACGGGTTCCCTTGCCTAAAATATGAGCCTCTCCTTCCACATCAGCATGTCCCACATCAGCAAGGAAGACTTGTCTCACTTGTGCAATGACCTCAGGGCCCTTAAGCTCTTTCCTTACCCCTAGCCCTTGTTGGAATTCGTGTTTTTGTTTAGAAAATTGTGAATTGGTCCAAAATCTGGAAAGGACCTCATGTCCACATCTGATCAGGCTCCTTGTACGGGGAAGAATGGGGTGATTTACTCTCAGTGGGGGCACTGTACCCTGGAATGGTTGAGAAAAGGGTGTGAGCCTACAAAGCTAGCTGGTGTCAAAGCTTGAGTTAGAACCCAAACCTTCTGCTTGCAAATTTCGTGCATTTGTCTTTAGTTGGAATTTAAATGCTATCAGGTCTTATATACTGTGATAGAAATAGCTCACATTTCAACAGTTCCTTGGTGCTAACAACCCTGTGAGATAGGTGTAAAGGCTTCGAGTCTCTTATGACTCGGATGCTAGGAAAGGTCACTCAGTGGGGTGATGGGAAAACAAAAGAATAAACATGGGTTCCACCTCCTGCCCCTTCCAACTTAACAGGAGGAATGGAGGCCTGGGGAGGACAGGAGCTGTTGCCAGGGATCAGACCGCATGCACAGAGGAGAAGCAGGGATCTGTGCATGAGGGTCCAGTGCTGGGAATCGGGGGAGGAACCATGATGGGGGAGGGAAGGATTTTTCTGGAGCGATTGGGAAGAGGGGCATGGGAGTAGCTGTGGCTTTTAGGGGCAGGTGTGAATCTTCTAGTGTGTCTAGTGTGTGAGGGCCCCAGAGAGGTGGAGGAGAGAGAAGGCTGAAACGTCACCCTTGGTGAGAGTGATGAGGAAGGAAAGGGAGAGTGGGTGGTGAGGAGCTACCTATAATATGTTTCTTTCAGTTTCTTTTTTGGGGAGAGGGGTGCTAACTTGAGGGAATAGATTATATGAAAGACATTTTCCTGTTATCTCAAATCTTAAGTCAAAGTAAAAAAAATTGTTTTAGTTATTTATATTTAAAATAAAGTTCTTTTTTTTTTTAATTTTTTTTTTCAACGTTTTTTATTTATTTTTTTTGGGACAGAGAGAGACAGAGCATGAACGGGGGAGGGTCAGAGAGAGAGGGAGACACAGAATCGGAAACAGGCTCCAGGCTCCGAGCCATCAGCCCAGAGCCTGACGCGGGGCTCGAACTCAGAGACCGCGAGATCGTGACCTGGCTGAAGTCAGACGCTTAACCGACTGCGCCACCCAGGTGCCCCTTAAAATAAAGTTCTTTAGAGGCGCCTGGGTGGCTCAGTTGGTTAAGCGCCCGACTTCGGCTCAGGTCACGATCTCGCGGTCTGTGAGTTCGGGCCCCGCGTCGGGCTCTGTGCTGACTGCTCAGAGCCTGGAGCCTGTTTCAGATTCTGTGTCTCCCTCTCTCTCTGACCCTCCCCCGTTCATGCTCTGTCTCTCTCTGTCTCAAAAATAAATAAATGTTAAAAAAAAAAAAATAAATAAATAAAATAAAGTTCTTTATTTTCCAGAACAATTTATGTTTACCTTTCTTTAAATAAAACAACTTCAGAGTTAATGGATTCATAGAGCCTTACATCCGAAGGAGTATGTAAAGGGAGTAATTGTAATGACTATTTCCATTTTTAAAAAATATTTATTAGTTTTTGAGAGAGAGAGAGAGAGAGAGAGAGACAGAGTATGAGTAGCGGAGGGGCAGTGAGGGAGGGAGACACAGAATCAGAAGCAGGCTCCAGCTCTGAGCTGTCAGCACAGAGCCCGACATGGGGCTAGAACTCATAGACCACGAGATCATGACCTGAGCTGAAGTCAGATGCTCAACCAACAGAACCACCCAGGCACTCCACAACTATTTCCATCTTAAGATATATGATGAATTAAGAAAAAATGAATTAAAATTTAAAGGGTTTATTGAAAAAAATCAAATGTTGTCCAGGCAAAACCTCATTTGGGAGCTAGGAGGGATCTGAGAGATCAGGTGACATGACCAAGGTCACAGTTGGTTGGTAGCAGAATGGGTGAGAAACCAAGTTGCCCAACTTCCACTCACACTTGTCCCTCCAAGACTTCCCTATGTGGACTTACTTCAACCTGGCTTCCGTCCATCAGCCCAGGGGCTCCTGACCCTGTAACCACCCATTCCCAGGAGTCCAGAACCTTCTGCAACTGGATACAACATCTTGTGTGGAGATTCAGTTTCTAGAAAGAAGATCCATAGCTTTCATCAGATTCTTAAAAGGTCTGGAGCAGGTATTCGAACCTACCACTACTTCTCTTTCCTTTCATGTACAATCCATATACTTTTTCTATTGTTCTTTCCTCTTTACAAAATTATAAAATGGTGTGTCTGAGTGGCTTCGTCGGTTAAGCATCCGACTTCAGTTCAGGTCATGATCTCGAGGTTCGTGGATTCGAGCCCTGCATCGAGCTCTGTGATGACAGCTTAGAGCCTGGAACCTGCTTCAGATTCTGTGGCTCCCTCTTTCTCTGCCCCCTCCCCTGCTCACACTGTCTCTGTCTCTCAAAAATAAACAAACATTAAAAAAAAAATTAAAGAAAAATTATAAAATAAAAAAGTTATCTTTATTGTATGCACTTAAGGTAGTATCATACAAAGTAATATGGATAATGGCTAACAATGAATGCTAATGGAATGCTAGCCTTTATCTCTAACATCTCAACTCTTTTGGTTACTTATTGTTACCATTTCCTTCTCATAGATTAGCAAGCTGAAGCTTAGTGTGGTTAGTAACTTGCAGCAGAGTTGGGATTCAAATCCTGTACTTTTAACCCTAGAACACTATATTTATTATACTGCTTCCCTAAAGTTACCAAGAAGAAAAACATGCACCAGATTTATTTTAAGTTTATCTATTTACTTTGAGAGAGAGAGAGAGACAGAGAGAGAGAGAGAGAGAGAGAGCAATCGTGTTGGGGAGGAGCAGAGAAAGAGAGAGAGAGAATCCCAAGCAAGCTCCAAACTGTCAGTGCAGAGCCCCACGTGGGGCTCGAACTCAGGGACCGTGAGATCATGACCTGAGCCAAAATCAAGAGTCAGACACTTAACTGACTGAGCCACCCAGGCACCTGAAAAATGCACCAGATTTTTAAAACTTATGCCTCAAGAAATTCGTTTACCTTTTGTATAAACAATTTCTCCTTTTGATCCCCAAATTTCTTTGACCTCTAGATTTTTGCACAATCATTAATTCAACAATTTGTTGAGAATATACTACAAGGCAGACATTACCAAGATGTGATCTCTCTTTTCTAGTTTGGAGGAAACAGACATGCAAACAATCCAAGCTTTAAAAAATAGTTTTCTATATATTCAGATTTCCTATGTGCATTGCTTTGCAAATCTAGGGGTAAAAACAAGGTGGGTATTTTTTAAAAAAATAATTAATTCTATTGCTTTCTTTTTACTTCTTTCATATGAGAATAGCATTCATGAAAGTTTAAGGTCTGTGCAAAAATTTTGTTTAGTGGACACTCACTGAATGCACTGAGTTTCTACTTAAAAAAAAAAAACCTTTTTAAAATGTTTATTTTTGGGTGGGAGGGAAGGGAGGGTGGGTGATGGGCATTGAAGAGGGCATCTTTTGGGATGAGCACTGGGTGTTGTATGGAAACCAATTTGACAATAAATTTCATATAATAAAAAAAAATAAAATAAAATGTTTATTTTTAAGAGAGAGACAGAGTGTGGAGTGGGGGAGGGTTAGAGAGAGAAGGAGACACAGAATTCGAGGCAGGCTCCAGGCTCTGAGCTGTCAGCACAGAACCTGATGTGGGGCTCAAACCCATGAACCATTACATCATGACCTGAGCTGAAGTCGGATGCTTAACTGACTGAGCCACCCAGATGCCCCTAAGTTTCTAATTTTTTGAAGCTGAGTGATATATTCTAGAAATACTAGTTTGGAGACCTCTCACTCCATAGTTTTTTAGTTGCAATATGACAGCTCATCATGTCAAACAAATTGGATTAAAAATGATTAAAAGTAAATGGTATTTTGTTAGTGATGTGATAATTAAATTCCCTGAAACTTAAAGAATCCATATTAATAGAGAGCATTTGAATGCAAAGTTGGTAGGGAAACTCAGGGATGTGAGGGGGGTAGTGGCCAGGAACACTTGCACAGCTGACTACGACTTGGCTCATTCTGACTGGAGCAGTGTGGGCATCCATATGATGACCCTTTGAATATGCAAAGTGAATCAGATGAAATAGGTCTACACTCCACTTCAGTGAATAGTTTGCGTAAGTAGAGAGACCCTTGAGTCAGGGAAATTTCACCTGTGCCTACAGGTCTGTAAGAGTATCACCTCACACCTGTCAGAATGGCTAATTTCAACAACACAAGAGACAACAGGTGTTGCTGAGAAAGTGGAGAAAAGGGAAGCCTCTTGCACTGTTGGTGGGAATGCAAGCTGGTGCAGCCACTGTGGAAAATAGTATGGAGTTTCCTCAAAAAGTTAAAAATAGTTAAAATAGAATTATCCTATGATCCAGCAGTTGCATTACTAGGTATTTACCCAAAGAATACAAAAATGCTAATTCAAAGGGATACAGGCACCCTGATGTTTCTTATCTACAATAGCCAAATTATGGAAACACAATGGAATATTCTGAGTGGAGGAGGGGCAGAGAGAGAGGGAGACACAAGATCCGAAGCAGGCTCCAGGCTCTGAGCTGTCAGCACAAAGCCCAACGCAGGGCTCAAACTCAGAAACCAGGAGATCATGACCTGAGGCAAAGTCAGATGCTTAACCGACTGAGCCACCCAGGCGCCCCAACTAATTGGAATTTAAATAAAAACTTGAAAAAAAGAGTATTGAGGTCAGACGCTGGGGAATGTGGCAATGCTCTGAACTCAACAAAGTGGCCCTGAGAGGTGCCCCACCCACACACTTGCCTGATCACTTGTGGTATACACACAGAGCTGTGTGGCCAACTATCCTTACATGGCATCTGGAAAGAAGACACTCTTAGCTCTGGATTCCTTTGCGTACATTTGGCTTCCCCTCCCAAATATCTGGAAAGCCAACGCGCTTGTAACTGCTTATCAGAAACCTAGGCTATTTTAACTGCAAGTCTTACATTGCTTGAGGCCAAACATACCCACCTCCACCCCTACCACCTCCTTTACTAACAAATTTCTGAGATCTTTATGTAAATGAGTGGAGGAAAGGTGATACGCTTTACAGAAACTCAGTATAAAGACTGCATTTTCAGCTATCTATCATCTATTTCTTATTCGTGCCTGTGCCACTTTTTATGCACAGAAGTAGATTATTTTCCTCTAGAGGAACAGGTACCTTCCAGTGTCGTAGGGGTGGGGGGCATCAATCTGATGACCACCCTGAGTTCTTGTCTTGAGCTGAGCCATCAAAATCTTAATATAATATGTAACCTTGCCACTTAGAGAACAGATAATGCTGTTTTCTCATGATTTTCTATGGGCTTGGGCAGCCTGATGGCTGTCACTCACCAGCTCCTCAGCAGATATGAGAAGGGTTTCAATCTCCTACTGTGAATTTGGTTTCAACTTCATTCAGTGCCTAAAATCTCCTCCAGGGGTGCCTGGATGGCTCAGCCGGTTGGGCGTCGGACTTTGGTTCAGGTCATGATCTCACAGCTCATGGGTTGGAGCCCCACATCGGGCTCTGTGCTGACAGCTCAGAGTCTGGGGCCTGCTTTGGATTCTGTGTCTCCCTCTCTCTCTGCCCCTCCCCTACTTGTGTTCTGTCTGTCTGTCTCTCTCTCTGTGTGTCTCTCTCTCAAAAATAAACAGTAAAAAAATTTTTAAATCTCTTTCAAATTAAGATTGTTTGAACAATTCCCTTTCTTTATGTCTCTTGTAATTTTTGCCCATGGGCAATGAATAATGCCTAAATACAGTATTCTGAGAAGATCCATGTTGCTCTGAAATAATTTGTTTTAATTGAGAAAGACTTCACATATGATAAAATTCACCCTTTTAAATTGAGTTTTATACCCACTATACCCACTAGCAGTCACTCTCCATCCTTCCCTCCCCCTCAGCCTTGTCAACCACGAATATACCTTTTGTCTCTATGAAACTCTAGGTTAATGTTATGTCTATAATTTTGAGGGTAAACCAGCCGATAGCTTAAGTCAGCATTGAATTAAGTTCTTGTGTAGAGCAACACCGTAGATGAGAAATAAGGTTATTAGTAAGTGCTAAAAGTAAAAACAAAATAGTTGAGGGGCGCCTGGGTGGCTCAGTCGGTTAAGCGGCCGACTTCGGCTCAGGTCATGATCTCACGGTCCGTGAGTTCGAGCCCCGCGTCGGGCTCTGTGCTGAGGGCTCAGAGCCTGGAGCCTGTTTCAGATTCTGTATCTCCCTCTCTCTGACCCTCCCCTGTTCATGCTCTGTCTCTCCCTGTCTCAAAAATAAATAAAAATGTTAAAAAAAAATTAAAAAAAAATAGTTGAGGATTTGATATCAAACTCCATCAAGTGGAATCACAATAGAGGGGTGTGTTTATGGCAGAGTGGAAGAACCCAACTTTTGTATTATAATTCTTGCTGTTTTTTTTTTTTCCCTTTTCATGGAGTACTACACTAAAAGTTCATCAGTCTGGATCTATTTAATTCAAAATCTTTTATAATTTAACAGGATTGAGTTGAGCTAAAAATTACCTACAAACTTGGAAGATAAGGTTCACCAAGTACATTTATAGTTTAAACAAGGTGGGGGATGGGTGGATTAAATGGGTGATGGGCATTAAGGAGAGCACTTTTCGGGATGAGCGCTGGATGGTGTATGCAAGAGTTGAATCACTGGGTTCTACTCCTGAAGGGCAGATTACATTATGTTAACTAAGTTGAATATAAATGAAAAACAAGATTGTGGGAATATAGGTTATCTTATTAAAGAGAAAAAATGATTTTGGCCTTTTTAGAAGAATCAGTGTACATTCTAGTAATCTAGTACATTCTAGTGCTCATGTCAAGTGTCTGATCCTTTTTTTTCATTGAGGTATAATTGATATACAACATTATGTTAGTTTCAGGTATACAACATAATGATTTGATATTTCTATATATTGTGAAATGATCACCACGAGAAGTCTAGTTACCATCCATCACTATGCATAGTTACAGATTTTTTTTCTTGTGATGAGAACTTTTATAATTTACTCTCTTAGAAACTTTCAAATATGCAATACAGTATTGTTAATTATGGTCACCATGCTGTGCATTACATCCCATGACTTATTTGTTTTATAACTGGAAGTTTGTGACTCTTACTTCCCTTCACCCATTTTGCCCATCTCCAACCCCCTGCCTCTGGCAACCACCAATCTGTTCTCTGTATCTATGAACTTGGTTTTCATTTTTTCTTTTGGGTTTTGTTCTTAAGATTCCATATAAAAGAGATCATAAGGCATTCATCTTTCTCTGTCTGAGATTTCACATAGCATAAGGTACTCTCAGTCCATCCACATTGTTGTAAGTGACAAGATTTCATTCTTTTTTACAGCTAAGTAATAACCCACTGTTCTACACATTTTCATTATTCATTCATCTGCAGATACACACTTAGGTTGTTTCCATATCTTGGTTGTTGTGAATAATGCTGAAATGAACATGAGGGTCCATATATCTTTCCAAGTTATTGTTTTCATTTTCTTTGGGTAAATGCCCACAAGTGGAATTGCTGGAACATATGGCAGTCCTATTT
The DNA here is from genome assembly GCF_028018385.1 of Neofelis nebulosa. NCBI lineage: Eukaryota > Metazoa > Chordata > Mammalia > Carnivora > Felidae > Neofelis > Neofelis nebulosa. Next base: position 106,029,790 of record NC_080788.1, on the reverse strand, counting down.
TTGATTTTTTTTTTTTAATTTTTTTTTTTTCAACATTTTTTATTTATTTTTGGGACAGAGAGAGACAGAGCATGAACGGGGGAGGGGCAGAGAGAGAGGAAGACACAGAATCGGAAACAGGCTCCAGGCTCCGAGCCATCAGCCCAGAGCCTGACGCGGGGCTCGAACTCACGGACCGCGAGATCGTGACCTGGCTGAAGTCGGACGCTTAACCGACTGCGCCACCCAGGCGCCCCTATTTTTGATTTTTTAAAGGAATCTCCATACTGTTTCCCATAATGGCCGCACTCCCACTAACAGTGCACAAGGGTTCCCTTTCCTCTACATCCTCACCAACATTTGTTATTTCTTGTATTTTTGATAATAACCATTCTGACAGGTGTTAGGTGATATTCATTGTGGTTTTGATTTGCATTCTCTGATGATTAATGCTGTCGAATCAAACGTCCTTAATTCAAAAAGTCCCTAGTCTGGCAAGGCTCGGCTTGACAACAAGTTGTGAGTTGTTAATTTTTGTATTGTTGTAACAATTCAGGTAATCCATTTATTTGGCAACCTATTAACCTGACCATGAACCATTGATCAACATATAAGAGATAAGAGCAGACACAGGCAAAGTCATCTCTAACGAGATGGAATTGTTCCCAGATCAACAAAACCTGACTGGAACTTGATTTAAGCTATTAACATATCTGAAGGGGAAGATGTCCTTCAAAAGAAAGGAGAGTTGGCCATGGAAGCAAGGAAAAGGGAAATTCCCAGAGACCATTGTTGGCAGTGTCATTCAAACCCTGTCTAGAGGTTGCCCAAGTCCAAGGACACAGCCTGTCCTGTCTTGGTGGAGGTGGGTGCAGCAGAGCCTGAAGCTATCCAGTACCTGAGTCATAGAGCCAACTCCCCGGGCTTATTTCCACGCTTATCAAGCAGGCTTCTTCCTAATTATAATTTGGGTTTCTTTGCAGATTTTACCTATAGGGGGATAAAACCTGGCTGGATCACTCCAGTATCTTGGCAGATACATTTTTGGTTATAAATAATTGGCTTATAAACTATTTCGTGTTGTGAACACATTTTAACTTAGACCTGTCTGTTGGGGTCCCCCATCATCCCAAGGCCTCTTGAGCTCTAGGTCTTGACTGTCACATGGACTTTCAGAGTTGATAGGACAGAGGGCCAGACCCTGGAACCTGAGCATCATCTTGTCACTGACAGCGACTCCATGGCTTCCTGTTAGACTTAAATGGTTCTTAAAAGTGATCAGGCTGCATTTTTCAAAAGCAAGAGTATTTACTCACCAACCTTATCTTCTTTTTACGTACATTGCCTCTCCAAGTTCGGCAAATACATTTGCTCCCATTTGGCAGGTGGAAAAGTTGAGAAATGAAGGTTTCCCAGGGTCAGTCAATTAAATTTTGTGCTAGTTTAAAGTTCTTGAAGTCCATTTTGTATTTAAATCTTCTCAAATTACTGAGAAGAATTCTTGGTTTTGGGCTCCAGTTAAAGGTAAATAATTGAGAATGTGAATTCAGGTTAGTGTTTTGGGTTAATTTTCTTTATTTGAAGCCTGGTTTATTTTAGACTTGGTTTAATTTTGGCCATGTTTTCTTTCCACCCGGAATGAGTGCTTAGTGTAAAACTTTTGTTGCAATTTCAGTGAAAATTCTGCGGGAACATTGAAGATTGGGTTTGGTATTTTATTTTATTATTATTATTTTTTTAACGTTTATTTATTTTTGAGACAGGGAGAGACAGAGCATGAACAGGGGAGGGTCAGAGAGAGGGAGACACAGAATCTGAAACAGGCTCCAGGCTCTGAGCTGTCAGCACAGAGTCCGACGCGGGGCTCGAACTCACGGACTGTGAAATCATGATCTGAGCCGAAGTCGGCCGCTTAACCGACTGAGCCACCCAGGCGCCCCAAGGGTTTGGTATTTTAGATCAAGGACCATAAATAGATGCTAGCTCAATGACGGCAGCCCCCCCCCCCCCCCCCCAGTCTGCTTGTTGGAATTTAACCAAATGAAGTAATTCAAAGGAGGAAAGAAAAATATATATACAAAGTTCACTGTAGCATTGTTTACAACATGAAACGAATCTGAGATCATTTAGAGATCCGGTAACATGGCCAAGTAAATTATGGCATATTGCGTAGGTTAATGAAGAGCTATAAGTCAACTATGAATATTACACAGCAACATGGAAATATGCAAGAATGCTTACTAAACATTTTAAGATAAAAAACGCAGAACAGGGGCGCCTGGGTGACGCAGTCGGTTAAGAGTCCGACTTCAGCCAGGTCACGATCTCGCGGTCCGTGAGTTCGAGCCCCGCGTCAGGCTCTGGGCTGATGGCTCGGAGCCTGGAGCCTGCTTCCGATTCTGTGTCTCCCTCTCTCTCTGCCCCTCCCCCGTTCATGCTCTGTCTCTCTCTGTCCCAAAAATTAAAACAAAAAACAAAAAACAAAAAACAAAACAAAAAAAAACGCAGAACATTTCAAAACTGGGTGAAAATAAATATAAATGTATAGGAAAGGGATAGATTGCACAGAAATACAAAGACAAGCATATTAGGGCTGTGGGTACACTGACAAAAATTTCCTTTCATTCTATATTATACATCTGTAAAAACTATTTAATTTTGCAAAACAAAGTCAAAATTATAAGATGATGAGAGTGTCACTGGAGAGGTTCATGATGATCTCTTTCTGGACACTTTTGGGTAACATTTTCTTTACACTGGAATTATTTGGTTTTGTTTGGCAACATTCTTCTAGAATAAACACCCAGTTCTTATTCTTCTCAAAATTATTTTCAGGATACTCTGTGTATTAAAATTTTCTAAGTTTGTGGTAAAAACTGTCTTAAGAGCTGTCTCTGATTAGAGCATAACGTTGTGTGATGTCATGTCTGGCACACTGATCTAAAACCAAGGTCCAAAGCTCTAGTCATTGCTCTGCCACTGACCAACACAATGAGCTTGGCAAAGATACTTAACATCTGTGGACATTGTGCCTTCATGTGCCTGATGACCTCCTCAGACAATGATCGCTCAACTCCTCTTTCACATTATAGTAAATAATCTTTGAATATAAATTGTAATTTCAAATTTACATCTCCAAGTTCTAGGCTTGGTCAGACAATATATTTGAGTTCTAAAACTAGTCTTGATTTTTCTTGACAAGCTTAGTGGAGTCCTAACTCTGGGAAGATTTTCCTAAAAAAGTCTGACTAAAATCCCAACATTTCTGATATTTCACCTTTATACTTGATACTTTGGTGGGGCGCCTGGGTGGCTCAGTCGGTTGAGCGTCCGACTTCGGCTCAGGTCATGATCTTGCGGTCTGTGAGTTCGAGCCCCGCGTCGGGATCTGTGCTGACAGCTCAGAGCCTGGAGCCTGTTTCAGATTCTGTGTCCCCCTCTCTCTCCCCCATCCCCTGATCATGCTCTGTCTCTCTCTGTCAAGAATAAAATAAACATTAAAAAAAATTATACTTGATACTTTGGGGAAGTTTAATTTTTTGCATTCACAGAAAGGGCTTCCTGCGTTCTGGTGTTTGTACCAACCTGATCTCCAGTGAGACGGTTCTCAAGTTTAAATATGCATCAAAGAATCCTGGAGGGCTTGTTAAAATGCAGATTATCAGGCCCGTGATTCATTTTGTGCTTCAGAAACTCTAGGGTCAGACTTGAAATCCTGCATTTCTAATGAGTTCCAGATGATGGTAATTACACCCGTCTGGGGACCACTTTGACCACCACTGCTGTGAAGAAACACTTGTGCAGCAACACAAGGAGGCACATAGAAGGACAGACATACTGTACTTGTGGCACTAGTAGGGAATGCAAAGTAGTAGGACCCCAAGAAAACAGCTATCAGTAAGTGAACGGCCAAGACTGGTCATCCTATGGAATGTTATACAGCAGGAAAAATGGTGGTAGATGTAGTCGTGCCATTGGGTAGTGGTTAACAGTGTTAGCTCTGGAATCAGATTGTGTTTGAAAACCGTGCTTCAACGGTGAGGACAATGGAGAATCTGCATTATGATTGTAATTTCACACGTTACGATCATTTTATTTATTGGTAAAATAACTTTTTAAAGGGAAGAATACCTTTGGCTCTGCTCCTAATTTAAAGTGGATATGCACTTGTTGCATTAATTAGATCCAGATCAGTGAAGCCAGAGGCAGTGGGCATATCATCACGAGGTCAGGGGTGGCAGTTTGTACAATAAATATTCTGACACGCGTGTATTTTTTTTTTTTTAAATAAGCATTCACGATCTCAAGGTTATAAGTCAAAGTCCTTGGCTTTATTGAAGTTCTTTGCCTCTCATGACAAACAGAATAGTAACTTGAAAATGCATGCTGTCAAGATGCAAAATAATTACAGCTTTATTTGACCTTTATGAGAACTGGTATTTAAATATTTACTAACCTTCTCTCTTACCTATCAAGATGAAGGCTAGTTGCTAATTCATTGCATTCCGTTTAGGAAGCACTTTCATCTAAAGGCTCCTGTTATAGAAGCTGATGACTTCTTGTCTCAACTTCATTTTGGTTGAGGGTCATCTAAAATATTTGGGGGTATGATTTTTAACTCTACATTGATGACAAGCTGTGTGATTGTGGAAGGGTTTTGTTTGTTTTCTGCTTCTCTGAGCTTCCATTTTCCCCATCTGTGAAATAACAATAGTAGTACCCACTTCAAAAGTCTGTGAGGATTAAATTAGATAATATGTGTTCAATACTTGATACAATATTTGGCACACAGCCTCTAGGGCATAGTGGGTGAAAAAAGTCAAGTTGTAGAAGAATGTATATGGTAAGACACCATATATGTAAAAAATGCTCCAAACAATTCTGAATGCTTTTCATAGGTACATATACATACATGTAAATGCAAAGAATAAGATCTAGAAAAATATATTGCAAACTGATATTAGTACTTACCTCTGTAGAGTGGAGGAAGGGACTGAATGAATTGGGGACTTTTGCTTTACCAGTAATGTTATTTTTATTTTTACATGATGGATTTATTTAGTAATACTTGTGCTTGCTGACTGTACTTATTAAGGCCACCAATGTGTCTTCTCTCGGAGAAAGCCACCTCGTGGGTTGATTAAGGATTTCAAAAATAAGTAACATTTTGAAGTCAAAAGTGAAAAAAGCAAAGAATTGTTACATATGAATACATTCTGACCTTAATAAAACTGAAATTTTGTTCTTTTTTTTTTATTCTGGGTAATAATTCGGACTGTTAACATTGAATTATTTATTTTAATCGTTAATAAGAGACACCAGTCTGATTGTAAATTTGTTTCGACTCCTGCCATTTTTTTCTCTCCTTTAAAACTTTTTGATTTTTTTTTAATTTCTAAATTTTTTTTTTTCAACATTTTTTATTTATTTTTGGGACAGAGAGAGACAGAGCATGAACGGGGGAGGGGCAGAGAGAGAGGGAGACACAGAATCGGAAACAGGCTCCAGGCTCCGAGCCATCAGCCCAGAGCCTGACGCGGGGCTCGAACTCACGGACCGCGAGATCGTGACCTGGCTGAAGTCGGACGCTTAACCGACTGCGCCACCCAGGCGCCCCTTTTTTTAATTTCTAAAAAGTACATTTTCCCTTCCCCAGGTAAGTTGCTTGCTATTAATAGTTTGGCAGAAGTGACATAATATTGTTTTCCTTTTGTACTGTGTTTATTCATAGCCAGGATCAATCTGCATAAATCAACCCTGTCTCTTTTACAACTTTTTAATAGTTTATGTCAATTTGTTAAATTATGAAAGACACTTTTGGTCTACTAGCTCCACCAATGAATTATGCATCAATCAACTTTCATCTTGTTAGTTAATATTTAAAGATATATTAGAGAATTCTCAGTTACAGTCCATAGACCTGCAACTGAAGTTGCTTTCTTCTTCTTTATCCAGGCAGAAGAACAGACTTTATGCTGATGAAAAATATTATATGTCTGAGAATCACAGTAGATAGAACATTGATCAGGCAAATAGTTTCTGGGGAGCAGCTAAGAGGTGGGAGCGGCTATGCAGAGATTGGGGAACTTTACAAGAGTGGGCCCAAGCTTTAGTTTGTCTCAGAATCACCAAAAGACTCTTAAAATGCAGATTCTTGGGTGCCACTCCCAGACAAGATGGGTCAGGTGTTCTGATTCAGGTAGATGGTGGGCCATGCATTGCTGGGGCGTCACTGGTACTTATCTGATGCTGCCAAATGTCCTAAGTGGATACTTTTTCTTCATCTGCCCAGAGATTAGGAAACAAAAGCATAAAATATCAGGGGAAGGAAATCTGGATAACTGGGTACTGAGAGACGTTGGAATGGGTAGTTAAAATATCTCTGGGTTAAGAATCTTTGTGCATCCTTGAAAAATGAAATAAAGAACAGAGCAAGTAAGTCTATAGACTGAATATTTATTTTCTTACATCCTCACACGAAGCATTGGGTCCCCTTTAGGACCTGCAGCCCTTCCTGTACTCAATGAGGTGACCTTTTTTCAATTCCTGCTTTGCAGCAGAATGTACCTGGGCTGAGCCTCAGGAACTCAAGTTTATGCATCCTTCTGGGTGATAGCTATTTTATTTTATTTTATTTTATTTATTTTATTTTATTTTATTTTATTTTATTTTATATTATTTATTTTATTAAAAAATTTTTAATGTTTATATTTATTTTTGAGAGAGATAGAGAGATATAGAGTGAGCGGGAGCTGAGGGCTGGCAGAGACAGAAGGAGACACAGAATCCTAAGCAGGCTCCAGGCTCTGAGCTGTCAGCAGAGAGCCCGACGCGGGGCTCGAACTTAGAAAACTGCTAGATCATGACTGACCGAAGTCAGATGCTTAGCCTGGACTGGCTGCCATGTCCTAATCTATGGAACCTCTGAATATGTTACTTTACATGACAAAAGGAAATTAAGGTTGCAGATGGAATTAAGGTTGCTCCCTTAATGGCAGCCGTACAATAGGAAGATTTTCCTGGATTACCCACGTGGGTCCAACGTAATCACAAGGGAACTTGAAAGTAGAAGAGATCAGAGTGATGCATTGTGAGAAGGACGCAGCTCACCATTACTGGCTTTGAAGGCAGAGGAAAGGGAACACTAGCCAAGGCATGTGGGCAGATTCTAGAAGCTGAAAAAGGCAAGGGAATGGATTCTCCCCTAGAACCTTTGGACGGGAAACACAACCCTGCTGACATCTTGATTTTAACCCCGTGAGACCCTTATCAGACTCCTGCCCTACGGAACTGTAAGATAATAAATTTGTGTTGGTTTAGGCCATTAGGTGTGTGATAATTTGTTATAGCAGCAACAGGATACTAATATATTAGGTGAGGCCCCTTGGGGTCATAGCACCTTAATCTAAAACAATCTTGTTGTTTTTTTCCCATGAGAACATTAGTCATTACAGAAGACAAGTTCAAAAGATACTTGGAGGCACTGGGAGGACTAGTGATGTTCCTCAAATCCCAATTTATAAGCTAGGAGTGCATATACAGAGACCTTTCTCCATGGTAGTTACTCTGACCTGCTCCCCGGGCTGTGATTTTCCTCCCAGCTGCCAAGCACTCACCAATGCATTTTACCCGTCACTTCTGTGGTCACCTGTAATTCCAATCCCCCTCTGCCTCCACCACCAGCAGCCTTCTGCAAGCACCCAGTGCAATGTTTCTGCACCAACACCAGGAATTCTGCAGGGCTCCTTCTTCCCACAGAGAAAAAAGAAGGTTCCTCCCCTTTGTAACATGGTAGGTTAGGTCTGGTGAGGTCAGACGTAGGGAGAAAAGAACTTGAAAATCACCATTTTAACCCTATTGACCCCCATGATAAACCTCCAGGTTTGGTCTTTGCTTGGTTAGGCCACTTAGAAAAGTAAGTCCCACATTTACAGAAGTATTGGTTCTAGTGTTTCTGCAGGAGCTTTGATTTTTTTAAAAAAAATCTAGAATGTCTTTTCCTTTGGAAAAATTCAGGCCACAATCAAGGTATACCTTTGGCCCCTCTCTGCCCCACTGTACTCTCCTCTTCCTTCCTTCTCAGAGAAACTGAACACATTGGTGCAGGTGGGAGGTTAGTGGATTATAGCAAGTGGGTTATTTACATCTCTGGAGTGAGACAGGGTCTCCCTCCAGGTCTGCCTGTCCTAGTAAATGCACAGGTACAACGGCTCTCGAACGGCATTTCTGTTAGAATGAAAATTCTGGCATTCTGTCGTCAAAGATGGGACATGGGTCGCCTGTCTTTTCACAGCACCCAGGCATTGTGTCTACTGTGAGCCCTCTGTGGATGATGACAACTGACAAGCTGACTCCCTCTGCAGAGGTCAGATGGCTCATATCTATTTGGTGACAACTTGGGTTTTTTTTTTTTTTTTTCTTGCCTTCTAGGAAACAGCACAGAGGGACCTGCTACTGAGCCCGTGTCCCTTTGTTCCTTTCCTCCAATGAGCCTCCAGCCCCAGGGGCTGCTGTGAGGTTGGTGCCTCTGGGCCACAGAAGCTGAGGAGCTGAGAGCAAGGAGCTCAGAGGAGAGCACATCCCTTCCCTGCATGGTGCTCAGGGCTCCATCCCTGCTCCTCTGTGCTGGCCTGTCTCATTCGGGGGACTGTGCTTCAGACACCAGCAGCCATGTCTCGAGAGCATGAGAAAAGCTGAGTGCCTGACCAGTGGTAGCCTGGACTGGCTGCCTTGTGCAGCAGCCACTGTCCCCATGGAGGGGTTGGAAGGATCCACCTGACCCAAAGCAAACAAGGCTAGACTATCCTGAGTTTTAACCCGGAAGAGATCAGAGCTTCTCTGGAACATAAATTACCCAAGTGAGAAGGCCCAGATGAAGGAGTGGCCTTAGAGCAACTCCTTCTGAGTCTCCTTTGGGATCCTTGCAACCTGTATTACGCTGACAGCCTCCAGCAGACCACAGGGCGTTGCGAAGCAGCATGTTTTTCTTTTCCTGTTTTTTCCTACTCAGTGGAGAGAAAGACAGCCCTGTGCATTGCTGTTCCCTCAGCCTCCAGCATGCAGCCTGTGGTAGGAGTGGGGCACGGCAAACGTTTAAGGAAAACGTTTGTTCTTTAACAAACAAACCTGAGGTTTTGTGCTGTGAGCTGCCAGAAGGTACAGCAGCAGGGAAGGAGTGGGGGAGGGGTGCATCCAAAGAGGTAGGAAGGGCTCTTTATAAAGTTTCTTCTGGGACTCGTACCAGCCCGTTGTTTTCTTGTTCTGCTAGGCAAGTCTCTCGTTTCCTCATGGCTTTAATCAGTAACTGATTCAATGCCTCTCTAGTCCGTTGAGGCTGCTTTATATAATGGTGAGCACTTGGCTTTGCAAGGCTCCAGGGGTGCCCTACCCGTCAGAGGCATGCAGGTGTCATGTAGTATTTGTTTTCAGCAGGTGGCAGGAACATCTTGAAGAAAGGAATCCTTTTCCTGATTTAGACAGGAACCGGGCTGAGGATCTGGGGCCAAGACACTCCTGTCCTGACCAGAGCCACCCAGAGCCTCTTGGCTGGACTGACCTGGGCTTAGATTCTCACCTCTAGAGCAGTCAGGGTCAGGCCACATCACCCAGAAGTGATAACCTATTGGCTTCTTGTCCCTTCCCTGCCATCCCAACAGGCCACACAGACCTCTGGCCTCTTGTAACCCTGGACTCTTGGCCACTTGACATTTTCTACTAACCATATAGATACAATTTTTCTTCTCTTTGAACAATCTTTTAAAAAAAATTTTTTTAACGTTTTATTTATTTTTGAGACAGGGAGAGACAGAGCATGAACAGGGGAGGGTCAGAGAGAGGGAGACACAGAATCTGAAACAGGCCCCAGGCTCTGAGCTGTCAGCACAGAGCCCGACGCGGGGCTCGAACTCACGGACCGCGAGATCATGACCTGAGCCGAAGTCGGCCGCCCAACCGACTGAGCCACCCAGGCGCCCCTCTTTGAACAATCTTGAAATGCGAGGACACAGTCATAAATTCATAAAGGCTTTTTAAAGCATAAATATAATATAGTTGTTTACAGTATGAGCTTTGAGACAGACGTGAGTGAGGACTCCAGCTGTACAACCTTAAGTGAGTCCTGCAATCACATTTTATGGGTTGACCAATCCATTCATTCCTTTAATTAGTTATTTCCTCAAAAATATTTATTGAGTCCTTACCCTGTGCCATACATTGGGTAGTCCTTGTCTCTGCTCTCACGGAACTTGAAAGTCCCTGGAGGAAGGCAGATATTAAACAGACACTGATGCTGATCATTATGCACAACATTGGTCAGTCTGTGAAGGGACTACAGGGAGCAGCATGGATGTACAACAGGAAAGCTAGATGATTCTGGTGAGGACAGGAGGGCCGAGGCTTGGAGAATGAAAAGGAATGAACCTGGCAAATATGAGGAAGCATTCCAGCTGGAGAGGGCTGCATGGACAAAGATCCTGGGGCAGGACATTCTGTGAGAGACCAGTGTAGTTGGATATGAAGTAATGGACAAGAGAAGCCGGTGTGGAGACGAGGCTGGAGGTTGGGGGGCTGATCATGCCTGGATTTACACAGGTGATGAGAACCTTGCACTTTGACCTGAGAGTACCGAAAGATTTTAAGCAGGTGGGGGACATGATCAAACCTAGTTTTGATGTTTGATAAAGCCTTGGCTCTGTCTAATGTGAGGAAGCTAAACTAGGATGGCGGCAAGAATCAATCGAGACAGGAAAAGACCCAAGGGGTGTTAGGTTACCCTGTGGTTTCACAGAACAACCAGTTAATTTCAGAGCTCCATTCCCTCTCCTTGGGACCTGTTTACTCCGTAGCTCCTCTCTGTTCTCTGCAATGCAGGCTGCCAGGAATTTTCTCTTTCTCCTCTGGATGTCCTCGGTGTTCTACTGGGACTCTACACCCCACCACTATGCCAATGAATTATTAAAAGCAATTTGTTTTCCAAGAGATGGTATTTGGTATCAATGCAGGTTTTTGTGGGGTACAAGGAAGCCGGACCAGTGCCCACAGCTCACTAGCTGTGGGTCCCAGGGCCCTGGACAATGACAGCAGTTTGAAAAATCACGGCTCTGTCTCTGAATGGGAGGCGGAGGCAGCTGACTCACCTGCCCAGTGCATCATCATGCTGCCAGAAGCTGCATCAGGGCCCGCTGCCGACACTGTGTCGCACCCCTGCCCCTGGCAGCTGTCAGGGGGGCTCACTCTTCACACTTGCCCGGGGTGGTTCAGAAAGGCCAGCAGTGTTTTCCTCCGGAACCTGAGATCATTTATGCACTCATTCAAAGTGGGAGACTGGGAGTGCCCAGGAGAGACAGAGCTCACATCAGGAGCTGTGGGGGGGGCCCTTGGCCACCTCCTTCGGGGTCAGCTTACTTCTCCCACCGCCCTCTGTCCCCACCCCCAATGGCTCCTTGATTTCTTCTGCTGTCCATTCTCTGCCGGCCAACTAGGAGAACTGCTCATGACATTCAGAAAAGACAAATCTCCCAGTTCCCTCCAGGGATCAAGGCTACCCTAAATAAAGTTACTTGTCCTGCCAGTGTCTTTGATCCCCTTTTCACTTCCTGTTTAGGGTTGCTGGCAGGACCACCCAAGGTCTATTGATTTTGTTTGTGTTCATTGTTCCTCGTAACTGAGCATTCTTAAGTATCTCTGGATAGAGATCAGCTGAATAACAAAAGAGAGGGAGAGACAGAGAGAGACTTCAAGATGTTAAGAAATATTTGGGATCATTTTTTTAAAAAACCATGGGTGTCCTGAAAAGGGAAGGGAACCAAAGGAGATATTAGAGATGTCCCACTATACGTGGTGCCGGATGCAGAGACCTTTGTCATGTGGCTTCTGCGTGAGCCCCAAGGCTACTGTCTTCCCAGGGTAGTGTGTTTATGGCTGCCTGGGGTCAGGTATGCCCACAACGGATACCCAGGGGGTCCTTGGGCACTGAAATCTTGGTTCAGCACTGGGGTCTTCTAAGCAGTCGTCACCACCACAACTGCCAGCTTCCTCAGAGAGGAAAGAGGATCCAGTAAAAATAGCTAATGCTTACATAACTCTTATCATGTGCCATGTATTAACTTCGAGTTAAGAGATGTAATCTTTTTTTTTTTTAATTTTTTTTTTTAACGTTTTATTTATTTTTGAGACAGGGAGAGACAGAGCATGAACGGGGGAGGGTCAGAGAGAGGGAGACACAGAAACTGAAACAGGCTCCAGGCTCTGAGCTGTCAGCACAGAGCCCGACGCGGGGCTCGAACTCACGGACCGCGAGATCGTGACCTGAGCCGAAGTCGGCCGCTTAACCGACTGAGCCACCCAGGCGCCCCATTAAGAGATGTAATCTTATGAGGTAACGTAACTATTGTTAACACTTCCATTTCCCAGATGGGGAAACTGAGGCACAGAGAAGTAACTTGTCTCAGGCAGACTGGCTCTGGAGCCCTGGCCACACCGGCTTGCCTCTGGGTAGTAGTGCCTGACGAACTCCTGGTCAGATCCTGCCTTTCCCAGCTGCTCCCAGCCGGAGACCCTGAGGCCCTCCCTCATGGTGGAGTCTCAGCCCGGTTCATTTCCTAAGCGTGGCCTGACCAGGAATGTCCACAGCCTCAGTATAAAAGCCGGGAAGAGTATTATTAACGTTAGTAAGAAAGGCAATTGTGACTAAAGTTTATGGAGCACTTTGTATGTAGCAGGCATTTTACTACGCTCTTAATAACAAATCCTCATCGCGGACATACAAGACAGGTTTTGTTACCATCCCCATTTTCAGGGTAGGAAAGTGAGGCGTAAGGAAGAGAAATGACTTGTCTGTGGCCGTGGGACTGGTGGGTGGTAGGGCCTGACTCTGAAGCCTATGTGTTGCATCTTTGTGCAACGCTGCCCATGGCTTTCTACCGCAGGGGGCAGTCACCTCTGTGTGTCAGACTGGGGCAGGTCTTGGGCAGCAGGGTCTCCTGAACAGAGCCAGACAGACCGGAGATTAAATTCCTTCTGTATCAGTACTTGTATGTCATGGAAGGGTTACCTAACGTCTTGGAACGTCAGTTTCTTCTTCTGTAACCTACGTCTAATTCCACCTTCCTCCCGCTGGGTTTTTTGAGATCAAAAGAGGTAAACGCTGGATTTCCTAAATTTTAGGCGTTCATGTACCACCTTTATGATTTTTGACATTATTTCGGGTTTTCCATAAGTGGACTGAAAGAAAAATAAATATTAAAAGACGGTATCACTGCTATAAATGGAAAGCCACACAGAGAAGAAAACTAAAAATTCATAATTCCTGGGGTGCCTAGATGGCTCAGTCAGTTAAGCGCCTGACTTCAGCTCAGGTCATGATCTCACGGTTCATGAGTTCGAGCCCTGAATTGGGCTCTCTGCTGTCAGCACAGCTGCCCCTCCACCGCTCACACTATCTTTTTCTCTCAAAAATAAATAAACATTAAAAAAAATACTGAAAAAATTCCTAATTCCTAACATAGGGAAAAATTGTGTGTGTGTGCTTTACAAATGATCTGTACAATCAGCAGTACGTATGCCATATAACTATACTAGTACCAAAATATTGTTTATAAAGTGCACACAGGTAGGGCATAGCACATAGGAAGTGGTGAATAAATGGCAGCCCTTCTTCTCCTGCCCTTCTGCTTTCTCCCCATGCTTTCTCCCCATCCTTTCTGTGCCCATTCTTGTTCCTGCCCCTGCCACGCTGCCCCAGTCTGTACCACTGTACCTCTGTCCTTGCTGCTGGACCTTGCACTACATTGTGCTAGGCTAAGTGCCATGTGGTGAGACTGTTAACTACAGGTGAGGCATAACGAAGTCCAGGAGCTAGAAAAATCACAGATATCAAAGCATGCGACATCAAGCCTCTCCACTTTTGGAAAGGGTACAAATTTGTGTATGGGAGAAATGTACTTAATGAAAAGAGACTGGGGAATAGCAGGAAATTAAAAATCACATCAGGAATAGGATAAGAATCCCACTGCTCTTTGCCAAAGCCTTCAGTAAACAGCAGCTGCATAGAAGAAAGGTGGATAATTTGAAAAAGGAACTTAGTTCCTTCCTATGGTGTCTTTAATATTGCCAATTGTACGCAAAACCTGTGGGGGGCTGCAGCCGGAACTGAGGGCATAGTAATTCTTCCTGCAAGGCGAAAAGAAGCAATATAGGCCAGATTGCTTCAGCAAGGTTCTCCAATTATTTTGGTGGCTTACTGATGTTTTGGGGGGACGGGGATTAGAAACACTGGCACAGAAGCGAGAGGCCAGAGTTCTGGCTTTTAATAAACTGGATTCGAGCCTGGTCTATGATTTTACTAAGTATGTGATCTTATGCCAATTCCTACAACTTAAATAGTTTTTAAATTTTTAAAATAGAGGTAACAATAACTGTCCTGCTAATCTCATTGGTATTTGGAAAGGTCAAATTAGATAAGGTATGCGAAAGTTCTTGGTAAACTGAAAAAAATCACATCTGCGTTTTTATTTTAAGAGCTATAACCTTGGTTGATCTGGATGCCATGTTATCAAGGACAAGTGTAAGCAGTGGCTTCCAAGAGCACAGTTACGTTAATTCTTAAATTTATTTCTCATTAAAGCTCTTCTTCCAATAGCATATCTGGCTTTGGGAAACTGGGTTGTGTGAGTTGGTGTTGATAAACTTGTATTGAAATTCTGAAAATGCCATATCAGGGGTGCCTGGGTGGCTCAGACCTGACTGAGCTCAGGTCACGATCTCGCGGTCCGGGAGTTCAAGCCCCGTGTTGGGCTCTGGGCTGATGGCTCAGAGCCTGGAGCCTGCTTCCGATTCTGTGTCTCCCACTCTCTCTGCCCCTCCCCCATTCATGCTGTCTCTCTCTGTCTCAAAAATAAATAAACGTTAAAAAAAAATTAAAAAATAAAAATAAATTAAAAAAAAATGAAAATGCCGTATCATGATACAAATGGAAAAATCTCCTCTGGAAACTTTCATCCCATATTTGGCCTGAGGAAGATACTCACAATTACTAAAAAGGACATAAAACCCAAAAGGTTAAACTGATCTCACCTATGGTTAGATTGGGCAACAAAGAAAGTAACAGTGTCATGCATGAGACTTTAGGGCTTGGGATCCTGAATGAGTTACAGATACAATTCAGTCCAGAATCAGGGCCTGGACATAAGATTCAACTAATTTCAGGAAATTCAATTCTCACGGTTTGAATGGGTTAGCCACCTGTATTACAACAGTTTTTCCTCCCCTGCAATTAGTTACAACCCTGCATCTTAAGGGGCTTACCATTAAACTGGAACATTCTTTGTAAGAACATGAAAGCTCTGCAGGGAGAAAAGTTTTGATAATGAGATGCTGACATCACCCACTCTTGAGGCAGGATATTTCAGTCAGTGGCATCTCTCTAACCAGGATAGCAAAATGTGCAATTTTAAGTTGAGAAAAAGAATGGCACAGGTTCCTTACTAAGTCCCAAAGTATTGGGACACAGGAAAGGATTTTCCAGCCCACAGATGTTTTGCAACTCCTAGATGGAATCATCGTCAGGTGAGATACAGGACTGGCAGCTGTCTTTGGGCATGGGGGCAGAGCTGATAGCTGCTTGCCACAAAACACTTCATACAGTGCTGGAAATGCATTCGCCCATTCAGTTAGCCTACAAGTCGTTCAATGTCTATATACCAGGCACTTGGCTAGCCTTTATAGGGGTATAATTTTCACGAGATACTACTTCTGTTCTCAAGAAGTTTAGAGGCCATGTATTCTCCCTCTGGGTTGCTTTTTAATAGTCTTAAGCATACAAGCATATTTTTTTTTAATTAAGATGAAATCCACCTAACATCAAACCATTTTAAAGTGAAAAATCCAGTTATTTAATACATACACAATATTGTGCAACCACTACCTCTGTAAAATTCCAAAACATTTTTGTGCTTCCAAAACAAAATTGCACGTGCATCACCAGTCATTCACCAGCTCCTCCTCGCCCCAGCCCTAGGCAACCTCTGAGCTGCTTTCTGTCTCTATGGATTTACCTGTTCCAAATATTCATATAAATGCAATCATACACTATGTGACCTTTTGTGTCTGGCTTTATTGGCTTAGCCTCATGTTTTCAAGATTCATCCATGTTACTATAGCCTGCATCAGTACTTCATTCCTTTTTAAGGCTGAGTAATATTCCATTGTGTGTATATAACAATTTGTTTTTTCATTCATCTCTCAATGAACACTCAGGTGTTTCTCCCTTTTGGCTATTGTGAATATAAACCTTCTTGTACAATTATTTGTATGAGCAGTCATTTTCAGTTCTTTTGGGCATATACCTAGGAGCGGAATTGCTGGGTCACATTTTTAACTGTACATTCAACTTGTTGAGGAGGTGCCAGGTGATCTCCCACAGCAGCTGCACCATTTTATATTCCCAGAAGGAATGTATGAGGGTTCCAGTTCTCCACATCCTCAACAACACTTGTTATTCTTGTTGTTTTCCACATTTTTGATTACTGCTCTCTTAGTAGATGTGAGGTCGTATCTCATTGTGGATTTGATGTCCTTAATGGCTAATGATGTTGGCCATCTTTTCATGTGACCTTAAGTATTTTTACAAGGTAGCTAAGATACCTATGAGCAATAATGCCTGGTCAGTGAAAGGCATTATCACTTTTGTCCCTTAGAGGGAGTGGGGCCTGAGCTCATGGAAAAGAGAACTAGCAAATGTTGATAGGAGGTTCAGGAGGAGGAGCAGGAGGGAGGGGAGGGCAGGCCTGGGGAACAGCCTGAGTTTGGGGAAGGGGATCAGTTGTGTAAGAGTGTTTGGAAGAGGAAACACCTAGGCAACCAGGGGGTGGATCGAGGGCTCTGTGTATTGGTGAGGTTGGAAGGAGGGCAAAATTAAGTTGGGTGATCCCAGAGAGAAAAGTGGAGATCGTCAGAACCAGCCTCCCTATTTCACAATTTCTCTAAGAGCAGCTACTCCACTGAGGAAGATATGATCTCCCTGCTCAAGGAGAAGGAGAGCTATGCACTGGTCTTTAGGAAAACTACACCATGGAGCATGAGTGAACAGCAACCTTCATTGGAGATAAGAGAAGTGAAGTGCTTTCAGAAAATCAAGTGTTCTCTCCAGACTATGAAGTGGTGCAAACCTTGTCTTTAAAAATCACAATTTTGGGGTGTGTAGAGTGAACTAATTTTTTCAGGATTGTTTTCAAATGAAGGATTCTTGGCTACAGCTTTGGAATGTATAATGTTTTTTTCATATTTGACTGCCATCTCACACTTAGCAAAAAACCCAGTCTCATTAAGAGAGTTGCTTTGGAGCCAATTTCCAGAAACAGAATTTAAACTTTCTTTTTTCTTTAGGTTTATTTATTTACTTTGAGAGAGAGCCCACACGTGAGTGGAGGCGGGGCAGAGAGAGAGTCCCAAGTAGGGTCTGCACTGTCAGCTCAGAGGTTGGTGTGGGGCTCCATCTCCCAAATAGAGATCAGACCTGAGCTGAAATCGGGAGTCAGTTGCTCACCCAGGTGCCCTGAATTTAATTTTTCTCAAGGGATACTTCCACTCAATGGATGATACTACTGAGACTTGACCTGGGAGGGATGGACTTACCCTGTACTGTATTCTCACTCCTCCCTGCCTCTCCTTTACAGGAGAGCCACACTGAACGCTGTGGATAGTGGCTGTCACAATTGGGATACCTGTCTTCCGTGGCTGGTTTCCATCTCCATCACTCTGCTGCAACTGCTCTCCCAAAAGGGAATGATGTCTTCTTATTTGCCAGATCCAGTAGCCTTTTGTTACTCCTTACTTAACCTGTTTAACCTAGTGACTGTTTATCGATCACTTTCCGTATAGCCTGCATGTTGCCAAGCACTTTATGTATTTGTAGTGTGGTTGCAAATTTGACTCACTGTATAACTTGGATGTGTAAAGAAAAATATCCTTATTTTGACTCTAAGAAAATATAAAATTATTTTTTTCTCTTCTTCTCAAGCTCCAATCCATTGGGGAAAATTATTTAACTGTCCAATCCAATCCCAAGCTTAGTCTAATCCTATAAATTAAATTGCTCCCTTAGGTAGCATTGGGTCTGTATTGGATAAAAATACTCAACTTCTCATAAAGCTTCCCTCCCTCACTGCTTTTTCCCCCTAAAATGTGGTTTAGGGATATGCAGGGAGGGGCAGCTTTCCACCACCCTAGGGCAACATGGAAGAACCAGGGGGGCTCTTAGGGGTGATGTCCTTTTCTCTTCTGGTGTCTAGACCAATGTCTCTTGTCCTGGGTACTGCTTACTCTGCTGAAAAAGATGGCTAAAGTTGGTGTCTGTTCTTCCTTGTTCTGGGCAGACTGTGGTCCTGCTCCTTGGATGACTTAGCTTCCCCTCCACCACAGCTGATGGAGGAGCTTTGATATCTAGCTGTAATCCTCATTCAGCCCCAGCTCAGGGGGTCTGCTTTGGAGTCTTCCACCACTGTCATGGTGGTGAATAGTTGTCTGAATAGCTTCCAAGTCAGACGCTCAGCTATAGTGGAAACCTGCCAAACCAACATGGAAACACAGGACGGCTGGGGAAAGCCAAGTCTTTTCCTTAGTATTACCTTCATTTATCTGATGTTCTTCCCCACTCTCAGGGGAGAGGAGCGGTGAAGTGTGCATCTCCACGCTTTGCTCTGCTACTTCCCACTAGCTTCCTCTTCCCACAGTCCTCTGGGGCTGGATGGAGTTGACTGCCTCCCTGTCTTGTTCTAATGTGGACATCGTTTATATAAAATGCTAAGGTCTAGCCCTGAACCTGCTCACAGGTCTACTGTCATACTGCAGAATCCTACTTTTGAACATCAGAGGTTGAATGTTATCTCAGTCTTTCTTTTGCCTTCTGTCACAAATCCTCCTCTGTAACAAATCCCAATCAGTCACATGCCTTGGGCACCCTAAGGTCTTGCCACTAAAAGCGTGGTCTACACAGCAGCAGCAGCATCTCCAGCCAAACTTTTTAGGAGTGTTGAATTTAGCCTAGGCTGGACTCCTCCCAGTTCTACTGAAGCAGAACTTGCATTTTAACACAATCAAGCGGTAAGTTGAACTGAAAAGCAGCAGTGGACTAAGACAAAGGTCAGGTAACCAAAGAGAAAAGAGAAAAACATCTTACTACATTCAAAACATCTTGCCTGCTGCGTATATATCATTTAATCTCATTTAAGCTCAACATCTCATCTCATCTCATTGACTATCTCATTTAATCACAAGAGGCCTGTGAAGTGGATATAATTGTCTCCATTTATAACTGAGCAAACAGGCTCAGGAAAGTTAAAGGAAGAGCTGATGATCTCATAGCAATGGGCCAGAGAGCTGGATTTGAGCCTGGATGGTCTGACTCCGAAGCTCCTGTTCTTTACCAGCCCAAGCTATCATGTTGAATTTGTGTCCATACTCTTCCTCAAGTACTTTCCTTCCTTGTGACTAAACACTATCTCATATCTTACCCCTGTGCGTTTTCCTCTGTCTGCTTGAGGATTTCCTGGCTATTTGTCTTTGGTGTCTAGGTTTTCTTGGAACTGAACTGTTTGCCTGGATTTCTGACCCATGCCTTCCTGTATGTCTAGGCTATATCCCTAATCTGTAAAAATTGATGTCTTTTTGTACCATTCTAAAGTGAATGCTGGACAATCCTCTATATTCTTGCTCTGCGATGGCATGGAGAGTATAATAAGGAAGATGGGTCTTCAGCTGATCTTCAAAGGTGGGTTTTAGTTGCAAAGCGGACAGAGTGTTACAGACGAAAACCTGTAAAATGGTTCAGCAGTAAGAATGTGCAGGCGATGTTGGGGAGATAATAACTTATTCCTTTATGCTTAGCTAGTACCTGATGTGATAACGCATTACTATGGATTTGCTTCCAGTGTTCTTCTTTACCCTTTATCACATGTCTGGCTGTTGATCCACATCCTGCCCAGAACTTCAGTTCCAGTGTATTCCTGGTTCTCAGAGTCCCAGCTTCTCACCTCTAAATCCACACTGCCTGAAGACTAGCCAAACCGTTACTTTTTTTGGATGTCTTCTCTTGTTCTGTTCTTTCAATTCTGATCATCCCCTACTCTGATTTGGGTTCATGTATTTGGTTATTTATGAGAATCTAGTATGTGATCTCTCTGTCTCCTGATTTTTCATCTCTAATCTGAACTACACCCAGTGAAACCCCTGGGACTAGTTCAGGGTGTCCACATTTCAAAAGTGGGTAAAATATATGTTCACTTTCTGCTCTCAAGTTATCAGTTTTTCACTACCAAATATAAGGATAGAGCTCAATTCCTTAATGTAACACATTTAAGGTTTTCCCAAACCTAACTTCACTCATGTCTTATTATACCCCAGTGTGGGCTCTCCTTTTAGACAGACTGGTTTGAACATTGTCCCCTCAACATTTTATGTGTGCGCCTGCTTATAGACCCCCTTTTCTCCATTGGAATTCTCTCCTAGAATGCCCCCCCCCATTTATCTAAATCATACCCATCTTTTTAAGGTTCAATACAAGACTTACTTCTCCTAGTTATCCCACATCACAGATCCAGAAGATTGTTCAACATTAAGAGGCTAGGGCAGAGTTTCCTGGTCATGGCATTATTGACGTGTTGGGATAAATGATTCTTTGTTGTAGGGGACTGTCCTATACATTATGGGATGTTCAGCAGCATCCCTGACCTACTCGGTACATTCCAGTAACATGGCCTCCCTCTATTGTGACAACCAAAAACACCTCAGACTTTGTCATATGTCCCCTGGGGGGAAGGAGAGATTCAAGAATGTCCCCATTGAGAACCCTTGGTCTAATGTAATGAAAAATTTGAACCAATGGGGCTGTCAATATTCACAGAAAGGTTAGAGGGTAGGAGTTATTGTCTGAGACACAGAAATCATGTCACAGGATGTCTTCCATCCTATCTAGAATATTGACTTGGAGGACATAATTTTACAACTATATTCTGTATGAGGTTCAAAATTAATCTTTGTAGCTCTATCCCCTTTGTCTGGCTGTAACAGCCTTTAGAAAGAAAAAATGCATTTGATCTGTGCCTATGTCTAGCTGGTAGTTTCATTATCATGTTTTTTAAGCTTAAAAAATGGTCCTTCTTTTTGCTTGTGAAATTACTAAAATAAAAGGTAAAATGAATATGCACACTATTCCTTGGAGAATATCTCTTTAGTATGGAATTTTATTTAAAAAATTTTTTTTTAATGTTTTATTTATTTTCTTTTTTTTTTTTTCTTTTTATAGATTTTTTTTTAATTTATTTTTTAATATATGAAATTTACTGTCAAATTGGTTTCCATACAACACCCAGTGCTCATCCCAAAAGGTGCCCTCCGAGACAGGGAGAGACAGAGCATGAACAGGGGAGGGTCAGAGAGAGGGAGACACAGAATCTGAAACAGGCTCCAGGCTCTGAGCTGTCATCACGGAGCCCGACGCGGGGCTCGAACTCACAGACCGCGAGATCATGACCTGAGCCGAAGTCGGCCGCTCAACCGACTGAGCCACCCAGGCGCCCCTAGTATGGAATTTTAAAATTAAAAAAATGAAAAAGCTTAAACCAAGGTCTGTCTTCAGTATGTCTGTAATTCAGAGAGTCAGTAAAGAATGAAATTGAAACCTAACATATAGGTCTTTGCAGAGATGCTTTCCTAGTTCCCAACATTTATTTCAAGTACACATACTGCTGACTTAATCTGAACCTATTTCTGCGTCTATTTTTAATATTAAGAATCGACTTCAATGCCATTACTTTCAAAATCAAAATCCTTATTTTAAATTGGAATGGTTTTCTTCCTCAAGCTCGTGCAAAGCATTTGGAATATAGGAAATGAATGAGCAATTATTTGGACTGTACAGAAACGTGTCCAGTTGGTTTACATCTCTGGAAGAAACACCATACGTAGAAATGGCAAAGTATTAGCAATAACAGTAAACAAGGCACCACCTGAACTGTAGGGGGTCTAGACCCTACAGCTGTGTGGGTAGATCTACTGCTCTGCTAATACCTGTTCTTAGTCTTTGTTGTCTGGACTCTAAGAAGGCTAAGACTGGGAGGCATCATTTTGTAAATGAGAAAACTAGGGCCCAGAGGATTTGATAACTTGCTATCTTTTGCCCAATCCTGAACTAGAATGCAGTTCAATGACTTAGGGCCCAATGAGCCACACCTTCCAGTCTCTCCAAGACCTCTCAGCATCTTGGGTGTTTTGACGACCCTTTTAAGCCACCAAGACACCCTTCAACAAGGGACAGACAATGCTGCTCTTTTATATCTCGTACTTTCAACTGAGCCAATGAATCACTAGATGAGCTAAAGAAATAATTCCAAACAATTCCTTACTATTAGGGAAATTCCCATTCCCTAGTTCTCCTATTTCCTTTTTAAAAAAAATGTTTATTTATTTATTTTGAGGGAAAGAGGGCATGTGCACAAGTGTCAGAGGGGCAGAGAGAGAGAAAGAGAGGGAGAGAGAGAATTCCAAGCAGGCTCCATGCTGTCAGCACAGAGCCCCACGCGGGGCTGCCTCCCATGAATCATAAGATCACTACCTGAGCCAAAATCAAGAGTCAGACATTCAACCGACTGAGCCACCCAGGTGACCCTAGTTCTCATATTTCTATTCATCCATTCTTTAGTGAGTGGATCTTTATTGAGATCTAGGGAGTCAGATTTAGCAGTGAACAAAAGAGAGAAATCCTCAGGATTTCAAGAAGGAACATCTGATTCCAAGGGGAAAAATATTGGGGAAGTAGCTTCTACCTTCCCTCTAGGACTTCTACTGGCTCCTCTGCAAGGGAGGCTACTGATGGTTGAGACTGGGGGATGGGTGTGAACCGTGCACCTCAGCTCCCTTCTCTCTTTCCAAAGCACCTCTTACTGCTCCTTCCTGTCGAGTGCTCTCCTGGGAGGTCGTGGTTCTGTGGTTTGGGGTTGGTAATTCAGTGCACGGGAGAAAGTGTTCAAAACCGAACTGTGATGGCAGACCCAAGCCCTCTTCCCCATACCGGTGATCAAGCTGATTGGTGATAGAGCTGGCATGTTAATCCTCCAACATTTTGCTGCATCTTTTTCCTACTTGGTTCAAAAGTCAGGGAAGAAAAAGGGGTGATTAGTCATCAGCCTCAAACTTTCTGTCAACTCTCAGCCACCGTTACACATTCTATCAAGTAAGAGTAACAGCTCGGCTACTGGTTACCCATAAGCCTTTAGGGAGAACCTGGCTCCATCAGGGGACAAAAAACCTTTTACTGCTGTGTATGAGCACATGACAAGTGCTAAGAATTGTTCATCCCTTCTGTCCTTCTGGTCAGAATTTCTTGCCATATACTTGCTGTAACAAAGTCAGCCTAAATGACTAAATGTTCAAATCCAGACACACAGTAAACCCTCTGGGCAGGGAGAGTGAACTATGGGTGCCATTTAGTAGGTGCTTACTTCCGATGTGTGGGACATAGGTATACTGTTTGCTCTTTTATGCAGTGCATACCTTCCTGTTCTGGAGGGGTTTTTGGCAACATATGGGTTTTGCAGATGACGAAGCTGAGCCCAGAGAGATTCATGTTTCAAAGTGGACTAAACACTGTCCACCCTCCCCATCAGCCCTTCCCCTGCAACCAGTTAACAAGGAGCAGAGGCCAAACTAGAGCCTGTCTGATGCTCTTTCGACAGCTTTACAAACTGTTCTCACAAGAACAAACAGTGTTAGACTAGTCCTCGGAGATTATTTTGGCATTGGGAGAAAAGCAATTTAAACAATCCCTTCCTCCCTTTACAAAAGTGATACACTTCACTTTGAAGGGTTTAGAAAACGCAGATAAAATAAAAGGAGGAAGTAAATAAAACCCACAATCTCTCCACCCTGAGGCAACCACTATAAACATTTTCATGTGTATCCTTCCAGTTTTGTAATGTATACAGATACAAATATACACCTATAAAATACATTAAAATAGAGTTGTACTACATATACTGTCTTGCGACCCACTGTTTTTTCATGTAACCATATATTTTAGAAATCTTTTTATGGCATTAAGTAATATTTTCACAACATTATTTCTACCATTTCTATGGCGATCCGTTGTGTGGGTACGATTAATTCCCCAGGGTTGAATATTTACGTTCTTTCCAATGATTGGCTGTAATAAACAACAGTGTGACAAACGTCCTTGTAGACAAGTCTCTACACACTTGTCTTTACTACACAGATGAGAAAACTGAGGTCAGGGAGGCATAGTGACTTTACTTGCCTGAGTTCACAGGACTGTGAAAGCCAAGTTTACTGACCCCGGATCCTGTGCTTATTTCACTCTGTCACAGTTGCCCTCTGCCTTTCCAGGACAGAGTCTGAGGGTCAGTCCCTCCTCTGAGTCCTAGCGTATTGGCCTGGTTCCTTCATTTACTCATTAAATATTTACTGAGCCATCCTCTGTGTGCCAAGCACTGGTTCTATCCCTGGTGGGGGACAGTGCACGAGGCAGTTGGATCTTTGCCGTCATGCAGATATTGGCCAAGTTAGGAAGACAGAGAATAAGCGAATGCGTTCATGAGCAAGACAATCTCAGATACTAGTAAGTGCACTCAAACAAATTTGTTTCAACAAGGATTTATATCGGAGAATGATGGATTGGAGGATGAGTGGGTGTCATTGGTGCATTTACTGGGTTTGTGTGCCCAACCCCTGCTTCTGAGTGCATGGGACCTCATATAGCACGTACCTGTGACTGTGTTCAAAAGTCTGCCTTTGGTCTGCTAGAGCCCCTGCATGGGCAGGTACAGGAGCTGGGAGTGCCTAGGAGTTTATGTCCATGTTCCCTCCTCAGCCTTACCGATGACTGACTGGTACGGGAGTGTGTGGAAGACCAGCTCCCCTGCAATGTGTCCAGACTGACTCTCAGGCCACAGAATACCCCCAGAGCTCCTGTGGAATCAGGACAAGCCTGGGTTTTTGCCTCAGTTCACACCCTTTCATGGCTTCTTCTAATGTCTTTTTCTGTGTCTCCCACTCCCTTACTGCTTTCCCCAGGCAGTGTATCCTTACTAAATTACCTGCCATGAATCCTCATCTCTTCTGGGAAACTTAAGCCAAGAAATAGAGATTGCTCACTTAGATTGGTGAGCAGAGAAGGCCTCCCTAAGAAGACACCATCAGCACTGAGATCCACATGACCAGAAGAAGCCAGTCATGACAAGATCTAGAGGCAGGGCATTCTAAAGGCCATAAGGTGGGAATGAGCTTTGAGTGTTGGAGGAACAAGGGAGGACAGTGTAACTTCAGAGTAACTGCGGGGGAAAATGGGAGGAGAAGCACCCCCGTCTGTTGGATTCAGAGCTGGAAGCTGGGCCAGCAGCTGATACTATCTTTCTCAGTACTGCTTGACGGAGGCAGGAGTTAGGGGAAGTTTTGCAACCTTTCCTCCCCCAACACTACAGCACAATCTATGGAGTGAGGCCTAAAACCGAGAAAAGCCTATCTGGAAGATTATTGACCCTAAAGAACATTGAAACCAGCTTGTGTTTTTCTGCAACAGTGCTTGAACAGCATCTTTGCTGCTTAAGAGTCGCTTGCAATGATCAAATATATCCAACAATTAGAGGGCAACAGAGATCCTGGGAGAATCTGGCTCAGTTTCTGTGCATATTTGGTGCTTTAATCAGAGAAAGGCCTCACTGCAGTGCCTGGTAAGAGATTGATATAATAATAATTTCCATGTCTTGGGAATCTGCTCATTTTAAGCGTAATCGTGTGCCAAGATACTTCACAAAATATGTGAATGTGACCCTGGCCAGGGCAGTGAGAGAAAGCAGATGAGAATCTGGATGCCCCTGGTAGGAAAATCTTGCTGAGGTGAATGTTTGCATTCTCCAGATGGATCCACCTGTAAAGTTGGGTGCTAGACAACTCCCTACTGCTTGTCTTGGGTGGGGAAGAGAAGATGCCTTTCTAAATGAAAATCAGCAAGGAAGTAGGCCATTTTCTCGAGCCTCACTGGGAATTGGTTAATAAGGACACTGAAAACCTTACTGCATGGAGCCCAGATCACCTGGGACTTGGCCATGAAGGCTCCCACCTATTAAATTGATCTTTGTGGGTTTTTTTATTTTTTATTTTTTTATTTTTGTCGGACTGAATCAGTGGCCCTTCATCAGTCACGCCATTGGACTTTGAAGGCAAACTCTAGTGACTAGGACAAAGAATCGTGTTCTTTAAACAAATGTATCCTGCTTAAATTGTTACAGTGTTTTAATTATATTTTCATGCCAAGATTTTTTTTTTTTTTGCTTCAGGTGCACTCAATGAGAGATAATTGGTACAATCTCCATCTGATTCATGTTATGCTTTGTACTTAATGTCATTTTAAAAGCAATATTTTCATTGATTATCGAGGCCTAACATCCCCTAAGTTTTTTTTTTTCCCCATTTGGTTCTATTTCATTTTGTCAATATTTGTGTTAAGCAATCTGCATTGATTTCAACAAGAAGATGCTATCCAGCGACCTTTCACAAATAAATGGCAATGTGCCAGAGCAGAAAGGAATCTTCTGCCAAACCCTCTTGGCTGACTTAGCCACTCAACAGACTGGCATCAGTGTTGTTCTCTTATTTTCAATAGGAGAGAAAGCAGCATACAAGACAGGGGCCTCACTGATTAACAAGGAGACCAAGTAACTTGCTTTGGTCATTCCATAGCTTAGGGGCTCTCTGTTGTAAGTAATGTGCTACCCAACACTTTGTGGGCTCTTTGGATGAGACAGCAAACTTACTGCACTCAGCCTCAAAAGTAAATAGGAGGGAACTTTGCTTTCCTGATCTCCTCGGGTTGACACCTGCAGGAAAATAGGGACATGCCAATTTCCCATGGGAGGGAGGATGCACTGTGTCAGAGGTGCAGAACCTCCCTTTAATTGATAACCATGATCTTCTAGTTAGTTGTGAGTTCTATGCATTTTATTATAATTGTAGCCAGAGAAAAATCAAGCTGCATGCACGAGTGTCTTGGGGAGAGAAATAGGCAGGAAGACAGAGAGAAATGAAGGTTGGTCATGGGGGCTTCCTAGCACAGGACCCACACCAGAAACCAAAAGATAACATTTGCCACCCAAGAGCCTGGTTCAAGCTCACCCATGGCATCATTCCCCACGAACTATATTCTTGTTCCTTTATCTCCTTTATTTTTTCCTTCTTTTTAAAAAATTTTTAAAAATATTTTATTTATTATTGATAGAGAAAAAGTACAAGTGGGGGAGGGGCAGAGAGAGAGAAGGAGACACAGAATCTGAAGCAGGCTCCATGCTCTGAGCCATTAGCACAGAGCCCGATGTGGGCTCCAACTCACAAATTGCGAGATCATGACCGGAGCCGAAGTCAGATGCTCAACCGACTGAGCCACCCAGCTGCCCCTATTTTTTCTTTCTTACTCATGTAAGAGAAGAGAAACTGTACAGAAGACAGGAATTCTGAATCATACCTTTCATGGCACTGGCTGTTGCTGCATACTTTGTGGTTGTCACCATTTTGGGCAGGTATATTAGTTGTGATAAAATAATCACTGGGCAAAGAAACCTTGGCAGCCCCTTTGCATCATGGGAATTCTAAACCTTCATTCCTAAAGATTGTTCTTTTATTATTATAAAATACATTCATGCTAATGGAAAACATATCAAATAGAAAGACAAAAAGTGAAAAAAAAATCCCTCTCACCACCCCCACTCACATTCTCATCGAATCAAATTCTCAAAGTAATCATAGCCAAGTTTCTTTCCTAAGTTTTCTACGTACATATTTTCAAGCACATATATTTGAATTTTTTAGACAAATGGGATTGTACTTTACACACTATTCAGTGACTTGATTTTTCACAATTGTAGTTTTGAGATCTTTCCATATCCATTCATACAAATATATAGGTAGGATGGCCCTATACTTTGTTGTAACAAATGCATTTGTTGGTTGGCAGGGTGTGTTATTAATAATTCGATGGGAGGGGCGCTAGGTGGCTCAATCAGTTAAACGTCTGACTTCAGCTCAGGTCATTATCTCTGGGTTCATGAGTTAGAGACCCGCGTCAGGCTCTGTGCTGACAGCTCAGAGCCTGGAGCCTGCTTCGGATTCTGTGTGTGTGTCTCTCTCTCTGCCCCTCCCCCACTTGCTCTCTGTCTCTGTCTCTCTCTCAAAAACAAATACACATTAAAAAAATAAAAATAAGTAATTCAATGGGAGAATGGGTATGCACTGAAAGTGTTCTGGGTGAATTAGAACGTTTCGTCACATTACCTACAAATCATGGTTTGAAGCAGTTTCTCTGTTAGTTTGTCTGGAAATTGCAGTGTTTTGAGAGGGGATAAAGAGGTGAAGGAGGAACCCAACAGAGAAGAAGAACTAGAGATATTCTCATAAAAACAGTAGAAAGGTTTGGTTAAACAAACAGCTAGCATTGCCAAACTCTAGAAAGTTGATATTCCAATTTCTGTCTTTGAGTTATATGAATGGGAAACAGGCAGGGGGTGTTATAAGGAGGACATAGTCCCCATAACAGATATGAATGATTTAACAATGTCAGCAAGACGGCAAGATGGACCAGAGAATGAACAAGATCTCCTTCAAGAACACAGGGGGCTTGCGAGAGTAAATGAGCAGATTTGGGCATTTTGCTGATCCAATTCCTACATAAGGAAGTCTGTTCTGCAGATTGTAGTTAACTTCTCATACTTCACTAAAGCGTTTTGCACACGTTGGTAGTGGTGGGGGGAGGGGCGATCAGGCTAACACTGCCACCCACCCCCCCAGCACCTTGCAGATTCACCCCCTCCAATACTCTCCTGGCCCGAGCCCATCCAGGGCACTGCCACAAGCCTGGCAGTGTGCAAGTAGCTCCTACAGTGGCCAGCACCACTCCAAAGTGACTCTGGCCCTAGGGAGAGGGAAAATACCACCAGCACCACCACCTCCACGCCCCCCCACCAGACTGTGGCTCTAGCAGTGGGCTGGAAGATTAACACTGGCTGTGTTATTTTAAGCTTGAACAATTTCCTTAGGGTGTTTTTGGTCCTCTTTTGAGCTGTGCTTTGTGCTTCATTCAGTGTAAAGATGGAGTGGGGCTTGGGGTGTTTTCTCTGATGGAGACACATCTGTGAGATAATTGGTGACCAGAGATCGGAGGAACCACAGGCCTCCAGCAATTGGAGCACCTGTAGGCAGGGCGACCCCCACGACACAATGTTCAAGGAGGAGGATGCAGTGTCACCAATCTCTGTTTGATGCAGCAATTTGTTTTCTCCCCCCCAGTCATGTGGGAAAGACGAATTTCATTTTTACGTGACTTGCACTTACGGTTTCTCAGTTCTAATGGGATGTTTTCCAAACTCACATCACCAAGCCAGCTGGCTGTCACATTTGCACACACCCTTTAGAGAATCTCCCTAGGTCTGCACCCTCCCTTTGTCAGACAGTAATTTTGCTGGTGTCTATTAGCAGTCCTCCTTTAACTCTATACGTAGAAGGGGATGCATTGAAACATAACAAATTCAGAATTTGAGTATGACATTGTAAGAAGTATGGATAAAGACTTTGAAAAGTTATTTTTCTCATGTCTGGGTAACGAACCAGATACACATGTCAAGTTACTACCCATGAAACTGGGCACCACCAACGTGAGGTCCTGGAAGCCCTGGACTGGGAATCAAGTGGGCCTAAGTTCTGCCTCTGGTTCCGACACTGTGTGATCCTTCGTGTGATGTTGAATCTCTGGGCTTCAGTGCCCTGCAGTGTAAAATGAGAGCAGTGGAAACAGTTGGTTTCTAGGATTCCCTTCGTGTCTAACATCATCTATGACTTTGTTACTTTGTTTTCTTATGAAGTGAAAAATCGCGAAAATATTTTTCTTGACTTAATATTCAACTTTTTCTATATTTCCCCCTAATTACAACTTCAGAGTTTCCCTGAGTGAGGCACTATTTTGGGTTCATTACTCTTCCTTTCCCCATGGTCTTGACAGCCATGAACAGGTGAGGACACTGCCTTTTAAATGGCACTTGAAGACTACATGGCCTCCTGAAATCCGAAATTCCGTCCTCAGGAATTTGTTTCCTGCAGATAAGGCACCTGCACTCCATTAATACACAGATGTCCTGGGAGACACAACGCATTAAGCTTGTTTCAGCTCAATTGGAACATATTTATCTGGGTTTTCCCCATGAGCTGGCTAACTGACCACAGCACCTTGAAGCCAGAGACAGACGATGGAAATATTTTTATAGGGCAGAGCAGTGAGTGATACATCAAAAATTGGGACAGTGTCCAGTGTTGCTACCTGGTGGGAGTCAGAGACCATGAGAAGCCAGGGAGGGAGGGGGATGGGACGTTAAAGGGACACCGGAATGGGAGAGTTGTGGGCGGCTGGGAACAAGGAAGTCAGCAGACACCAAGGGTACCTAAGAACAATTTGCCTCATAGTTTGCCTTAGCCGGGGTCTGTCCACGTGAGTCTGTACAAAACTAGTACAGTTCCTCCTTGCTCAATGAGCACTTGAGTGCAAAAAGGCAAGGGGTGGGGCGGGGAGAGGGGAGAATCACATTGTATTAACTTGTGACACTTTCTTGTGGCTCCTCCAGAATCTCTTTGTTTTCATTTCGCCCGAATTTCAGATCTATAATTAGAGTCGAGAAGAAAATGTTCTGCACAGGGAGTTTTGCTAACACCGCTGCTTTCAGAGAGGAAGTTTTTTTAGAGGTGAAGAGGACGGTAAACCTTCCCCCATCCCTTCGGAAAACACGCTGTCTCTTGAGATTCTAAGCATGGTAGTTGCTGCAATGACTTTCTAACAGAACTAGTTTCTGGTAAGAGGGAGAAAGAAGAATCCCACTTAGACTCTCGGTCAGTGTTGGTAGTGCCCACCCTGAATTTTCCGTGACAGTGACAGCATGGGGTTAGAAGGACGTGCCAGGAGACTCACTGATCTTCAGTGCTATGCTGGCTGGGGGGAGGTTTCATTTATTTGATGTGTGTCTTTGTTTCATGCTGTTCTGACATTTTATCACATGTGGATTTCTTCTGGAAAGTGTTGATTATTATACAGTGTCTCTTCTCTCTTTAATAATTCATGTTTTTAACCTTACAAGCAACTCGGGATGTTACAGCAATGGAGTAGTTAAGGAAGTTTGGTAAGAGTGATGTACATCAAGTCTGTGTGTTTCCAAAAATGGGAGCCGTGAGAGGATTTTGAAAAGGTTGGATGCAAAAGTGAGGAACACTCCTCGCTATTTACAGAATTTAGACGCAATACCAATCCTTCCTGGTGAACTCCATCCCACCAAACTTAGATGCCATCTTGAAGCTCGAATATTCTATTTTCACTCTACTTTGCTTTGTTTACTTTCCTTCATTAGTTCTTTTACCTTGTCCACTGGACAAAGAGAGGCCAAGGGACTAGACCAATTTGTTTGGCCAACCAGTGAGGAGAACATAGCAAATGGGGAAAAAGAAGCACATGCCCAATGCCTTTACAGTCTCTTACGCCTGGAGACTACTTACATTTCAGTGCTTTTCCCCTGTAGGTTTGGATCTGTTGGTTTTTTTCAGTCTATTTCCTCCCTATTGTTCAGATTTGTTAATTCTATTGTTCTATCTTCCAGTTTGCTGGTTCTTTCCTTTATCTCCTCCTTTCTGCTGTTGAACCCATCCACTGAGCTCTTTATTTTGAGCTACTTATATTCAGTTACTCAATAACTGAAGTAATGGAGGAGAAGAGAGGAAACAGAGGAAAGGATCAGTGAAGTGGAAAAAAGAACAATAGAAATTTTCAGTTCTAAATTTCCATTTGGTTCTTCTATTTCTTTGCTGAAGTCTTTAATTTTTTTCATTTATTTCAAAGGTATTCATAACTGCTTGTTGAGCATTTTTATCATAGCTGCTTCAAAATCTTGGTCAAATAATTCTGTTATCTCTGTCATCTTGGTGTTGGTTTATTTTATTTTATTTTATTTTATTTGTTTTTGTTTAGTGAGATCTTCCTTGTTCTTGAGATGACAAGTGATTTTCTATTGAAACTGGGTGTTTCAGATTATGTTTTGAGATCCTGGATCTTAATTAAACCTTCTGTTTTAACTGGCTTTATCTGACACTACTCTGGCAAGGAAGGGAAGGCCTTATCTTATTGCCAGGTGGACATAGAAGTCCAGGTGTCCCATTCAGCCTCAACTGACACCTGAGGGAGGGGGCTGCCATTATGTTGGTTCCCTACATGGTCTTCAATGACACTGCAGTGGGGGTGACCTTGTTACTACTGGATGATGGTGAAAGTCCTGACTCTCCACTGGACCACCTCTGACATCACATCACCCCAGAGGGGAGGAGGAGAGGTGCCTCCTTTGTGCCTGTGGGAGGTAGAACTACAGGTTCCCCACATGGTTTTCACTAGCACAGTGGGGAGCAGTAGAGGAGGAGAGAGGAGACTCTTATTACTGGCAAAGATAAAAATCTTGGCCTCTTACTTGGCCTTCTCTGATGTATGCAGGCGGTATTGACTGGGGTGCCTCATTAGATCCTGGGGTGAGTGGAAGTCTGAGCTCCCCACTTAGCTTTGGCCACTATGGGTGAGGCTGAGTGCACAGTTTTTCTGTGGCGTTATGGTGGAATAGAACAGTTGTTTAAAAGTTTTCCATCTTAGATCACGGATTTAAATGTAAAACCTACCGTTTGGAAAACTTTTGGAAAAAAGCATAGGAGACCACAGTGGGCGTCGAGGGCTAGCTAAGCAGTTCTTAGACTTGATGTGAGAAGCATGATCTATCATAGGAAAATTTGATCAATTGGACTTCATTAAATCTAACAACTTTAGTTATGTGATTCTGTTAAGCGAATGAAAAGACAAGCTAGAGACCGGGAGAATGTATTTCAAATCACACATCCAGAATACATTAAAAAAAAACCCCGCAAACTCACAAAGTTCAATAGTGAAGAACCAAACAATTCAGTTGGAAAATGGGCAAGAGACACGAAGAGATGTCTCACCAAAGGGGATTTACAGATGGCAGATACACATAGGAAAAGGTGTTCAATATTATTAGCCATTAAAGAAATGCAAATCAAAACCTCAATGAGACATCATTGTATATCTACCACATTTGCTAAAATAAAAAAAACTATCAACAATACTGAATGCTGGTGAGGCTTTGGAGCAACTGGATCAGTCCTAAATTGCTGGTAGGAATATAAAATGATGGAGCTACTCTGGAAAACAGTTTGATAGTTTCCTAGAAAACTAAACATGTAACAGTCATACAACCCAGCAATTGCACTCCTGGGCATTTATCCCAAATAAGTGAAGAGTTATCTTCATGCTAACACCTCATACGAACACAAATGTTTATAGCAGTTTTATCCATAATAGCTCCAAATTGGAAACAACCTGCTCCTTCAGTGGGTGAATGGTTAAACAAATTTGCAACACCCATACCATGGAATACGAGTTTTGCCAAATAACAACAATGATGACAACAACACCCCCCCCACCCCACCCCCCCCCCCACCCGCCCGCCAAGCCCCAAACTACTGCTATATACAACGATCCGGATAAATCTCTAGAAAATTATGCTAAGTGAAAAAAGCCAATCTCCAAAGTTTACATATTATGTGATTCCATTGATATAACATTCTCGAAATGACAAAATTGCAGAGATGAAGAACAGATTAGTGGTTGTCAGGGGTTAAGGAGGGCATGGAGGCAGGAAGGAAGTAGATGCAGTTACGAAAGGACAAGAGTGAGAGATGCTTGGTGACAGAATTGTTCCTCATCTTGACTGTATCAATGTCAATACCTTGGTTGCGATATTACACTATAGTTTTGCAAGATGTTACCCCTTGTGGAGAAAACTGAGTAAAGAATACAGGAGATCTTTCAATTTTATTTTTTGCAACTACATGTGCATCTATAATTGTTTCAATATAGAAACTTTAATTGAAAACAACAACAATCTAGTAAGTCAGACAAAGAGAGCAAAGGTTTTCCAGACAAAGGTAACCACTCAGAAATTCTGGAGATGAGATTGCATGGTTCTAAACTTTGGGTCCTTCTGAGCCACAAGGAGGAGCCTCTGGTTATGGCCCAGAGCCTTCAAGAAGTAAAAAAAAAAAACAAAAAACTGTACATTTGAGATTATTTATTTATGAGAGAGAGAGAGAGAGAGAGAGAGGAGAGCACGAGCAGGGGAGGGGCAGAGAGGGAGAGGGAGAGACAGAACTCCAAGCAGGCTCTGTGCTGTCAGTGAGGAGCCTGATGCGGAGCTCAAACTCACAAACCGTGAGATCATGATCTGAGCTGAAATCAAGGGTTGGACGCTTAACTGACTGAGCCACCCAGGCACCCCCAAAACACTGTACATACGAGAGTCTTTAAAACTGCAGGCCTACACCCAAAGCAGACATTGCTATGATAAAGTTTTAATAGCTACTACTCTTCTAAGGGGTTCTTGTATTCCAACAGAAACTGGACAGCTTTCAGAGTGGCAAAGCTCTGAACCACAGAAAGGGTTCGCCTAGCCAGACCTTCAGTTGTAATGTTGATGGGGGTGATGCTTGGAGGGGCTGTCTCGGGGGCAGGTTACACCTGCTGTACCCGTAGGAAGGCTGGAGCTGATGTTTGGGAATGCTGCCTTCATAATCAAGTCTGGTCACTTGGTGGGTGTATCTTTTTATTCCTTCAGCATGTGGCTCATTTCAGCAATGCTTCTTCTCTACTCAGTAGGACAGAAGAGAGGCCCCGGGCAGCTGTGGGATTAAGCAGGATTTAACAGGTCTCTGGGGAGGGGAGGGGAGAACTCAGTTTGAGCATATTTTTTGAAAACATTGGTAATCCCAAACCAGGCTCACTCACCTTCTTGCCCTTCTCCAAGGCATCATTGTGCCTTTTGCTATGTACATCCATCCTCCCAGCCCACTCCACTGTTGTATTCCCTTTAGAAAAAAAGAGAGAGAAACAATTAAGGATATCTTCCCCAACAGAAAGAAATCATATTAGTCATTCAGTTTATTAGAGATTTCCCCATTCCTCACATTTGGTTTGCAAGACCAGCGTGCAACAGTGACAGATGTACCTTCATACAGATGTGCTTTCTCATCACTGCCTTAATCTTTGGAAAGCTGTTTCTCCCCTATTGAATATATGTAAGTCACACTAGCAGCAGTTAGAAGTGCAAGACTGTGCGAATGTGGTTTTGTGATTGTGTAAATGATGGAAAACGAAGTTGCATTGTCTGTTTGTAAATTTCCTTAGTGAAAGCATCAGAACTTCTGTCTAAAGAAACAATGGAAATATCCTGACTGTTGGCAGCCATAGCTATCACAACAGCAAACATTTATAGGTCATGTGCCAAACACTGGGAGAGGTGCCAAGGGTGTAAAAAGGTTAGTGACACCGTCCCTGCCATAAGGACTTTATGGTTTGTTAGTAAAAATGGTGGCTGGCCTGTGTTGAGTATGTGCTGTCTAACAGGCAGGGCGTTAGTAGCACTAGCCTTCCATCATTCTGTAAGGTGGTGAGAACCATTCCCACTTTCCACATATGGAAATGGATACTCGAAGAGATTCAAGAATTTGCTCCTGTTCACAGAACTAGTAAGGTCAGATATGAACCAGATCTGCATACGCCATACTATCTCTCAACAGAAAAGAGAACGAAAACAATCAGTAAATGGGAAATGCTAACTAATTGCCCGGGAAGTGGCCAGTGACAAAGGCTATGAGATACCGAAGGAGAGAGAGATGGTTATGTCGAGTGAGCCCTTCATGAATATCAATTGTGAGCTATGTTTAATGCCTAAGCTAGAGGATATTTTTGGTATTGTTTTAATTGGATGTGAGTGCTGTAACAGCAAGCCAACTCAAGCATGTCCATATACTTTGCAATGTGACAGAAATTATCTTGTTGACAAAAGGTGAATTAATGCTATCCTTCCATTTATATTGAAAGGAAAAGGTTCTTTCAAACTTGGCTCAGAACTTTCCACTTAAAAGAAGTGTTTCTCTAATCTATTTTACCCCAGGACACCCCTGTCTGTCTTCTTCCTTCCTTCCCATTTCCTAGGAGAATCTGTCCTTGTCAAATCTTGGCCTTGGAAGTTAACCAGTCCTCTAAGATGTAGAAAATACAGAGTGAGCACTAAAATAAACTATCATCAAAAAGTCATTATTCAAAGAAACTCTTCATTTGCTGGGACTCCACACAGGCTAAGGAGAATGTATGAAAAAAACAAACAACATGCCAACTTGAGATTTGTGGTATAGGGTAGAAATTATTAATGTGAGAATGTTCAAACAACCCACCTCCTTCCAGCTCTCTAACAAGACTTTGATTACGAGTTCGAATCTTCTCCTCTTCTTCCAACTAAGGAGGCTTCTTGCCTCCACAGAAGCCAAGTCAACTGGCAAAATGAAGGGATGGGGAGAAGGGGAGAAGGGAGGGAAGATAAGAGCATTGAGAGGGAGGCTTTGGAGCAGATACGGACTGGGAATGAGGTGTGGTTGGGTGGGATCATGTATTAGAATCACCTTCACCGATTTCAAGGAAGTCGAGACAGGTGTTTGAGCAATTTTGCGGTCACTCTAGGTTGCTGGTGGATACTGTCTGCATTTCCAGTAGCTGGAGCCTACTGCATCTCTGCCCTGCCAAGCTTGCCTCATTCCAGGATTTAGACACAGGGCCAAGTTTACCTGACCATCTGGCTGGTGTGAGGGATGTGGGTGAGCAAAGTAAATCAACTCAAGGATCACCTGTGAAGTCAAACTTGTGAAACTGACATTTTTAGAGGACAAAATAAGTTGAATATTAGCAATTTCATACGACTCAATTACATACATTCTCCTAGTTTTAAATCCATTTCTACAATGTTTTAAAAGGATTTTGAAACTGAATATGTTGGAAGGAATGGAGTCTGGTGTCAAAAGACACAGAAGAATTTGAATTCTAGAGCCTTTTTATTTTATTTATTTTATTTTTTTAGATTTTTTTAATGTTTATTTATTTTTGAGACAGAGACAGAGCATGAACAGGGGAGGGTCAGAGAGAGGGAGACACAGAATCTGAAACAGGCTCCTGGCTCTGAGCTGTCAGCACAGAGCCTGACGCGGGGCTTGAACTCACGGACCGTGAGATCATGACCTGAGCCGAAGTCGGCTGCTCAACCGACTGAGCCTCCCAGGCGCCCCTAGAGCCTTTTTAAAAAATCAGATATATGATCCTGGGCAAGTTAGCTCAACTCCTCTGGGCCCCAGTTTTGTCATCTGAAAAACAGATAAAACAATACCAGCATACCTCATCGGGGCACAGTAAGAGCCTGTAAAACACACAGAGCCTTTGGCTACATTATAGGCACTCAAATGTTAATTTTTCCATTGAACCCACTTCACTGAAATGTTGGACCACATCATGTCTCTGAATTTTCGCTGACCCCAGCATTCAGAATCGGTTGTGTTAGAGGAAGAAAGGACATGACAGCTCATCGAGATTGATACCACAGTTTACAAATGTGGAAATCAAAGCCCAGAGATACTTCCTTAGGCCACAAAACTAGCCAGTGTCAAGATCCCTGCTGCCCAGGTCCAAGCTGCCAGTTCCACAGGGTGGACTAAGTTGCCCAAGATAGTTGGTCTGAACTTACATTTCAGTAGTGTTTCATCCAACCAACAGAAACCCAGGGCAGGGAGGAGAGGCATAAAGAGAAACCTGAAGGTGCCCCAGAGTCAGTTTTCCCTTCAGGCACAGGTAATACAGGCTTTTAGGTAGCCTGTGTGGCTCCTTCACCTAAGGAGACCCGGAGCTGCTCTAAGGCATAGGCAGGAATGGCAGACTGATTTCATCTCACTGTTAGTTATTGCTAGTTGCCTGGGGAGCTGTGTTGAGAAGGATTCTGTGACCATTTCCAGGTTCAACAAGATAGAGCTCTCTAATTGATGAATACCTGCCTTGGGTATAGAAGCAGAAAGTAGTAGCATGAATTCCTGGGCCTTAAGTCAGGTGGATTTGGTTGAATCAGAATCTCCTGGGTGTAGCTCAGGCATCTGTGGTTTTAATAAGCTCCCTGGGTGTATGAAGTTTGAGAGCCGTTGACCTAGAAGACACGCCGTAAGTCGTCTGGGACCTGGCCCAGAGGGCTCCACCCTGCAGTGGGACCAGTTAACTGGACACGTGTGACTCCAGAGAAAGCATCTCATTCAGCAGCGGAGCCCAGGTAATGCCAATCTGGCAGAGCCAAATCAATTGCCTATCATTGTAGCTGTAGATATCCTGGAGGCTGACAAGCGCCCAAATGCACTGGGGTCAAAACAGCAGCTAATGTGGATTTTTTTGTTTTTTTTTTTTTTTGCACGCCGGTTGTTGTGTTTGAATTGGGTCCCTCCAAAAATTCCTACATTACAGTTCTAACCCCAGTACCTCAGGGTGTCGTATTTGGAAAATAGGGTTGTTGCAGATGTAATTAGTTAAGATGGGGTCATACCACAATAGTATGGGCCGCTAAGCCAGTATGACTGACGTCCTTGTAAAAAGGGGAAATCTGACGGAAATATGCAGAGGGCAGATGATGTAAAGGGACATACGGTGAAGATGGCCATCTGTAAGCCAGGGAGAGAGGCCTGGGACACAGCCTTCGCTCACAGCTCTCAGAAGAAACCAACCCTGCCACCACTTGGATTTCAGACTCTTTCTAACAGTCTCAGAACCGTGAGACAATAAATATTCTGCCGTTTAAGCCACCTGTTTGTGGTTCTCTGGCATGGCAGCCCTAGCAAACGAATACACCGACTGGTCTAATAACCTTAGGTGCTGTTTTCACCCCAACTTTAGAGATGGAAAGGTTTTAGGTAACTGTCCAAGGTCATACAGCTACTGTGTGGTGGGATGAGGATAAAACCCAGGGTAGTCTTCTCTGACCCTGGGGCTGTCTGAACTAATGGCCTCTCATGGAATGGCTTCCAACTTTCTGATACCGCACCTGCTTTGCCCTTTGCTGCATCCCTGTCCCCCCCGTGTGGTATGCTATGCTGACCTGGGTTCCAATAGCCAATAGCCAGCCCAGCTCTGGGTTTTGCCTGGTTTCTGTGCTGTCACCGCCGTGGGTGCTAATGAGCTTACCTCTGCCTGAGCTTCCACCAGGTTGATGGACATCTGGTTCAGCGAGATGAGTAATCTCCTGAAATAAACATTATGATAACTGAAGACGTGAATAAAGTACAAAGTTGCTATGAAGATGGTCTATGCCTAAGAGATTACAACATGTTAAAAGGAAATCACTTTTAATTTTTCTTTCTTTAAGTTGGGAGGGAGGTTTACATCTGTGATATCATTTATATTGCCATAAAAAGAGCTTTGTGATCTATTCTTTTGCTGTAAAAATGTTTCCAGAGGCTTTAGTTACATTTTTTTTTTCTTCTTAAGCTTCTTGATACTGATAAGATCCTTTGAAGGTTCAAGCCCCTTGGACTAGAAGGTATCCCGTAAGGGGTTGTAGCCCTGATTATAATACTTTGCTATATTTGTTTCTATTGACCCACGAATGTTACAGTTGTTACCTCACCTAAGAGCCAAGGCTGCTCCCTGGGAAGGGGAAGTGGTGGCTAGATTAATCGAACAGAATTTTCCAAAGGCTTTTGGAATTCACAAGGCTTTCCCTGTGAAATAATTGGCCTGTTTTTTATATGTGTTCATTAATATTTTATACCTGATTCAAGAAATATAAAATCAGAAGAATTTATAACCAAAGGCAAATATACAATGAGCCCATTGGTAGTGATTCAACTGAGCTAGCATGGTTAATAAATAAAACTGGCTTTTTGAAGACATACACTTTATGCAGTAAGGAATGTGAGTTTTATTTTATTCATTTATTTATTTAATTATTATATTTTTAAGTTTATTTATTTATTTTGAGAGAGAGAGAGAGCAGGGGAAGGGGCAGAGAGAGAGAAAGAGAGAGAGAGAATGTGAGAGACAGAATCCCAAGCAGGCTCCACACTATCAGTGGGGAGCCCAATGTGGGGCTTGAACTCACACCATGAGATCATGACCTGAGCTGAAATCAGGAGTCGGATGCTTAACCAACTGAGCACCCAAGCACCCCAGGAATGTGAGTTGTTAATCAAGAGATGAGGAAACAACGTGCAAGCATCATGTCTACACCACAGATTTTACATGGCAGTTTGAACAAGGAGGCTCACCTCCCACAGTTGTAAGCCAACATCAGAAGAGGTAAGGCTTGCAGAAGTGATCTGAAGGCTGACGGAGTGGTTTATAGAGAATGTTCTATAAGAATGATCAAAGAATAACCATCTCCAAAAGAATCACCATGTTCTCACTGGGCCTTTATCTACATGAAAGCCTTTGTCAAAATCGTGCCCCTCTTCAGAATGAATCTCCAATGCCCTCCTCTCCCCAGCCTTCCACGTCCTGCAAGGGACTGTGACATCTTCCCCCTGGGAAGACATCTAGGCAGGCACCTCACTCTGCCTGGTGTTGTAGTTATTTGGGAATGTTCTCTATCCACTCTTTGCTCCTACTCCCACCCCCAGATTCTACAGTTGAAAACTCCTTGATCCGGTGGCCTTAGTTACTGGCCCACCTGGAGGATGTAAGGCCCCTGGTCCTCAGATTAGCCTGCAGAAAGATCTAGCTTTCTCCTCCCTGCTTCTGGACCCCATCCTGCCTGCAGAAGTCAAGTATGATGAGAAACCAGGGAAACTGAGAGCAGACTATTTCCTGGAGATGCTGAACTGGTTTCATGCTCACTCTGACATATGTTAACTATGTGTTGAAACCCTCCCCCACCCCTACTCCTTCTCGGCGCTATGAATTAGAAAACTTCCAAATGCTTTTTTCCCTAGAGACAGAGTATAGGGAGTAAGTGCTTGCCTCTCGCTCCATAAGCTTAGTTCTCTCTATTTGATAGGGTAAAACTGTT
Organism: Neofelis nebulosa; assembly: GCF_028018385.1. Taxonomy (NCBI): domain Eukaryota; kingdom Metazoa; phylum Chordata; class Mammalia; order Carnivora; family Felidae; genus Neofelis; species Neofelis nebulosa. The sequence goes on along the minus strand of NC_080788.1, from coordinate 105,988,811 downwards.
ACAATATCTAAAACTTCGCCGTTTAGAAGCTTAACACAAGAACTCTTTATTTCTCCATCATGTGACAGTCTGATGTGCATAATTCTGCTCAGCAGGGAGCTTTCTTACTTACAGTAATTCGGACACCCAGGTTCCTTCCATCTTGTGGATCTTCTGTCTTCTGCTTCTAGCTAATGGAAAATCCTGAAAATGGCACATACCATTCTATTCGCATTTCATTGGTGAAAGCTAGTCATATGGTCACGCCTAGATGCAAAGGGTACTGGGAAATAAATCTGGGGTTAGACAGTCACCTCCTAGCCCCGAATTCACACCACAGAGGAAGGAACATAGATTTCAGGAGGGTTAGCTAGCTGTCTGTGTCACGCTATGCTAACTTAGTGTGGGTTAGAGTGCTGTACTCACATGTCTATCTCCTACCTAACCACCTCACTCCAGTGCAGCAAGAAGAATTTTCAAAGCCATCCTTGAGTTGTGCTGGACCCCAGTATTGCTCAATCTCCACCACAAGACCCAAGCCAACCCCTTGGAAGCTTTGGCAAAGCATGGCAGGGGCTGTTGTATAGAAAGGCCAGTGGCGAGTTGTGAGTCAGGATCCCCATCCACTGTCTGCAGCTCTACCAACCTTCCTGATTATGCAACACCACTCTAGATAATTACAAGTTTGGAGAAGGATATGCTTATTTCTTCCCCTGTTGGTTTTGCTATAGTAAATACACACACACACACGCACACACACACATTATTTTTTTAATGTTCATTTATTTATTTTGAGAGAGCAAGCAGGGGAGGGCAGAGAGAGAGGGAGAGAGAGAATCCCAAGCAGGATCCGCACTGTTTGCGCAGAGCCTGAAGTGGGGCTCGAACTCATGAACTATGAGATCATGACCTGAGCTGAAATCAAGAGTGGGATGCTTAACCAACCAAGCCACCTAGATGCCCCAATATGAGCCACTTAAATCAGCTAAATTTTCTTAATTCCTAGCTAAGGAAAATAGTTTGAAATAGAATGGAAAATGAGAATGTTTATTTATTTTTGAGAGAGAGAGAGAGTGTGCACACATGTGCGAGCATGGGAGGGGCAGAGAGTGAGGGAGACAGAGAATCCCAAGCAGGCTCCACATTGTCAGCCTGAAATGGGGTTTGACCTCGTGAATCATGAGATCATGACCTGAGCCGAAATCAAGAATCAGACACAGCCAACTGAGCCACCCAGGTACCCCTAAAGTAAATATATTTTTTAAAAGACCATGTCTTGGGCATGCTTGTTCATCTTTCAGTACCTGGGAGTGTTTCCACAATAGCCCCAATCCAGTGCCTTGGTCATACAGGTTCTCATAAATATGTGTTAAATAAACAGAAGAACAAACATTAATGGCTTAACGATGTTCAAGGGATGTTGCATGTCAGGGTCCTAAACATTTTATATACCAACTAACCCATGCGTCCCAAATAAGGAGAATAGGGTTTATTAGTGCTAACCTAAGGTGGGGACCATCCAACATAAGGGAGCCACCCTGATCCATGCTTTTTGACGTCAGTGCTCATGAACTAACACTTCTGATGGGTCTTTTCTAGTCATTATTTGCTAAGAAGAGGATTTTTTTTTTTTTTTTTTACAACTTATGCGAATAGTTACTTAAGATTGTAACTAAGTATGTTGGTTTTCCAAACAGGGCCGGGGCAGTGAGACTCACTCTGCAGGAGTCTTGGTTAATCTGGCCCTGATCACCATGGCCAGCCAGGCCCTGCCCCTGTCACAGAGCTGACATGTGATCACAGAGCTGACATGTGAGAGCTCTGTCCTCCCTCTCACCGCTGAAACAGGAGCAGGGGAGACTGTGGTTGTCAGCTGGGAGCTACCGGGAGGGAAATATGAAGTGGTCATATCCTTATGGGGGAGACACATGGATACTGAATGGGTGTTTTAACGTCTACCTAGAATTTAGTTCACAAGCTTTATGACCAGATAGAGAAACAGGTAAGAAAGAAATACAGAATGTATTTGTTGAGAAGAAAATAATATTGTGAAAAACATTCTCATTATCCTGAAGACTGGCCTAAATGAAACATTAACCTCAAATAGTCCTCAGGTCTTGGTGAAATGGAGCTGCTTTTCATTTCCTTTCATCCGTGAAAGCCTCTGGGAGGTGACTGGTAGTCAAGTCCCCAGAGATGTTGTTTGCACTAAGAAGGGAGTGTTTCCAGGGACTCAGGAAGGGGGTGGGTCTCTCCTAGCTGTGTGTTCTGCCTGTTGTGATTCCTGGCAAATGAGGTAAATGAAGGGCACACAGGAGGGCAGGGAAAGGAGGAGGTCGGCTGGTAGTGACAATTTTAGGGATCGACCAAGCAAAATTGAAAATATGTGCTAGTAGATGACAGTCTGTTGATTGGGACCACAAAATTATGCTATTAGATACACCTAAGAGTGGGAGGTGGCACCTTGCATTCATTACCTAGAAGTAGTTTCTAGGCAACTGGGAAGTTATCATTAGTGACTTATCTCCCCTTCTAGTTGTTTAAATCCCCTTTAACACTTTAACCAGAAATAATACTATTAAAGATTAATTTCTCTGCACTCAGTTCTAAACTGCAAATACTCCTGAAAAAGGTCATTAATAAATACAACACACACTAAAATGATCCTGGCTATTAGATGCTTTTTCTTTTTAAAAATTTTTTTTAACGTTTATTTATTTTTGAGACACAGAGAGACAGAGCATGAATGGGGGAGGGTCAGAGAGAGAGGGAGACACAGAATCTGAAACAGGCCCCGGGCTCTGAGCTGTCAGCACAGAGCCCGACGCGGGGCTCGAACTCACAGACTGTGAGATCATGACCCGAGCTGAAGTCGGACGCTCAACCGACTGAGCCACCCAGGCGCCCCTAGATGCTTTTTCTTGATAGAAGAAATTCCTGAAAAATGTTGGGAATTGGGAAGTGGAGGGAAAATCAAGGAGACACTGTGGCTTCTGGATTGGAGCCATATAGTAGCTGAACAGTTTTAATGTATATACCTTGAATCTGTGGAAATGCATACATAATTACTTGAGCAAGTATGGTGTTTTATTTATCTGACTTATTTTACCCCACAATATACAGATTATTTCCAAATGCATGGACTTTGCATCATAACACACTAGGCTTAGAACTATCTGACAATAACTGATGCAAATTATGAATAAGCTTATAGTTGGGTTTGCTTAAAAGTTAATCATAAACATCAAATGAAAAATACATGCATGCAAATTGGTACAACCTTTTGGGAAGGCAATATCTATTAAAAATTTGAATGCGCATACTCTTTGATCCAGCAATCTTACTTCTGGGAATTTTTCCACAGAAATGTTCCCCCAGTTATGCAAGGGTATTGCAGAGGATGTTTCCTTAAGCATTGTTTATAGCAGTGAGTAACTAGAAATAATTCAAACATCCTTTCTTAGGGGATTGATTAAATAAGTCATGCAATGATCATAAAGCAGATTATCAAGACACGTAAAAAGAATGAGGCATTTCTGTTACTCATACAGAAACATATGAAAGGTGTGTTAGTCTGTGGAAAAGCAATTGCAGTAAAATACAAACAGACCAATCTCATGTCTTTCTTTGTATGGCTGTAGAGTCTCAGAAATGGACTGCAAAGACTTGTACCACATTGTAAATGGGTAGTCAACTTCAGGGGCTGGGGGGCTTCAACTTTCTGTTTTTATTGTTTTCTGCAGTGTTTGAGTACTTAGAAACATGTATCACTTTTGCAATATATTAAAATTTTTTTTTTAATTTTTGAGACAGAGACAGAGACAGAGACAGAGAGATAGAGTGTGAGCAGAGAAGGGGCAGAGAGAGACGGACACACAGATTCCGAGGCAGGCTCCAGGCTCTGAGCCATCAGCACAGAGCCTGATGCGGGGCTTGAACCCAAAAGCTGTGAGATCATGACCTGAGCTGAAGTCAGATGCTCAACTGACTGAGCCCCCCAGGCCCCCCAGGCAATATTTTTTAAAAAATATACCCTGTTGAGGTGTGGGCCTAGTTTTGGTTGCAAGCACTCCTCACCAGAAAAATGTTTTCTCTTCTCATGTCTGTGGGGGTTGGGTGTGTGTCCCAGCTCTGCTTCTGTGTCCTTTTGCTGATCTCCTGTCCTCGTGCTGCAGAGAGGTGCTCTGGGTACAAGGTCTTCCTTCTTACGCACTCGCTGCCAGTGCCTCAGCCTTTTGGGGGTGTGCTGCTTTGCTTCGAATCCTTTTAGACTTGCTTTCCCTTCCTCACACACCCTTTCCCTGTTCCTCAGTTTTCAATGTGCTCCTTCTCCTCCTGTAATTTCCACATTCTCCATGCTCTGCTCTCCACTGACTTTCATGCTGACTTTCTTTCTCTCTGAAGAGTCCATCTTCTGAAAGCCATTTTTTTTCTAACTGCTGCTGTTTATTGCCATGCACTCTGATCAGGGTAGCAAATGCTCCCTCACCTGCTGTAGCTAAAAGTCTGAGCTCACCTGCTTTCAGCTGCTGGCGTTCATATCACCAGCTAAGGATACTCTGAGGGTCAGTAGTTTTGCAGTAATTTTGTGATTTTCTAACTCTGGAGGGCCAGAGAGGCAATTGAAACACAGTCACTGGCCGAATATAATCTGCTAATTGCCACAGGAATAGCGAGAGGACTGAGGTGACAAGCCTCCAACATGGCCGCCAAGGGTCCTCACCTACTGGTATTCACACCGTTCTGCAGTTCCCTCTTACATGGAATCAGAGTTGACCTGTGTGACCAGTAGAATGCTGTGGAAGTCGCAGTGTATGGCTTCTGAGGCTAGAGCGTAAAAGACCTCACAGCTTCTTACTTGGTTTCGTGGATTGCCAGTTCTGGGTGAAGCCAGCTGTCATGCTGTGAGGACACTCAAGCAGCCCGCTGGGAAGGCCCACACGTAAAAGGATGGAGGCTTCCCACCAAAAGCCAGCATCAACCTGACAGGCATCTGAGTGTGCCACCTTGGCAGCAGGTCCTCCAGCTTCACTACAGATTCAGGTGGCTAATGTCCTGACAGACATCAAGCCCCAAGGGAGACCTGCACCATGGCCCTCCGGCCAAGACACTGCCAAATGCTTGACTCACACTTATGAAGTGACATATATGAAGTTACGAGAGAATAAATGATTCTTATTGTTATAAACCACTTGTATATTGGTATAAACCAGTTGTTCCACAGCATTAATTGAATAATGTCAGAACCATGTCCCAAAGACAAGAAATAGCCCTTCTCTCCATGGTCTTTTTAGGTTTACTTTTTGTCAAGTTAAGGCTGTACAGAGAGGTAACTAAGAGCAGCTTTCGTGATAGACCTGGTTCAGATCCCAGCACCATAAGATTCTAGTTTTGTGACCCTGGAATAAGTTGTTTAACTTCTCTGGGCCTTATTTGTCATGTTTTTAAAATGGGGGGTGCTGAAACCATAAAACTCCTAGATGAGAACACAGAAGGTAAGCTCCTTGACGTTAGTCTTGGCAATGATTTTTTGGACTTGACACCAAAGTCAAAGAAAGAAAAGCAAAAATAAACAAGTGGGATTAAATTAAAAAGCTTCTGTACAGCAAAGGAAATCATTAACAAAATGAAAAGGCAACTTAGGGATTGGGAGCAAACATCTACAAATCATATATTTGATAAGACGTTAATAACCAAAATATACAAAGATCTCAAAAACCTCAACATCGGGGCGCCTGGGTGGCTCAGTCGGTTAAGCGGCCGACTTAGGCTCAGGTCATGATCTCACGGTCCGTGAGTTCAAGCCCTGCATCGGGTTCTGTGCTGACAGCTCAGAGCCTGGAGCCTGTTTCAGATTCTGTGTCTCCCTCTCTCTGACCCTCCCCTGTTCATGCTGTCTCTTTCTGTCTCAAAAATAAATAAACGTTAAAAAAAAAACCAAAAAACAAAAACAAAACCTCAACATCAAAATCCCAAACAACCTAACTGAAAATGGACAGAGGCACCTGAGTGGCTCAGTGGGTTAAGCTTAAACATCTGACTCTTGATCTCAGCTCAGGTCATGATCTCATGGTTCGTGGAATTGAGTCCCACACTGGGCTCTATGCTGACTGTGTGGAGCCTGCTTGGGATTGTCTCTCTAGACCTCCCTCCCTCTATACCTCTTCACCTTCTCTTTCTTTCTTAAAATAAATGAATAAACTTAAAAGAAATAAAAATGGACAGAGGACCTGCATAGACATTTTTCCAAAGAAGACATACAGGTGGCCAACAGATACATGAAAAGATGCTGTGTATCACTAATCATCAGGAAAATGCAAATCAAAACCAAAATGAGATATCACCTCACACCTGTTAAAATGTCTATCATCAAAAAGGCAAGAAATAACAAATGTTGGTGATGAGGATGTGGAAGAAAGGGAACCCTTGTGCACTTTTGGTGGGAATGTAAATTAGTGTGGCCACTGTGGAAAATAGTACGGAAGTTCTTCAAAAAATTAAACATAGAACTCCCATATGATCCAAGAATTCCACTTCTGGGTATATATCCAAAGGAAACAAAGTCATTATCTCAATGAGATATCTACACTCCCATATTCATTGTTCATTGGAGCATTAGTTACAGTAGCCAAGACATGGAAACAACCGAAGTCAGTTGAAACATGAATGGATAAAGAAAATAATACAATGGAGTATTATTCAGTCATAAAAAAGAAGGAAACCCTGCCCTAGTGAGAATATGGATGGACATTTAGGGCATTATGCTAAGTAAAATAAATCAAACAGAGACAAATACTGTATGATCTCATTTACACGTGGAATCTAAAAGAAACCCAAACTCAGAAATGGAGCATAGATTGGTGGACATCAGGGGCAGGGGTTGGGAGCTGGGGGAAGTGAGTGAAGGGGGTCAAAAGGTACAAACTTCCAGTTATAAGATAAATAAGTTCTGGGGGTATACAGCATGGTGATTATAATTAGCAATACTGTATTGTGTATCTGAAAGTTGCTAAAAGTGTGCATCTTAAAAGCTCTTTTCACAAGAAAGAAACTTGTAACTATGTGAAATGATGGATGTTAACTAAACTTATTGTGGTAATCATTTCACCATACATACATATATCAAATCATTATGTTGTACACCATATACTAATTCAACGTTATATATCAATTCTATCTCAGTACAATTGGAACAAAATAAGGTGGGGGAGGATGATGGTACCCACCCAGCAGAGCTAAATTAAAGATGATATGGGTAAAAAAAAAACTTATCGCAGATCCTGACACAGAGTAAATGCTTAGTAAATGTCATCTTAGAAAGGACAAGGAGACCCAATGGCAAAGGTAGAAAACTCCCCTCGATGTTTCTCCTATTAATTAATTTCTGGTCAGATGTATATAAAGTTAACAAAAATTTTACTTTAGTTCAACTTTGCTTTGCTATTAAATTCATTCCTTATCAGTGTCTTGCTTTTGTGTGAATGAAAATATCCTAACCTTAGAATGGAGCACAGGAGTCCGCGAGAATGTTTTGACCACTACATTAGATCAAGAGAAATCTGAGAAATCTGCCTTCTGCAATGGATACAGCCACAATGTTCAGATTTTCATTATGAAAATGGGCCCTTTCTCAATAGACTTAGCATTTTCTCTGATTTAGAGCATAAGAGACGTGGTCGCCATTGTTTCTCCTTATTAATATAAATGCACATGAGTGGAACTTTACCACCAACAGATACACCTTCCAGAGAGGCTGTACAGTTTTACGATGGAATAAATAATTCAGAGTGTGTTTAGACCCAAACTCCAGGCTTAAATTGTTAATGAATTTATCAGTGTGACAGACTGATGCAGAGTTGCATCAGAATATAGAACTACTAAATATTTATAGTGATTCTTTATTCAATTACTGAGTGGTTCGCTTTCCCAAGCTAATAACTTGAGCTGTAAAGGCAGCACATTTTTTTTCTTTGCAAGAATATTTTTCAATCTCCCAACCAGTTAATTAAGTTGTTTAGGAATACAACTTGTAAAATTCATGTTTAATGGCAGAATGAAAAGATTTATTGAAATTGACCATGTGCTTCGGAAAATCTATTGCTGGGTCATAAGAACGTTTGTGAAAATTAGTTTTAAACAACCCATTAGGATAGATCTCCAGCATTACGGATGAGAATTAATTTTATTCAGAGTAAATAATTTAAAGTTTTTACATAATTATTTTTCTTGTCAGAGATTTCCTGTAACTGCACTTTAGACTGTTGTGTAAACTCCTTGTCTTAGGCGAGTGTATATGTGTGTATATATATATATATATATCCACGTACATATATATGTATGTATACACATATATATCTCTCCATGATTTTTGTATATATACAATTTAAATTTTCTTAATGTTTATTTATTTTTGAGAGACAGAGACACAGAGTGAGAGTGGGGGATGGCAGAGAAAAAGGGAGACACAGAGACCTGAAGCAGGTTCCAGGCTCTGAGCTGTCAGCACAGAGCATGATGCGGGGCTCAAACCCACAAACTGTGGGATCATGAGCTGAGCCAAAGTTGGACGCTCAACCAGCTGAACCACCCAGGCGCCCCTATATGATTTTTAAAATAGGGACTTCACCTGATCCAGTTGTGGGAGCTGGTTAAACAGTCTCTGTAAGGCTGTGATCTCATATCTGATGGTGGATCCTGAAGTCTGCAGGGCAAGCAGATGGGAAAAGAAGATGGATAGAAAGAAAGCTAGGAGAACAAGGGCCAGTTGGAATCCACGAGCATGAGTTGGACGTTAATTCTTACTGTCTCCTACCTTGACATCATGGCTGTCCTGCAGGAGCCGCTGACACCCTCTGTCATGGAGCTGAACGCACCTGACCCAGGAGTGGCAGAAGATGCGAGAGGATCCAGGGCAAGGTGGAGTACCCTGGAGTTACCTCATCCAAGGGTGAGTTACAGGCCTGGTCACTTCTTCATATCAGTGAGGTGAGCCGGCAGATAAGCAGGAACACGTGCGAGCTACCAAAAATGCCTGCTTCCACCTTCTGAGCAGAAGAATAAAAACGGCCTTATTTTTGTTCTTCTAAAATTTTTTATTCATATTAAAAAATGGCCTGCTCCACTTTCTTATTCCAAATCTTGCTCAAAGTGTATTTTTTGGTCCTCCCTAACTGAAAACTTGGTTGGATGGGAATTCTGAGAAATGTGGTTCAGCCTAGATACCTCACCATATTGTAAAGCCAGCACATCCCTGGATCCTTTATACGGTTTGTTTTTAGTGCCTACTCTCTGTGCCTGGTTTCAGCATGCTTTGGCCTCTCAGCCAGCACCTACAGCTCCTCTTTTGGATGGATGAGCCTAGGCTACTGGGGTTGCTTTCCATGGAAATGCCTGGAAGTTTACTTCCCTCCAGGACAGACCTTGCTCTCTGACTGACCAGTGTGTTGGTCCTCAGTGTATGTCAGTAACTGGGACCTCTGCTTTGGCTCGAAGTAACATTCTTCTCTGGCATCTCATATGGTCCAGTGGCTGAATTTTTTTTTTTCCACCAGAACCTTATTTTTCCTATGACAGGATAGACACCATAGGGAGGCTGTGCTTCTCTGAGATTGATTGACCACCCTTATTGATGGCTTGACCTATGCCAGATTTGACAGATGTCAAATGTCCTATGTCCTAGATTTCCCCATTCTTTTCTTGCGAGCTGATTATCTAGGTCTGGACTCACCATAAGACTTATCTCTCCCATGCTCTTCCCAAGAATATCAAGTCCGGCCTGTGCATATATATTCAGATCTTGGCCCTTTGACCAACCACTAGCCCTTCTGGATCTGCTTGTCAGAGTCTTCCCCAGATTGATCCATCCTGCCTCTGCCTGAGCCATGTTTCTGACAAAAATGAAGGAGTTGGCAAACTAAAATTTTTTGATAAGTGAAGAAATATGGAAGCCAAGGGTTTAAGAATAAAGATAAAAATAATATTTATTCAACAGTGTTCCAGAAATTCTTCTAGATGTTAGACACATTGTGATGAACTCACCAAAGTCCCTGCCCTCATGGAGTTTACCTTCTCCTGGGGGCGAAAAAGACAACAACAAAAACCAAATAAATATATAGTGTATGAGGCAGGAATAAGTGCTAACGAAAACAAAGCATGGTAATGAGATAGAAAAAGACAAAAAGGATATGCTGTTTAGAGGGGTGGCTTGGAAAATCCTCTTTGGTGGGGTCACATTTGGGTGGAGGCCTGAATAAAAGGAAGGACTGAGTCAAATGCATATGGGAGAAGAACCTTCCATGCAGATGGAACACAAATGTGATGACCTGTTAGCACTCTAGAAAAAGCAGGGAATTATTGCAGCCTGCACTGACTGGTCATGAGGCATCCTGCTAAGTGCTTTACATATATTCTCTCTGAATTCAAAAATGTTAATGTTATGATTAATGTTGCCATGAATGTTTTTACACGTATGAATTTTTCTTAATTTATTTCAATCATTTTTACAGGATAATTTTCCAGGAGTAGAATTTTAAGTCAAAGAATACTGGCATTTTTATAGCTCTTGGTATTTTGTTACCAAATTGCTTCCCCAAAGGACTGGATCAATAAATTTACGTTGCCACCAGGAATGTCCAATGTAGTAAAGAAGTACGTATCAGAATGGCATGTTTTGTCGCAAATGTCCACACTCAGAGGGACAATTAATTATTTCCTCAAAGTATTGGCTGGAAAGGTATTGTTATCTGAGCTCCTGTGCTTGCTAATGCCTCCTTTAAGGCAATTTTGCTTCCAGGGCACAGTTAATCAAAATCCACAGTATGAAACCTACACCAGCTCCTCAGAGTACTGAATTGGGGTCAGGAGAGGCTCAAGTTCTGGCTTTACCTCCTATCAGCAGTGTGGCTGTGGGTAAATCTCGAAACTATGCTGAGACTCAGTTTGCTCTTCTTCAAAATGGTGATTTGTCCTTGGTAAAAATATAATGAGAATAGAAGGATATAGTGTGTATAGAAGCACTTTCTAACTTTGGAGAATTCTACGTATATTAGGTAGCTAATATTATTTGCTGAGAATTCTGTCATTGTCCTGCAAATAAGTATGAAACACAGTGTTTATTATTATTATTATTATTATTATTATTTTATCCAAATAAAATCAAAATGCAGTGTTTATTAGTTTCAGGTGTACGATACAATGATTCAACAATTCTATGCATTTCTTAGTGCTCATCAAGATAAGTGTACACAGTTTTTATTATTATCATATTTTAGTGGATATTGTCCTGTGTGGCTTCCTTTTCTATTAAGAGAGCTCCAGTTTCCCTGGGGCACCGGCATCCTCACCGCACCCCACTGCCACCCCCAATCCAGGTGGTATGTGTGAAGCTGACTTTGCACTAGGCTCTTGACGTGGGCAAATGACCAGATTTAAACCAATCAGCGCATCGCTCCACCCACTGATCGCAGTGATTGGTTTAGGGATGGGCACGTGACATAATGAGGTATAATCCCGGACTATTCGCTGTAGCATCCAAGAGAGCATCCTCCTTTCCCAGGTCTGAGAATAGGTTGAGGGTCTTGCCATCATGAAGAAGAGGCTGCAGGGTGATGCAGCCAAAGCAGGAGAATGGAGAGCCAAGAGACTGGAACAGAAAACCCTGACAGCATTACCTGCATCACCCCCCACCCCCAAATCCAGCTCTGCTTGCTTCCGACTTGCCAGTTACGTGAACCAATACATTCTTCTTGCTTAATCCAGTTTCAGTGGATGTTTTGCAATTCGAAGCCCAAGGATTTCAGAATTATACAAACACTGTATACATTTGTGTAGCACTTTTTTAGTTTCCAAAGTGTGTCCCATGTTATGTGTTTCCCATTGGTTTCTCCCAGCATCCTTGTGAGGTAAGCATGGGTAGTGCTATCATACAACTTTAAAGGTCAAATGCCTGGAGCAGTGTGTGTTGTGGTCTGAAGCCAGTTCAACACTCAGGTTAGATCTGCTACTTCCTCCCTGTGGAACTTGGAGCAAGTTACCATCTTCTGTGGTTCTCAGATTTCTTGTCTGAAAAACTGGGGAAATAATACTGCCCATAGAAATGTTTCAGTGGATTAGATGAGCTGGAGAAGAAGAAATGCTTAGTGTCGTACGTGGCCATAGCAAGTGGTCAAGCTAGAAAAAGGTAACTAGTATTCTAATTTCTGCAAAATCCCAGAGCTGGAGAAGATTAGCGCTGTGACCCCAACCAGGCCACAGTCCACTGCCCCATCCTATCATGAATCAGCAGACTTCTGTGGTTGCTTGATCTGGTAGAGCTTCGAAGTAGCAGACAGATACTCGGATGGCTGTTAGGAGCAAAATTGAACGACATTCATTGCGGAGGCATGGACTTGCTGCTCTGGAGTCCTCCAGTCTTTTCCCCGAGTCATATTAAATCGTGAATTCTGATTTATAGATATATTGAAAGATATTCCTAGAAAACCTATTAAGAAAACATAACAAAGACTCACCGAATCCATAAGGCAACATGGGGAAATGTATCATATAACTGGATATTTATTTCCATATTGAATAAGTGGGCAAAAAGCAACAGGGCTCTTAGCAAATTCGCTGACTTCATTTCTTTTTCCTTTAATATAATGGAAATGTTGACATGCAAATTGAGTGGCAGAGCAACTGCCAGATATTTTAAGTGCTGTTGCCTCACTTGAAATGGATGAATAATTGCATCACATGCCTATATATTAGCAGAGACAGGAGGTGTTTTTATGGCTCTGTTTCCTGTGTTTCTGTTTTCTTCTGGGTTTTGCCCAAGAAACTCATTAAGGTTTGTGTTTAATGATCTGATTGAAGCGCCCACGTGTCTAACTGGTTAACATAGTTATTAACTTTCCATTTCCAAGGCAATAAAATACCCCAATCCCACGTGCCTTAACCCCAGAAGGAAAATCATTATATGTCCTAAACCTAAGGCATGCAATGAATAGTGTTTAACTTGCTGCATTCAGGCATTTCAGCGTGGTGACTGACACAGCATACACACAGAAAATGCAGAAGATACAACATTGTTATGAATCTAATATGCCTAGTTTTGTTATTGAGGTAATTGCATTTTTACTCTGCCACCACTAGTCTTGTTTTGGTTAAAGTGTCAGAAAAATCCAAGATGATAGAAGTGCTAATTACCATTCAGTGTTTATAAAGTTTCTCTTTAGAAAGATCAGTCTCCGAGATGCTTCTGGAAACATTATATGCATGGAGATTATTCATGATTCATGACTAGCTCCTTTGCTACCTAGAGAAGGTATATTCAAAGCCTTTTTAATCTCTTAGCACCTCAGTAGTCATCTATTACCATCCCATTGAGTCAATATTGCTTTTACTATTAGCATTATTACCTGGTGACTCTAAATGAGACTCACTGGAACTCATTCCAAAACCCAAATATTCAGAAACACGATTACCTATGCTCTGTTTACAGAAGATGTCACTGGTGGGGGCTAAATTTAGAAGCAGGGCAGCAATGCACTGGTGACTTCTCTCTTGAGATAATTTGTAGTTGGAGAGCAGTAACTAAATTATTTTCCATTGCAGAGAGGTTTATTTATTTATTTTTATAAGGAGAAGGGACGCTCCGAGTAGACAGCTCTCCATATACCATCTCCTCACACAAAGTGGGTAGGGTGTGTTTTCACTGAGCCCCAAGAGACCTGCTTGGGAGCAGAGATGGAAATTCTGGAGCGTGCATCACTGATGTGTGACCGCACATCCAGGCTGAGCGCTGGCTGATTGTCTTACTGCCTTCTGCTTGGACCCAGGACTTATAGTTCAGTCTCTTTGTTCCCTCCTTGCAAGTGAAAATTTTATTATAAAGGATGGTTTGTGTTCTTGCCCTAAATCCATTTTGGTTCTTCTTGTTTTATGACCACAGTGCTTCACTGTAGATTTTCTCCTGTTCCAATGCCTTCTCTTTGTCATTTATCATGCTGACAGTTTAATAGAATTGCAGGCCTGGCAGATGGTGCTGGGATGTCCTCTCCCACGTGATGCTAAGGAGCTTTAACCCTATCAGGGAGTCTTGATACACTATGGCAAGAAATGGTGCTAACAATCCTGATACGATAAAGCAGCAACCAGAGGGAGAGTAAAAGTGTACATGCATCAATTTCATATGATTTTATCTTCAGTGTTTCTGGTGAAGCTTATGATGAGGGGTTCCTTAGGATGCCTTAGGGACCAATATGTAGGCAGCTATGGCGGTGCACTTAGTTAAGTTAATAAAATGTCTAGCAGGGGATAGAATGAATTTTCTGGACATACCCTAGTAAGAGGTAGGTTATCTTCCAGATAATGGTGAGAAGTGGGCCTAGCAAGGCACAGTAAATGTGAAAAGAAGTTACAGCCTAATCAATTAAAAAAAAAAAAAAAAAGTTACCACTCATTGAGAATTTACTAGGTTCCAGACAAGGATATAAATACTTTACAAACATTATTTAATTGAATGTGCTCACCAAACTTTTCAGGCAAGTATCATAACCAGGATGTGTTGAGCTTCACTGTATGCCAGGCACCGTGCTAAAACTTGATAGGCATCAGCTCATTTTTTCGTCTCAATGACTTCACCTCTCAAATCTCTCATGCATTCACTCTTGCCAGTCTCTACTGCCAACACCCTACCCAGGCCACCTACAGTATTTTTAAACTCTGTGAAACAAAAAAAAGATCACAATATAATAAGGTGCCCGCATTTTAAGTGTGCATATGTACACATCCCCATGGGGACCACCCTGATCAAGATAGTGAACATTTCTATCTGTAGGGCTCCCTTCTGCCCACTCCCAGTTGATAGTCTCCCAGAGGAAACCATTATTCTGGTCCCTATCACCATAAATTGGTCTTGCCTGCTCTTGAACTTCATATGAAAGATTCATACTATACATAACTAGGGTCTGGCCTCTTTTATGTAACATTATGAGCTTCATTTATGTTGTTGCACAGATCAATAGTTTGCTCTTTTTCTCTACTGTATAGTTTTCCGTTATATGAGTATACAATTATTTGTCCTCCTGCAATTGCTTCTTGCCTAAAATACCAGTTAGCTCCTAATTGGTCTGCTGGCATCTCCACTTGCCTTCTAGATCTTTTCTGCACTACATAGCCAGAATGGTTTTCTTTGTCCTTTCTAAGGGAGACATGCACATTGACTCTGGCAAACATTGGCATTCTTACGAGTTTGGGTTGCATTTTGAGGTAAAGAGTCGAATTTAAACACTTCAGTGCAACATACATTTATTGTGCAGCTAATGCGTGGCTTCTGTTCTTTAAGAGTACATAGGAAGTTCGTGGAAAGACAATTATACAAATTAATACATTCAATTCGGTATGGTGGGTTGTACCACAGCTGTAGAGTACCCACAGGAGGATCATAAAGAGGAAGAAATCCTCCTCAAGATTCCTGTCCTTGGCTTTGAGTACTCTCTCGTTGAGAAATCTTCTAATTATTGATTGGCTTGCAAGATACCTGCATATCTGGAAGTGGGTCCTAAATAGGAGGCATAATCAGCTCAGTCAAAACATCATTGTTAAAATAATACCTTGGGCTTCTTGCTTGTTTTGTTGCCATGTCACGTGCTTGGCTAGTATGATCCTGTCCTTGAGAAACTGGCCGACTCTGTGTATATGGACAGGAGTGCATTTCAGCTCCGAAATGCTGTCCATCAGACCCCGCGAAGGCCAGATGACAGGGTTTGCATACCAGGTAGTCTCCCTTTCTGACATCTGTGTTCAATAGCTTCCAAACATGTTCTGTTTAGCACACTGCACAAATTAGGCACTTGAGGCATACTTTTCAGTTTGACCTGGGAGTGAAGTGTAATAAAAGGCTTATCTGCTTACTTAGAATAGGTGTTAAAGATAAGACAAATAGCTCCTTATTTACATAATAAGATATTTTTCCTTATTTGATGATGCCAGGTAAACCTGTCTATCCTCCAAAACTCTCAAATGGTTTCTTATTTTTTCCTGGTTCTCTCAAGAAGATGAAGCTCTACTCTATGACTAGATTAAGTTTACCGAGTGAAACCATATAAAAAAATGGAAATCACTGATTGTTTTAATTTGTCATTCTCTTTAATGAGTGAAAAGTGAATTAAAAAAAAATTTTTTTAAGTGTTTATTTGTTTTTAATAGAGAGAGGCAGAGAGAGAGGGAGACAGGAAGTGGGCTCTGTGCTGACAGCAGAGAGCCCAATTCAGGGTTTGAACTCATGAACCATGAGATCATGGCCTGAGCTGAAGTCAGAAACTTAACTGATTGAGCCACCCAGGCATCCCGGAAAGTGAATTTTTTTTATTCCCATGAATGTCAATAGTATTGCTCTGAATTTGGTAAAAATTCAGCAATAGATTTTAGAAGTGTAATTATTGAAAGATTTACAAAAATGTACACAGATCATGTACAGCTCAACACATCACCCTAAGGAAAACATGCCAGTACCAAGATGAGATTTTTGTTGTTGTTTTTGTTCTGCTGTTTTTACTTACTGTTATTTTATCTCTCTAGGTATTGATAGAGTCTAAATAACTCTCTTTCAAAGGTTATCATATTTATATCCATAATAGCTTGTAGAACCATATCTTCTCATGTTGGGCATTTGAGTTTTTATATTTTTTTTGCTGGTTAAATAGTGCTGCAAAGGGATTCTTCCTTTCTTTTGAGCTGTTTTCCTGCAATGTGGAAATTACCAGGTCAAAAATCACGAATTGTTTTAAGGTTCTTTTTATTTAATTTCATGTGGCTTGGCATAATGTCAGTATACAGCACCTTGAATGATATTCATGTACACCTGTACACGAATGCTAAACATTGAGTTTTATCATTCTTAATTTACATTATCTTGTTTCATAGGAGTATAATTGTTTAAGGGACTTGATGTGGTCTATCTGCATTCACTATCTTCCTATGAATTAGCTAATAAAACTTCCTATGAGTTAGCTCATGCAGAGACATCTTCTAACTGTATTTATGGTTGCAGGTATGTGATATAGTTAGTGTTTAGTTATCTAAATTTAAAATTAAACGCAAATACTATTGAATTTTCATGAAAAATAGAATCCCTGTGATTATTTTGGTTTGAGAAGGGGTTTGAACTCTCATATACTTACATTGAAGTTCACTCAACACTTGCTTTGAGGGGTTGGTTTGTTTTGTTGACATGGAGAAGAGTGTCCTCTTACAATTGAGAGCTTCATTTAGCTCTTTTTATTTAATTTACTATTTTTCACTGAGATATAACTGACCCATTAGTTTTAGGTGTACGATATAATGCTTCGATATTTGTATATACTGCCAAATGATCACCGCAGTAAATCTAATTACCATCGATTATCACCCATAGTTACCATTTTTTCCCCTTGTGCTGAGAACTTATAAGATATACTCTTTTATTAACTTTCAAATATACAATACAATATTGTTAACTATAGTCACCATGCTATATATTACATCCCCAGGACTTAATTTATTCTATAATCAGAAGTTTGTAAATTTTCATCACCTTCACCCATTTTGCACCCACTTCATCCCCAGCCCCCCAACTTCATTTAACTCTTTCAAGAGCGGAGAGTAATAGGGCATCTACAAAGCAAATTTGCTGGGACTGAAACCTTCAAGGTTGGCCTCCTTTGCTTGCTGGTTGGCTGTTAGTTTTCTGGTCCAGGGAAAAGTGTGTATGGACATATTGGCTGAGAACAACATAGATTCAGGGACACCTGGGTGGCTCAGTTGGTTAAGCGTCTGACTCCAGCTCAGGTCATGATCCCATGGTTCAGGAGTTCGAGCCCCACGTTGGGCTCTGGGTTGACAGCTCAAGCTTGGAGCCTGCTTCAGGTTCTGTGTCTCCTTCTCCTTTTCCCCTCCCTGCTCATACTCTGTCTTTCTCTCTTTCAAAAATAAATAAACATTAAGAAAAAATATAAGAATGGGGCGCCTGGGTGGCTCAGTAGGTTAAACATCCAACTTCAGCTCGGGTCATGATCTCCCAGTTTGAGTTTGAGCCCCATGTTGGGCTCTGTGCTGACAGTTTAGAATCTGGAGCCTGTTTCAGATTCTGCATCCCCCTCTCTCTCTTCTCCTCCTCCATTCATACCCTCTCTCTCTCAAAAATAAATAAACATTAAAAACATTAAAAAAAATTTATAAGAACAACATAGACTCATCCTTTTTGAAGGAAAAAAGCTACCAAGAGTGGAGGTCTCTCATAAATGATGGAAAATGGACATGGATTATGAATTAGGCATTTGGACATAAAGAGCCTGAACTGAGTTGCTCACAAGTTATCTTGACTATTTTTACTAAAGGGATGAAGCTTCTGAAATAAGATGAGTGCCTTCTTGGGAGTAGTAGGCAGTGTGGTGTAATGATAGAGGACATGGGGTTGAATCCAACCTTTTTCACTTACTAATTATGTGACCTTAGAGAATATTTTTAGCCTCTAAGCCTGTTTCACAATCTGAAAAATGGAAGTTAAATCTGCCTCAAAGAATAGTTGTTAAGTTAAAATGAGATAATGGGTGTAACAACTGACACACAATACGTGCTCAGTGTATGTTGTTTTTCTATAGATGAATGTGTGGACCCATAGCTTTATGAAGACAGTGAGGGCTGCCCAAAAGGGGGCACTAGAAGAGAATTTGTTGCTTCCGTATCTTGCAAAGGTGACTTCAGGACAAGTCCTTCCACAGAACTTCTAGAAACTTCTAGAAAGTTCTAGACAGCTTCTAGGAAGCTTGCATAAGCAGGTGGCAGAGAGCTAAATTGGAATTCCTAACCGTTAAAAAGCATTTAAAGCCCTGACTACTTTTTCCCCCTATCTTCAGAAAAGTCCAATTCTATCCTTTGGGTGTTTTTCTTTCTTTTAAGCAAGAAACAGAGTAATATAAACTAAATGTAACTTATAATAAAAACTATTCATAGATTTTTTTTTAACAAGTCAAATTTTATTTTTTTTAATTATTATTTTTTTTTAACGTTTATTTATTTTTGAGACAGAGAGAGACAGAGCATGAGCAGGGGAGGGTCAGAGAGAGAGGGAGACATAGAATCTGAAACGGGCTCCAGGCTCTGAGCTGTCAGCACAGAGCCCGACGTGGGGCTCGAACTCACGGACCGTGAGATCATGACCTGAGCTGAAGTCAGCCGCTTAACCGACTGAGCCACGCAGGCACCCCAACAAGTCAAATTTTAAAAAGCCAGGTTGTCCCACAGGTTTGCAGACTGCTGGAACTGTAAAGGAGTAGGTGTGCAAGGAGAACTTTTGTTATTTGTGGGCAAAGGAAGGTGATGTACCGTTACTGGGCTCTATACACTATTCACTGATAAATATGACTGCTTTCATGATTTGCAAAAAGTACCAATCCTGGGTACGACCTCTAATACCAAGGTTCTAATGCAAATCATTGTGAGATGCAGATGCAAAGCGAAACATTGTGATCCATGCTTAATCCCTCACTTGAGGCAGAGTATTGGGTATTGATACCCATAATCGGCTTTGAAACTTCAAATGAATTGTGTCTGTAACATCTGCCAGGAAGGTTTCTCCCCTGCCAAGTCGTTCTGGGAGCCATGGATCAAAGAGTGGAATTATTTTCAGCACACCTTTTAGCTGCCTGTAATGTGTTAATGGACTTGACAGAGGCAGCCACACCCTCTGCAAGCTGACCCCAGCTGGGCAGCCAGAGGCCACTCCTCATGGGGTCCTCTGGGAGACAGTGTGGGAAAGATGGGAGGAAGTTTTTCTTTTCATGAGACCAATTAGTCATCTGACTAATGTGTCTAAATACAGTTCTTCACAAAACGGGAGGCCCAGCGTCCATGCATAATCTCGGATCCTCCCTATAATATGACGTTGTGGAATTATAAGGCGCTGTTCAGGCCACATTTTCCTGATCTCTTTCTTCATTGATTAGAAGTGAAAAGATAAAGGAAAATGCACTTAGACAAGGACAGGAGAAACACCCCCAAACTAACTTTATCTTAAAATTTTAGAATGTCATGAATAATGAACACACACAAGGATTTGGGGAAAATGATCCCCATCATCATATTCTTGTTTTTTAAAAGCTCTGAAAGTTCTTTGTCTTTACTGTAATATATATAAGAAATAATAAATTCATAGACCTTCTCTACAATTATCTAAGAACTATGGAACCAGAAAGAGTCTTAAGCAGTCAATCACTCTACTGTATTGATATTATTATTTCTATGCGAAGTTGCCACCCTTGCGATACAAGGTAAGCTCCACGAGGGAAGGCAATCTGCCTAGTTTACAGCAGTATTAAAACTGCAAAAAACAAGGCAAGGCACATGGTAGAAGCCTAATGAAATTTTGTTGAAGGGATGACTGAATATCTATTTTTAAAAGATATCACCTTAGTGGGCATCTCAATGGAAACCAGTTTTCCCATAGATCCAGTGAGTTTCTTTTTTTTTTTTTTTAAGTTTATTTATTTTTGAGACAGAGAGAGAGCATGAATGGGGGAGGGGCAGAGAGAGAGGGAGACACAGAATCGGAAGCAGGCTCCAGGCTCTGAGCCTGGATCAGAGCCTGGATCTGGGCATCAGCCCAGAGCCCGATGCAGGGCTCGAACTCATGGACCGCGAGATCGTGACCTGAGCTGAAGTCGGACGCTTAACCGACTGAGCCACCCAGGCGCCCCCAGTGAGTTTCTTTAAAAACTGTTTTGATGCTTATGGGGGGATCATCAGGGGATATGGTCTGTGAGGTCTTCAGTGCATTGAAGAGATTCACAACCTAGAAAATACTGGGAAAACAGCAGTGTGATACGTTCCTCTGACTCTGATCAGCCCCAAATCCCTTGCTCCTTCTGCTCATGTTAAGTGAGTTTATGAGGAGATGTCCAGCTTCCCCTAGAAATATGTTTCAATTGATAGACTTTTCTCCTGCATCTAACCTAAAACTATCCTGCTATAAAGAGCTTGCTTAATTTTGTTTGCTCCTGAGTGCAGAAGAAGAAAGAGTTTGTCAATATATTTTACATTCATATTTTTGGGAAACCTGTTATCTTTCTCCTCCAATTTTTCTCCTCTAACATCAATCAACAATATTTACAAAGTCTCTATTATGAGTGTGGTGCAGTGCTTTCCCCTGGCTTCATGCCTTATTTACAAGAACTTTGATAACCTGTCTCATTCTTTTCTAAATTTTCTCCAATTTGCTCACAGCTTGCTTAAAATATGAATCCACAAAACTAGGCATACAATGGTGAGTGCATTAGAAAAAACACCTTGTGCATAGGTTTTTCAGGGAGACCTAGTCTCCCTTTATTCATATGCAGAAGAAGGGACATTGATAAATGAAGCCGCTATGCAGATGTGGCACAGGGAGAGGGGGTTACAACCACAGAGACAGGGTAAGGAACTTGATGTTTCCAAAATGCCTCTGTGGGGAGATAGTTTTTTGTTCATAGAAAATAAGCAGCACATTATAATCAAACTTTCAAAATGTTGGAAATTTTCTTCCTGTGTTTGGCTCTGTATCAGAGAGTTATTGCCACAATTACACTGTGAAGCAAACCATCTCCAAACTCAGAAGCTTACAAAAACAAGCATTTACTCTCATGCTAATGGGTCTCCAGATCTACTGCAGTTCAGCTGATTCTATCCACTGCTCTAGACTGGTGTTCGCTGGGCACCTTTGTGTCACCCAGGTCACCCGGGCTTGTCTCCTGGGTGTGAGTGGGTTCATCTCTGCTCCACATGTCCTCTCCTCCTCCTTGGACTAGTGGCTACGCTAATTTCTTATGAAGAAGGGCAGGAGTGCAAGAAGCAAACACGTTGAAGGCCTCCATTCCTGTCTTGTCTGCTAAAATTCTTTGGGTTAAAGCAAGTCACATACCCAGGTCCAATGTCAATGGGGGCAGAGGGGGGTACGCACCCGCCGTGGGAGAAATAACATCTGCTTCTCAAACTGTGGGAGTGTATGTTTGCTGAACAGTAATCTCAATGATCACCTAGCCCACTTGACTGTAAACTTACAAAGGCAAAACTTGGGTCTGTTTTGCTTGGCACTGTATTTTCAGGACCCTGCACAGGTAGAGAGTGGTTCAAGGAACATTTGTTAAATGAATGAATGAATAAATGAACGAGGAAGCCAATTAATAGAGAACCAGCAATAGCAGACTAAGAATAGTATTGATGGCAACACAGTAGGCTATTTTCCTTATAACAAAGGCATTTCTTTTAATAAGACATTTCTAAATGTATGACACGATTTGTACTAAGGTAATTATAATGTGTGCACAAATATATTCATGTGTCTATATTCCGATGTCCTTTGTATTTGTCCTATGGTGAGCACAGCTCAAGAGATGCTCTTCTGGCCAGAAAGCCCTTCCATACCACATAAACACGAAGGCATCCTGTGACTTGAAGTGACTATAGAGCCTCCCTCCCCACAAGCTATTCTGCCCTGAGCCTCTCTGCATGACCCGTGCATCTGCCGAACACGAATCACCCGGCAGAGATCGCTCGAGGCCAGCTTCCCCAGTTACTGTGGCCCTGGTCAGCTGGATCACATGGCTTGAAGCTTTGCTGCAGGGAGCACTTCAGGTGTCTCTGCTGTCCACTCCACTTAGAGTCAGCTGAGACAGCTCATGCTTCCCGGTCACCTGCCATTGCTGATCCTGACACCTGTGCTGGCAGCCGAACCTGACTCACTGCTGCAGCACCCGGCAATGTTGCCCGGTTACCCATGTTGACCATAGTTTCTGGGAGTACTGACGAATTGCCTGGGGAAGCCAAATAGTTTATCTAGGGCAGATCCAAGTCTGGCTGCTGAATAAATGGTTGAACTATGTTACATTTGGTCTAGATTGAAACTTCATGCAGAAAAAAAACTTCATGGGGTGACTGGTTATTTCAACCATCTCAACAGAATGTAAATTTCCGGCAGGCGATTTATGTGTCTCGTTTGACATTATCAGCCCAGTGACTAGTACCAGAGCCAGCTTTTGGCATATATTCAGTTAGTATTCTTGGAATGCATGAAAGAAAAACATATGCATTCCTCAAATTATTTATATTTGGCTTTACAATGATTTTTTTTCAACACGCTATAATCCGGTGTTGTCAAATTAGTAACACTTCAAAATTAAATGAAATTTGATTCAATAAGTTCTATGTTTAGAGAACAGGCACATAGTAAGCATTATATAGTATCTGATAAAGTAAAATAAGTTCCAAACCAGAATGAAGTGACTTTTTAATTTTTTTTTTGTTTTTCAGTTTGGAACAAAGTACATATGGTCTAACTTCTCTATCGTGGCTCTCTGTTCTCCCAAGGTCTCCCCTCTGATCATATCACTTAAAGTGATGAGAGCGATGAAGACAATAGTGTGATAATGACACCTAGTATTCACTGAGCATTTACTAGGCATCAAGCATTGTGCTAAGTATTTCGTGTGCATTATTTCATTTAATTCTTAAAGCAAATGTGTGAGGTGGAGCATATTATCATTACCTTTTGCAAAGGAACTCACAGCTCTCTCGAATAGTAAATGATGAAGCTAGTCTTTCTGATTCGAGTCTGTGTCTTTTACAGCTGTGTTTCCACCATGCAAGGGGCTGCAGAGTGGGTCTTCTACAATTAAGAATTCCATGGAGGGGGGCGCCTGGGTGGCTCAGTCGGTTAAGCGTCCGACTTCGGCTCAGGTCACGATCTCGCGGTCGGTGAGTTCGAGCCCTGCATCGGGCTCTGTGCTGACTGCTCAGAGCCTGGAGCCTGTTTCAGATTCTGTGTCTCCCTCTCTCTCTGACCCTCCCCCGTTCATGCTCTGTCTCTCTCTGTCTCAAAAATAAATAAACGTTAAAAAAAAAAAAAAGAATTCCATGGAGGACTTTAAAAAAAGTTTATATTTATTTATTTTTGAGAGATAGGGAGAGCACAAGAAGGGGATGGGCAGAGAGAGAGGGAGAGAGAGAGAATCCCAAGCAGGCTCTGTGCTGTCAGCATGAGCCTCATGCAGGGCTCAAACCCATGAACCATGAGATCATGATCTGAGCTGAAACCAAGAGTTGGTGACTTAATCCACGGAGCCACCCAGGCGCCTCCCATGGAGGACTTTTCAGATAGTTTAACTGAGATGCCATAGGCTATCTATAGTGTCTCTTGGGTCAAGGAATCTGCACCGTTGGCAACTGCATGGGCCACGAGAAGATGTTTACCAT